>NW_027526335.1:56361449-57053439 GCF_048455015.1 Haemaphysalis longicornis
TGTGGGAAACGAAACCAATAATTGAATTCACAAGCGTTTTGAGCAATTGTACAAGTTTCACTGATAATTTTACATTGCTCATCGCAAACATTTCTCCGCATTTCCAATAACTCGGTGCATTTGCAAATTTGTTACTTCTCTTCAACTATTTACGTTTCACCTCTTTGCCTGCAAAAACACCGTTCCTTGTTTGTCTTGGTCCTGCTGTCCCCCTAATGTTTAATATTCACTACTCATTATGGTAGTCACCCCCCTAATGGCGTAGCAAGCCGTGTCCCTAGGCGGGCTGACCTCACCAGTTCACAATAAAGAGCAATCTCTCTTTCTCTCTCTCTTTGCCTGTGGTGCTGGACACTAATTCGAGCAAAGACGGAACTTGTACGCTGCTAAAGCTTTTGAAATTCTAAATAAAAACTGGCTCATGGTACCCCTCACATTAATTGCAGTTCACCTCACTGCTTAAAAAAGTTCTACCCTAACTTACCCTCCTTCACCATGCTACAGTCCCTCTGTCCAGTGCTGCAGTACTGCAATTTTTGCCGCTAGCCCCGCTCCCTGTACCAGCTGGCAGGAATGCCAACAATCCCCATCCCTCACGCCCGATTCCTGACCCACGTACGAGCAGTGGGTGGACCGGCTGTCCTGCTTGGACCTCCTATCCAACAGCCAGCAAGGACCAGGGTACCCTGGACGCCACCCCCAGGGCCAGCGCTCTCACCATCATGCACCAATGAGGTAAAAGTTAAATATGTGCATCTCTCTCTCTCTCTCTCTCTCTCTCTCTCTCTCTCTCTCTCTCTCTCTCTCTCTCTCTCTCTCTCTCTCTCTCTCTCTCTCTCTCTCTCTCTCTCTCTCTCTCCTCTCTCTCTCTCTCTCTCTCTCTCTCTCTCTCTCTCTCTCTCATTTGTAACAGACGATTCAGCGGGGGCTGTTTTGATGCACGCTTGCGGTTAGTTTGTCCGTACTTACCAAATATTATTTTTATGACCGTCAGGCTGATTAGTCTCGGTTTATTCGCGCGACCGCAGCAACAAGCAGAATCGTCGATACAGGTCCGTTAGACAGGGAGAAGATGGGAATAATGATCTCCCAGGCACGTAGCCAGAATTTTTTTCGGAAGGGGGGGGGGGGGGGGGGCAGGCCTAATTGTCGAAACAAACTCTTTCCATGGCAAAAAAAAAAGAAAAACAATTGCCCAGAAATATAGAATGCGCCTAATTATTAGAAGAGAACGACAACAAAGGGGAACGCAGCGCAAGAGGCGAGTTAATCCGAGATGGAAAGCATTCTTGACACTGCAGTAAAGCTAGTGCGTGTGCACTTTCCACCCAATCTTCACCAAGAAGGGCCGTACAGTACTACAGAGCCATTGACGAAAAGAGGAGTGACAAAATAAGGAGGGATGCAAAGGAATCAGGCGCCTAATCAGGGAGATATGCGGCATATAAAAAAAATTGTCGCACGCTTTCTCTACCCGAATTCTCACTCGGTTGTCTCAACAACAGCCGGCGAGAAGAACGTGAGCCATTTTATGACAGCAATTCCGAAACAAAAAATAGACATATTTGGGAAATCAGTTTTATTGAACACAAAGAACCAAAACACGGATGCTTTTATAATCACAAAAGATGCAAAATGCTAACATTCGTTTCTACAGCAAGCAATTTTAAAGAATGGCATTGCGATTGTTTTACTATATAGTAAAAGTCAATGAAAAAAAAAAACGAACATGTAGCTTGGCCGAAAAGAGCGGTTCACGCTGCAATTTTCAAACGTCGTGGTTTCTCCATAAACACAGCGATAACTTCGTCGACACTGACTTGCATCCAATGACTGGGCATAAGGGCCAGGCCATTAAGCTGCTCTTCAGCCATCCGGTTCCTCAAATACGTTTTCACTCTTTTGAGTGTCGAGAAGCTGCGTTCTGCAGCAGCTGTAGTCACTGGGAGCATTGCCAATATCTTGAGGAGTGTGTGAACGTTCGGGAAGAGGTCTTTGTCGCATTCAGCTAGGGCGTCCGTCGCAAAGCGGGGAAGTTCTTCCTCTTGCATGGCTTGCCATTTAGGTTTCCTGATTTCCCATTCACCCCTTTTAGTGTAAGGATATGCGTTGTTGTCATATCTCTGAGGTAAAATACGAAGGCCGGCTGCACAGATTCAGATTTGCCCTTGGAGGCGTGCTTTGGCAACACAAATTGCAAGCTTTGCAGTGTTTTCCAATGGTTTGCAAAGCGCCGTTTGAGGGAAGCTTTCAGGTCATCAATGTATGGAATGAACGTGGCTCGCCTGTAGTAGTCTTCCGCAAAAATACAAGGGTAGTTTGCCCGGTATCTCTGTGTTGCTACCACCCGTGGAATCTCGCACTTCACTCCGAACTCCACCGCTCTATCTTGACACAGAGAAAATATTTTGTAGAATTGTGGAATATTGTGGAAAATAATTTGTGGCCCCCCCTGCCTACGTGCCTGGATCCTCCAGATGCTTTCTGTCTTACTTTTGCAGCCCGTATGACTTCAAGAGCGACTTCTTGGCAAACCTGGGCTTCCGACATCACGCGATCCGTGCGGACACATGTCATTTCCTCATGCGTCACGTCTTCATTCCGTTTTTTTTTCTTTTGTTGCGTTAGTATTAGTAGAAATAGCCGGCTCAACTTGAGTACGTTTCTCCATCCATTTTATTTCTTTTTTGCAGTGTACCAGCAACAACAGCAACAACTACCAGAAAAACAGCAATCCTTTTACGGCCATCAGAAGCCGGGTAGAAACGAAATTTTTGCGAGTTTTAAGTCCGAATGCACTTCTTAAGCGAGCCTGAAGCGTCCGCCGCCGTCCGCATTCCGCCGCCGTCCGCATAGCAACAGCTGCGGGTGCGCGCGCTCCTCGTCTTCCTTGGCAACGGGGGGAGATGGGCGCGCGCTGCCTGGCCGCTGACATGGCACATACCCACGTGGGGGATTGGCCAGGAATCGGGCGTGAGAAGGGCTAATGCACCCGCTTAAAGGATTACTGACACGAAATTTCAAAGCTGAGATCCGCTCTAGCAATCAAGTACAACGACAACACAAATAGGTGTCTGTGAATAAATGCATCTTTCTTTCTTTTTTAATAGTGAGTAAGCTGAAAGGACAGTGCATGACCACGTGAGTTGTGTGTGCGTGCTTCCGTATTTGTGCGTGCGTGCGTGCGTGCGCGTGTGCGTGTGTGTGTGTGTGCGCGTGTGCGTGCGCGTGTGTGTGTGCGTGCGTGCGTGTGTGTGTGTGTGTGTGTGTTTGTGTGTGTGTGTGTGTGTGCGTATGCAAGTCTGCGTGCATCGAGTGAGCAATTCTTTGAATGCCAAAACATTTCTACATATACTTAAGTACACGAGTCTGTCCGCCAGACTTTCGCCGTAAGAAAAATGTAGCAATAAGCGACCCTAGAGGCTTTTTTATAGTTCCATATTTGTACCTGTATTGCCGCTAAAACTGTCTTTCCGACAAAGCATGTTGGTGTAGTCGTGAACCCTACCTTACAAGATCTTGGTGTACAGCGTATGATAGGGAAGCACGTGGTCTTGGAGGCATTTTGCCCTGGGGCTTCCCTACTTTCATATATAGCTACTTGTATTGTCGCGTGAACTTTACATAGCCTTCCTAATGTAATGCCTGTATAAAACTGAGGATTCGGTGCTTAGCAAGCGGACTTACGCATCTGCATGGCACTACCAACTGCGTACCTTCAGAAATTTTTCTCCCTCTTGAAGCAAATCAGAGTAACTAGAGCTGGGTTTTCTTGCGTTAAAATTAGCTGTTGCTTACAATAATCCCTAACGTGATATTTGGGCGCTGCAGCAGTGCGCTGAGGCAGCACTCACTCGTGGGTTCTCTTGACGGCAGCGATGGTGACGATGAACACCGTCGGCGGGGCGAAGTGCGTCTCAGGAAGGGACCGCGACGCACCCCATCCGCGTCGCGAACGCACCCCATCGGCCGCGAACGCATCCCATCGTCACGCGCACGCCACCCTCACGTTTTTTGCCAGCGTCACGCAGACGCGCGTCTCGTGCAGGCACAGCGTACAGCCCTCCCCCTCTTCCCCACCCCACACTTTCGTACAGCGCTCGTGCCGCCCAAGTAGGTTAAAAAATTGCAATCTTTTTTAACCTCCTTGGTGCCGCCACGCAACACCCTCTAGTCGAGAAGGTATTGCGCCACGGCGAACCGCCCTCCCCTCACAATTTCGCGACAATCTCCTCCTTTGCTTTCTTTCCCTATTCTTTCCTGTCATCGTTTACTCGGTTACGACGACGACGCGGCTCAGCCCAGAGACGGCCGCCAAAGGGCTGCGCCCTAAACCTTCTTAGCTACCCTTGGCTTTCACTTCCCCATGGTTGCATTAACTGCGTGCACTGCGGACGAACAAAAAGGAAAACTCGCCATTTAGTGCGCGTGACCAAATATTCCTTCGTTGCTGAAGCAAAAGGTATTTTTTTAGCAGAAGTAAAATGTCTGTTTGTAGAGAACTCGAGGTGAAATTATATACAAATACGTGCTAATTTGAGTCAAATTCTCGTTAATTCGTTCCTTCATGTTCTTACCGAACAGGTTTCCTCCTATGTCGACATTCCACGTTCTAATTGTATTAGTTATTAAATCTCACGTGAAGTAATATCTCGCGCAGCGAATCGCGCAGGCGATGTGCCACAATTACCTGAGAAATTAGCCTACGCCATTTCACAGAAACCAGTGACCGTCATTCGGTAAGCGGTTACAGCGGTAGTGTTTATATGTCTGTTTTTTTTTTCTTTTATTTGCAGGCCGGAAAAGCGAAAATTCAGATAAATAATACTTGTGATTTTTTATATCCATCGGTATGACTTCATTCCCTGATGTTTTTTTTATAAAACTGGCACCGTACCTGGGAATACACGGCACTCTGCATGAGTTAAGGGAAACCCTGATACCGTAAGCCCGGAAATTTTCCGAGTGGGGCTTGAATGTTACTTATTGTTTCCGTCTAACAATTCTTTCAACGTTACTTCCTCCTTGCTATTGCTTCAAAAATATTCTATACCAACGAACCGCAGGAACGATTGAATAAGAAGAAAAACGGAATTACCATTCCTGCTTTCCTGGACGTTTCAACGGAATTTTGTTATGCAAATTACTCGGCAGAGCCGCATGAATCGTGTGGAAATCCGCTTCGCCTACTTGTTCTTAGTCCTTTTTTTGCTATGCTGCTTCAGCAACTTCGGTAGCCCTTTTGCATAAGTAGACCGACAAAAACTTTGCAAGCGACGGCTTCTTTTGTCGGTGCTTTAAGCAGGCGACGATTGCGCACTAAGAAACCAGATACGCCTGACAGCCGCCTTTGAACGAAAGAATCGCGGGTCTTTAGGATCCACTGCTGGAAGAAAGAAAAAAAACTAGATCTTTCCGAGCGTTGCTTAAGATTTGTGAAACTCAGAGAGACTCAACCGCATGAAGCTTGCACGCGTCGCGACGAATTGTTAATTATTGTACTTCCAATTTAAACGGAGCATGTCTTATTGACTTCGTAATATTTCGTTTCCGCCAGCCCACTGTGTGCTGCTGTTCCAAGTGCGCACGTTCTGCGTACAACGGTGTTCACCAAGGAAACACACACTATTTTCAAACATCGACCACAGGTTTCTTACTTATAGCAAGCACAGTGACGTTTTCCGCGCTTACGAAGTATTTCTGGCCGCAGTCCGGCGTGTACAATGATGTGTTAAACTAGCTGCGTTAAAAGCAGAAGTAGAACTTTCCTGTGAGCAGCAGTGGCCGTAATGTCTCGAAACAGGCTAATTACCACGGCATCCGCGAGGACACAAGACCCAACCACAGCGGAAGAAGTGGCCATGGCACTAGCGCTGCTTCAACCCGGCGTCGAGGTCGTGGTCATTGACAGCAAGAAGGCCTACAGCAGCTGTCGGAAGGGCACGATCTCCTCCTTGGCAGCAAACGTTATGAACAAGAGAGAGCCACCAGAAAGGGTAGTCGAGGTCGTATGGACACCCGCTCACTCATTAATCGGCAACACAATTGCCGACTACTACGCCCGAGAGATGGCATGCCGGGCACAAGAGGAGGCGAGTAGAGGAGAAGACGACCCGACTGCCGTCACTAGCTTCAAAGAGATAACAGACATGTACAGGGAGGACAGGCGCGCACTGCCGGCACCCCATCGTACACTAACACGGAAAGAGCAGACAATATTAAGAAGAATTCAAGCTGGGTCGCTGGCCCACCCAGAATTGCTACACACCATGTTCCCACAACAATATGAAGGCACATGCCCCTTCTGTCGCCAAGAAAAAGGCACCTTGCGACACGTGATTGCAGAGTGTACGTCACTCAAAGCCCCCATCCCACAAATCCCATCCCCAACCTGCCTCCTTCCCCAAAAGAGCGATGGGAGATTCTACGGTCCAGCCCCGCCGCAAAGACCCACGCGGCCCTAGTGGCCCGGGGCCTGGAGGTGCTGGCCGTTTATGGGCCCTGTGAATAAGGGACCACCCCGTCGGAGGCCGCCTCAACGGTGACTTCAATGACTCAAATAAAGTTGTATCTATCTATCTATCTGCAGCCATACGAAGCGTAACTTCTATTCTACGGAGACGATTGTAGAAAAAAACATAATATAAATGCACTATTGCAACTTAGCACTAAAGGCATGAGACTGAATTGAAATATCGAGAATGCTCCGTTCTCGGCAGTATTTGTTACGTACGTGTGATATCCGCAGCACACACCTTTTTCAATCAACTATGCGCGATGTAAACGTGAAATCGCGCTATAGCTACTCAGTGCTAGCAAAACATAAGTGGCAAGAAGCCCAGACTAGGGGGATAGACCAAATAGCCTCAGACTTTCCGGAGCGCGGATTGCAAGGACAGGAAATGAGGCCTATTGATCCAGACGTAGGAGATAGGAAGACATTTTCCCAGTCACCTTCGTTCACCATAAGAAATTTGGCCGAGCCAACTTCTATCGCGAGAACGTCATTGCCAGAAACGTGAGCTTTGCTGGTTTAAAAGGAGCTTTTCGGGGATAGTATATAGAGGGCTTGGTTGCTCGTTTTTCCTTTCCTCCGTCGTAACGATGAAAGCCTTCGTGAACGGAGTGCACTGTAAAGAGATAACTGTGTTTACCAGAAGAAGCTCAAGCCTCACAGACCGACCCAGATGAAACATCTCTGGCTAAACAGACGGCTGACATTTTCTCTCTTCTTGACAGGTTGGCTTTGAATTGAGCACTATTAAAAAACACCTCTGACGCGCTAAAGAATATTCGATGAAGGAAGGCGAAAACGCCTCAATTCACGCAGTAGAGAAAAGAGAATTGTTTACTCGTATAAGATGACAGCGCAAGCTGCATTAAGAGTCTTGTCAGAAGAAGTTACGGGAAAAAAGGACTTGTAGAACAGGAACAACTCAAGACGTTTTCATAGAATGCTGAATATTTACGCGAGAGTACAGAGGCAGACAGTTGGAAAATAAGTTCCTTGATAAAGAAACGCGCGTCTGGTTCGGTGTTCAATATGGATGGCAGGGAGTGCCGCCTCAAAACATGCACTCTCAAAGCTTCATCGGATCTTGATATTGAATAAACATGAGGCCCATAGGGAATGTGTTTCTGGCCACCCGCCTCCCAACCAGCTTTGTCGGAGTTGATGGAGATTGGTTTGCTTATGCAGGGGTCAGAACACAAAAAATCACGAAAAGGACGCCGGGCCTTACAAAAGAAAGTCGGATTTAGAAAATTTACAGTCCTAGGATTTTAAGCTTTATGCTGCAGCTTTAGTGACTAGTGTTGAAATATTTACGCCCCACAGAGAACGGATGAAGAGAGCGCCTGAATAGCAGCCAATACACAGTGCGTGCGCACGTGCGTCAGAAACGCCAGAAGGACAGAAACGCCTGTTTAACGTATCCTCCCCCTCGTCTCTATTTCGCGCGCACCCAACCCTTGCTTTGCCTTCGTTCACCTTTCCTGTCGTCTGCTTTTGTCAGTCATCCTGCACTGGCCGGCTTGAAGGGTGAGACCCTGAGGCGTGACAGTTGGCTTCCTCATTCGGTGGTGTTTGCTAAGCCGCCATCGATCTGGTCCTCTGCTGGCCGGAAAAAAAAAAGTCATGAATTTCTTTTTGCTTGGGAAATTTGCGGGGATGGCTAGGGGCACCTCCAAAGTTGTCTTTTTTTTTTTTTTTTTTGTAGCGTGAGCAACACGTGCCGAGTTTGAGCAGTTTCTCGTGGCTCCTGAAAAGCCATGCTGCGCATGCGCGGGGAGCAGTGACGTCTCACGGCGCACAGCTGGCGCGCCGGAGCCGCCGCCGCCGCGACTAAATTGGATTGGATTGGATTAGATTAGATTGGAAATCGTTTTAGCAGCAGTAAGCATGGTAATCAGCTAATCCTAGACAACCAGGAAACCTAAGAATAACCAGCTGAACCTTAGCTCACGCTACGTATATCCTGGAATAGCCGAGCTAAGCCATTGCTAATTTTTCTGTTTACTGAGAAAGCAGGGTAGGAGGTGATGGTAGCACACAGAAGTACACCACCTTTGACCCAAAACAAATTTAGTTTCAGCTTACCGCCAGTACCAACGCTAAAATTTAAATTTTATTACAACATAGATAACTTAAGTCATTTGATTAAACCACAGATGTCGGTTTGCTGTAGCGGTCAAACAATAAATTAATCAACGTGGCCACTGCGCATACAGTATGCGCACCGACAACCCGCATCGTGCCTCTTCCCTCCCCCACATAACTTCGTTTCCAACTCAGCGCGCCAGTTGCTCAAAGGAAGTCGACGAACTGTTCAACGTCCGCTCACTGAACTGTGCATTTAAAGTCGGCGACGAATCGTTACCGCGCGCAGCGGGAAAAATCCCGAGGCCAAAAGTCATATCTGTGCTTTTCAGCCGAAGTTCGCCCGGGAAAGCTGTCGGTTTCGAAATACGCCCACTCCGAGCGGGATTCTCCCTCGTTCCGTCTGAATAACGCGTTTGGTGTTTCAACAGTTCTCCTACAGGGCAGCGGCCTTCTCCTTTTTGTGCACGTGAATGTATCCTACGCTGGAGGCAGGTAGTCCGCATGGTTGCGAGCGTGCCATAAATAGGATCCTTTTGCTTACCCAACCGTGCGGCTCAAACTATTTCAACACACTAGGGGATATAAGAGAGTTTTAGTATAGCGGAAAGCACCACTTTAGCGCGCCCATAGCGTTAGCGGGCACGCTAACCGTAGCATAACGAGGCGCTATCCGTTCGCGATTGCGGCCCGCAAAACGTTAACGCTACAGCTAAAACGCTATACTAAAACTCCCTATAGACACTGTGAAATCTGTGTTATGCTACCCGTACCTCAAGGGCTCGTGCGCATAGGCCCTCGCTTTGCATTCAGTTAAGTGTGGCTAATATGAGTGGCTCGAGAGAGAAAAGAATGTATACAGCAGCCGCGCATGTGTGGTCACTTCAAGCATTAGTGACGGCAGTTCACAATCAATAAGATGGACGATTCACTGGTGCCGATCAGGTAGGATTTACATAGGTTCAGTAGATCGTACTGCAGTTCTTTAGAACTACGAAGCAGGGAATAGAAACACAAGAACTGCGTTATAAGTTTGATACAATGTAGGGACAATTTATTATTTGAGATGTAGCGCGCCCGTTCGTGGTATTTGACGTTCGCATTATTTCTTTCTTCGCGTCTTCTTGTGCTGCTGAAGACGTTTTGAAGCGTCAGGCGTCACATATTTTCCCGGGTATCACGCGTTTATCGCCCACTTTGAGCCCGTTTACTTGAACGGAATTTCAGCAAACATAGAAAGAATAATATATTCTGAACAAAAACTGGAATAGAAGAAACGTTGCAGCGTCGTCTATTCAAGCACCGAATGTGCGCCGACCCTGGAGGTGCAATAAATCTCATTGCTTCATACTCAGGAGAGAGTTTACAAACGAACAAGCATGTATCTCCTTTCGTTCTCCTTCTAGTTCGTCGACCTATGCACAAGGCGCGAAGCGCGGAGGTCATTACCGATGGATGTGCGCACACGTTCTCGAAAGTGCTCCTCCGAGACCTCGTTTATTACGGCGAGACAGCCCTGTTCTATCTTCCTGCCTGACGTCACACCCAGGGGGCTTGCCCAGAACTAATTATATCCGCGAAGGAGGAGGAAACTCACACTTGGTTCTGCAGAACATGATGTGCTACGAAGAAACGTACGAACATCCAAGTTTTATGAACCCCAAGCTACATGACTTCAAAGGCTCCGGATACCTCGCTAGAGAAAGCAATGCGAAATCAATACGGCAGTCTTCTGTGCTGGCATGACGGCAGGGCAAGCGTAGCTTGTTTTTCGCCTGGTTATGCTATTACCGGACCGAGGATTTTTTTCAAGATTGACTTCGGGTGATACAGAGAAGCGTTCGTTTCAAAAACGTGCCGGTCTTTTCGTATGTATTCCTGGGCACCCAGTGCACTCATATGGTTACCGGAGTAAAAAAATACTAAAAGGAACGTATCTAAAATTAGCTGGAAATTTAAGCTTGAACGTGAAACACGATGAATGATCGAGAAGTTGAAAAGAACTTGCAGCTTGTATTTAAAGCGATTACGAACAAACTCACCCAATCAAAGCAGTTCGCAGCATTCCTTTTAATTTCCGCCAAAACCGCTCAAGTTTCTTCCGCAAATAGGAGTTGGCGAATACAGATCGAGCCCATCGCTACGATCAATCACTTTGTTTCGGATGACTGTCTGAGTGCAAAATATGGTTGTGTGCTAAATATACTGATGAACTATAAAAGGACCAAGAACAGAAAATCCGAGATTGGGTAGGTTTAAAAAAATACAGTAAACCAGCATTGAGAAGGGCGATGGTCTCGATGCTGATATATATTTTTATGTACACTAATGTCGCAGGCGGACATTGGAGGAGGGGTTGAGAGGCAACACCCACAAAAACACAATGTTGCAAAAAAATAGACCGAACAAGATCACACCGGATCACAATGGAAGCAGAGGAGCTGTACAAAGCGTATTGTGAAACACAGCGCTCAGGACGGTTTTCAGGAAGAAGACTAGGTGTGCGACCAATATGGGGCGATATTTCATTTTCCCAGTGGCACCAATATTCTTACAGTCCAAAAAATTATAATAAAAATAAGTTACAAATACTTTTTTAGTCGTTAACAAGGTGAGAACCGTTGCGTGAAAAGAAAAAGAGACTGCAATGATTACTAGGCCTGTAGGTAAAGCGTTTCATTTACTGATTGCTAATAAAACTCGGCAGCGGTAGCTGACACGTTTTTTTTTTCTGATCGGGCGAAAATACAATAAAATTGTAAGTGTAGTCGACGGTCTGGAAAAAATTCTGTGACTTCTTTACCTTAATTTACTCCTGTGCATGTGTGAAAGCGTTATTGCGTCTATTGTTTGCGTGCTCTCGTGTTCCACCTATTCAGGCGGAGTACGCAGGGAAAAGTTTACCTCGAGAAGTTATGGTGTATGGCGAGAGAGTGACGATTTAGTTCATCCTGTGAAGAAGATACGCGTTTGTATCGCGAGTGTAAAGGCATAAAAAAATCGAGCAGCTTCGTTTCGACTGATTCAATCATCTTAGTGTGGCTTACGGGATGGGAAGACATATTATTGACACACATTCTCAAAGGATTATATGCGTGAGGTTTGATTCCTGAATCAGCTATGCACAAACGTCTTCATTGCTTTTGTGAACCGACCAATGGAAACGTATTAGACTGCTCCGGATGCTAATGGGTGCCGGTATACCTTAGTGTGACAGAAAAAATCTTGAAATTATATTTATCATCGCTGTTGACATAAGCATACTTCGAGGACACCTAAACATTTCTTGAGGGTTGGAAATGTGATAGGGAAAGCATTAAGGAGATGATTTGCTGCCGCCTCCCGTTGTCAAAGGGATCCGTTCTTCTGACGCTTCAGCACCTTCGCTTCGTGATCTGCTTCTGCCTTAGCGCTTTCTAGTGGCTTTGATTGCTCTCGTTCACGTTTAGCCGCTGATTGTTCTTCTATCAAGCTCCAAGTTCAGGTCGCTCCACACAAGAGCTGAGCGCATATGCGACGCTTCGCTGAGTGGTACGCTAGTAGGCAAATCTAAGGCCAATTGAAGGCGGGAGAACAGTAAGTGAAGTTAATATAGGTACCAAGGAAATAAAATGAACAACTTTTACCGTACGGCGTAAAACTAGAGTGCAGGAAGTACTTTTTTGAGCTGGGTGAACAAGCACAGCGGTGAGCAGCACGACCACACATCTGCGAACGCTTTTCCGTCTACGAAATGCAATCGCTAGACGTAAGATATTGTGGAAATTTGGGGGACGATTACTGCGCGAGCGCTATACAACAAATAGTCACATAAGCTGCTTGAAATGCTAAAACTAAATAAAAGTGTAAAGTGGTTATACAGTACATACCTTATATTTCTAACCCTCTCAGCGCTGGCCCGTGGCCGAGTGGTTTGGTGGGCTAGGTATGTTACCTTGCAAGTCGCAAGTTCGAATCCGCGAACGTGCGTTCTTTTTTTTTTTGTAAGTTGATTTTTTTCTCTTCATGCGATGTTTTCTATACTGTGTTCAACATTTTTAGTCCTTAATGGTTATTGCTCCCCGCGCGAGTTCGCAGAACGCGCGTTTTTACTGACACTGACGCGCTAGCGAGTTTTCGTTGGCGTGCTGTTGCCACAAGCACCGACTGCTTGCGGGCAGTGGGCACAGGCCAGAATCAGGAGACGCTTGCCCTGCTGCGAACACGCTTTTTGCGATACAGGCATGAGTGAGGAAAACTCCAAGGAAGGGGGAAACGCGCATGGTATTTGGGCGTCTACGGTGACACGGAGGGCGTCCGTCCAATGCGTAGCCCTCGGCTAGTGATTGCTACGATTCCAAGCCGTCCTGGGAGGCTTATGTTATGCATTTTACAGCCGACAACATGGCAGAAGCGCGGGACGACAATTACTGAGGTATTGAGATTGCCCATCCAACGATAATGTCGGATGTCAAGCATGTTGTCTTACATAACCGAAACCGACACTTGTTTGAATGCTAATCTTGGGCATCGTCCAACGGTGCACCTCCTCCCGACGTCACAGCCTTTAGTTGGTGCGGCCGGGCAAGACCGCGCATGGTAGTTTTTATTCTTTCGGACTTTGTAAAATAATTACTGACTTATCGACCGGATAAACGATGAAAGATGTGTTAATTTGAACCAGTTACCGCAGTGCAAGCTAAAACGGGAGTTTGACAAGTTCACTTCAGTGTCCCTTTAAATGATTCAGGGATAACGGGTCATAACCTGACCACTTAGGTTACTATGCATATACGCTCATGAGGGCAAGCGCATGACCATTAACCTAGGACGTCGACACCGGCACGCAGCTAAGGACACGCTCCATGGTTTCACGGCTGTAATTCCAGAATTTTGGCCGGTAGCGTGAATGTGTCATAAATAATTACCTTTTATGGCCTGCAGAAGCCGGCAAGAAAGAGGGAAAGGAGCTTCCTGCTACACGACCTAAAGGGTTACGCAGAATTATGTGACAAACTAAGAGGCCGTTTACTGCTCCCCAGACTCCCACGGTATACGGCTGCTTTGGGACTTTGCTCCAGAGGAATGGGGACCGGGGAGCAGCCCTTTCTGAGCTCGCCGGGGTCATTTATGTTTCGCAACATGGGGTCACAGCGCATCATAAACTTCTACCAACGGTGCCGGCGAAACAATAATCTCGAGAGCAAAAGCCTCGCTAGGCACCGTTTTACACTGTGATTTTGGTTTCACTTCGTAGACCAGAATACCTAACAACTTCGTTCATGCACGTAATCTTTATTTTCGTATTTTTTAAAGGAAACTGAGTTGCGGCGAGTGGCGTCCTCTTCGTTTTATCTAACCACGCGTAGGAGCACAATCCATCATTCGATGTTTTATTGTGTAAACTCCCTGTGTTTTGCCACTAAGGGGTGTCGCAGTAGCAGTCTCGGCCTTGCATCGCGGTGCATGGTTCGTAAATCTCGAATACACCGGGGTGGAGGATGCACCGTACCTTATCGCCACTCTGAGACTTCCGAGAAGTAAACTGGGTGATGTACACAAGCAGCACGTACGAAAGGCAAGCAAAATCCAAACAAACTGTGCAGCTGCTTCCGCTGGACACAACAGAAAATAAATCGAGCGTTTACTCGCCAGCTCCTGAGGGTACAGTAGGTTGAGAAAAGGGAACGACGTTTCTCTTCCGGGTGTTTATCCAAAGTTGTCGCAGAAAGTTTTCACCCAAAGTAGAACAACGTAAAGCGAAACCGAGGTGGAGATAAATTTTTCATTGAAACAAATCGGGCGCACTATCGGAATATATTGTTTACCTGCGGCGTCCCATCTCTTAAAGTGAACTCTTACGTCGCGAAGTTGGACATGCTGGTCACGTAATTTCGATTCACAAAAAAAAAAAATTCCTTTGGAACGAACCTCTGGAACCTTTCCCCCGTTTAGAAACACCATTGCAGCTGCGGACAACGCCTCTTGCTTCTTGCCGTCTCCCTTTCCCGGGCATTTCCTCCTCGACCATGTTTAGTGCCGTCAGGCCATTGGCTCCCGTCGACTATTGCCGCTGGCGTCACTGTCACTTCGGCCACTGCTACAGACGACAGAATCGATAACCAACCATTTGATAGCTACGCAGCTCCGGCCTTTGTCTTATCAGTTTTGGTATGTCGTGTTCCGCCGTTGACTAATGATGGGTAGGGCCTTGGTCAGAAACAATGTAATATAAACAGCAATCCAAGGTACCTGAGGCGGCGGGGAGTTAGGAAAAACTCTTGCAAGCATGACTTGGGGATGCCGGTCACGTCAGCGCTAACGCCCGTATTGTCCAGAAAGCAGTCTGTTCCTCACGTAGGGCCGACGGCTCTTGCATTAAGCGATTCTAGCTCACTGGTGAAACCATTTGTGTACGTTAACTATGACACCAGGAAAGGCCTGCTTGGGACTTACACAGAATTGGCTTGCTTAACTTTCTTGGCCATGTACACCACACGTATCTGCAGTATTCATTTATTGAAGCTTAAACCACATTTTAGGGGAGACACCGGCATTAACCTGGGTGAACAGAAAAAGGAAGAAAAATCCCGAGCTGCATTTCATACAAGTCCAAATCATTGCGAACTTCTAAGCCATTGTAGTATGCAATAAAAAAATTTCAAAGTTTTGTTCTAATCTTTGTTCTAATTTGGGTGCAGTCTGATTTGCTTTTAGCCCGGGCACTCAATGCCCTTTCCCCTTTTCCCCTCAATGCTCTTTCGTAGGCACTCTGCCATCGCCCGATTTAGACGGTTATGTTAACGTCTTCTGCGCGTATTGGTAACATGTACCTTCGACCAGTGCCATACCTCATCGAAATAGCTGACCGCGTTGCATGCGACTCATGTGGCTGACGGGACCATCGAGCCCATTTGCGCCCTTCGCAAATTGGACGGCCGTCCACAGGTGGAACCGACAATCATCGGTCACTGGCCTCACCCGCCATTATCTCGGGAGGTAATGACACTGCTCCTTGGTTTAATAATGTCATCATAACTGGGCGAACATCTCTAGTCGTTATTTTTTCTCCTGCTAGCAACCTACCACATCAGCGGGTTGACATTATCCAGGAATTTGTCTGCAGTTGTGACTATGCCGACAACAGAAACATTGTGACCGTCCGCTGGTCCTTGAAATTCGCAAGGCGGAATGGGCCCGGATTTTTTCTACACCACCTCCACTGCTGCAATTATTTACTCGAGAAAAAGAAAGCTCCATAACGAGCTTTCCCCTCCATCTTATTGCGTAAGTACTTCGGATCAGCAGTCGAGCAAAAAAAAAAAAAAAAATGAAGAGGGGGGGGACATGTACAATGTATTCCATTGATTTAATTTGACTTTTTTTTTCTTTTCACAACATTTATACGAACTCTGTCAACGTGGTATCGAATTCAACAGTATAGTACTGATTACGTCGAGGTTAAAGTCTGCCCAGAACTACCCATGCGCCGATGGTTTTATCTTGCTAGAGAGCCGGTTTCGTTCGTCGCTAAGACGGGCTGTAGAACACATCAAGATGACCGTCATCCACCGTACACCGGTCAATGTCGTTCTTCCACGGAAAATTAGGGTTCCGTGGAATCCTTTGCGGACACTATTAGTTGACCATCTTTTTTTTTTTCACGCAGTTACTACACATCACGGCAAGACCAATGCTAATCTCCCAACACACTCCAGCTCTTACCCATCTTTAGTTTTAAAAGGCTTCTATTAGCCATCTTCGCGGACTTTCCGGCCAGCTATCGGTTGTTTCTTTTTTCTTTTTGGAGGGTTAGCTTGCGCCCTTGGTCAAACTGCAAAAGTGCAAGAGGCACTTCAGCCTCATAGTAGGTACCCTCATTAAATCGCGAGCTATACTCGCTCCTTTAAATCGGTCTCGACAGCAGGCTGCCCAGCAAGTTTAAATGATACTTTTCAGTATTTCGTGCTGCCTCTTTTGCTACCGCAAAAGCGTTCGCACGGGATAGTCCGCCTTACGTCATAATGCCTTCCATACAATCGGTTACCTGTAGGCTATATCACCCTGGCTAAACACCCCCAAGCGCTAGATAAAGGTATTTCTATCGGCACCATTATATTTTCCCGTGCCTCTTGACAAAATGGCTGAAGCTTCGTCTAGTAGTCTCTAGTCCAGAAGTACTGAATGAGGCGTCTGCGCGTGGCACTCGTATGTAAGTATTCATCAAGTTTTATCAAGGGCATTTTACGGTGGAGAAAAAAAAAGGACGTATGTATCATTTCAAGAAACAGTCTTTATAAGAGATTTTAGGTACATTATTGAAATTCTAATATTGGCGCCTCAGATACGTCCTCTTTAAGCAGCTTGTAGTCACGAATTGGAAAGAAAGATTTTGCTTCCTGTGAATGTGTGCGGAATTTACAATGGACCACCACGTAACGCCGGTGATTAATACAACGTATGTGTTTTCAGGTTGGTTTGCAGGCCCTGTTGCGTGAAGCGCCTTCATTTTATGGCGCCAGAGAATATTGAAATAATGTCGTTGGCCTCGCGTCGTTTTATGGCTTTTTAGAGCGCCAGCATGATACCTTACGTTATATCGTACTGGTCGTACACGGTTGTTTTGGGCATTATTTTTTGTTTTTGTTTCCAGTATTACTCGAACAATGTCACATAAAATTCAGCCAGTGGCGTGCCTCTAGGCAATCGATTCTAGAAGCCACTCCATATCTAAAGCTACACCCGAAACCAAGAACAAAATTAAAGGGACACTAAAGCCTGAATAAGCTTTTGTTTGCACTGATAGATAAGAGCTTTCGTAGCTAGCTCGGCAACTTTCCAAAAGCCCACAAAGCTTCGGGTAATCAAAGGTAAATCATAAAGGTCCCTTTAAGGCAGAATACAAAGCTTTGATCGAACATTGCTTTGGTCTAACCACACAAGTCCTAGTTGACACAACTTGGGGAGAGATAAACCGTTTTAACTTATTTCCCTTCATCAAACATTGCTACTTATTCCTATTTATTTTAATATTTTTTGTAGAGGACCTATGACCATTGTTGCATAACCACCCATCAAGCACGTTGCCCCGAGGTTGGTTGAACTCTAAATGAAAACAAAAAAAAACCTCAAGGGACACCGAAAGCTAAGGAATGTTACGAACAACCTTCGGGGCTTTTCGCAACCACCGCTCAGTTGCTTTTTAGGAATCTCCGGGAGCCGGAGTTATCATCAAACCAGCACAACAACTTTTCGCAAGCTGGCATATAGCGTTGCCCAGTAAACCACCTCGCGTTATACGAACGCGCAAGGGGGCAGGCATAAAGGCAGCTAGGTGTTGCAGACTGCGAGCTGTGTGTACATCGGAACGTAACAAAGGGAGTACGGTATATAACAACCTAATAGTAAATATTTTGCTCTTTGCCTCAGAGCTGTCGGGACTGTATTTGAACAGTGTTTCCATCCTCAAGATATCTCAGAACTGCCACACGGTCGTCGTAAAATCTCCAAATTATATATATTCTTGGCGTTGCTTCATAATACTAACTACAGTGAGCGACCTCTTCGAAGAAAGACGATTTTTACGGATATGTTTACGAGTTACTGACGCTTTTAGCGACATAATACGCCCTTTTTATTTGGCAGTATACAGTGCATTCTTAAGCTTCTCACGTAGCGCGTGCGTAAATGCGGGAGCCATAGATTTGCGCCTGCTTGCCTGGGCAGTTAGCCCGCGAGAATAAGAGCAAATAAACGCTCAACGAACCAATTACCCGGGCATGATCAGTAAATGTTTCGCCACGGCTCGGTGCAGCCTCAAAAAAATCCCCGGTGTGGTTAACCAACATACACGAGGGGCATTATGGTGCTTGTACTGGGTTCAGCCCCTTGCGCGCTTAGTTTATGTACCGTTCGGGTGTGTCACCGTTAAGGCCCTGGCGCGTCCAGAACAAAAAGAAAACCTTGGGAAACGCGCAACGTGTGGGGACTCGGGACAGTGCAAGAAGAGATGAGGCGTGGGCGGGAGGAGGTCGACCGTGGTTGGTAAAGAAGGAGGTTTCTTCGTCTGCAAACCAGGCCCCTGCTTTCGACAGAAAATCGACACCGCGTCCGTTGAAAGCATCTTGTAAGAGGCGGCTTCCAATAACGGCCCACGCATTCGAGCCGTACTTTCATGGGCACAAAGTTCACTGCTTCCAAAGCGAAGAAACATGACGAAATGGTTCCGCTATGCCGGGGAGATTTTTTTTTTTCTTATTTTGCTACACTCTAAGAGAAAAGAGTAGAAAAAATATTCGTGAATTTACTTCCCCAGCCCAGCAAGTTTCTCCCTTTAGCTGTTTGCATGCAACACCTTCACAACTGCCTCCACCAAGCACGGAAACGGGGAAGAATATATTCTCCCGTGTCGTCTGCAATCCGCCGATATTGCCCACGCCGCTAACGACGTCATTCTTGGCTGCACACAGGCTTTCGCCGATCCGGTGTTCATGACGACTCAGTGCAACATTCGTACGACGTGGTAAATGCGTCATCCTTGGATTTTTTTTTTTTTTGGCGATGCTCGTCTCTAATCATTGAACTCAGAACTCAATCTAGGTGTCTTTTCTGAAACCAGACAACTGCTGCATTCTGGTTTCGTACATCTGAGTGTCGTTAAATCATTCAATAATATGAATTTATGAGCAGCAGAGGCTGTTGCTTCTTCTGTTTTTTCTACTCCTGGATTTCCCCTGTTCATGTATTTTTTTGTGTTGACGCCAATGAGAGCAGTTATGGCCATGACTTTAGTGTCTTTTTTTTCCCTCATAAACTGCAGCTAGTGCTACGCCTGTCGTACACTTTTTTCCAGTGTGTACTTTGTCTTTTGCATGCCTAATCATACTGTTACGAACTTGTCCCTCACACATTACAGAATTCAGTAATATTTGTTTCTTTTTTTGTCACTGTTCCTTGAATATTCTGCATATTTGTGTTCACTTGTATCTAATGTATCTTGTTGTGTTCTAATATCTAATATCTAATGTATGTAACTTGTGTTCTAATGTATCACTTGTTCCTACTCTGTGCCTGCAGTTTGCAAAATGCATTATTTCACTGCTCTGTACACTCCTGCTTGGCAGCGCCAAAAGGCTGCTGGCAGTAGTGGCCAAATAAATAACTAAACTCTGTCCTGCAGTGCTCTGCGTCCTTGTCCTCTTACTGTTTTTTTTATTACCGTGTGCTCACCACGTCAACACACGGTTCCCCAGCTGTGGGTTTGGCGCATCTTGTGTGGGCGCCGCTGCGTGCTTGCTGTGGACAACTTGCCTGCGCCCTGTTCAACGTTACCACCGCATTTGTGTGCGCTTTCTACTGACGCGAAAGGGAAAAATACGGCGGCGATGGTACTAAGCTGCCCCTTTCTGCATCAACCAGCACGGAACGCAGCACATTGATGCATGAGTTCCCTACAACACAAAACGACTGCTAGAGTTTTGGCTGGCGTATGCGAATGGTTGCCAGACCAGGAGCGTGCTCCCTGCTAAAAGAGCGAAGACAAGGCATTCAGTGTCACTACTCAAACATACGCGCGATACAGTTTCGTTGCACGTTTTTTTCGTTCTATGAGCTATTCTACAGCTTCTTGCAAAACTTGAAACTAATAAAGAGTAGCGCGGGTTACATTTGATGAAATGGCAAACGCAGGTGAGGCTCACGCATTGCTGTGGGTTATCAAAACAAATAACAAGCTCACTGTTCCTGCTTGTATACGTTCGGGGATAAGTGTTTCGAATACTTTGTAGCCTTTTTAAGTTTTTTTTGTGCGTTTAAAATAACACGAATGTTATATAGATGTGAAAAGTGTACTATGTGTATATGTGTATTATGCTTGCACTGTTGTCTATGGCATGCATCGTGCGTTGGCAATGCCTTCAATGAAGTGTATGCTGCCGTGTGGTGCTATGTCTCTTCCTAATCTGTGCCCGCCAATGTGCGGCCTCTGCAATGTTGCCTACGTTAGTCATTGAGGAAACGCCTTGCCGTAAGCGCTCGTCTTCCTTTTTTTAAGGGTCACCTACTAGTCGTTTTTTTTACCATTTACGATTGTTTCACTTCGAGCTCGCTAGATGGCGAGCAGTGTCATCTGTGCATTGCATGGAGGAAAGAATTCTTTCCTCCATGGTGCATTGCGTCCTCCATTTTCGTCGCTTCGACAGATGTGACGGATCCGTTCCAAGCGCAGCCTGCAGCTCGAAATGCGCTAGGATGCGCATTTCGAGACGATCTGCGTGTCGGTGCATCGGTTGTAGCAAGTTGACGGGACTAACACCAACCAGTTGATCTCAAACGGCCGCATTGTATGTTTCCGATATTGTGTGTCGGGAAACGGTGGGGTTATAAGGTTGTGGGAAATAAAGGCGGAATGCTGAATGCGATCCTTGTGACTTCTGTTTCGTTTACGGCGGCGCGTTCGCACTGAACGCGAAGGAGGAGAGCTTCCCCGGACGATTGAAAGAAGTCGCTCATACGGATGGCGTCGTGTCTCGCTAACCGTAGTTCTGGCGCTCGGTAGATAACGTCTTGGGTATTTTAGCGCATATTGAGTGCACTTAACCACAGTAACCGATCTATATGTACTTTCTCGGTCCTCAAACCGATCAGCTCGCCAGGCCTTTCTCGCATAATAAGCCCTACTCGGGTAGCGCCGCCATGCTGGTTTAGGGGAGGAACGTTCCTGCATTACCTCACGAAAGGGGAATTCTTCCTCTATTCCAAGAAGGGAAACTTGCTCCTCCCTTTTGAAAGCATACACTTCCCATCTTTTAGGAAGCAATACATGATGCCTTCGTGTTTCACCTTTTAGGGAGAAACCACTACGTCCTTTGTTCTTGGGGTGTATAATAGAGACTCACGTGTTTTATTTCGTTCTTTATTTTTACTTGCGAGTTTAGCAATGCCTACGAAGTTGTGCGCAAGCCACTTTAAGAGTTAGTTTTGCTTTTATTGTCTGTTTCGGTTATTACTTTTTTTTCCGCTGTTTTCTTGTGATGCCCAGGGGTAGTGGCAGGTGTTCTGTTCATGGTTTTGTTTAACTTCGAACTTCTTATCCGTCCTCGGCCAGTGTAATAACCTATCATCATAATTTTTATTGCTGTGCCACAGTGGGTCTACAACAAACTAACCACCAAAATATTAAAAGCCTAGTGCCATGATGTGATGCAGCGCCTTGGTTTCACCGCAATTGTCAGTGCGTGTGAGTTGCTATAGAATATAGTTATAGTGCATGGGCATATATTGAGTGAGTGAAGCTCCAAGCATAATAGGAAGGTATTAGATTCGCCATTTCTGATTGAGGCGATGGTCGAAAAGGACCAAAATGACACAATTTGTTAAACACTAAAGGGCCCCCCCTTTGTCATCAACGGACTTTAACTACAATACAGCCCGGATAAGGACTGACATGCAGCCCACGTATACATTCGGCGAGTTAAACGCCATTTTTAAGGCCGACACACATTGGGGTGGTGATCACTTCAGGGGCTGCAACGAAGTAGCGCGACACGAAAAGGGAGACGGATCCACAGAACATA
This sequence comes from Haemaphysalis longicornis, assembly GCF_048455015.1. NCBI lineage: Eukaryota > Metazoa > Arthropoda > Arachnida > Ixodida > Ixodidae > Haemaphysalis > Haemaphysalis longicornis. The sequence goes on from NW_027526335.1 coordinate 56,383,602, forward strand.
CAAACTAATTTCTCGTAACTCGAATAGTCAGGAATTTTTTGAAGCGTTGGCTTTGGTGAAACGGCGTAAACGGCAAGCTAGCGATATCACAAAAGTCACTTCAAGCCGGGAATAAACCACCGCGTGCGTCAACAAACCCCAGACATCGCTGTCATTGTGGGGGTGTGACTTGAGTCCTGACAAACCACACAGAGCACTGCGACCTGAATGTTTCTCCAGTAAAAAAACACAAAACAACAACAACAAAAAACCCAATAACGACGACGGCTCTACGCTAGCTCAAAGGCCGCAGATCCGGCATACGCGCCTGGTTAAAGTTGTTGACCGAGATTCTGTGAAGTTGCACGGGACACGTTGAAAAAAAAACGGGATAAAGAGTCTCGGGAAAACCGATGTTTGCAGTCCTTCCAGTCGACACAAAAGCCTCTTATCTCGTTTCCGTGGTTATACTGCGTCACTCGTGCCTTTTCTGTGCTTTTTGTGAAAGCAAGCTTAGATACACTGGTACCGTAGCTAGTGCGGCTGCCGGAAGGCACGGGCTACGTCCGCCACATTCTTTGTGACGTATATCAAATGCAAACGGCTTATCCTATCCAAGCGCTGCGCCATTGTTTCGTAAAAGGTCGACGGCGGTCACTTCTTTGCGAAACTCGCCGACCACCAGCTTGGTGCCATATCTGGCAGCGCCGGCGACGTTTCCACAGACTCCGTGGAGCCTGGCGGAAACACTGTGCCAGACATCGGAAGCGCTCCTCGAAAACTTCCGGTTGTGCGTGTATTCTGTTCATGCTTTCTTTCTCGCGAGGTTACACGAAAGCAGGCGCTGGATTTCTAATTTCGGGCTCTCGCTTTTGTGCTTGTTGCTTTATTTACTTGAGCAGATATTTACCGTGTGCCACTGCACGTTTGGGCCAGGAGGGAAGCTGATCACAGAAATTTATAAACCAACATTACCATCATATATCGGTATGAAATGCGGGTATATATTTATGGCAGCTAAAAGGCTAAGTGAATAAGCGTAATTAAGTAAGCACAAGTGACTTTCTCCCAAACATAGGGAATGTAGCCTCCGACGGCAATAACTTACGCTTACCGTTAGCAATATTAGCGCAAATAAGCAACAACAGCAGCGGCAGCAGCAGCAACAAGAACAACAACAACAACCAACAAAAATGCCGAAAGGAGTGGGCTAAGGAAGGGGGTGGGCTATCACCGAAATAATTACCGAAATCCTGTTTTACAATCACGCCCTCGTATCACCTGGATGACATTGCCCTTGAATCAGTCTCATCGTACAAATATCTCGGCCTTCATATAACAGCCGATCTTTCCTGGAAAAAAACATTGATTTCATCACCAACAAAGCAAATCGCTTGCTCGGTTATCTTAAACGAAACTTTCAGTCTCCTCCTTCATCTATCAAGCTACTTTTTTACAAATCCATTGTCCGCAGCCAACTCGAGTACGCCTCATCGATATGGGATCCTCACATAGAAGTACTTGTTCATCAACTAGAAATGGTAAAAAACAACTCTGCGCGTTTCATTCTTTCAAATTATCAGCGAGCATCCAGTGTGTCTACAATGAAATTAAACTTGGGGCTGCTCACCACGCATCGTAAAATCGCTCGGCTCTGCCTTTTCCATAAAATGTTTTATCATGATACCCTTCACGACTTTCTTATAACTCCGCCATCATATGTATCTTCACGTCTTGACCACTCCCACAAAGTAGACCAAATTTCATGTCATACAACAACTTTTTCTAAATCATTTATCCCGTCAACGTCAAAAGACTGGAACCACCTTTCCCGTGACAATGCTGTAATCGTTGATTCCGAGTTGTTTAAAGCTGCTCTTCATAATACTGTTTTGTAACCTTATTTTAACAAAGCGGCGTGAGTTGTGTAAACCCCTTTTGCTGTTATTATCGCATGTACGTGCAATTTGAGCCACTGTACAATGTATATTGTTACATATTTTGTACTTACGCTGCTAAGTTTTGTTATTGTTGTATTTCGTACCCCACTCCCCTCTTCAATGTATTCCCACTGAGGGTATTCACAAATAAAATAAAAAAGGATCCTTTCGGAATTGCGTTGCTATAAAAAATTCATCGTGAACTGATCCGTTTTTACCGGTTTCCAGATGTTGCAGTTTATGGGTAAAAAAACTCTGCAGAAATTCAGAGAATTATCTACTAATGCGTGGCATTCTTATGCCACCTGTCTTGAGTGAGTTTTTTCCAGCCAATTTTTGTTTTAAATTCTGGCCAACCAATTATCTCGAATTACGCTATTATAACGATTACAGGTGAAACTTACGCTTAATCTTCAATATTGTGGAAATGCCATGCGTTATACGTTTTGTCATTTTCCGTAATTTTTTTTAACATTTTTCTTCTTCTCAGTTTTTTAAAATACGCCCGACCAATTATCTCAATTTACGTTACTATAAGGATTACATTTAGAACTTTCGCAAAATGTGCATTACTGTGTAAATGCAGGGCGTTACACGGTTCGCCATTTTACGTAGTTATTTTATATTTTTCTTATTTTTTTTATTTTCTCGAAATTTCGTTCTAACATTATCTCCATTTCCGCTACTATAACGATTCCAGGTGGAACTTTGGCGAAATCGGCATTATAGTGGAAATGCCATGCGGTATACGTTTTGGCGTTTTCTGTAATTTTTTATATTCTTGTTATTTTTAGTTTTTGAAAATTTCGCTCGACCACGTATCTCAATTTAGCTTATTCGAACGATTACTTCTGAAACTATCGCGAAATATGCATTTTTATAGAAATGCAAGGCGTTACACTCTCTTGGCTGGGGGGGGGGGGGGGTACTCGGCAGATAATCCTACGCATTAAAATGGTTTCACAATGCTGTTACCATGAATTCCATCCAAAGCGCCCGCTTGCAGCTGCTGCTGTCATTGTAGACGTTTGAGGGTCCATCTATGTATACACCTCACCGACAAAATTCAGAGGGTAAGTGTCGCATGGAAGGTACGCTCACTTTACGTACTTTCAGTGTACGACCACATTCTTTATATCGTCTTGAACAGCACTTGTCGAGTGGTGCAACAGCGTCCTTTCGTTATTACCCCCATTATTTTTCCTCTACGCATTGTTCTTCCTATCTTCGTTTCTATGGCCGAGAGATTCAGCCGATCGCCTTTATTAGTATTGTTAGCATTAACGGGCTTCTCTAGTCGCCTAATTGCTCCCTCCGTAATTCCACGCTGAAATTACTCCCGCAAATGTAATACACGCTCCTAAGACGGGGGCCACAACTCATACACAATGTCCACCTTTAAACCGTTCAAATCATCGAGGAAGTGTTATAATCACACCCAGAGCCAAATTTAACCCCCTTCTATTGTCAGTGTTATTAGTTACTTTGTTTACGGGGGGCCTCCCTGAGAAGGGTGGCGTTATTCCACGCATTCACTGGCCTGATTTTTATTCTGTGAACAGTCGGTCATTTTGTATGCCATGTAGGACAGATTTGTTACTAAAGATTTCGCATCAACACATTCCATCTTGCCCTTTTACATCGTCGTGCTATGAGTCATATTACTTAACTTCCGGATTGCATACATTCGAACGGCGAAAGTGTTCCCCGTGGAAGCACGTTCACCAAGGGCTCTATTTTTTGGCGGTATGTTTTAGCTATTTTAAAGCATTTTTTTATCTTATAAACGTTTTTAGCACCATTTTAAATAAAAAAAAAGGTACATCCAGTTGTCTACAAATTTCGAGGCATTTACTCCCTGAAGTTACACCTGAACAATAGATGCGCCGTGGCGGAGGGCTACAAATTGCTTTACACCACCTGGGTACCTTTAACGTGAGCCCAATCTCGAAGAACAGGCATGTTTGTTTTTTGCCTTCACCAGAAAAATGTCCGCCGCGGCCTACAATAAGGGCCCTGTCATCTTCCTTAGCAGCACAACGCCTGAGGCACTGAGACGCCGCCGGAAGGTAATTTTCTGTCTTGCTGTTTTGTACACTCTTTACAAATACAACGAATAGTAAAACGGGAAAAAGGACTAAAGACATACTGCGGTGATTAAACCTGTGTCTAGTAATGACGGGGAGAAATACTAGGCTAATCTGTCAACAAATATGTGCGGCAAACAAACAAACAAAAAAGGAACACCCGTATGGTCATTTTGAGCTACCAGGTGCCGAATTAAAGGAAAAAAAGAAATTCTCATAACAAACTAACCTGGCCATTTCGAGCCCTGATAATTTGTGACTGCGACTCCAGCAGCAAGAAGGAGATGTGCCTAAGCACGCTCAGTAATATCTATAGAATAAAATACTATGGAACCCTAATTACTCCAGCGTTCGCAGGCTACTATGAGTAATGATTGACAAAATCCAGGCTATAATATTGCTTACTTTATGACGTCGCAAAATATAGATGGCTTAGTTACGTCTAAGGAAGCTGTTGCTGTCTTCTTCTTATCTGTGTGTGTGCCATGAATCATGAAACTAAACCTTTTACCACAAGGTCCCATAGAAACAACAAACAACATTAAAGGCAACAATTTCTTGGTGATTTCGGGCTCACTTATCGTTAAGTATTAATTAGGGAAGCCTCCGCTCACAGTGGTTAGCGAACGAGTAACGGAACGCCACAAAAAATCAAGCACCTGGAATAAAATATGAAGGCGCCCTAATTACTCCGGCGACGTAGGCTGTTACGAATATTAGAGGGTGATCCCAGGCAACGCAAATTGTTTTTTACGTTTTTACGTGTCACTAAAAGATATATGTCTTAGTAAAACAAGAATTTTCAGGAGTGGTCTAAATAAAAATTAAAGTTTTGGCAGGCTTTCGGATCTTTCCGAGGAGTATGTCTATACAGTGCAAGTCACGCTCGACCTTTACAGATAGAGTTTATAGCTAGCGAAAGTCACTGCGGTTAAATATAAACCTGGGAGAGTTCTGGACGGTGAAAGGTCACTAAGAAAAAGCGTGAGCCTGACAAAACTATGGCGGCCGTGAAATAAAAGTAGTACCAGTTTCCTTGGTGAGGTAGTTGTATGCTGAGGGGGATTCAGACGAAGCTGGCGGAGGACGAGGGCTGACGCTGTACATATCAAAGTATTGGTATCGGTGTGCGTGTGTGTGTGTGTGTGTGTGCGTGTGTGTGTGTGTGTGTGTGTGGGTGTGTGTGGGTGTGTGTGCGTGTGTGTGTGTGTGTGTGTGTGTGCGTGTGCGCATGCGCGTGCGCGTGTGCGTATGCGTGCGCGTGTGCGTGCGTGTGTGTGCGTGCGTGTGTGTGCGTGCGTGCGTGCGTGCGTGCGTGCGTGTGTGCGTGCGTGCTTGTGTATGTGCGCGCGCGCGCATTGGAGTTTGGACAAGTAATGGAGTTTGGACAAGCGTTGTACAAGTAATGTATACACTGTTTTTCGCAACTTACGCGTGTCCGCGCTAAGACAGAGCAAGAATTTCAGAAATTAACTCTGAGCCTCCCACACAGCGTGGGCACGTTTATATAATGGTCATCATGTGGACTAACGAAAGGTGTCTTTGTACTGCTCTAAATCGGGGGAATGAAGATTACATAACGAAACATGAAGCGATTGTTTTAGATACAAAAATATTCATAAGAAATTTTGGGACTCCAGTATGAAATATTGATTGCATTCGTTCCCGGAATATATTGATCGCATACAGTTTTAGTGAGGGTGCGTGGGGGAGTGATTAAATTACTCGTATTGCGCACAAGGTCGAAGAAACTCTCGATTGCTGTGCGTTGCGTGGGGAGTCACACGATGGCAAACTACTAAACAGCACAAAAATCTGTGTGGTAAACATAACAGGGCTAAATTATAGGGTTCAAACTGATCGCAAAAGGTGAACCTGAACGTTTTGGCAGAACAGTGTTCGTATTTTTTGCTTCGGGATCAGTCAGCAAAAAGATTACTCGTAAAATTGCTTTTGTTTTGCGCTGTGCGACCACTTGTTCATTACGAGTTCGGGCTTCTGTGTAAGATCGCCCGCCGTAATGCAGCTCGTTCGGCTCGAATCCGGCGAAGGATTGCCATCGTCATTGTCGAACGGCGCGCCGTGTCTTAAGGCGAAGCATTGCATTACTCATTGAGATGAACAGCCGGCGTCGGCATTGTTCGGCGGCTGCTACAGGTTCCTAAATTTGCAGCGGATGCGACGTGTTCCATCACGCGTGATTTTATCTGTAGGTGCCGCCGAAGGGGGGAGGGGGGGGGAGATGGGGGTATGTGCCCTAATAACGTTAGGCCTAGCGTTACGCTTGGGAGTCTAACGTCACCACCTTGTACCTACAGCTTGACGTACAATGATGTCGTTGCATAGCACCTGGTTGGGCTCAACGTTAAGGTTAGCTGACGTTAAGCATAGACATAGGCCTTATAAGGGCAGTAGCCCAAGGCTGTTAGCCACCGTAATGGTGAGAAGAAAAAAAGACGCAAAGGATAAAGGAGGATGATGATGGGGACACGCAATTTCAGCACACGCCGCACCGAGCTGCATGCGTCCCCCATTGCTTCGCCCAGTGGCGCAACATTCACCAGAAATACAGGCCGCTCTAAACAGCGCACCGCTCCATTCAGTGCCGCCGCAGCATCCACTTGTGCTCTTCTTGGCACTGTTTAACACGGCGGCCCCCACAATACCGGTATAACCGTTCAGCAATCCGAAACTAGTGTTTTGGCGTTCCCTGGATGATAAGAACTGCTTAGGTGTCCTCGCTCTTCTTTTAAATGCAGAGCATTTCTTTAACTCACATGTAGCGTCCGCCGTCCGTCCGCAACAGCTCAGCGCGCAGGTGCGCCCTCTCCCCCACTTCTCCCCTCCCGCATCACGCTACCTTCCTCGCTCTCAACAACAGGTCCGCACCCCTCCCCCTACACTATATAAAAAAATAATACTTATCGGCGCCTGGTTTCGATCCCACGACCCTGCGGGCGGAACGCAAGGTACATGGTGCTCTTCCCACTGCGCCACAAAGCCGACACAGAATCAAAGGCTACGAACGCGCCTTATATCCTTGACTCATTCAAACTACGTCAAGAAGCTGCTGATACAACGCATTCACTACCTGTGGGCGGAACGCGAGGTACATGGTGCTCTTCCCAGTGTGCCACAAAACCGACACAGAATGAAAGGCTACGAACGCGCCTTATATCCTTGACTCATTCAAACTACGTCAAGAAGCTGCTGATACAACGCATTCACTACCACCAACTCCCCAAACACTAAACGTTAACGCAATACACCCACCCCCTATGCGACGCATTTACTCGAGTTCCCCTCGCGGGGAGATGGGCCCAATTTTTTTTATTTTACGTTTCGACAGATCTGAAAGCTTCTAGTTAAACTATTGACCACTACTTTCAAGGCAGCCTGACTCACGCCTCGGGAGTGCAGTCTGATTTTGACAGGGGCCACTCTGCGACCTGTGAACGTGACTGAGAACTAAAGCTCAACAGGAAGCTCTACAGCAGATGAACAGAAGGCTCAACTAGGCCTTTTTTTTTCTTTAGCACATGAAGCCACCCGTGACGTGTTGCTTTTGTTTTCTTCCCTTTATTTCTATTTCATATCTATTTCAATTCTTTTGTGCATCTCTTCATGTTTCTTATGGCCTGTGGCAAAATGGTACAATAAAAAAACTTGGCTTTCGCCTTGATATTCTTACCAAGTTCTGAGCATTTGTCATACTTGTTTATACTTTTGAGCTTTCTTGAAAAAAAGGGAAATAAGAAAATCCTGTTCATGAGCCCCGAAATGTTATGAAATGTTACCTCTAAACTAACCAGGGAAGCTTGTCTTTTCGTGATATCCTGTAAACTGAAGCCGCAAGAGTACCACATGTTTTCTGCGTACAGCTTTTGCCAAGTCACTCATGTTTAGCGTATTTCACAAAAAAAAATAATAAAAAAGTTTTCTCCAACCCCGTATTTATTTAGCTTATCATCCCCACCTTTTCTCCTAAATTTAGAACGGAAGAGCAGCATCTTTCATTTCGCATGAACCTACCTTTTAAATCAAAGTCGAAGAGGGAAAAGCGTACAGAGGAGCTACAAATAGGCTGAAAAAAAAAAACGCGGCATTTCAAAAACAACTAAGGAAGATCTTGGAGAAAACCGAAAGGGCAAAGGCATTGAAAAACAGCTAATAACGCAAAAAAAAAAGGCTGGCATGGCGGCTGGAAGTGTTTTCTTTGCCGAACCAGAGCAGTAGAGAATTAAAAACCTGAAAGCTGGATTTGCGACACTCTCTAAGTCTGCGTGGGTATGAGACGAAAGAGAACAGTAACGCGGAAGACTTATAGTCAGAGGGCTTTAAAGTGGCCAGGAAGACAAAATACAAGCTTAGTTCATTAAAAAGACTGCTTTGTACCGACAATAACAAAACCATTGTTATCACAAACTTAGAAAAAATAGTGGAGGTATTAAATAAAACATGAACCAGTGGCGATTTCATAGCCACTTTTAGGCGATTTCTCTGTGACGTCACAAAATCTTGTTTGTGCGGTTGGCGGCCGCTGTCCTATGCATGCACCTCCAAGACACATGATTGGGGGATTCTAGTAGGGCCTCCAGTTGGTTTTAATCGTATCTTTTGAATGCTAACGAGGAGTGAACGCATTGATCGCTATGTGTTCTGAGCTGGCCCAGATTGCGTCCCTTCTGTACGGATCACGTCCCTGCAGCGCGAAATTTGTTTTTGCCGTTAAAAAGACGTCTTTTGAAGGTCGAATGGAGCTGAGTGAGTTACCAAATGAGGGTTCTTTTAAACCGAGCAAAGTTGTGTTTTGTCTTCATGGCCACTTAAAGCACACAGGCCTGAAACGCCACTGATAATGCTGTTAGCGCATGCGGACTCGTCGCCTTGCCGCCAGTGTTGTTTTGCATCGTCTTGCTTTAGGCTGTGAATTGTACGTTACCCTAAAGTGCTGATCTAACCGAACTACCATCGTAAACATTACACGAGCCTGCTGGTTGGCGACGACCACGGTACGATACAGGAGGTAAAATCGCGATGTGTAGGACAAGACGAGCACCTCTATTTGAACACGTAGCATTCGAGCCCTGACGTCGTCTCGCTGTATACAGTATACGCCAGCCGCCGAAAATTACGTATCTTTAATCGGGGTTTCAACAGACAACAAAGCAAAACGCCGTGCTTATGTTTACAAAAAGGCCTAAAAAGAAGTGTCAGGTACCTGCAAGATACATTCGCACAACTTTTCATGCTATTTCAGTTTTCTGCAAATACATTCTTAACTTCTAGTTCCTTAACCACCTTCTTCGTGCAAGTCGTAAAAGGCAAAGAAAGCGGTCTCGAGCCCACACGGCCGGCTTGCTTCCTCGACTGTGACCAGCGCAGTGCCGCGGCGCAAATCCGTTACTAAAGGCACCCTGCTGTGTTGCTGATAAATGCTTGGACGTTTTATTTATGCCTATAAGCACTTCGAAAGCTACAATTGTCGTCAAAACACCGCCGGTCTGCTTGATTTTCTCAACCCAGAATATTCGTCTCCTACTCTCTGACTTGGTTTTCATACTACCCGATGCGTAAATCCATGAAAAAGAAAGGAACCTAGTAAATAGCGGTGGTACGGCGTATGTGACGCCACTTGAGCTCGCATTTATTCCCAGAGGTTAAAGAACATTGAGAACATCGCGAAAAATCTTTGAACGAGTTTTAAACGTGTGCTTGGTGTGGGGAGCAATACATAATAACTATCGCAGGTATTTCGTGGCCGCCTAATCTAAGGACTGGACGTGTTAGCTGGCCCTATTCAGCAATAGTGCCAGATAAGTGCAAACAAGAGACAAGTCACATCGCATGCTGGAATGCGCCAGTTACGACGTTTGTTCCTCTGGTTATAGCGGTAAGCGTGCATTGAGGCGAAGATAATATTGGGGCCCTGGCGATGACGCGGAGGTGATATTAAGAGGCTTCATGACCCGCGAATGACGAGAAACCGAACGGAAGCATCACAAGAGTGGTTTTCCCCATGGAAACTGATGTCCCTTGGATAATCACACATATGATTGTATTGACAAATGCAGGTTAAATTGTGTCAATCACGAGCTGTTTGGGTGGCTATTTTTGGGTGCTGGCCACTCAATACATTCTGACAGCTGTTTGAGAACCCCGTCATCAGGGCGTGTTCAGAACACCTAGCTTTCCTAATGCGCATGTTAATGGTCAACCTACTTTGCGACGTTTGGTCCAAACAACGCTAACTTCACAAAAGATCGTATGCAGGTCTGCTGATAACAACAGCCACTTGTGTTTTTTTTTTCCTGCACTGAAGCAATTTCTGTCATGGCATTCCAGAACTCAATGACGCCACTGTGACATCTCTGCAGTACGCTTCCGTATACCACCTTGCTTTCTACGACAGAAACAAAAAGGGAAGCGCAAGAAAGCATCAAATCGAAGGCCAAGGAAAAGGGGCTCCCGAATAGGGATGTCTGAAGTTAGTTTATTTCATCTGCTCTTCCTGATTCACATGCCAGGCGAACCGGTACGGAGCTATCAACGAGGGCGTGAATAAGTACTCTTGCCTTCTGCAGGTCGTCGTTTCCTTGCAGCAAGGAGCGCCGCCCGCGGCGATCGAAATCTCAAGCCAGTGGCGTTCCTTTTTTTTTTGCTCCTCCTGAGCATCCATGACAGCAGATCCCCATGGCATACCGCCCCCCTCCCCCACCAAAAAAACAAAAAAAAAGAGGGGGGGGGGGGGGGCTGCCTCATCCGCTGTACTCTAGGCAAACTACTGCCATGCACTGACAGGCTGCGAAAACCTAAGCACACAGGCAACTATTTACAGTCTATTTCCAGTTCAAGGCTTTCATGACAGCGGAAAAAAAGCCGTACCCGCTGGCATTAAAGCAAACATCCCAGACGCCCCAGAGATGACGATGGGCGCTGAACGGGAGAAAGAAAACGGAATGAACGAAACTCTTCGCGCAGAAAAAGCCTCGGTGAATGGAGTTTTATCTGAGGAGCTCTCACCAATGCCTTCTCGGAAGTCGTTCGCAAACTGGCCTCTGGGCGACGTAAAGGGGAACGGAATGAAGATCTCGCCGAATGCCTCGGGTCCAGACCTGTCCGAAAGAGAAAGGAGACGTACGATAGGAGATTGCAGAGGGCACACCACAAGGCCGCCTTATGTGAATAGAAAAAGCAGAAGAAGAGTTGAAAGCTTAGATAACGCAAATGGACGGCGTAAAGGGGCAGGTGGGAAGCTAGAGAACGGGTGTATTCACTAGTCATCGTAAGTAGCGCTTGAAACGGGACACAGAAGAGAAGACACACACGACGGCGCTAAGTCGCAACTGACTTTATTAGGCGTAATCACAAATATATACTCAGAAAGAAAGAACACGTGCCCAGGTCAACCCCGAAAGTGCAGTCTGATAAACACAAAGGTCGCAGGATTACGAATCGAAAAACACAAGGTTACACTGTACATAGTCAACAACCAACCCGCAAAACACCTAAGTTAATGCATTTGACAAGAACAGAAATTCCTTTTCATGAAGTACCACCGATGCGTGGTTGACACACTTATCATCGTGTTTTCTTATATAAAAAGCTTCAATTACCTCGCGTGTCAATTGGTGATTGTGTCGCGACAACACGCTGGTGTTTTCAAAAAGTGGACAGCATTGCGCCTGGGCCTTATCTTTGTGGGTTGCGCAATGTCGAGTGATATGTGCAAGAGGGTTGTTCTTGAGCGACCTCTGGTGTTGCATCAGTCGAACATTGATACACCTGCCTGACTGGCCGATACATACGTTGTCACATGATAATGGCAATGAGTACACAATTCCTGTGTTGCACGGGACAAATGGCGAAGAATGCTTAAAGGAGCCATGAAGAGAAAATACAACTTTGTTTAATTTGAAAGAACTAGGATTCAGTATCTCACTCAGCTCCATTAGAGCCACAAAAGATGTTTTTTACCGAAAAAAAGCAAGAAGTATTTAAAAACTTTCAAATTTTGCGCCACAGTGACGTGTAATGAGCAAGAATGACGTCATACGGGCCAACAATAAAACATAATTTTCAGTGCGTTAACTGTGATGCGGTCAAATGGAACTAGAGGCCCCATTAACAAGTGATGCGGTCAAATGGAACAACTATAGAGGCCCCATTACAGACGTCCAGGCATGTGTCGTCACGACAGGTCAGTTAGGCGGCCGCCAATCGCACAAACATGGTTCCGTGACGTCATAGGAAAGTTGCGGGAAATTGGCTAGGGGGTCACGACTGCTTCACACGTTTTCTTTAATATCTCCGTTATTTGTTCGAAGATTGCGATGATATTGGTATCGTTGTTATCGGGACTAAGCAGTCCTAATAAACCCAACTTGTATTTTGTCTTCACGGCTCCTTTAACGTTGCAATATCTGTCAGACGTATGGCCGGATAACCTTCTTTCCACCATTTTACACAACGTACCAAGTTTATTCGGAGAAGAAAAAAGTACTCTAACCCCGTAACGCCCGGCAACAGTCGTCAAACCATATGATAAACGGTGAAGATACGGAATCACAGCGGTTTTCATTTTTTCTGCCTCAAGCCCATCTTTCCGAGATTGCGCTGCCGCACCCGCTACTTTAATTACTTCTGGGCAGTCTTGTGCATTATGTGTTCCGGAAAACCGGAGGCGTCCATCCTGGTAATTTGCGCCTAGAAACTATTTCCAGTTTTATGCAAACAGGACTTAAACACCGCAGACCTTAACACAGAAAAGGCTATTCCACTTTTCACTAATTTGGAGTGCCCCGAACTAAAATTTAGAAGTGATTTCGCAGATCTAGGGCAATACTCCCAGCAGATATGCCCTGGTTGCAAATATAGGTGCAAATCAAGGAATTGTAGGCATACCTTTGTCTGAAGCTCACACATGAAATTGAGTCCACGATTGTACTCTTTAAGCAATTTAAGCACATCAACGGCTTGGCGCGAAACATTGCAGTTCTCCACAAACACAAGAAAGTCATCCACGTATCTCACTACTTTGAAAGCCGATCCGCACAGGTTTTGCTGTATATGTCTGTCAATTGCACAGAGGAAAATATTGCTAAGGATGGGAGCCACCCTGGAACCAATACATATCCCGGTTTTCTGCAAATGTAACCCCCCGTTCCACTCTACAAAGGTGGACTGTAAGTAAAAAGACAAGATTTCGAGAAAACCACTTATAGGCACACCGCAATTATTAGCAAACCGCATGTCATCGACCTTTGTGTTTATCAGACTGCACTTTCGGGGTTGACCTGGGCACGTGTTCTTTCTTTCTGAGTACCGTATTTACCCGATTCTAACGCGCACTTTTTTTCCGAAAAAATAGGCCGAAAAACCGCATGCGCGTTAGAATCGGATACAAAACTGAAACTGCCGAAACAGCGAAAATTTCATCCCACCCATCGCCATCGCCATCTCAAGATGGCGCCAAAGCTTTTAGCAACGATTTTTCGGACGCAGCAAGCCTAGGCGCCTAGGGTTTTCTATCGGAGTTCACACAAATCGCCCAATCGCTTCACTTGCGCTCTTGATAACAGCAATGGCGCAGCGGCTCCCACGCGTTCAAAACGAGCGGTCGGCTGAAGCGTGCACCTCTGGAGAAGCTCTCGGGATGGGCGTGCGAGGCGTGGGCCACGATCCCATAGACCATGGTTGAACGTTCGTTCAGAAGTGTGGCATCGCGAACGCGCTTGAAGGCACCGAGGCCGAGATGTTGTGGTCAGCGGAGAGCGACGAGGAGTGAGATGAGTGAGATTACTTCGGGAAATAAATCGCCTGTTTCTCTCGCATTCGTTTGCCTGGGTCACAAAGTCCCGTGCGCGTTACAATCGGAGGTGCAAGTTTTTTCGTTTTTTTTGCCAGGAAAATTGGGTGCGCGTTAGAATCGGGGGCGCGTTAGAATCGGGTAAATACGGTATATATTTGTGATTACGCCTAATAAAGTCAGTTGCGAGTTAGTGCCGTCGTGTGTGTCTTCTCTTCTGTGTCCCGTTTCAAGCGCTACTTACGATGAATCAAGACCAACTAGCCTAGCTGTCAATTTTACTGTATTCAGAGAAAATGTCACAAGTTTTTTGGGATATACATTGACACATCGCTCCAATGGTGCCGACATATGGATTATCTGCAGGAATGGGCATCACGTGTAGTCCACGTTTTGCGTTACCTGACAGGCACCCGATGGGGTTGTTCGTCCGATGCTATGCTTCGACTGCATGCTGCACTTGTCCGTCAGGCCGTTGCCTATTCTATACCTGTTCTGCATGGCCTGTCAAATCGTCAAGAGCAGCGACTGCAAGCATATGTTACCAGAGGCCTCCGTCTCTGCCTCGGGGTGCCCAGGCCAACGTCGGGAACCATGGTTCTCGCGGAAGCAAGAGAGCCACCCGTAAATGCTTTGCGCGTGCAGGAGGTGCGCCGCCATTACCTGCGCCTGACTACGCAGCATGACTCGCACCCTTTGGTTTCCCGTCTTCAACAGCGTTCAGCGTCAAAGATTCATCAGGCCATCTTTGGTGATGTCATGGCCCTGCCCGCTGTATCTCAATGGCAACACAGCACTGGTTCGCCTCCATGGACTGTTCCCTGCATTGACACCAATGCTGATATCCCCGGGATGCCCAAAAACCAAACTATATCTACAGTGGCAGCACGGCAGATGACGCTCAATTACATGCATGACCGTTATGCTGATTATGTGCATATATATACCGATGGATCGTCGACAACCACCTCGTCGTCGTTAGCTTTCACAATACCGAGACTTCACATCGATCAGGGGGTCAAGCTCTCGCACCCTACATCGTCGACGGCTGCAGAGCTTTACGCAATATATCTTGCAGTCAAATTTATCGCTACAATGACTTCACCGACTAAATGGGCAGTTCTCACAGATTCAAAAGCAGCTCTTCAAGCCCTAAATCCAATTGCGGCTTACAGTCATCACAATATCTCGGCAAGACACATCTGTGATGTGATTGCAACTGAAATAGGAAAACTCAGAAAATAACATTTCAGTGGATTCCCGGGCACATTGGAATAAGAGGAAATGCACGAACTGACCGATTAGCTGCAACCGCTCATTCAAATTCCACGTGTAGCGCCGTGCCTTTTACCAGAGGTGATGTTAAAAATTATTTGAAAAAACTAAGGACACACATTACTTTGGAAACCAGGTTGACCGATAAATATCGTTCATCGCTGTTATACCAAGTGGACCCGTACCTTACATACCCGTGTGCGTCTCACCTGGGTCGTTCCGTCGACACGTTAATACATCGCCTTCGCCTTGACGTGGCCTACACCAAGAAATTTCTTTACCGTATTCAATTAGCTGATGACACCTGCTGTGCTTGTGGACACCAAACTGAAGATGTACATCATGTCCTGCTTGAGTGCCCTCTATATGCGACCGATCGGAAAAAACTAAGTGATAAGCTTAACCTGCTGGGTCCGTGGGACAATGTACGCAACCAAACGAAAGCCTTCCTTGCCTTAAGGGATTTTTTTCAAATGACGAAGATGTGTGAACACTATTAAATAAGTGCACTTTCCTCTGAAACGCTCTGAAATGGGTGTGGAAACACACAAGGGTGTTATGTATATTGGCGAAACTATCTGTGTCACGTCGTGGATGTCGTCTGTATATAGATGTGTATAGTTCTCTTGTTTTTTTGTTTTTTGTTTTTATTTAAACTTTATTCCACTACTGTAAGGACCGCTGCTGTCTCAATGTACTTAATCTAACCCCTTGTGGTTCCTTAGGGCAAGTATTGTACCTTTTGTATACTCCAATGCCTGGAGTAGCCAGCTCCTGTTTGGGTTGGAGCTAAACTCTCCAATAAATAAATATTTCTCTCTCTCTCTTACTGTATTCACTAGTCGACTGATCGCCTTTCGTAGATTTTTTTCATGACGTGGCTTGCTTCCTGCCCATATAGCATCACGTCAGAAGCGATTAAAAAAATCGTACGTTTTTCTTCATTTAATACGGTAGCCATAGAGACTCGAGTCATTAAGGCAGGATAATGATGAACCGCAGTCCTTTAGCGATCCGTGTCGTCATTGCTCCGCTGTATATCTCGCAAAGGTATTCGTTCCTCGCCGGGTACGCGATGCACTCAGCTGCGCATTCGCACATCTTTTTTCGGTGATTCTCCGCACTCGCAGTCAGGCCGACCGGGTGCCGTGCACCGTGCAGCGGGACGTGTTCTCAGGTATACTATTCCTCTCTTACGGAAGCAACAAGGTAAAGATAAGTGCACCCTTGTGAGCGTTTTAACCGATCACAATAGTTCTATACAAAGCGTGCAACTCCCTCAATCTGCAAGAATATGCAAGAATTCGAGAGAGAAACGCGTATTAGAGGCAGATTATATTCACGAGCAAATAATCCTTCTTGGACGGAGTTTTATGCTGAAAGAAAAACTTGTACGACGACCGGCAGTACTTTTGTTTCAGTTCTAAGGCCAGCATTTGCATAATATTTAGTCGGTGACGGTATTCTAAACTTCAGCTTTCCTGCGTAGCATTCATGTAAAAGTATACATCAATTATACGCGTGCAAACAAGCACAATTATTTTATGCTCTTATGTCTTATTTTACATCCAATGGTTATGTTCTTATATTGGTGATTATAATTTCCTTATATGATTATGATTATAATAGGGCTAGCAAATATATTTCAGTTGTCTCACCCGCGGATTGAGGTTCTCAGTGTGGCAGTGCGAGAAAAAGAAACGTGTAAACCTGAGGCCCACGAGAATAAGCTAGAGGAACCTGGCAACAGCCAAAAGGCCGAATTCAGAGCCGAAATGAATGCGGCCGTGGGTGAAGCTATAAGAGCGACGCAAGAAATAATACAACGCGCCGTAGGAGGCTTGAGTGACAGAATAAGAAAATAGAAACAACAATGAACAGCAGAAATAGTCACATGGAGGGAGCTTTATCCGAAAAGCGTTCAAAGTACAGCAATTCCTACGACAGGTACAGCTTCAACGATACATGCAGTACCATTGACCACAATGACTTAAACGATGCAGACTACAAATAGGAATTCCCGGCACAGTGACTGGCAGTGAACTGAAGAGGTTTCTAAAAAACAAAGTAACACGCAGCTATACCAAAGCACGCATCATATGCCTCCCGACATCTTGGTCTTACAGAAAACAGGGGGAAAAGCCACACTTGCAAGCTACAGGGCCTTCATAGACCTTAACGCCACGGACTAGACAGTCACTGTTACTACTTTGGTCGGAAGGAATGTAACTTTGTTCGGAATAAATACAAGGCCTTCTTCGAAATCACGGACCCCAACCAACAAACACCACAAGGAAATAGCATCACGAAGGATACGACGTCGATCCTTGCGTTCGTAAGGAACCCTAAAGGCAACGGTGCCGATTGGAGCAACCTCGGCCAAGATTTGGGCAGCGATCACATCATCGCCTGCCAGGATCTTATCTAGCGAAGCGAGTCTAGAAGTCTTGTTCGAGGAATTAAAGGGCAATAAATGGGCTGTCATAGGGCTTAGTGAGGTTAGAGGACAGGTGGAGCCTTTACGGTGCTGAAAAATGGACACGTCCTTTGTTACCGTGGTCTAGTGGCAAAAGAGAACTGGGAGTGGGATTTCTAGTCAATAAAAGCATAGCTGGCAACATAGAAGTATACTACAGCATTAACGAAATGGTAGCAGGTCTTGTAATTAGGCTCAATAAGAGGTACAAACTCGAGGTGGTACAGGGTTACGCGCCCACATCCAGCCCCGACGACCAGGTAGTGGAACGCTTCTGTGAAGATGTTGAATCGGCAATGGCTAAAGTAAAAACACAGTTTACCGTAGTTATGGGAGACTTCAATGCAAAAGTAGGCAAGAATGAGGCTGGAGACAAGGCAGTTGGGAACTATGGTCTGGGCTCTAGAAATAGCAGGGGGGACCTACTAGTCGAGTTCGCAGAACGGAATAACCTACGTATTATGAATACCTCCTTCTGCAAACGGGAGAGCCAAGAAGTGGACGTGGAGGAGCCCGAATGGGGACCATAAAAATGAAACAGACTTCATATTATGCGATAACCCTGGCGTCGTGCAGGATGTGGAAGTGCTCGGAAGGGTAAGGTGTAGTTTCCACCCTATGGTAAGATCTCGAATTAGGCTAGATTTGAGGAGGGACCGCAACAAGCTAGTACGAAAGAAGCCGATTAATGAGCTAACAGTAAGACATAAAGTAGAAGAATTCAGGCTCGCGCTGCCGAACCGATATTCAGCTCTTAACAAGGAAGCGGAGTTTACGACACAGGAAGCCAGCGACAACCTTGCACGCATTATCACGGAGTGTGCTGTAGAAGTCGGGGGCACGGTGGCTAGACAGGATACTGGTAAACTTAGGAGGCGAAAGATCTAATTACGAAATGGCAAACCATGACAATCTCAACCCCAGCTGACAGAATAGAACTAGCAGAGCTTTCCCAGTTAATCAATAAGCGTAAGACAGCTGAGATACGTAAGTATAATAAGGAGAGGATCGAATACACTCTAAAGAACGGGGGTAGCCCGAAAGCAGTGAAGACCGGCCAAGCACTCTCACACCGTCTTGAGCGCCCAACATCATCTACATCTGCTGAGCTTCATGCCATCAAACAAGCACTTCGCTACATTTTCCGCCAGCAGCCAGCACAGTGGGTAATCTTTACGGATTCGAAGGAAGCACTGCAAACTCTTCGACGTGCCAGCTGCTTCAGCATTCACAAACATATATCCCGCGATGTCTCTTACCTAAATCATCTAGTTTGTGTCGCCGGACACCGCGTGATACTGCAGTGGATCCCTGCCCACTGCGGCATCATAGGCAATGAAAAAGCAGATGAGGCTGCCAAGAGAGGATTGCAACTGCGGAACGTGAGGAACATTTTCTTCACGAAGCACGATGCCTCTAGGCTAGCAAAGGAGCTTGTTTTCAGGGAAAGAAGCACCTTCTGGTCTCTCCGGAAAACCAGCACCCATTCCTGCATCATGTCGACCCAACTTTGGCACTGAGGTTACCGGAGCGACTTCCACGTCGGCTAGAGACTTTTCTCCATCGCTTACGTCTCAACGTGGCGCTAACACATACCTACCGCTATCCCTTGGCCTAACCTCGAACCCCTATTGTGACAACTGCGGTTCGCCAGAAACCGTCGAGCATATTTTACTGGAGTGTCCTACATACTATCAAGCAAGAAACAACCTCGCACAGAAGATCCAGTCCCTCAACCCCAGTTCCTTGACTTTAAAAGCACTTCTGAGACCATGGCCATCTCCCTCCTCTCAGCGTAAAGTGCTAACCGCATTATTTGAATATCTCAATGACATCGGCGTCGCTGAGCTGATATAGGACCAGACCATTCTTGCACTGTACAACCGCCCATAGACTTTTCACGTGTCGCACTGACGGACCCCAACGCACACGCTTCCTCCTTTTTTTTTCACTTCTTTTATTTTCTCCTTTCTTCTCTCCCTTCCACCTTTCTTCCTATTGCAACTTTTTCCCTCCTCCTGTTCCCCGTAGAGTAGCATGTCGGCGTTAACATGCCGGCAGACCTCTCTGCTTTCCTCTAATAAAGAACTTTCTCCCTCTCTCTCTCTCTCAGTGAAGAGACGTCTTAGCGTGGGGAAAAATCACATTTATGCACTTAAAGGGACCCTGCAACACTGTTTGAGCAGTACAAGTAAACCTGCGCGACGTTTAGATTACACTGCCAGGAATACCTGAGCCAAATATTACACGCGCACGTGAAGCGGTGAGCGCGCAAATCGATGTGAAAGACGCGAAAAAACAAACCGCTCTCTCTTCAGTTGTCCTCATTATGCATGGCCTAAGGGACGTCCAATAGGCCATGGCTGCCCGATCGGCTGTCACTGGTCAACTTCGCGGCTAGATTCTCCCATTTCCGTCGTCACCATCGCTGTGTACGAACCTCTTCTATGCCTGAACCTGTAGGCACAGTTTTGCCGTTTATTTTGTGTCTTGAGTGTGCGCGGAGTTTGAGTGATGAGCTCAATACTTCCCTTTCAACAGGACCACTCAACTACAAACGTTTATTGCTTCAAAAAAGCCCTACCAGCCCGAGCGCGCACTTGCGAGCAGGCACCCATGCCTGCTTTTTTGTGGCACCAGACCGGAAATAGGCCCCTCCGCGTTGCGGAGAAAAGGAGAAAACTACCCGGCATGTGATATATCGAAGGCCGCCGAAGAAAACGCCGCGAGCCGCCCCCCTCTCCGCGAGAGAGCGCGCAGCTTTCGTCGCCTTGTCCGCGCTCGAGTTGAGAGGGAACGATTATGCGCGACCCGCCGCGGTGGCTCAGTGGCTAAGGCGTTGCGCTGCTGAGCACAAGGTTGCGGGTTCGATTCCCGGCCGCGGCGGCCGCTTTTCTGATGGAGGCGAAAAGCAGAAACGCCCGTGTGTACGAGATTTCGGCGCACGTTAAAGATCCCCAGGTGGTCAAAATTAATCCGGAGCCCTCCACTACGGCGCGCCTCATCGCCTGCGCTGCGTCGGTGCGTTAAACCGTGCAATCAGAATCACGATTATGCGCGATTTCTCATCGCCCGTAGTTTCGTTAATTGTGAGCGGATTTTCATAATTCTTGCGAGAGGAGATTTCTGGGACAATAAACTTTATCCCAAAATACAGTACTAGTAGTCGATGGCAAGTGTTGCAGGGTCCCTTTAAAGACAAGCAAGGCAATGTCATCACAAAAAATGGGGATAAAATAGTCACCGTAGCCGAGGAGTTCTATAGGGATCTGTACAGTAGCCGGGACATCCAGGATAATGCCGATCGAGAAAATAGTTCACAGGACATAGACATCCCACCAGTAACGTCAGAAGAAGTAATGAAGGCTTTAAAGGAAACGAAAGGAGGCAAAGCACCTGGTGAGGATCAGGTAACAGCAAACCTCTTGAAGGATGGCGGAGAAGTTGTATTTGAAAAACTGGCAAACTTGTACACGCAATGCCTAATGACCGCAAGTGTACCGGAATCTTGGAAGAACGCGAACACCATCGTAATGCATAAGAAAGGTGACATGAAGTAAAAATTACAGGCCGATCAGCTTACTGTCCGTCGTCTACAAGGTCCTTACCAAGGTAATCGCTAACAGAATTTCTGCAACCTTAGATTTCAGTCAACCTAAAGCACAAGCAGGGTTCCGTAAAGGGTATTCAACAAGGGACCATATTCACACGATAAATCAGGTGACATAGAAGTGCTCTGAGTATAATGATCCCCTATATATAGCCTTCATATATTATGAGAAAGCATTTGACTCTGTCGAAACCTAAGCAGTCATTCAGGCATTACGGAACCAGGGGTAGATGAGCATTATATGTAAGAATACCAGAGGATATCTACAATGGGTCCACAGCTACCATCATCCTCCATAAGGAGAGCAGTAAAATACCTATAAGGAAGGGCGTCCTACAAGGAGACACAATCTCCCCAATGTTATTCACAGCAGGTTTACAAGAAGTATTCAGAACATTGGATTGGGAACAGGTGGTAGTAAGGGTTAATAGAAAATACCTGAGTAACCTCAGATTTGCTGATGACGTTGCCTTATTAAGTAACTCTGGGGAGGAATTGCAAAGCATGCTTACCGCATTGGACAAAGAGAGTAGAACCGTGGGCCTGAAAATTAATACGCAGAAAACTAAAGTAATTACCAATAACCTCGGGACAGCACAGCGGTTTGAGATAGGTGGCGAGGCCATGGAAGTAGTAAGCCAATATATCTACTTAGGCCAAGTTGTGACCCCAGATCCTAACCAAGAGGCAGAGATAATTCGAAGGATAAGCATGGGGTGGAGTGCATATGGCAGACATTCTCAGATAATGAATAGCAGCCTACCATTGTCCCTTAAGAAGAAAGTGTATGACAGCTGCATCTTACCGGTACTCACCTACGGGGCGGAAACTTGGAGGCTCACTAAGAGGGTTCAACTTAAATTGAGGACGACTCAGAGAGCAATGGAACGGAATATAATAGGTGTAACATTAAGGGACAAGAAGAGACCGGAGTGGGTCAGGGAACAAACCTGTGTTAAGTACATATTAGTAGAATATAAGAAGAAGAAATGGACGTGGGCAGGGCATCTAATGCGGTAGGGCATGTAACATAACCGTTGGTTATTAAGGGTAACAGAGTGGATCCCTAGAGAAGGCAAGCGTGGCAGGGGGCGGCAGAAAGTTAGATGGGCATTAGATGAGATCAATAAGTTTGCGGGGACAAATTGGTCGCAGTTAGCACAGCACCGGGGTAATTGGAGAATAATGGGAGAGGCCTTTGCCCTGCAGTGGACGTAGATAGGCTGGTGATGATGATGACATCATCGCAATTACCTGGATTACGACAGGCCCAGCCAAACCCAAAGGGACAGTATGCAAAATAATTAACTCCTTCAAGAAAGTTCCGGCACCATTCCAAAGAAACCGGCGGTGAAATACGCAACATCGAAGAGTAGACGGCTAGCCTAAAGAAGATGGCGGTAGATGCTAGCACAACCATCCCCGAAGTAGCTGAACTCCAACAGGCGGACTGCAGGATCTTACACATGTGGGAGGCCAAAGAGAGCCTTCAGAAACGGCTCAAGAGGAATAAATGAAACATGCCCCTCAAAAAACGCCGCATAGCGAGAATCAACCTCGAAACTCAAGAATACCCAGACAAGCTCACGCTGCAAAATTGGCACGCTCTATATGAGCGTGCCAATACAGGGACCAAAACCAAAGTCATCCATGGGCCCAGACGGCATCACTAATAAGATGCTGTGTAACCTCGCCGATGACGAGTGCGAGCTCTTACTCAATTTCTTCAACAATTGCTGGCACAACGCGACGCTTCCCAAGCAATGGAAGAAGGCGCTAGTGATGCTCATACCTAAGCCCGAAAAGGCACGTAGTGTGCACAAGCTAAGACCGATCTCCCTGATATCCTGCTTCGGGAATCTCATGTAACACATGTTTCTCATTAGGATCAACAAACACATGGAAGACAAGCAGCTCTATTCACACTCTATGGTAGGCTCCAGAGTCGGTTTCTCAACCCTAGACGTCATGCTGCAACTATAGCACGAGATCGTCAACAACGAAGACCAGGCGGCCACTGACGTCCGCGTGATATCCACGGGTAATCTAACCAAAGCCTTCGACGGACTGAAATATGATGCAATTCTCCTGTCTAGCCAGAAATTACAGGTAGGGGAGAAGACCTGCAACTATATCAGGCAATTCCTTAATGCCAGAACGGCACAGCTCAAGGCGGTACCCCATGAATCACCCGAAATCTTAACGGGGATTACCGGAAAACCACAAGGATCAGTAATTCCTCCATTCCTATTCAACGCCAGCATGATCGATCTCGCCAACAAATTGGAAAGCATAGACGAAGTACCCCACAGCACTTACGCCGACAATGTCACTTTGTGGACAGCGGGAGCAGAGAGGGAGACGTGGAACATCGCTTTCGATTGGTGGTGGACGCTCAACCCGCAGTGACTCCCAACCCGCAATCAGCAACTTCACAAAGGGGAGGATCCAGTGCGGCACTACGAGTCCTTGCGCAAGAGGGCAAGAACGCACACACCCGGACCACTTTATTATGGACACCCGCACACGTGTCGCTGGAGGTAAACGAACGGGCCAAATAGGCTGCTCGGGCAGGTACCTACCGAGAGCCGGGACCTTCTCGATCAATACTGAGGCAAAAGACGGAAGTACCCTGTAGCCGAACCCTTGCTGACCAAAA
The DNA here is from genome assembly GCF_048455015.1 of Haemaphysalis longicornis. NCBI lineage: Eukaryota > Metazoa > Arthropoda > Arachnida > Ixodida > Ixodidae > Haemaphysalis > Haemaphysalis longicornis. Next base: position 56,407,436 of record NW_027526335.1, read on the forward strand.
AACAAGAAGTTGCATGGAGACGTCTCCACACTAATACATATCCGAACCCATGCCTCTACAAGCACTTTCACCCAGAAATTCGTGACGGTAAATGTAAACACTGCCCCCAGCTTCTGTTTGACACACATGCTCTGGGATTGTCCAGCTATACAAAGAAAATAGTGTAGCAATACTAAAGCAACCTGTATTATCAATAGCAAAGAGCAGTGGGAGACCGTGCTTTTTAGCGAGGACCCTGCCATCCAGATAGTGTTGCAATACTAAAGCAACCTGTATTATCAATAGCAAAGAGCAGTGGGAGACCGTGCTTTTTAGCGAGGACCCTGCCATCCAGCAGTCGGCCGTCGAGAGGGCCGAAGACGCCTCCAGTAACCAAGACATCCTGGCCATCGTCTGAAGCCCCCTGCCCTAACGAAGCTTTTCCTCTAGACACAATAAAGTTACTTTCTCCTCCTTCCCCGCGGACGCCAAGTAATTTGTAGAAGTATGTCTGAATTATAATCTCACTCAACTAGTGCCGGAACCCACACGCATTGAACGCAATTCTGGTAATATCTTACACTTCGTGCTAACTAACCAGCCTCAAAGCTTATCAATATCCTATCTGCGCCAGATAAGCCGTCATGAAATTATACATGCAGACTTTGTCTTCACGCTAAGCCCTCGCACGACCCACAAAAAGCATTAACTTTATACGAGGAGGGTAACATCAGGCTATTAATCACAAAATTTCTGCTGCTCTCACATACTTTGAATTTTATTTTTACCAACTGCAGTGGTGGCTCAGTGGTTAAGGCGTTGTGCTGCTCAGCACGAGGACGCGGGTTCGATTGCCGGCCGTGGCGGCCGCTTTTCTGATGGAGGAGAAAAGGAAAAACGCCCGTGTGTACGAGATTTCGGCGGGTGTTAAAGATCCGCAGGGGGTCAAAATTAATCCGGAGCCCACCACTGCGGCGTGCCTCATCGCCTGCGTTGCGTGGGCGTGCTAAACCCTACGATCAATCAGCCAATTTTGACTGACAATTCACATACTGAAACTGACTGATTCTTAAAGAAAAAGTAGCCGCTCTGGCTAATAAGTAGTACATCCTTAAGAGGAACATCGTGTAAACTGCCAAAAATCCTGGTTTACAAACGCATAAAAAAACAGGCAAATAAAAAGAAACCTCATTTTCGCGCAGCCAAAGAAAAGAACACATCTAGCGCATGACAGAAATGCTATGCCGAGGAGAGCGACTGTTTTATCGCCATCAAAGACGCGAAATACAAGTTCTTCAATAGCGATCTGGTTAACATACCAAACAATTATCCTAGATGTTTCTGGCGGGTGATGTAACTTGACCAACCGCAAATTTTCACCCTTGCAGTGACACCGGTGAAGCCGTTTCCGATGCTGATTATGGGGATCTTTTTAACAACGCCTTTTCTTCTTTGTGTTTTGTTTTTTTCTTTCTTGAAATTATTGCTTCCTTTGTTCTCCTCTTAACGTTTTTATAGATGGCATTGTATCGCTAATCCAAAACAGCATAACAGCATTATCATCTTCTGGTATTGATTATATTAACATGAAATTGCTAAAAAACTCTATGAACACTCCTGTCATGTATTTGCGTTTAATTTTTTCGCAGTACCCTGCTGCAGGCAATATACCTAATGAGTTTAAGGTGGGTAAGGTCTTACCGATCTTTAAATCAGGTAATAGAAACTCAACATTCAATTATCGCTCCATCTCTCTCCCGAACATTCTCTGTAAACTCATGGAACACGTCATGTATTCCGAAATGATAAGATTTTTAGACCCCAACAACTTTTTTCACCCTTCCCAGCATGGCTTCCGTGGGGAATTTTCTTGCGAATCCCAAATGACCGTCTTCCTTCATGCTCTCCATTCCAACCTTGACGCTAACCTGCATACAGATGTCATATTTCTGTACTTCGTTAATCCTTTTAACTAGGTACCCCACCAACGCCTGTTACTGAAACTTTCTCAGCTCAACTTAGACCCAAACATTCTTAAACGGATAAGAATTTCGAAGCAACCGCTCGGAATGTGTAGTAGTAAATAACCATTCTTCAACTTCGGATCCAGTCACGTCCGGCGTCCTGAAAGAGTCTGTTGTCGCGCCCCTCCTGCATCTCATTACATCGATGACCTTCCATAGCATATTTCAAGCCATAATCGTCTGTACGCTGATGACTGCGTCATATTACGCCCCACCAACAACACATCCGATGAGGTAGCCCCGCAGGACCTACTTGAAATTCAAGAATGCCGCGATGCATGGCTGATGACACTTAATCCTACCAAATGTAAAGTTATGTCGTTTACCCACCGGCATATTCATTTAGCCTTTCTCTGCAGGAGTCCTAATGTTACAATAAACCTAGTACCTTCGTTCAAATACCTCCGTTTTATTTTGTCGCATGATTTTTCGTGGAAGGTCCACGTAACCAACATTACCGTCCCAGCCAATAAAACCTCCGCCATACTCCACCACATATCAAGCTACTCGCATATATGCATCCCTCGTCCTTTCTAAACTTGAATATGCATGCGCCCTCTAGAAGCCACACGAAATATACCCCATCGACGTTCCTTAATTTGTTGCAAACCATGTTACAAGATTAATTCATTCCGCATACCCCTACATTATCAGCACTTCATCTCTAAAAGCCCAATCGGGACTGGAGCCTCTTTCTTGTCGCCATCGCATCACCCCCTTTATCTTTTCGTAGATTATCTTATTCTTCCCTAAACTGAGCACCTTACAGCACCCCACTGACGTACAGTCTATGTCAAAACTGTCTAGGCCAAGCCGAAAGTGCGCAGGCGGCAAAAAATTCGATGTACAAGCAAACGTCCCGATCGAGGCTGAAAAGTTTTATGCCGGAGAGCTAGACAAAACACCTTTCTTTCTTACTGTCAGGAAATATTCTCCTCAAATTGAAAGGTAAAGCTCCTTCTTTGATTACTTTATGGTCGAGAAGGCTTAAGGTTAACTTAGAAAATTTTGACAAGGGGTGCACATATATTGTCGCACTTATCATGCAATTCAAGTTTCAAGACCTTGCACCCTGACCACCACCTTCGCTGCCTCCTTTTTAAAGAAGCTTTACTACTTTCATCCAGCGAATTCGTGGAGGATGCGCAAGGTCACCTTTTGACGGGAGTCACACCCCCGGCGACACACCCCGAGCTCGAAGCGCCTCGTGTGATGGCGACAGCGGTCGCCACCATCGCTGCGGCCGGGGCAGCCGACCATGTTCGTAGCCTCCCGTGCAAGCGCCGCAGCGTCTTTTCGGGCAACGTGACTCGTCTCGCGGCCGGCGAAAAAGAACGGTGCAGTCGCCGTGAACGAACGCCGCGTTCGCCCGGCTTCCTTCTGTGAGCGTTGCAGGGAACCGAACGGCTTTGAAACGTGGTCGGCAATACAGCTAAATCAAAGGTTAAACAAGCGAAAGCAAGACTCAACCAGACTAATGCAAGCTTTTGCTTTGCACATTCAAGATTAGCTGAGTTGAGCCGTAGCTATCTTTTCGCAGGTGCTGCTGAAGTATCTAACGGCCTTCCCCACCATATCACCGCCTTCACCAGGCCTTCTTCATTCACTGCTGAAGTGAGGAATCATCAGTCCTGTTAATTTTGTGGAGCTACAAATTACTGTTTCCTGTGTTCATACCACCCCTTACGTTATACCCCCTATGGGAAATAAAATGAATGAATGAATGAATGAATGAATGAATGAATGAATGAATGAATGAATGAATGAATGAATGAACTCAAAGAATCGCTCGCGAACTCTACTCACTCACTCTCACATACACAAGCACACTCACTCACTCACTCACTCACTCACTCCCTCACTCACTCACTCACTCACTCACTCACTCACTCACTCACTCACTCACTCACTCACTCACTCACTCACTCACTCACTCACTCACTCACTCACTCACTCACTCACTCACTCACTCACTCATGCTTCGTTGCCTGATACGTCCGTCCCATCGTTCGTTTTTTCCCACCAGCTTTTATTAAAACGCAACGAGCCTTCTTGTTCCGCCCAGTACAACTGAGGTGCCTGAGTCCCCCAGTTTTTAGAACTTAAAATACATGCAGTGCCGTCGGTATAATTGGAAGAACGAGCGCAACGTGAATAATAGAGACTCGTGAGAACGAGCAAAGGTATTTACAGCTGTGATTTTCAGGTGCAACGCTTAGCCCCAGCCCCATCTTTTACAACCCATACTCCCTCCTACCATTGAAAGCTTGAACAAACGTCGATTAGATTGGAAAGCATTACGACGTAACAATATGTCAAAGCAAATCCCTTGGTCTCAGTCGCCGAGCGGCAGAAATTTCAGGATGCATGCAGCTGTGGACACAACATGTCAGGCATATTTCCTTTTTTTTCTGTTTTTCACGTGGGTCTAGTAGACCCACGAGAAAAACGGCAGCTTTCTCTCATCGCTTAGCACTATGGGTTCCAAACGACGTCTCGAAGTGTATTTGATGCGTGCTTTTGGTAGTGAGAAAAAAACACGCGGCAGGTGTCTGGTTACGCGCTGTTACACAATGACCACCTGGGTAACCGGAACGTTCGCAGTGTCATCAGCAAATTAACCACCCCTTGTCCCTTAGAAGGGACAAGGGGTGGTTGGACCTTGGACCGAAGAAGTAAGGAAGGCTTTGAAAGAAATGAAAGGGGGCAAAGCACCTGGTGAGGATCAGATAACATCAGACCTCTTGAAGGATGGCGGAGAAATTGTACTTGAAAACTGGCAAATGCAATGCCTATGCCTAATACGCAATGCCCAATGACCGCAATGGTACCGGAATCTTGGAAGAACGCGAACATCATCCTAATCCATAAGAAAGGCGACATGAAGCACTTGAAAAATTACAGGCCGATCAGCGTATACTGTCAGTCGTCTACAAGGTACTTACCAAGGTAATCGCTAACAGAATTTCTGCAACCTTAGATTTCAGTCAACCTAAAGAACAAGCAGGGTTCTGTAAAGGTTATTCAACAATGGACCATATTCACACGATCAATCAGGTGATAGAGAAGTGCGCTGAGTATACTGAACCCCTATATATAGCCTTCATAGATTATGAGAAAGCATTTGACTCGGTCGAAACCCTAGCAGTCATTCAGGCATTACGGAACCAGGGGGTAGATGAGCATTATGTAAGAATAATAGAGGATATCTACAGTGGGTCCACAGCTACCACCATCCTCCATAAGGAGAGCAGTAAAATACCTATAAGGAAGGGTGTCAGACAAGGAGACACAATCTCTCCAATGTTATTCACAGCATATTTACAAGAAGTATTCAGAACATTGAATTGGGAACAGGTGGGAGTAAGGGTTAATGGAGAATACTTTAGTAACCTCAGATTTGATGATGGCGTTGCCTTGCTAAGTAACTCGGGGGACGAATTGCAAAGCATGCTTTCCGCACTGGACGAACAGAGTAGAACCATGGGCCTGAAAATTAATATGCAGAAAGCTAAAGTAATGATCAATAACCTCGGGACAGCACAGCGGTTTGAGGTAGGTGGCGAGGCAGTGGAAGTGGTAAGCGATTATATCTACTCAGGCCAAGTTGTGACCCCAGATACCAACCATGAGGCAGAGATAATTAGAAGGATAAGAAGGGGGTGGGGTGCATATGGCAGACATTCTCAGATAATGAATAGCAGCCTACCATTGTCGCTGAAGAAGAAAGTGTATGACAGCTGCATCTTACCGGTACTCACCTATGGGGCAGAAACCTGGAGGCTCACTAAAAGGGTTCAACTTAAATTGAGAACGACTCAGCGTGCAATGGAGCGGAAAATGATAGGTGTAACATTAAGGGACAAGAAGAGAGCGGAGTGGGTCAGGGAACAAACACGTGTTAAGGACATATTAGTAGAAATTAAAAAAAGAAATGGACGTGGGCAGGGCATGTAATGCGAAGGCAAGATAACCGCTGGTCATTAAGGGTAACAGAGTGGATCCCTAGAGAAGGCAAGCGTTGCAGAGGGCGGCAGAAAGTTATGGGCAGATGAGATCAAGAAGTTTGCGGGGATAAATTGGTCACAGTTGGCACAGGACCGAGGTAATTGGAGAATAATGGGAGAGGCGTTTGCCCTGCAGTTGGCGTAGATAGGCTGGTGGTGATGATGATGATGATGATGATGTCCCTTAGAAATAACTTGTGAATGTAACAGGGTTCTGCCCACGTTGATGAATGTGTGTTTCTTTAAGCTGGCCAGTCTTGTACCCGCCTACCTCCAGGTGGAGGAACAGCAGTTAATCAGGAGATAGCGAGTTAGGAGGCGTTAAGCGCCATTCTAAACAACGTGCACAGCTCCCACTGTCCACGGCACTTTGCCTTGCAGTACGCTTGCACAACGTGCTTGAGGCACGTTAGTGCCTCTTTTACGCAATAGACCCCAACAACACTTCACTGTCACAACACCTAAACAAACGGACACAACAGAACACTTCGCAAAAGAACCGGCATGTGTTATGCGCCTAGCATAACTGGGCCCATTGCCTGCAAACGGCTTTAAAAAATTGACCCATCTCTTCCTCATTTCTGCGGGAAATAGAGCCCTTTGCTCCATATTACGGGCCCGTCCGCGGTCATAAACAGCTTTACCGTTGTTATCTCGATGCCCCCAAGTTTCCATCTCAAACGCCCGGCCACGTCTCATCAGTTTGGTGCGGCGAGCTTATTTTAAAATGACGTGCCCAGGAGACAGCGCTTTTATATCGGAATAAAACATTCCAAGAAGATAGCAGTCTTTCGTAGAAATGAGAAAGAGAGAAGCGGTTTTCCGACCTACTTTTATGAGATGAAGCTAGCGCCAAATGGGGCATTCGGCTACAGTGCTAAGACACCGCTCCATGATACAGCACACATTCCGGCAAGGTAGTAACAGTGTTTTCGAGGGCTGAACTTCATTTCTAGCGCCCCAAGTAAAGAATGCAGCTGTAGTGAGAATAAGGACGGCGAGAATGCGAAACCCGCACCACGAGATCACTATGCCGCAACACATTTACGGCCCGTTCGAGGCCTACGACCTTTTGTACCAAAGCATAGACTTTGCGCGGTGCGCGAAGAAGTTGCATACACAACAATTTATTAAAGTTCCCCGCGAGGGCAGCTGCTGGTAAGCGCAGATTCTGACGCCCCGATGCCCTCAGTGGGAGTTGAACTGTCCTTTTCTTTGAGCTGAGAGACGACCGCGCTGGCTCACTGCATTGCGCCATTCCTTTTCTCAATACGAGGCGGCAAAAAAAAAAAAAAAAAAAAAAGGCTGCATAAAATTTAAAAAAAACGCTATTTTACGAGTTAATTTGTTTCCCTTTCTGGCGGGTCATTCGCGTTACCGCCAGATCCTCAATCCAAGGAGGAAAGAGAAGAAAAATGCAACAGAACCAACGCAGGCAGCCTCCCCGAACTGTTACCTATCCTGATTGGGGTATTTGATTCTGTTTCTATTGTAAAGTGGTCAATTTGCGCCTGATTCAAGAGGCTCCACCCCAGTCCTCACTTTCACTCTACACGCCAAACAGGTCAGGTGGAAAACCACGGATGATTGACTTGGGAGCGACCATTTTATAATACAGATAGACCTTGATCTCACTCACGCCATCAAGAAAACTCATCAACAATAACACCTCACCGATTGGCACGTGTTCAGAAATGTCAGAGAATCACGGCGTGATGAACAAAACACACAAACCCCCCCCCCCCCAGACCTTCACAACTGGGTCAAGCAACTGGTTAAGGGCGTGAAATCAGTCACTCAAACGACAGACCCAGAAATTTCCGCGGAAACAGTGGACACGCAACTTCAACACCTATGGGAAGCATTCAAGAGCGTTCAAAAAAGGTGAATCGAAAACTGCGTCGAAAACTTGCTGATTTAGAATCCATCTAAAAACACGCTCTTCAACTCTCACATAACCAATTGGGACGAAATTTGCGACCGAATGCAAGGGAACCTGGGGATTAAACGTGCCTAGCAACTACTCAAACACCTGTTGGACCCCAGCAATTCGAAAACAGACCAGGCCCACCGTCTCACCCGCATCATACAAAACTTCACTGGCTCGGACATGGACCTTATTAATTGCATCAAAGATACGTACCTTCCCAAAACCTCCAACGACCCCCTCCCACCATGCACGAGCATAGACAACCCGAACATGGACAGGGACATTACCGAAGCAGAGGTTAGGGCAGCCATACTCAAACTACGACTTGGCTCAGCCCAGGGGCCTGATCAAATCACCAACAAGACGTTAAGAAATTTAGACGACGACTTGATAGTCGAGATCACCAGCTACTATAACAAATACTGGACACGGGGAACACTACCGCATTCACGGAGACACACCAAAATAACATTTATACCCAAGCCCGGTAAACCCCTCTCTCTTGAACACCTGCGACCTATATCCCTCACGTTGTGTTTGGGGAAACTGCTTAAACACGTGATACACGCAAGGCTAGTCACTCACTTGCAAACGACGAGCTCTATACCACATACTATGATTGGATTTAGGGCAGGGATTTCCACGCAGGACATTCTTCTCCAAATCTCGCACGAAATTATAACCCCTAGAAACAACCTCGACACAGCAGCCATCCTGGCACTCGACCTAATAAAAGCATTCGACAACGTATCCCACTCAGCCATTATGCGAGGACTTAATTCAGCACACCCAGGGCATCGCGCCTACAATAACATACGGAGCTTCCTAACCGATAGAACGGCAATCTTGCAAGTCGGAGGAGGAGTTACGTCGGACACGGTAGAACTCCAGGCTAGAGGGACACCCCAAGGAGCAGTTTTGTCGCCCTTGCTATTCAATCTGGCCGTACTAGAAATTTCCCAACGACTTGACCAAATTCCGAACCTTAGATACAGTTTATACGCCGATGACATCACCTTGTGGGTCAAAGGCGTTCCTAAAGTTCCTGGTTTGCCGGGTTTTGGGATGAGAGTAACGTGGGCCTCTTTCCATTCTGATGGCAGCCTCCCAGAAAGCCATACCCGATTGATGTGGGTTAAAAGCTCTTCTAATTTTTGAGTCTGGAATGTTACGGAGCAATTTATACGCTATGTCATCCGGTCCAGGGCTTTGCAATGGTTTAGTTGAAATAGGGGCATCCAGAGTTCCCCCATAGAAAATACATAGTGTACAGAGCGTGTACGCGCGGAAGCGCCGTCACGTGGTATTTTTCATATTTCTTGGGTTTTCTTTATCAATCAGAATAAATGAGTACGCAATTAGTTCGTCGCTAAAAATACCCAAATGTGCCTCATTGACACTTTAGTGATTAGGACAGTACTTCTCGACTTAGACAATTAGTTACAATAAATTAGTTAAGTATCATTAACGAAAAAATTACTGTCCGCTTCTTCACAGTACTGCAAATATTATGCACAAGGATGTCTTCAAGTTAAGCCATCGCTATTATTTTTAATCTTGGTGCATGATAGCTGGGACACCCTATATATATATATATATATATATATATATATATATAGAGAGAGAGAGAGAGAGAGAGAGAGAGAGAGATTGACTGCTAGACATATCGGTGCTCGGAGCGACATTTTATTCATGACGACCTAGGGTTCACGAGCGAGCACACATCATGATGATAAGTATTTACAGAGATGTAAAAAGTGCTGGAGCACTTCCGCTAATGATAATTATAATGTACGGATGAAGAGAAAGCTCTGAAGACAGTCGGGAGTTCCCACACCAAGAGCGTGTACGCCAATCGGCACCGGAACATTGACCAACGGTGCTCACAACACACACACACACACACACATATATATATATATATATATATATATATATATATATATATATATATATATATATATATATATATATATATAACACAGAAATAAGGATTGGCAGTCAAGAAGACCTCGGAAAGCAAAGGGGAGGTTGTGGTAGGCCATTGAAACAGATCAAGAATTTGGAAAGAAAGAAAGAAAGCGAAGAAACCCGCCAGGTGGGTTCGGATCCCACCTGGCGGGCATTTTTTCTTCGCTTTCTTTCTTTCTTTCCAAATTCTTGATCTGTTTCAATGGCCTACCACAACCTCCCCTTTGCTTTCCGAGGTCTTCTTGACTGCCAATCCTTATTTCTGTGTTATTTCTACGAGTCCCTCATTTCCTATTCTGATTCGCTATATATATATATATATATATGTGTGTGTAGCGAATCAGAATAGGAAATGAGGGGCTCGTTGAAAATAACACAGAAATAAGGGTTGGCAGTCGAGAAAACCTCGGAAAGCAAAGGGGAGGATGTGGTAGATCATTGAAACAGATTAAGAATTTGGAAAGAAAGAAAGAAAGTGAAGAAAAAATGCCCGCCAGGTGGGATCCGAACCCACGACCTCCAGAATACCGGTCTGGTGCGATAACCACTACGCTACCGGCGGGGCGATTTTCCCATTCACTTTCTGGGGTATTTATGTTAGGTATGTTTGTTTCCTGTGCTTGGGGGTGGTAGCCAGCGCCATTCGGACTAATCGGGGTGAAGGGGACCTTCTTTTTAACCCCCGGGTCGTGACTCGAGTGTCTACGACATGTCCAGAGTGGTCGACCAGCTTTGAACCCTCTTAAGCTCCCTTTGGCAACAAGACTGCCAGAACAGAGGCCCTCGCTATGCATGTAGCGAATCAGAATAGGAAATGAGGGGCTCGTTGAAAATAACACAGAAATAAGGGTTGGCAGTCGAGAAAACCTCGGAAAGCAAAGGGGAGGATGTGGTAGATCATTGAAACAGATTAAGAATTTGGAAAGAAAGAAAGAAAGTGAAGAAAAAATGCCCGCCAGGTGGGATCCGAACCCACGACCTCCAGAATACCGGTCTGGTGCGATAACCACTACGCTACCGGCGGGGCGATTTTCCCATTCACTTTCAGGGGTATTTATGTTAGGTATGTTTGTTTCCTGTGCTTGGGGGTGGTAGCCAGCGCCATTCGGACTAATCGGGGTGAAGGGGACCTTCTTTTTCTCGACTGCCAACCCTTATTTCTGTGTTATATATATATATATATATATATATATATATATATATATATATATATATATATATATATATATATATATATATATATATATATATATATATATATATATATATATATATATATATATATATATGTGTGTGTGTGTGTGTGTGTGTGTGTGTGTGTGTGTGTGTGTGTGTGTGTGTGTGTGTGTTGTGGGCACCGTTGGTCAATGTTCCGGTGCCGATTGGCGTACACGCTCTTGGTGTGGGAACTCCCGACTGTCTTCAGAGCTTTCTCTTCATCCGTACATTATAATTATCATAAGCGGAAGTGCTCCAGCACTTTTTACATCTCTGTAAATACTTAACATCATGATGTGTGCTCGCTCGTCATCCCTCAAGTTTCAAGCAACATCTTTAGCATATCAGAAGCTGCACTGGGTTTCTTATTCCCGTTAGAACTATTCTGTTTCTTTCGGACTTGCACGGGATTTATTTTTCTGTGGTTTCATTAACTTTTCTTGGTTCTTGTTATGAGGCGTAAGTGGGATTCCATTGCACTCTTCGATGTATTTGACAGTTAGAGTTGGTTCGAAGGTGGCCTCAATCTTTTTTTTAACAGCAGAGCTCTTTCGGCCAACACATATCCGTCCGGTGTAGACAAAAACCCCGAGCGCACGTGAACGTGTGCCTCGCGGAGACCGCCCGGCATCGTCCAGGCTTGCACATGGTATAAAGTAAGGGGAAAGACCAAGGGCCGAGACGTCCCGGTGATACCGAGGTGGTTCTATTTTATAAAGATGGCGAATGAGAGGAAGACGAAGCAGCTCGGGCGAGAGCTTCTCACGTGAATACGGGCACCGATTATGATGATCTAGAAAGTTTTAGCACATGGGTTTACGCCCCATGAGGAGTTCCTGCCTTCGTCGTCGTTGTCGTGCAGCGACCGGCGCGCCATTGGTCCGCCAGGCCGAAGACCACGACGATACTGTCAAGCAATACATCTACAATCCAAACGTGAGCTGCTGGACCAGCTGACAAAGAAGTGGAGGTCTCCCGAGCCGAGGACGCGCTACAAGAGGATTTGCACTACGCGGTTCTGTCGTCGGGTGATTCCGCCGAAAGGGATGACGACGATTGGTACGAAATAAAACACTCTACTTATTTTAATAGGATTTGCTTTACACTGCCGCACAAAACGGCTTTGCACTGCTGGGGTCCGTCGGCTCCCTCTCTCCTGGGTTCCGCTGTCAGAGTGGGGAGAAGCTAGGTGACCTCCAGCTCTACTGTTTCTCCAGCCTTGCGCCACTAGTGCAAGCTGCTCCATTTTTTTATTTGACAACACTTTAAAATTTTCTGCTTAATTCCTGCGCCCATTTTGTTATGAATGTCTGTGCGCAGTTGATAGCCGCCTTGGTTTTCTAAGCCTTCTGATAGTAGCTTTCAGTAAAGTTGCGACCAGATTTTCGGCAACAGTTGCGTTGAAACCGACAGAACTGTGGTAAATAATAGAAAAAGAATACATAAAGGTATCCCCAGCATTCCATATCAGGTGTGGCAGTTCAGCACGATTATACATTTTTTCCCCGTTCATATTCAAAAGACCGGAGTCGTCGTCTTCCTTTCAATAGAACTTAGCTCGAAACCTACCTTTTTATACTCACTGCGCTTGGCTCGTACTATGTGTACGAAATCGCAGTTATCGGAGCGGACTTTGTTTGTTTGTTATTGTCCGGTTTTGAGATTTTGCTAAATAGCATTGAAGTGGCCCTTGAAAAGTTTCAATCCTGTCAGGACAAGCTGCCGGTCTATTGACGATGTCTCAACGGGTGCTCTGAATTTCTGGTCGTTATTTTGTTTATTTCGCTTGAGCAGGGAAACAGCCGAATGCACTACCGTAAACTTTTATCGACGTCTTTGGTATGGAGGTCACAGGCTGGAGCGGCAGCTTTATTTTTCTACATTCGCCGTGCCTGGAAGGTTTTTTAACCCATTGCGTTTTTTCGCCACTCTCCCTCACCCCTGTTGTCTCCATAGGATATATAAACGAGTAAGGGTGCAGTATTTTACCTCCAGCGCAAACATTGCCAAAACGGCACAATGTTGGCATGCTTTGTCGTTCATTGAATGCACCGTTCACCGGAATAGGTTAAGTACAACGCAGGTTTTCGCCATGCACTTGCCCAAATGGTGTCTTTCCCACAGAAACTTATTCTATTGCATTCGTTATGTATTGGCGGCAATGCCGCTTCTTCCTTTTATAGTGAGAGTAAGTATTCAGGCGGAACACGGTAAAAATCTTCTATCCGATGCATATTCGCCATATAGTAAAGCCAGTGCTCCGAATTTTGAAAATGCGTTTAACTTCCTAGCTGTCTGTGCCAAGGTTACTGAACTAGAAGCCAGGCAAAGTTTGAAAGAGAGCATTGCTGGCCAACATGGCACTTGGAGGGGCGGGCGGAAACGCAGACGGACAAACAGCAATACTGAAGCATAATTGCGCATGAAAAAAAAAAAGATGAACCGAACAGAAAAACAAACTTGGTTTGGTCTGGAGGAGAAAGCCAACGCTCATTTTGTGACGTCATGCAGCAGTTACGACGCTAAAATGCTCAATTTATTGCTGGCTTGTAGAAGGCATTCTATCTTGGGTAGAATGCCTTCTACCCAAGAGCCAGCAGCGTATGCGTTGCTACGCTGCCCCTGTGGTGCGTGGAGTAAACCCCTATGGAAACCTCGGCAGGAAACCTCCGCACTTCGAATACCGGAGTGCCTAGTTTTTTTGTTCAGTTTTTGTGGGTGGCTGTGAGATTGGATGTAATTATGGCCCCAAAGATTTCCGAGTGGCTGTTACCTGAGTTGCAAGTTTATTTGCAAGTTAATTCCGCCCCGTTAATTCAAAAAATCGGATAATTCGGCGTTCCTATTACTTTTCTTCAAAAATGTATACAGTCGAACACGGATATATCGAACTCCAAGGGGATCGCGAAATAGTTCGATATATGAAAAATTCGATATAAAAAATATGGGCTCTGAGACCTCACCTGTGGTGGACGACCGCTTACCGATCCGCGCATTCATGAATGACAACTCATTCCGCACTAACGACGCAACAGGATGCATTATTTGCGTAAAAAGAAATCGCTGATCTTGGCCTGCTTCTTCATCCTGTATATGGAAATAAAGACGCTGGTCTCGATCTTCTCGAGGATATCCAGGAGCGACAGCCCAGTTCCTTCCATGTCGCCGCAACTACGTCGAATGAAGCTGAACGCAGCCGCCAGTTCACCGGTGGGGTACGATCGGGTAGCCGCATCCTCGTCCGGACGATCTTCGCCACCCGAGCTATCAGCCTGAGTTCCTCCAACCGCAGCTACGATATTCTCGTCACCGGCGCTTGGAACAGCCTAAACATTGCTGTCAGCGTTCACGAAGTTGCCGGCAGAAACTCCGGCTGGAACAGCAGCCGGGAAAAGGGACGACAGCTCGCGAAACGTGTCGTCTATGCCCTCTTCGTCGTCGTCGCCGTCTTCGCAAGCTTCCGAAAATTCAGCCGTCACGAAGCCTGCCTTCCGGAAGCAGTTCGTCACGTTCTGCTTTACGCTGTTCCAGGGACCCCTCATCATGTGTATGGCCCCCAGCTGGTCAACTTTAAGCTCGGTACCCACGCGGAGGTTCATCAAAAGCCTATCGAGGAGTCGCCTCCTGTACCCAAGCTTGAACGACTTAGTCGAGCGGTCGAGCGGCTGCAGATTGGCTGTTGTGTTCGAAGGCAGAAACTTGAGCTCGATGTTGTCGAGCTCTCAGGTGGTTTGGTTGGCCGAGCAGTTATCCATGAGAAGGCAAGTGTGACGCTCCGAGGCCCCGGCTTCTGTCCCTGTCGGGTTTAGGCGAAGGCACTAAGCGACCGCGGAAATTGGGGGTGCAGCGACCGCCGAAGAGCACCTTTCAGCTCGCGCGGCGTTCGATATACCCAATGTCGGAAAAAATACCGTTCGATATAAACGTACGAATTCTTATACTTTTACACTGAATTTCCAAGGGGATAATTCATGAGTTCGATATAGACAATAATTCGATATACCCGTGTTCGATATATCCGTGTTCGACTGTATTGCCCCATGGCAGTAGACCTCCGTTATTTCGGCGCACCGCGCCGTCCTTCGCTGGCGCTCCCGTTCTTTCTTGGGGTCGGCAGGACATCTCCGTGAGTAAACAGCCGGTGGTGCATTGAAAAAGAAGCAGCGGATGCTCTCACTATTCTGCAAGAATTCTGCTATGATGTTCTATGGGATACTCTTGCTCTTCACCTACTGCCGCAGGTCCCAAAACTTTTTCTTTCGGTTCTGCTAACCGCCAAAAAACAATTAGCATGGCTAGTAAAGGTGCAAATAAAAGAAATGTAAATGTGCTGCTTTTGTAGTTCGGTCGATATTTCGACATTCAGGCCATTCGTACATTTTTTTTACTCCTAGTTATCCGAATTAATAAGCTTTCACTCCAACTTCATCGAGAAATTTTTCGAATAATAAGCATTCTTACCAATTTTCGAGCATGCCGATACTCAATTTGAGTATGTGCTTACCCTTAAATTGAACATGCCCATACTCAAAAACCACACCAGGAACATGCTCGGGGAACTTTTTCACCCTCCAGCTTGGTTATTTAATGCATACGAATGCAAAAATTAGTCCTTCCGGACAATACTGTTACGTGGCGGCAGAATTGATGACGCGATCCATGGTTGCCGGGAAGAAGTCTGTAGGGTCCACTTATGAGATTAGCGGCCAGGCGCCCGGGCTGCGCGTGAGAACCCGCCACTCTGTCTGACGACGTAGCACTGCCAACACTGCAGAGCAGTCGACGCCAATTCGTCACGGCGCGCAAGGGAGACGGATTGTCTGGCCCACCGCATACCACGAGGGTAATCCCCCATTGAGAAAGCAGACAGTGCCACCGGATTCCGGGGACGTCTGCTAGACGCGCGGAGGTGGAGGGATTACCGGCGTCGGGACGAGCGCCGCACGAGTCTCCATTGATACCACGTCCCGGTCAGCATGACGCACAGTCGCGTCTTTCGCTCTCATCCTTCGGGGTCGTACGCGCCTGCTGGCCCGTGAGCGGTCCGTTGACCCGGAGATAGCGGCGCCTCATTGAATATTCCGTGGCGTGCTGAGTGACAGCTGTCTAAATGAATTTTGGCACTCCCTTGCGCGTGTACGAACGCTACAGGGGCGTTCCCGAGAGAGGGTGATCTCGAGGTTTTATAAGGCCGAACTTGGCCGTTGGAAATCGTTCTTGTCTGAGCGCTGAGCTGGCAGTTCCCGGCGGGACAAGGAGTCTCGACCGTGAAAGCTAGGTTGGGATTTTTGAGCCCCCTAGTCGAGGTTAAGATCGCGTCGGAGGTTTAGGGTTCAGCGCCGTACCGGGCAACTAGACGGACCTTGCGGCGAGACAGGGTCTCGGCTGTCGTTTCTCGAGCGGTTTGTGTACGCTCCGAGAATAGGAGAGTTAGACGAAGTTGAGGAGCTCGAGTGATTTGTGCGCACTCGGAGCTAGCGTCTAGCTGAAGTTTGTAGTTTTTCTTTTATTACTCATGTACCCAGTTTTCCTACTGTAAATAGGTGTATATAAACTGCCGTTTCATTTAATCAACCTCGACGCCTCGAGTTCGTCAATTCGACCGCATTCTCCAAGAACTTCAACACCATCGCCCTGCCAGCCTCCTGCCAAATCAACCGGAGCCCGCGCGATTGGGTTCCTGATCGACACCGGACCCCGGGGAAACGATCCTTACTAGGTCTATTTACAAAAATATGAGATGGACGCATTTACAGAATGTACATGGCGGCCATTAGATAGGCCGCGCAAGGGCACAGCCACTTCTTCGTCGTCCTCCTCATCTTTTCTTAAGCATGGTCGTATAGGGCATTGCTGCCCGAGTCCCGTAACATGACCCCCCGGGTCGAATCCGACCTTCCGGTCGAGGCCATGGCGATGTGACGGTTGTGATGCAGGTGAGCAATGCATTGGAAATATGCAGTGAGGAATCACTTGCCGCCACGGATTACAATGACGTGTTTGGTGATGCCCGGCCCTGCAACAGCGATGTCTGCAGCGGCGACGAAGCGTCGAAGGTTGTCTGAGCCACGTCGGACGAGAGGGCTGGGGACACATCTGTGGTTCGTCTCTTCACGGCTGGTCTCGGTAGGTCTTTATGGGCGTCTGGCGGGCTGGGGGCATGAGGCGGGTTAAGTGGTCGAGCTCTGGTCGCGGCGGGGCTGGGGCTGCCCGACATGGCCCACGTACCATGGGCGATTGCTTCCAGGCCAAGAAGGCGCGAAGCTGTGACCAGGATAGGGAAGGTCAACCCGCACACACTACCAAAATGTTACGTTGCGGCAGAATTGATGAGGCAATCCATGGTTGATGGGAAGAGGTCTATGGACGTATTTATGAGTTCGATAGACGTATTTACAGGAAGTACATGATGGCCATTAGATAGGGCGCGCAACGACACAGCCACTTCTGCGTCGCGCTCATCGTCTTATCTTAAGCATTGCAGTAAATGAATACAATACCAAACCCCATTGTGGAGTGTAGACGTTACACTGGTTACACTGGTGTGGACGATACACCATGGAGCAATGGAACACAGCGGACTTTTCGAATCACCGTCTGTATATTCAAGATCCTCTTCTTCAGCGCCGCCTTCCGTATGGGCTGTCTCAACCCCAGTCGACTTTACTTTGTAGACTGGTTGGGAGGCCTTCACGAAAGCTGACTCCTTCCTCATCAGGATGGCCAGCAGCGCCCATTGTTACGCCTGCGGGGTGGAAGACACTATAGAGCATGTTCTGTGTCGCTGCCGCGAGTACTCGGCGGAGAGAAGCGTGCTTTCCACCGCGTTCTGCCGATCGGACAATCTCACCATTTACATGAGAGAATATCACAAGTCATCGGTCTCTACCACTGACTTCACAGAAGGCGATGAAAGCCCTTGTACGTTTCCTGAGCGAAACTAATTTGCATGCAAAACTGTAGTGCCTAATACGGGACTAGAGAGTGCGCCTTCCCACTCCTATCTATCTCTTCCTCTTCTCCCGCCCTCTCTTTTATCCCCTGAACCCCACTCCCCCACTGCAGGACAGCAAACCGTGCTCTACCCCTGGTTAACCTCCCGCCCTTTCCGTCCTTTCTTCTTCCTTCTTTCCTGGTTACTTTTTTTGCACATAAGAAATGAGCCTAGGAGGAGAACTAAGGTACAATTTTCCCGGTAAACAGCAAAATCGCTAGTGAGGAAACCCATTGTAGGGAGCGGATTTCTCAACGCCTTATTCAGGACTACACCTTGCGATGCTGAATATTTTAGTTCCCAGAGCGAGCCTTTGTTCGAGATGTCTCGGTTTAGTATAAGAGCACCGGGGAGGATTTATTGTTCTCCTACTCTAGATGTCTGATAGCGGGTCAACTCCTGCCGTTTTTTGACGGTCGGGAACTGGACATATGTTATCTGTGTTACTTTTGGAGTTCATCGATTTTTTTCTGGTTTCATTTTTCTTTTGGTGTGGGCATACTTTTTCATAAATAATTTTCTCACTGATCCCAAAGTATTTTTCGTTCTCCACGGAGGTTCTGCAGCGCGGTTGAACCCCAAGACGTTGTCCCAAAAGGTCTGTGGAGAGAAAATAAGACCTCCTTTAATTCGAAAAAGTTAGCTTTGGTAACTCACTCAAAAAAATCTGCACTTCGAAATACTCTTTTCTTCTTTAAAAGCCTTCAAATTGAATTCCTCATAATTTGTGCCAGTTTCCTCAATTTTATTTCCGTTTCTTTAATTTTCTACAAGTCCCCTCCCCCCTTTTCTGTAAGCTCCCACCGCAGCACAGCAAACGTTCTGGCTCTGGTCTACCCCCATAGTAGGAAAATTCCAAACTTGTTGATGGCAGAATCATTATCATCATCACCAAGTGCACTTGAACATTATATTTATGGCACCGTCCCACTACTCGAAGAGGAAGAACAAGAAGTAGCGTGAGTGCGTTCATTCCTAAGCCGACGAGGGCCTTGACAGTCCCTAGAAGTACAGACTGAAGCTCCTTGCGGTTTTCGCCTCTATATCGGCCGACCAAGGTACAACCACACTTTATAATTTTCGGTTGTAATTAGCAGTGCTACGCGAAGTTTTCGCTGGGCAACTAGCTTTGTTGTTTCTGTATGGGTGCTAAAACGGGTGGTGGGTTACCAGCCACTACTCACAAACGCCTCGCACTGTAACAACGACAGAAGGCAGTGCAATGCCGCGTTTCCTTGCGTGTTCTGCAAGCAAAAAATGAATTACTGGGCGTTTTACTTTTCCAGAAAAGCTTGAAAGCCTACCCCCGCGCCGGCCATTCTGTTTGAAGCAGGGCATCGTTCTGATCACATGCGCCTCGAGTGACTGGTCTGAGTGGCTATGAATTTCCTGTGAATAATGTAGTAGCATAATAACCATTAGATAACATGACACCTATGCATTGCACTGATATGCTCAAAAGTTTCTTTGATCCAGTACTTCAGGTCATTCCAACGGTCGCGTTTTCGCATAGGTAGTCGTATTGGTCATTTCCAGCCAAGTCCACGGGAAACAACGAAGCGACCATTGCGCACCCGAATACAAATTGTTTAACACGAAAGTGTTCTATGCCCGGGTACACCATGATATCACCGGCGTCATATCCGTCGACATAAAAAAAAGTTCCCGTTGATGCGACTCCGCCCAGATTCGAACCACAAACTCTCTCGCCGCAATGTGAGGTACATAGCGCTATGCCAACTGCGCTCTGAATTGGAGTGCAAGTAGGTTTACGAACGCGCCTTATATCTTTCCCACTATCTTCTTTATTCAGATGATGCGACCGTCTAGGAGCGGCGAAGCGAAGTAGTTCATCATGACGCTAATGAGTGCCGACAATTGGCCCCTCGATGCCAGCGTCTTCGTGTACGCGGGACGCGTCTGAACTGAGGCACCCTTCTCCACCTACTGTTTTCGGTTTGGGTTTCGGTTCGGTTTCGTTCGCACGGTTTTCAAGGGGCTGTGCTTTCAGTCAGATTTGCGCAATATTCCAGCGCGTGCAATCCAGTGTCTAACGTTTATGCGTCCAATGGGGCCATACCGCGTAATATAAATAGTGATGTGCAAGTCTATGTGGATGCGCAATAAACATTTAAAAGCTCCTGTGATTGGACATTTCACTTTCGTATTTTACCGATTCCTATGAAAGAGGCATTAACCACGTTTATTTATTCTTCTTGCTTTCTAATTCCATGGCTGGCCCAACAATGATGATGACGATTCGGCACAGAGTGAAGGCATCTTGTTTTACATATCACATTATTTGAGATGAGACATCAAAGTAGTGGTGTCTAAAATAATGTTATAGCCAAAGGACGTGTATTCAAGGTCAAGGTTTGCGTGGCGGTTCAGACCTCTCAATATCACATCTACACCGCAATTGAGCTGCAATTTCTGTCATATGCGGTCACTTATACGTGCCCGAATATTGTAATGCGCAAATCTCTGTGTGCAGAGCGTCGATGCGTGTAGCGCATGAATCTTGGCCTAGGAAAAACAAAGCAACTATATAAACCATTCAAGTTACTGTGACCGTAATTTAAGCTTAAGTAATTGTGTTCATTTAATGGTTCGTAATAGACTCACCACGTAAGTTAACATCCCATGTGCAGTGCTCGCGCTGACTATATGCCAATGCGCCTATACATTTCGCATAAAAAAATAACGTTATCACGCAATAATACATGCACACGGCATTCAACGATAATTTCAGCACTCTTCGCGGTACGTTGAAGATTCACGAGGCGGAATGTTGCGGTGTATGTTATGCTTCGCACCAAACTCAAGTGTTACAGCTCGAGCATAGAAATAACTCAAGTACGTTAAGGCAGCGATGGAAGTAATCCAATTAACTACTCTCTAAACATGAATTCTAGCGGCTTGTTTAATGAGGGACCTCATACACCCCATTGGGTACTTACCAATCTGCCTCGCAATTGTCTAATTATCTTCCCTAGTGTCTTTTATGTTTGCTCTGTTATCTTCTCGCGGGATAACTATTAATTGAGGTAACTGAGCATAAGAGCGACGAGAAATTCCGGTTCAGCGGCCCAGGAAATTACTTTCTCAGAACACGTTCTTTGCCAGTGCGCTACCTTCGATGCCGTTTAAACCTGCTTGTACTGCTCTCTGCACCTGTGGAAGACGGGGCACAACAAAACCTAAAGGATGAAAAAAAAAAAAAAAAAGAAGCGAGGAGACCCACCACTTAAAATTACGCTAAATCGTTTTGCTTCCCGGATTAAGTAGAATCGTTCCCTATGCACGTCGTGGACGTCTTTGGGGCCGAACAAGTGCCCGAAAGGAAGCAGGATTAATCGAGGCGCCGTTCAGACGTGCAAAAGAAAAAAACGATATTCGTAAGTTGCGACGCACTTCTCAGTTAATTAGGTCAATGAAACTTGCCAGGAAAGCTTTATAACAGAAGACAAACACGACATGTTCGCTTTACTGTGGTCGTGTGACGCTGCTTGAATTGATTTATGTTATTTCAATTAAAAATTCGGTTGATGGTTATCCATGGCTCAGGTCGCACAGGACTTATGAACTGAATAAAATTTATTAAAGTCGTATCATCGCTGCCACATCATCGCGAGCCGTTCATCGACGGAGGTCGAACGACGTCCGCGAGTCGCAAGCGGGAACGTACCTTTACGACTCGACGACCTCCCCTTTACAGCGCAGACAATTTTGTGCCACAGGCGTTGTCCATCACAGGCCGAAAAGGCTGTAAAAGCCCTACTGCTCTTTTTGAAGGACACGGGCCTGTCTGAACGATTGTAGGGACATTACTATAGTGCAGTGCCCTTAGTTCGCCAATTTTATCTGTGGACCGTATTAGTTTTGTGCATTTTCTGGTTGTGTGCGTTGTTTGTACCGCCTTTCTAGTTGCCTGGTCACGCCTTGTGTTTTTTCTACTTTTCCTTCTCTCATTTTCTCCTTTATATGTACCGCTGTCCTTGCTTTCCCTTTCATTTCCCGTATCCCCTCCCCCCTGAGTAGGGTAGCCAACCGGCCAGTATTCTGGTTAACCTCCCTGCCTTTCCTGCACTATTCCTTCCTTCCTTACGGCTCTTTCAAGGGCGGGATTGGGCCTCAAATATTTCAGATCCCAGCTCTCCAAAGCCTGTTTTTCCGCTTGAAGGGCAGCGTAACTGAGCTAATGGTAGGCAGATGGAAGGATGGGAGAGAGTGATGAAGGCGGATTACAGCGGAGAATGCATGACGGTGGTCGAAAATGGAGGGTGAGGAAAAAGCAGATGAGGCAGACAGCGAACCATGCAACAGGGCTACATGAGCCGAGGTGTGTCTGCGGTGGCTAAGCGATGGCGCCAGACTAGCGCGCCGTGGTCCGTCCACCGAGCCCCCTGCAACTTCTGGGAAACACGCCCACGTATGTCCCATGCGCTACCTCGCACAATCTCCCTATTAGCAAGGAAGACGTGCCTCACTCCACTAAGTTGACTGACAGTGTGTAGCACATCACAGCACAATATCCGTACCAGCCACACCAGAACCTTCTCTCGCCTCTCTCACCCGCCGCGGTGGCTCAGTGTCTAAGGCGTTGCGTTGCTCAGCACGAGGTCGGGGGTCGATTCTCGGCCGTGGCGGCCGCTTTTCTGACGGAGGCGAAAAGCAAAACGCCCGTGTGTGCGAAATTTTGGCGCACGATAAAGATTCCCACGTGGTCATAATTAATCCGGAGCCCTCAATTACGGCGCGATTCATCGCCTGCGTTGCGTCGGCGCGTTAAACCCCACAAATCAATCGTCTCTCGTCTCTCTCAAGCTCTGTACCTTACAAATCGCGAAATCAAAACACCTCAACAGCAACACTCAAATCTTGCATAGAGAGTATCCTAATCATGGGTGATTTTTTTTCACAGTCGATATAGTCAAGTTTTACAGGTTAGAAAAACGAGCTTTGTTATTTTGAGTTGTTTCGGACACAAATTGTGAAACGTTACTGGTGGAGCGAGGTGGTGTGTCCCCAACACCTAAATATGTGTCCGCAACTCCACAAAATTTGTTACAACACTACACGGGCTGCGCTTACTGAAAATTTGCATTTACGCGCCTCACCTAGAGCATAAAAAAGCAAACTAGTGGCTCTTTGTAAGAGCCATTATTGATCTAGAATTTTAACGCGTGATAAGGAGTAAAAATTGCATATTTAGAGTGTATATAACTCCTCTTTGTGGACTAAACGTTGACACTGTATAGCATGCTTCTGTCCATGCGTAGTCTTAATTTTTCGTGTTTCTTGCCTTTTAAATACCGATGTTATCCTTAAGATGAAAACTTGAATTCATTGTAACCCCTCCTCCATGGGCCCTGAAGGACCTGCTGTATGTTGAAATAAATAAATAAATAAATAAATAAATAAATAAATAAATAAATACCTGGTTTCATTTCTTTTCAATGCAGTCCGATCAGTGCGAACAGCTGTGTCATGTCCAGTGGTAGAGCTGGTCAAGCAAATGAAACGAAATCATCGCCCAGAATTTCCCCGGTACGTATTTTCTTTTATTTAATTTGCGTACGCACACGCAGCAATGCTAATCATCATCATCATCATCATCATAATTTATTGTACCCTTAAAGGCCCCTTGCGGAGTATTACGTAAGGGGGGGGGGGCGAAATAATAGTACACACATAGCAAGAATTCAGACAGTAATACAGATGAATCATTGGTGGGGAAGTTTGACGTAGGAAAAGTTACCGGATGGTAGGAGCTTACATTCGTTCATGGTCTATCATAGCCTAGCAGCAAATACAGGCACCCTCGGCAATGTGCCTTTTGTATTATTAACCGCAAGACTCTTCATAATACAAAAGCAATACAGGGCTGTTAATAATACAAGCCCCGAGCGCACGTGAGCGCGTGTCTCGCGGCGACCTCCGGCGTCCCCGGCGCCAGGCGACAGGCACGACCTTCGCTCAGTGGCTATAGCAAAAAAAAGAAAACAAATACCGAACGCACGTGACTGCGTGCCCCGCATAGAGTTTCTCACTAGCTTATTGAGAAACTCTATGGTGCCCCGTGGAGAGCGCCCAGCGTCGTCCAAGCTTGCGCGTCGGCTTACGCCACATGAAGAGCTCCCGCCTTCGTTGTCGTCGTCGTGTAGCGACCTGCGCTCCACAGGTACTCCACGCCGAAGTCCACGACGACGAATCTAACAAGCCGTCCCTTCACAATCCAGACATGGAGGCGGCCACCGGACCAGCTGACGAAGAAGGGGAGGTCTGCCGAGGCGACGACGGGCTACAAGAAGATTTGCCGTACTGGGCTGTGCCGTCGGAAGACGACGACGAAAGGGATGACGACGATTGCTACTGAATTAAACACTGGACATACTTTAATGGTGTTTGCTTCACAGTGCCGTCCAGAACGGCTGTGCACTGCTAGGGTCCGGCTGCTCCCTCTCTCCTGGGATCCGATGTCAGTGTGGGGAGAAGCTGAGTCGACACCCAGCTTTGCTGTTTCTAAAGCCTTGCGCCACTACTGCAAGCTGTGTCAATTCTTTTTCTTCAACAAAGCGTCAATACTGATCACTTGCCCCATGAAGGAGAATTTTTCTTAGTGGTGCAGAGCTGCGACGGACTTGGGAGTTAGAATAAGCACGACCGAATAAATGAACCAAACTTCTGGGTACCTGGTAGTGTTGTATTCATCTCTTTCTATACCGCTATACATCACCGCTTCCCCGATTGCTTGCAGTTTGTCGTGACGCAAAGAGCGACTGCAGCTGTTGTTTACGTCACGTTTGGTCGGCGTTTGATTAGCGATTTATCGGCAATTAAAGCATCTTTGGGCACTTAATAAACGCTTAAATGGCCATGGGAAGATCAGACTTTGAAACCAACTTGCTGTTGGCCTTCAGTGTCCCTTCAGTTTCTTAGGTAGCCTTACTGGCAGGTTCACCTGGCTGGAAAGGATTGATCCGGCACTCAGAGACCCAAGAACGCCCAAAGTCGATTCCTTTTGTAAAAGCGAAGGGAAATAAAGACTCTCACATGCTGGCTCGTTAGACAAGGATTCCGGTACTTCGGATTTTATCGACAAAAAGGCTACGATTTTAAAGCGAAATCTTTTTTAGTAGGGCCGATGGCTTTGTCAAAAAACTAATGCATGTCTCCATAGACCAGTTGGTCGACCAAAAACGTCTAATAAGATACACATGGTTACTTAAAACGGTTACTTAAAAATCGCGAAAAAGGAATGGTTCTAGATGAGACAATACATGCATCGATCATAAAGAAGGAATACAATAGCATACCTTTATCTCATAAACTACGTATCGGTATACATTTAGATCGTTCGTAGATGCGTTTACGTAGCGCGCTAAAAATCGTCGCGTGGGTTCGTTGTTCGTTTACGATTTGGGCACTGAAGGTTTGACGATCGATGGATGCCCTTCTAGGGAAGGTTTGGATGCACGTTTGACGCACTTTTGATGTGAAGAAGCTTTCACGCTTCTCTTAACTTTCGTTAGGAAAGAATGGTAACGTTATTTTTATTAGTTGGCCCGCAGAAGCGCGGATGCCACGTAGAACAGATGAGCAGATAACGAAGCCCGATCCGCAGGCTCTCATCTTCGTCCCAGAGCTCAGCATAAGTGGAATCATCACTCGCCCGACGGATCCAAACTTGTGTTCTTCAAAACACCCCACCACCTACTCTGCGCAACGAACCGCGGCCAGCATGAACAGCGGCATGATTGAACGTTAGCCGATAATAGATGGCGAAATGAGTTTGACTCGATTGGTTTCATCAGAGGGTGGAGACGTCAGGCTTACAGAGGTTATACGCGATATTGCCGGGGAAAAGATGAAGCTGCTACCCCCTAATCGCATACGTATTAGATGCGTAAGAGACATTAGAAGCCGGCCTGCTTACTGCGGCCCTTGGTATATTAACCCCGCAACACTAATATGTGGCATCCCAAAGCTCGGTTCCGGATGAGTGCGAAGGCCGTCTTCCGCAAACCTTCTGTTTTGCCCATTCCAGGTTGTGTCTGCGCTGGATGTAATTATTAGAACTATAAATTGGAAGAACCACTTCGTTGGTGATAGATACCTTCTCGTGATGATTTTGTCACCTGTGAGCAAACAGAATTTTATCGCGATTGTTCTACGAAAACTGCAGTCTGTTTCTTGTTTTTGTTTTAACCCGTATTTCACGGTCTATGATATTGACTTGAGCATTTGGTTTAAAAAAACCGTCTGGCATTGTTTTGGGTTTAGCGGAACTGATACATTATATGCAACCGCATCCTCTTTACCAGTTACCGCACAAGAGTGGACACTGAAGGAAAGCCAACTTTACACAATCGGAGGGCACAAGAAAAAAAATTATTACCGCTTGCACTAGTGTGCAAGGCTGGAGAAACAGCAGAGCTGGCAGCCCCTCTACCCTTCGTCGGAGGCCAGGCTGTTGCACCTCATTTTCATTTCCAAACTTGCCGCTGAAAGTTCTCCATCCATGACTGGCCGACCCGGATCGTTTTGTCTGCAGGCTTTTACATCTCTCCCCAAGTGGAGCTGGTTAGCATGCGCTGAAACCCACAGCAACCGGCTTCATAAACTCGGCGTCTGTGCTGCCCCCTTCAGTCGCGGCCGCACGTGACCAGGCGAGCAAAAGATCACGCGAGAGATCACGCCACGAATGCTGGGCAGAGTACCCTCGAAGGTCGCGCTGGCCGACGCCGCGGGCGCTCGTCAGGAGGCGCACGCCCACGTGCGCTCGGTATTTTAGATGCAAAGCATCTTTTGCTCGGTGATATGTCCGTTGTCGGTTGTCAATTGTACGTTGTCCGTTGGCGTCCGCACCTCTCCTTCTCATCCCCATCTCCACGCCAGCTGTGCGATAATGCGCTTCTCACTCCGCCCTCCTCTCCACGCCAGCTGCGCGATAGCGCGCCACTCCCTCCGCCCTCCTCTCCACGCCAGCTGCGCGATAGCGTGCGCATGCGCGCCTCTCCCTCCGTCCTTCTCTTCACGCCAGCGCTATATATAAGCGCGTGCACGCGCCGCTGCCCGAGTTGCTTCGTCGGATGAGTCTCGCTCCGGCGTCTGATGAGTACCGACAGTACTGCTAGCGGATTGGCTGACACAAGTTCAGCCAGCATCAGCCAACCAGTTAACAGAGCCGTTTCTCAGAGGGGAACCCTTAGGTGACGCGAAGCATCGCGGCGTTTCCAACAACGTTCACGCAATGTGGGTAACCAACGCAAGTGAAAATAAAGGGAACTCCGCGATGCTTCGAATCACCCCAGGTTTCCCCTCGGGAAGATGGTGTAATTTTTTTTGTAAGCATTTCTTAAGATCTCCTCACGTGGCGCAAGCCCACGTGAAAGCCTGGCCGACGCCGGGTGCTCCTCACGAGGCGCACGCTCAGGTGCCCGCCGTATGTTTTCTTGGTATTTTTTTCGTGTAACTCTCGACGGCGGAACTAAAAGCTTAAACAGCCTTTGCTGTTAAAAAGCTTCCCGTGTTCGGAATCGAAGCGGGGCCGTCTCGTTATGCAGCCAGCGCCTATCCGATTGCGCCATGCCGTCAAGGTCTAAGCAATTTGGATTTGGCTTTGACTCAGGTTGCATGATGTGAAATCCCATTCAAATCAGACGATGGTTTTCTTTTTTTGGGGGGGTGGGAGGGGGGGGGGGGAGAGAGGCGCCCAGTTTTCACATGAGGGATTCGTTTGTTGTCGTCTGAGTTATGACTTTCACTCACAGGCCGTTTGCAGTTTGATCATTGGCTCTCCAATTTCGACTCTCAGGTAAACCACCTGAGAGTCAAAATTGGAGAGCATCACCAGCTCTCTGGTCATTGACGCATTGACTTTGATCGCATCGCCTTTCGCTTTGGCACTTCGCCATTTGATTTTAGCATGCAAGAAGGTTCTCGGTTCAACCATCGTCGTCGTTCTTATACGGAAGGGTTTTGATTTGTTGTTGTTGTAACACTATAGCTAACTTTTAAAAGCCCAAGCTGCAGCTCTCGCACCCAAAGCTTCGTTAAAGAGCTCATTAAGAAAAAATACCAGTTTCATTCATTAAAAAGGACTGTTTTGTCCCATAATAATGTTACCACATTTATTGCGAACTTCAAATAATAAAGGTAATAAAATTCGTCAAGCGATGACAACTGCCCAGCCTTTTTTCTGTTATTTTTTTATGATGTCACAGAATCCTGTTTGTGTGATTGGCTGCCGCCGCCCTTACACAGCGCCCCCCAAAAATAATTGGCAGTGGCTTAGCTCGGTATGCCAGGATACACGTAGCGTGAGCTAAGGTTCAGCTGGTTATTCTTAGATTAGCTGATTATCATTCTTACTGCTGCAAAAACGATTTGCAATCCAATCAAATCAAGTCGAGTCTAGTCCAGTCCTACCAGTCCAGTCCAGTACAGTCGGTGCTCTTGCGCATGCGCAGCACAGCTCTCCAGGAGCCACGCTAAACGGCTATCAAGCGGCTCCGGCGCACCGTCAGACTTGGCTACTGCGCAATGGAGGCGCACAGCTGGGCACGCGCCGGCGCCAGTGCGTCCGCCGCGGCTGACGTCACTCCTCTGTAATGCGCAGACCGGCGAATGTGCAGACCCAATTCTCTACACACCCGTACTCCAAATTCCAACCCAATACAATCCAATTTAATCCAATCCAATCCAATCCAATGCTCCTCACGCTTGCGCAGCACGGCCTTTCACGGTCAACGCGAAACTGCTCAAGCTCTGCCAGTGTAGCTTGCGCTACAAAACACGACTTCGCGATTAAACTGCGGCCTATATTTACGTTTGATTGTATCACGTGAATGCTAACGTGCAGCTGACATACCGAAGTATAAGCTTTAATGCTTGACAGCAATACGTCACCCTTTCCTATAA
Organism: Haemaphysalis longicornis; assembly: GCF_048455015.1. Taxonomy (NCBI): domain Eukaryota; kingdom Metazoa; phylum Arthropoda; class Arachnida; order Ixodida; family Ixodidae; genus Haemaphysalis; species Haemaphysalis longicornis. The sequence goes on from NW_027526335.1 coordinate 56,436,485, forward strand.
TACGTCCCTTAAGCGCGAAATCTCAGTTTGTCAATTTTTCGAAAGTTTTTTTTTTTCTTTTCAAAAAACATCTTTCGTTGCTAGAATGTTGCTGACGGTGAGTGGGTTACCAAATGCTTGTTGATTCCAATTGAAAACTCTGCGTTTTTTTTTTTTTGCAGGACCAGAAAGGAGGGAACCAAGAATGCCAAGGGAGCTCAGCTGAAGGTAGCGGCCCATCCGGTACACCTTCGGATGAGGCCAAGCATTCTGACAGCCCGCCAGAGAAATCCCGCACGGACAAGGTAAGGGTTCGATGAATAAGCCTCCACAGCCTTAAATTTGGCAGCAACCAACCATCAAAGCTTGAGGCAAATCAACTGACAGCGCTTATTTACACTTCATTCTCCATTTTTAATCCTCCACATTCAGTTTTATTTCTCGATATTTTCCTGTTTTTCTTGCTTATCTTGCGGGATTCCTTTGTTCGTTGCTGTATTTGCATAAGCTCGACAAAAATGAATATTCTAAGCTTGAACTCAAATTTTTTATGAAATTCCTCATCAATTACGGTAATCCACCCTCTTGTCACCTGAAACAACAAATTTGAAGTTATGCTGCATTTCCGAGATCATTGGTGGGATTTTGTTCGGGGATTTTGTTGTTTGCAGATATTCTGTGTTCGGCCAAATGTTTTCTTTCGAAATAGTTAAAAACTAGGCCCGTCTTCTCTTCCCAGACTTTACTCAACTTAGCTCGTATTTATGTCTGTTTAGATGAGACCACGAATGCGTGCGTGCTGGGACAAATTTGATTTTGTATACAAGTATTCACCCCAATCATCGTAGCAATCACCTTCCCCATCTATTGCATCTTTGCTTGTGCGCCGCTGGAAGTTTTCTACTTTTATGTTTTTTTTCCTCAGGGCTTATGGCATTGACCTTCACACTTCACTCTCAACCCGCGTCTCTACCAAGTTTATTTTGACATACTTCTTGGTAACTGATATACACTCTGCCGTAGACCGAGCGCCCTCTCTATTGTGTGTCCAACGCATCACAAGCACAATTGAACCTCACTTCTTTAGCTCGAAGCGGCGTTGCCGTTGTTTCTTTACATAAATTTTATACTCCCAACACACCCTCATATCGCACAGCAGGTGACTACAGAATTTTCTCATATTTCAGTTATTCGAGCGGCTACACCATTTGACGCTTTCTTCTTGACGCTAAAGGAAAGGTTAGGAGTGTGGTGCCACCGTCTTCTTTTACTCACACACAGAAGCGATTAGTGGAGGCGCTTACGTCACGCATCGCTTTAAATACCATAAAGAACGTACAGTGCTCACGGATTTAAACGCGACACTGCGAGCGCGTGGCCTGCGGTACATGCAGCGCCGCCCGTGGACGCCCGTGGAAGCTAGGTGTTGCATTGTGGTATACCACAAGGGTGAGAGCGTTTTCACCGTAGGCTTGCTGCTTCCGGTTGCCAATAAGCGGGGCTGTGGTTCCACGAAGCGACAACGGTGCGCTGCGAGCCTGGAGCGCGTTTGTACGCCGGTGGTAGCCGGCCGGCGGTCCGCGCAGCCAATTTCGCGACATCGTCTGCTCGGGGGCTCTTCTTACGCGTGCCATTCCGATGCGACACAGATAATGTGCGTGTAAGCACGGCCACGCTTATCTGAATAAAACGATCGTCTGCACGAATGAACAGCCAGCTTTATTCCATGATATAAACTAAAAAAGACGAGAGCCGTCGAAGGACTAATGCACTGTACCACATGCGAACGTGCCTGCAAAGGCGTATTTCCTTTTTTTTTTTTTTACTTTTCATCCTGGAATAAGGTTTGCTGTTCCTTCGTACAGAAGTTTCTTTTATTCAGATAGTATGACGTTGCATTACATGAACATTACTGTGTCGCATTGGAAGTCCACGCGTAACAAGATCGCGCGCACACGATGTCGCGAAATCGGCTGTGCGCACAGCCGGGGTACTGCCGTCGGCGCACAAACGCGTACCAGCGCTCCAGGATCGCAGCGTGCCGCTGTCGCTGCGGGGAACCACAGTGCCGCTCATTGGAAACCGGAAGCAGTAAGCGTACGGTCAACACGCTCTCATCCTCGCGGTATACCACAATGCAACGCCTAGCTTCCACTGGCGTGCACGGGTGGCGCTGCATGTACCGGCGGCCACGCGCTCGCAGTGTCGCGTTTCAATCCGTGAGCACTGTACAAAGACGTGCACATAACAAAAATGGCGCAATAAATTCTAATGTTCAATAATAAGAACACAAAAGGAATATTTGCTATACATTCTGAAAAAAGCACAAAATGGATAAAATCACGTGAGCTATTTCTAACAAGGTACCTAAGGAAATTAAAAGCATATAACTGGGGTCAATCGCTCACACAACAATCACCGCTAACGATTGTTGACACTTCTTTGAAACTAGGGAGCCAATGGGCTTGAAGTAAAACAGGTGAAACTACTAGATTTAGTTTATCAGCCTGCACTACGTTAGACACTTATCTGTATGAGCACCGTCACAAGAGAGCGTTGGCGTTCCAAACCAAGAATTGGTCCAACACGAAATGAGCGTTGTTTTTAAATGGGAACAAAACGCAATTTTACGCGTAAAATTGATCATATTGCTCATGCTTGCAGTAGCTTTAACGGCAAAAATTATCAAAATTAGTTTGACAGAGATTTCCTTGGCGCAGCGGCAGAAGCTGCTTCGTGCTGGGTACAATGTTGCGGAAGGAATTTAATGTCGCTTGCAACGTCGTTTTCTTTTTTCTGAAAGATTTCAGCTGTTCATCGGATCCGAGCCGCCATGACAAAGCTTCACACGTGCGCCGTTGCAGTAAAGGTAGTAAAACACTGTTACCAGCAAGGAGCCACAATTACAGCGTCGGCTGTTATATAATAATTCGCGATAATTACAACAGTTTACGGTAATTCACGATAATTTATTCCGCAGGATACAGACGCGGCCAGGATGAATCAGCGCTGAACAGTGGCGTTTGCTTGCTTACAATTTTTTTTAACACGAAAATGTTTTATTCAAGGATACACAAAGATTTCCGTGACGTCATATCCATCACGGAAGTAACGCCAGTACAACGGAGCAAGTGGCCTGTAAAGAGTGCACCCCTGCACACAGGGTCTGCTTGCAGGGAAGCAACCTTTAGTACTAAAGAGTACAGGGCTGAGAAATTGAACATCAGAAAAGAAAATTTCTACGATGATTCCCAGGGCAGTGCTTTGCTTTTTGAGGCTAGAACAGGTTGCCTGCGAACTAAGAGTTTTGTGGGGAAGTATTCACAAAATGATGGGGTATGTGTGGTCTGCGGAAAAGAAACAGAAACTATGCGGCACATAGTGTTAGAATGTGAGGGTATCCATCCAAATCTACATGAAGGGAATATTGGGCTTCCAGAAGCCCTAGGATTTAAGGGTATCACAGAGGAAGTTAACTTCGAGGCTGTCGAGGGGACGAAAAGAAGATTAGAATGCTGGTGGACGAAAAGCAGAGAGGGGAATATTGCCTAGGACAGTTACCACCTGTAACAGGGAAAAAAAAGTATTTCGGGCCTAATAAGCTTTAGTGCCTGCCCTAAGCAGCGCTAGTATTAAACCAAAAGTGTAAAACATGATTATATTATTCCTTTTTGGTAAGATGGCATGTCATCACCCCGCTTCAAAGGGGAGACCAATAGCAATCATCATCATCTTAATCATCAGTGCATTATACTTAGGGTTGTTCGTTTCCGGGTTGTATATTTTAACACGAAGGTGTTTTATGCCAGTATACACTACGATTTCACTCACGTTATATCCGTCACGGAAATGACGCCAGTTCACCTTTGAAGAAGCGACCCAGCAGCAGGACGCCGCTCACCAAGCACACCCACAAGACAGCCGCCTACCTGCTAATCAGGCTCAGCTGCAGATTTCGCTGCACATTTCACTTTCGCGTTTTACCGATTCCTATGACCGAGAAATCAACCACAGTTTTTTTTTAAATGAAGCAGGAATCAGAAACGCTCGGGTGTACAAAATTTTGCGAGATGGTGCAGTTTTCCAAGTGTTCTAAATTCGTCGTTGCCTTTTGTGACGGTGCGCCTCAACGCCCAAGTTAAGTTTCGGTGCATAAAAGCCAGGAGGCGAATCTGATTTTGTTCTGTTCGAATAAAAACTCCCGTGGCTTCTTCGGAAACAGCCGGGAAAACATTTCGGGAAGGCAAGAAAAACGAGACCTTAATGCAGTTCTTTAGCAAATGCAGACTCTTGTCCCGTAGTGTATTAACACATTGGATGGCTGTAGTTTCATCATAGGTATGAAACGAAATGTTGGGAGGTAAACTGTTTTATTTCATTCGCACTAAAACGTGACTGGCAGCTTTTTCTGCAGCCATGACGTCCTTATTGAAAGCATGGTGCTGTATTTCTTCTCCAATACACGTTACACCAGAAAAGCAGGGCCAGAAGAGAAAGTAACAAACTTTGCAGAAGTCAGGCAATTATGCTTGGCGCTAAACATCTTCCTAGAGGAATAGACCCTATGCAAAATGCGCCCCGCCATCTCACGTCGACTCCGGCAACTAGGTCCGCCATTTTGGTACGGTCGTTTGAAACCGAAACCAAGTAGCAAAACATAGAAGGCGGGCATTGACCGCTCTTGGTGATGGACTACAATGCCGGAACATTGCTGCGTGCCGCAGTTCACGCAACGAGGAAATACCGGTCCAGATGGAGAAAAGACACGTGAAGTTCCACGCTCTTGAACGAGCTTTCTGACGCGAACTATGCCGGCGCGAGCAACCTTTGTGACACGCTGGGCGCTGCGCTGGGAGCGAATATTTGTCATTGGTTCGCTAAGCGCGGGATTTCGTAGTCGCTGTCCGGATGAAAAATACAGCTGCGTTGGAGTTCTGTGGTTCAGCCTTTGTATTCTAAATGAAGCCTGGGCGTGCGTCACCTATTTATGACTGACAGCGGCGCTCGAGCGGGGAAACAGTACCACACGTTGTAATTAGACTTTATTTCTTCACTCGTCCCTGTGGCTCTACGCCCGGTTCATTTCATTGTTAAATGGTACCGCTTAGCCCCTACACGAGCCTTTATCTTACCTAGGGCTGTAAACTTTTCTTGCCGCATTACGCCGTCACGGCGCGGTTGAAAATTTCCTCTGTGGCGGGCGCGCACGGTATCGGAGTTGTTAGTTTCTTTTCGGTGCATTTAGCCGCGTGTCGTTGCGGAAGTGGCGTACACTGTTTTATGATGATCTGACGTTGGAAAATTCGAGTTTCTGCACATGGTTACCGATTTGCCGGGCTGACATGTTTGTTTACGTCAAGTTAACTTGTTGCCCATTGTCATTTCAGCCACGATGTATTTACTGTCGAATATTTTGCGACTAAAATACACACTCACTCCCTTGGTTTGTCACATGCTGTATGCATGCCTCCGACGTAATGATAGTGGCCATTGATGTAGGTAGCTGAAACAATTTTCAAGTTTTATTCAAAAAAAAAAAAAAAAAACAGGGCCAGAGTTGCATCAGGCCGCCGCGCATCAGCTTGAGTGCTTTTGCTTTTTTTGTATCCACAGTGAAAATCCCAGTAAATTAAACTACTTCGCTGATTTATAACGCGTGCAGTATAGCAAACTGTGGATATAAATGGAACAAAGGGAAGCATTCGCGCACCCCTGCATGCAGCGGTCTAGTAAACACGACGTTGCCCAGCCTCTGCGTGCTCGCGAGATGACCACGGTGTGATGTGGCTTGAATGCTTGCTGGTAGCTCATAGGTGACCCTCCAGGTGCCATGCCAGTCCTTGTTTCTGTTACTGTGGGGGGTGAGGCCAGCAAAACTGAGGCAAAAAACCCATTCCAAATGCTACCAAGGTTTCTCCCAAGCACCTGCACGGCACTTTATTGCTGCTCGCATTGCTCCTGCACTCGACGTGCGCCGAACAGACGCATTGGCAAGGGAAGGGAGGGGGCATTTTATCGCGGGCTTCTCCAGTCAATGTCTTCGACACTCGCTGGCTTGATGCCCTGCTGTCTCAGACGTCCCCGCTGTTGTGGCAGCTGTGCACGCAAGCTCCGGTGGCGCCTCTTAAAACCTTCGGCTTGCAAGAGGGCGAGTTGGTGCACAACCGCCAGGATGTGACTGCATGCTCCACTGCAACCCGCCGGGCACTCGCACGCTGCCTCCACAATCTCCCCACTGTCCGTCTCAGAGATGAGGCACACAACATAGGGCCGGTCACTTTTCTTCAGGGAGCGAAAGCAGCTGCTGAGCACATGGATGAGGCCCAACCTGCAAGAACAGATAGAGTAACAGTAAATAGCACTCGCGGAAGAACAGGACTAGTCCGCTACAGTTTATGCTAACGGGACAGAGCAGAAAGAAGTGGCCGCAAGGAACAGACTCAAAATGGCCAGATTTTTTGTCTTGCTTAACACTGTTGCAAGTGCAATAATCTACACCTCAAACAGCAATGATGTCAAAATTGTTTTTCAAGTTCGAGCGTGCAAGTATCGCTGCATGCTTTGTTAATGTACTTTCAAGAGAAGGAAGTTTACATTTATAAACCTCACCGTTGGTAATGATACCAGTACCCGCATATTCGTGTTCGTCATAACTTAAGCAAGCAATATTATAATTATCTGGAACTAACTTCCAAAACCTTTCGAGATAAACAGGTAAACATTCGGGCTATACCGATGACCCATCGAATTTAAAAAAAAAAAAAAAAACTCAGTTCAGTGAGTTCGAGCTAACGAGGTTTTACGGTATTATCTGTTCGGGCACACTCAAAACATGCGCTTTAGAAACTACCAAAACCACCCCACTGCCAAAAAAGTACAAGCCAGACGCACAAACAGATTTCTGCGGCAGGACATGCGCAATAAATAATGAAAACACACAAAAAAGAAAATTCAAAACGCATGTGCACTTTTGTAGTTGACTTCGCCGCAAAGCACAAATGCTTTGCGGCAAATGTGTGGGCGGACGACCGTCACGGAAAACGGCCGCACCTTTCCGTAAACATCTTCGCCAAAAATAATCCCGTAAATTCGATGTACGCCATTTCAATCCACCCACTAACGGCACGGTCTGGCGATTGTCACTTTCCTCTTTCAGGGTTACTGCAACAGGGTCCCCCCTACGCATTTGCATGGTAAACAACGGTAACAAAGTGCTATACAAATGCTCATACCGGTTAACTCGTGTCAAGGAAAAAACAAAGATTTACTTGCTGCGAGTCGCACGTGTTTGTCCGCACCGATGAAGGCGAGCAATGCGGCTCGGTGGCTAGGTGGCATGCCCTGCTCCGCTGCCGCTCGGATGGGTCTTTGGCGCGGCACCACGAGTGGTATGAGTCCTCAGACACAGTGGGCAGCGCAGACGAGTCCTTCGTCCACAATCCGTGGTCGGGACCCGGAAAACGCAGTCCAGTTTGAGCCATACCGTGTTACCGTCACCTACTTTTCCACAGTAAACAATACGAGACTTCGCGATCGTCGCCCGTACCAATATGGCGGACGGTCTTGTTTACATCAGTGTTGCTACATCACCAAGCAATTTCGCATACGGTCTATTGCTATCTTGATTTGATTGATTGTAGGGTTTAAAGCGCCGACGCAACGCAGGTGATGAGGCGCGCCGTAGGGGAGGGCTCGGGATTAATTTTGACCACCTGGGAATCTTTAACCTGTGCCGAACTCTCGTACACACGGGCGTGGGGTTGCTGTCACTACTGAACTCCCTTTTTACTCCACGCAGCGTTCGAAGCTGTCCGCTAAGTCCGCGACGTCACTGAAGAAGAGGACCTCTCCTACAACCTCAGGCAAGCAATCTTTCTCTGAACCTCAAGCGTCCAAATGCTCAACCTCTTCCAAGGCTGACTCCAAGACTGACGCGAAGGCTGGCGTTAAGCCTTCCGTTACCTCGATTGTGAAAGCTTCATCTTCATCGTCTCATGAAGCCCCCTCGCAGCGAAAGGGAAGCGGTGCTGGAGGGTGCCCTGCTAAGCTTTCGCGACAGCAGGGCAGCTCCGCCGCAGGCACGCAGGGGAAAGAGGTGCCTTTGGTGTGCCCGTCAAACTCACCCAAACCAGCCGAGACCAAAACTACAGGTTAGGAGCACTTTTTCATCATGATCGTTATCATCACTATACTCACAGTCGTAGTGGTCATCCTTTAATCATCCTTAATCGTAATGATGTTGGTATACCGGTGATGATGAGCATCATCATCGGTACGCCATCATCATCTTGAAAATTCCTTATGCTAGAGTTTTTGTTCTTTGATTTCAAAGATTACACTACACAAACTTCCAGTTCAGTTTCTGTGAACTTCTGAAGGCGTATTGTTTAATTAGTCAAAACTCCATGTAACAAAACACGATCTTAGGAATGTCCGATCTAATGAAGGAATTCGGATTACCCCGAAGGTCTCTATAGGGCTAAATTATTTTATGGTCTCGAAATAACGAAATGGATTCCGCGCCATTCCAGAATTAGCGAAGTGTTTTGAGAAACACACATTTAAAAAGGCAACAATTTTGAGTGTGTTTCGTCACAACGGCACAAAGATTTTTGCGCCATGTCAGAAAAAACGAGGCATCTAGTTTTGTTTTTATGGAGCTCTAAGATGAATTCAACAGTCCCGTGGCAGCAGACTACAGCATCCCGGCCAGCACGTTTACCAAAATCTTGAAGAAAAAAGATGCGATCATCAGTGCCGCGTCGTCTTGAATTGCGTCGAAGAAAATAACCTCAAGACCAGCCCGCATGACAAGTTGGAGCAAGCCGTCTGTTTATGTGGTTCAAGGATATGTAAGCCAAAAGCGTACCGCTCAGCGGGAAAGTGGTGCAATAAAAAGCGCCGGGTTTCGCGTGGCTGCTGGGATGCGCGGTTTCAGGCAAAGCCCTGCCCGTGTTCCAGATTGGACGAAATTCAGGCAAAATTTCGACAACACAATATCCATTACAGAGCAAGGTTACACTGCATGGTCCCAAAAATTGGTTTCACACCTTCGCTCCACCGAAACTCAGATTAAACTCTCAGAGGTGGTTTCAGATGTGGACAATCACCTCCTCCACATCTGAGAAACTCGGCACTGGCTCTCCCGCCGATGGTGCCAGCAGAAACACAATAGAAAGCTTAAAGCTCGGACTGCCAAACTCACCCAGCAAGTGGCTGAGTACGCGGCCCAGCTCGCCGACTCTTAACTGGGTGGATAGATGCAACACGGCCACTCGACAAATGTCCGGCCGAAACTCACGGTGCCTTTTCCGCGCCCTCATTCACCCAACGCAGACGCGTACAGAGACCCAAAAACATCTTCAACATGCAATACAGTTTCCCTGGAAAAAGTGCACAACTTGCACACAACCTCAAGGACCAATATTTGTGCACTGCACAGGACCCCTGTGAGAAGGCGTACTCTTATGCAGGCTCTGAGAACATTGAGATGGATTAACCGTTGTAGCTTCATGACGTGCGGGCGGCCCTGGCCAAAACAAAAAGTGGCACCCAACCGGGCAGGGAAAAAATCACTGTGAAACTGCTGGCCAACTTAACAGACTCGGCTTATCGAACTTTGCTAGACCACATCAATGTAATTGGCAAAGGGAACACGCTCTCCCTACTGAATGAAAAACCGCTTTGGTCACATTCACTCCAAAGGCCAGAAAAAGAAGTTAACACAGACAACCTCCACCCCATCTCACTTACCTCCTCAATGGGCAAACCTATAGGGACGATGGTGCGTGGACGGTTGTCTGAGTACCTAAAAACACAACACGCCTTCGCGGACATCATTCTCGGATTTCGCCCACACTGATCCGCACAAAACGTCTTGCTTCAACTAAATCGGGAATTCCTTGACTCCCTCTAGTGCCCTCATAATGACAGGGTCGTACTCGCCCAAGACTTTCAATGGGCATTCGACAATGTAACGCACGAGATTATTCTCAATAATCTGACTCACAGCAATTGCGGCCGTAGTATCTTTCAATACATCCGACAATTCCTCACCGAACGCCAATCTTATATCCTCATTCAGGATCAAGAACACGGCCCATTGCATGTAGGCACCAGGGGAACGCCACAAGGCGCAGTGCTCTCTCCCCTGCTATTTAATGTGGCCATGATGAACCTACCCGCCCTGCCGGGTGCTCCACGCAAGGCTCGCTTGGAGACATTGAGGCCAACCTGCAACAAGCTGCGAGCATAGTGGAGCACATTGCTTGTCGCTGCGGCCTTCAGTGCTCCCCCAAAAGTCTGATTTTGTGCACATCCGCCCCTCACCAGGTTGCATCACTACATTTCAACTTTCCCTGGAGTCAGGTTCAGTTCCACAAAAACAAGTAGTTCGAGTACTGGGATTTTCATTCACCGACATCGCAAGCCAGACAGGACACTGGCTAAACTCCGCAAGGTGGGGGACCAGGTGTGCCGCATGGTCCGCCGTGTCTCCACAAGCGCGGGGGGTTGCGAATTAACGATGCCCTGCGCCTGCCAAACGCCTTCGTAACCAGTCGAGTCCTGTATTCGACTCCACACCTTTACCTGCGGAAGCAAGACGCAGATGTCCTCGAGGTCATTCTGCCCAAAGTAATTAAGCGGGCCCTTGAACACCTCCAACCAGTGGCATCTGACATTGGGAATGGGGAACACCTTTAGAGAATTTAGGGAAGCGCACCTTACAAATCAATACACGTGTTTGTCGCAGTCGGAATCACGTCGCCACCTTCTTGCCCGGCTCCATATATAAAACACCACGCTTATGGAAGAACGGGTACGCATTCCACTGACGTGGAGATAAGCCCTCCACGCACGCCCTCTTTAGGTCAGAATGACTCGAGAAGACCATGATGGCCGACGTCTGCGAGGACGGAAGCTCTGGCCCGCCATTATGGTTCCAGAGCCGGCGTTTATTATATGGACGCCTCTGGTCCACACAATGGGGGATGGTACATGGCCGAAGTTGTCCAGGAGACTAAAACAGTCAACGAGCTTCAGGGCCCGCAATATGACTCATGCGGAGGAGGTCGCCTTGGCATTGGCTGCTTCCCACTGCGACTCGAAATACATTATTTCTAACTCGCGATGGGCCTGTCGGAACATCGAACAAGGCTGGACCCCTTATCTGGCCTATCGAATACTTCAAAACAGCTTCTACATCGGGGATCCCGCTGATCGATACATTATTTGGGCTCTACATTATTTGGGCTCCTGCTCACCAGGGGCTGCCTGGAAACGAGGCTAGGGCGGTGCCGCCCGAGCGCTCTCTCTCTGGGAAGTTTTCTCCTCCCCCTCGACCAGGACGCTGATCCTAATCTGGTTTACACTTTCAAAGATATCATCGATTACTACCAATCTAGCCACGGCCTTTCTCCCCGCCCATGTAAAGGCCTTTCAAAGGCGGATGAGCGGCTCTTACTCCGCCCCTAAACCAATACATTGCTGTGCCCGGCAGCACTAAAACATTTCGACTCCGCTTTCTCCGGCAGTTGCCCGCACTGTAGGGCTGTGTCTTCGGATATATACCACATGGTGTGGGCCTGCCCCTCCAACCCCGCTATCCCCCCATCACCCCAACCCGACCCGGGAGGACTGGGAGGCGACCCTGCTCGGCTGCTCTGACCTGCAAGCCCAACAGGCCTTGGTCGGGCGAGCCCGGGCTGCAGCCGACGCCACTGGTGTCCCGAATTAGGGACCTCCATCTGGCATCTCTGGGGTCTGTCCGCTTCTGGGTCAGCTCATGCATAACCTCCTGTTTCACATCAGTCAATAAATGTTTACCACCACCACCACCTGGCTGGCTTATTATTTTCACTGGGGACTTTTAGCGCATTGCTAAATTATCGTCAGGTGATCGCCGTGGCCGCCCATGGTAGCTTCTGGGATGCGAATCCCTTTGAACACCGAATTTATAGAATCAGACTGCTTGGATTGTGGTAGTCCCGATCTTGCGAAGTTATCTACTTAACGAAACAATTCGTGGTTCCGGGTGGCTTCTCTGTTTGTCATGCAGTTTTAAGCACTTCCGGTGTATGTTGCGCGCATTAGCATCGACAGGAATTTGTCTAGATCTAGGAAGGGAAACCCGTTGCATTATGGGGGGAGAGGGCGAGGGAAGGGGCAATTGTGCTGGTGTGGGTTGGGGGGAAGGGCAAGTGCCCTTTTGTAGCCTGAGCTGCACTGGCCGAGGCTGAGCAGTTTCGCGTGGCTCCTGGAGAGCCGTGCTGCGCATGCTCGAGGAGCAGTGACGTCACACGGCGCACAGGACGATGCTCGCTGCCCGGCGTCTCTCGGACACCCCACGCGCCCAGCGTCTTCACCGACCTCCGTTCCGCACGTGGCTGCCCGGTCCACTTGACGATCATGCGATGGGTGGCCGGGTGTGATACCGATGGCTCGTGCGTCGCAGCAACACTGGCGTGCGCCTGTGGAACCGGCTTAGCTCTGGGGCGATTGGTGATGTTGCGCCGGATCCGCTTGATAAATACACGTGTGTCACATAATGCGCATAGCGTGTGTGTGTCATTGAAGCAGGGGTGAGCATGATAATCATGCTAATCCTAGACAACCAGAAAGCTAAGAAGAACCAGCTGAACCTTAGCTCACGCTACGTGTATCCTGGCATAGCAGAGCTAAGCCACTGCTAATTTTTTTGCACCCCCCTGCCGACGCACGTGTTTGCGCAGTATGGCCAGTGGTGGCGATACCTTTTTTCACGTTTTCGTTATTTTCTACCTTATTTAAAAAGAAGCTACACGTAAGAGTGTAATGTTTGGGTTTGGATGTATCGGTATAGAGCAACTTGTATTTTGTCTCCAGTGTTCCTTTAAAGAAGGGTGCCTCTTAAACTCTCGTGGCTCAAACGTACATACCACATTTGCTTGTATACCTGACTCCTCCCAATGAAGTTTCCTCAATGCCGCCTGTCGCCAGGCTATAAAAAGTTTCGGAATGGCAGCGTCCAATTGTCGTGCGTCATTTCTAATATGACACTTCTCCGTCTTCTTATGGAGGATTATCGTGCCCTACATCCTTTGTGTAGGTCCTGCAAGAAGCTAAAAAAGTAATCTTGACTCTCTGCTCTCCGAATGCTTCTATTACTCCAGCGGCTTCCTCTGAATGTAAATGTTCTTGTTAATCTTAACATATCACATTCAGAAATTGGCTACATTGCCCGGATCATACCATGTGGATTGGACGAATCTAATGCACTGTAAACAAAGCTTTCCTAAACCGAGTCTGTTCTCTCGGTTATGGCAATTTGGGGTATTGTTTATGCGGGTACCTACTACTTGGGTAACCTATTTCTGCATAAAAAAACACGCTGATTATCTACATTTCCTAAGCTCACTGTCACCACAGTTTTTGTCGGTTACAAGTCTAGCAATTCTTCATGAGAGGGGTAAATCTAAATTCCCAAGAAATTTGGATAATAATTGTTTAGCTCTCCAGAGAAATGTTTTTCCCATAATTTCGCTGATCTGTGGTTAGTCCGTCGCTTCATCCCTTCGAGAGCTTTTTTAAACTTTTCTTTAGTACCGATGACAGCTACACTGCTTTATTAGTCCTGTCAGCACTGTTATTTGTCCTACAAATGAGGCTAAAACATTTCTGTTACTTTCAAAATCCCTTCCGTGTTGTTTGTTACACGCCCCTTCCACCTCAGTGTGTCTGCATTGTCCGATTTTCCTTACGATTAGCATACTCAGTCTTTGCTGTAACTTAACTTCATCCTCTGCTTATAATTTGCCAAATCTATGCCCCACTCTAAGTGCCAATATTCGTAACATTGCTTCTTTTAATCAGTTTTAACTTCTCAGCCAATTATACTTGCTCTCTGGTGCTTGTAACTACCATGTTCAGGTGTTTCTCAATACATTCTTTTGTTAATTAAGGGAGTTTGCCAGTCTTTTTTCCAGGCTCCCTTCCTCCTGCAGCTGTTTTTGATTCCATGGTAATCGTAGTCAACTTGCCATTCCCTTCATCTACAGTATCCTGATCCTCGGCGGTAAAGGGCATCAGTACTTAGGTCAAACAATCGGTTTATTTCACAAGAAATACATCTGGAGGGGTCCATGGGCTAAAACCAGATTTAAACGCTTGACTGGGCCCGAAAACCCCTACACAGCAGTGGCAGTATGAAGCAGGGAAATTTTACACAAACTCTAACATTTGAAATGAAACATGAGGATAGCAAACTACCTTTTACACAATGTAATACACAGGAGGTAACAGTTTCAGTACATCATTTCGCAAAAATTCATTTTCGCAAATACAAACAAAATTCAAATACACAACGTCATAACGTTCTGAAGTATAAAAACATTAAAATGTGTAAAAATGTAAAAAATGTATAAAAATGCGCCAAGGGAATCTATAATTGTGAATGGGAAAGGAATGCATAAAAGAAGCAGACATAACTAACGAAATGGAGTATCAGCAAAACCATTTGCGCTGCAAGGAGTAATATTATTTACGTTTATCAATCAACAAATGGGAGTTCCCAGTTTACTCTTTACTTGGAAAAAACAATTTTAGCTGTCCTTAAGAAACATTCGCTGCAAAATCGTATCGCTTTAGAATTAATGGCAAGTTGTGCTCTAGTAATTGCAACTTGTAGTTATTGCGGAATCTTCCCTGTTATCTGGCCTACAAATTAACGGCTACTACAAAAGACGCCTAATTAACGGGCACGGAAAACGAAACGCTTATGGCTCTCGCATTATCCAAAGCTGTGTGAGAGCGTAGAGCCTGTCGCATTGGATAGCACGAATGTGAAACAAGAATAAAAACCCAGTCTGTCATTTTCCACACTGTTGGCGGAAATGCGTTTAGAATTCGCTGCGGGAGATGCCACGTAGATGACTTTCCAATACACATTGCAGTGGCTCGTCCGCGATAGTGTCGTCATTATCATGGCTGGAGTTTAGGTTTTCGTTGGTTCCCGTGATATGCCCGTTTTCACACAGGGCGCCTGCGATGAGCGAAGTAGTCCAAAACGCGTTTTGCCGGGTCAAATGAGCCGAACTTTCCGAATGGTATGCTGATTTTTTTCCGTAACCAGAGATATACGGCGAGGAACAGACGGAACGAGAAAAAATTTGAACAGGGCAGAAACACGGCGAAATAGTATTTTCTCGTTACCAAGATGCGACCTCATTTGAGTTGTTTTGTCCGTTCACACCCCTTTGCTCTCGCGCTATGCCCCCTCTTATACCAGAAGCCTAACTCAACCAACATTAACGAATTATACAGCTGTCGTCTGCGTACACAAGGCGACATCGTTCACGGAGTCGGCTATCAGCTGCCCGGAAATGTGGGGCTATTCTATACCCGCTTTCGTCATCGACACGATTTGCTGGAAGTATACAGGAGAGGTCTTTATTTGCCCTTCAGGGATGCGTGTCACGGAGACGCCCTGACAGGTTCTGCGAAACCATGATTTCCGACAAAGGGGTTGTCGCACCCACGAAGCGAAATTACAAGTTGTTAGAAACGTAGGTACGCGACTGCGTGCGTTAATTTGGTCTTATAAATAGGATTTGTGTATACCTATATAAATCTCATGCATAGAGGGGAGGGGGGCGTGGTCCTGTGACAAAAACATAGCGCTGTTGGGCGCGTGATCTCAGCTCTGGTCATGACTGCACTGAGAAATACGAATCGAACAAACATCAGTATGCAGTGTAGTGCCAATAATTCGGAGTGTCCCAATTCTAATTGACGCATACCACTCTACGCGACATTAGACCCTAGTCCTAAACTTGATCGCTTATAACAACGCTCCCCGATCAATGTTCAACGTCTTTCTAGGAAAATTAGGTCCCTAAGATGTGAAAATATTAAGATCGCTTTGGAATGCGATTTTGTTCGGCAGAAAACAAATACGCTTGGTGTAACCTTGACTGCTCCGCTACATTCCAGTCTGGTTGTCGTAATGTTCAAGTTGAAGAAACCTTCCCCAGGTGGCATTTTTCAACCTTGTATTTAAATTTGCCATACCTTGATTCTTTTTATACACTTAGGGATGGATGTAGAAGCGAGAATTAGTGTTTTGACGGAAGTTTTAAACACAGGTTCCGAGAGCCGGCATCTCAAGGGCCATGCTAGGGAAGCTTCCGCGACTTCGCACCGTAACAGCGAGGTGCCACCTCGCACCGAAGTTACTGAATGGGAAGAGGGAGCAGTAGAGAAGAGGGAAGAAGCCAGGAAAGAGCGGAAGGAGGAGGCGCAAGAGGAGGGGAAGGCGGGAGAAGAGAAACCCGAGGATGTCAAGAAGGCCAAGAAGAAAGCCGCACGCGGCTTCAAGATGCCCGATGGAACGTACGTTGGCCTCAAGGAGAAGAACCGATACCTAAAGCAAGTACCATCCCCTGTTTTGGATTTCTTATATTGATATCTTGTGGAGAAAAAGAATTTATACTCGAAGCCAGGATATCTACCAGGCGTAAAAAAGTCACTTAAAGGGACAGACAACCGATTTTTATCGCGTATATGTTCTCTAGCTCATACGAAAGCCAGCGTTTTATATAGCCCGGTATCCACAAGCAATTTCTCAACAAATTGGGGGAAATAATTTTAATTTGGCAGCAAACTTCCTGAAATCAGAAGGGTGGCGGTTCTCCCTGTCACGTGACCTGCAAACCTAGCAGCTACTGTAACTGCTGAAACGTTTATTTACGTATTGAAAACCTTTCAACACAAGTATTTGTACAAGGTTAAATTGTATATGAATTTCTAAACATTAATTTGAAAATTCTAAAGACGCACCGACCGCCGCCGCTGGGTTGCTCTCAGTGTGGCTAACTGAGCCACCATGCCCAGAATCAACGGCAGCGTTCAGCAAACAGACCCAGTGAGGCAGCTTTGACGATTCTGCCTGAGTCAGGGGTGTTTGTTCTGCCAAAATATTTTATTTCAGTTTCCAAATACGGCAACGGCAGCTTAAAGAAAAAAAAACGTCGCGCCCGGGGAGAATCGAACTTCCCACCTCCACAACGTGAAGCCAAATTCTACCTATCGTCTATCCCAACAGATGGCGCATTCGTGCAAAAAAGACCGTTGCATTAAAAACACGCATAAAGGAACAGGAAAGCCTGCGATTCAAACTTCTTTTGCTGGGGACAAGTTTTTAAATATCGTTTTTCATTTCGCATACAGACAAAAGTATGTTGCCGAGCTACTCTATGTCATGGTTGCCAGCATTATTTTTGGGAGGGACACATACGGCTCGTAGATCTAAAAATTTTGATTTAAAAAGTTCTAGGGCGTTATCAGCAAAACCGTTCCTCGTCAAGGGGCTTTAAGTGATGTCCTCTCATTTGGGATAGAGAATATATACTCGACAAAAATCGGTTGTCTGTCCCTATAAAATCGACGTATGGACGTAAAAAAATGTCACGTTTTCGAGCACGCTAAGTTTTTTTTTGCAGTTACACGGGTATTTGGCTGAAATATACACAGCTGTTCCGCGACTTCCTATAAGATGCTATACACTTTTAAAGGGACCCTGCAGCACTTTTTTCAACCATTTTTAATCTGAAACGTTTGCATAACGTAGTGATCGACACACCCAGTACTTAGATTATGGGGTCGCAAAATACCTCAGCCAAAAATTACTGCTCTATGGCCATCAGATAATTTGTAGACTCGCCCAAAAATTGTTTCTCTCTTTCCCGGTCTTGAAGTTCTTCGACGGCTCGAATTACGTCACTAAGTCCATGTAGCGGCTGTCGGCCGATTTTTCTTCAGTTGTAGCAATGAACGCTTTTCGGTAGCAACTTTAAAAAAAGAAGCCAAAAAACAAAACAGAAAGCGAAGGCGTATCTGGTGCGACGAGCAATTCACGCAGTGCCGCTCCGTGCTGGCGATAACTATAGCTTTCGCAGTGGTCTCAGACGCGAACGAAAGAGTGAAAGCGCTTATCAAAAGTGTTGCAGGTTCCCTTTAAGTCTTGTTTATTCGCTGTGTAAGGAGGGATGATTTTCTTGTGAGCACCTTTTCGTGGCCAAGAACCTGGACCTAGAAATCAAGCGGGTATGATATCGCATTAGTGGGGACTCAGGCTAGCAATCTGTCTATTAGGAGTCAGCGCAGACAGATAAGTACGTTTTCATAATCACCCATGAATGAAGAATCACATGCGAGCACGTAGTCACGTGTATTAACGCACTCGGGAGAGGGGTGTAAACATCGAGTATGCGCTAACCTACTAGATGTAATATTGATGCCATTTAGGGCACCGTAAACCAGAACAAAAAGATAGAATTCAGAGAGGTTCAAGTGCATTTTCCTGTTTTTTTTTTTATTTTCCGCGATCCTTAGGGCCATGTACAAGGAGCACCTGAAGTGCGACTGCGTACCTTTCTGCATACTGGCCGTGCTCGCCGTTATAGTAATATCGCTCGTCTACCTCTACGCCTACAGGCCGGGTAGGTCTTTCGTACCTTCCTGTAGGTTGCTCATTGTAAAGATGTACCGCCAGCTGCACTCAAAATAGTTTTCTTTCAACATTTTGTTTCTTTTTTTCAGACCTATTCAACAAATTTATAGAAGCAAGTAAGCCGAATATTGCAATTTGACCAATTTCTAACAGGGCTTGATTTCTAACAGCGCCCGTTTGATCCCTGCGCAAAACGACCTTCCCCTTCCGCCCTTTCCCATTTCGCCTGTTCCCATTTGAACCCGTTCCCATTTGAACCTTCTCGTTTGTTCACTACCGCTTCAACCCGGCACAAAACGTCCTTCCCGTTTGTATTTTCCCATTTAGCCCCTTGCCGGAATAACGAACCCAGTTTCGACTCGGGTGACTCGGACTGAGGCGTGCGATTTCTGAAATTAAAGTTGCGTCCGACCGTATTTTAACCTCATCTTTTGAGTTACGTCCGACGCAACCGAAAGTCAAAAATTACTTGCGTCCTCCGTAACCTGAAAATTAAGTTGAAGTTACGTCAAACGTATTTCCCCGTCAAAAAACGTTACGGCTGGCGGAGCCAAAGTATGCAGACGCCCTATTAACCTGCAGCCTTTTTTTTTTCATTTGTCCGTTTTACGATACGCGGTGCCAATTAAAAAACATGTAGGTTGCTGCGTTACGTCCCACCCGGTACAGCGTTGGTGAATTACAGCTGAAACCACACCCTTCCGTCTGCTTCTGCATTGGTCGAGCGGTCTGGAACGTGTTGCTCGCATGCGTGCTCCGCGGCAGTGGTGATGGTTCCAGTCCCTACGGTTGCACATACGAATGCACATGCACTTATATGCAACACGCACGCACGCACACACGCGCACACATGCGCGCACACACGCGCACACGCACACACACACACATACACACACGCACGCACGCACGCACGCACGCACACACACACACACGCGCGCGCACGCACGCACGCACGCACGCACGCACACACACACACACACACACACAAAGGACGAGAATTAACAACAACAACAACAACAACAAAAAACCTTTCCGCGGTCACAGTGCCAGTTTGCAGCGTCCATAGCTCTTGCCGAGAATGAAGTTGGGAGTTTTAACAAATGCAAGTATTATTTATTAGGGGTAGTACAGGGCTACTGTTTTATTTCTACGCAGGAAAAAGATCTTGCGGAATATAATTACCAAATCTAGCTAACTACAAAAAAAAAACGTATTTTATGCAAGCGGTAACTATTATGGGCCAAGCGGGCCAAGCCAGAGGTACGACCCGTTTTAATGTGTGGCTAACGGTCACTTTATATACAAATGCCCGAAAAGAATGGCCATTGAAGTCTAAAGCTGAAATTTTTGCTTGGAGAAAATAATTCGCACACGTTTTTCATCCAGGCGTTAAGAGCACAACAAGCTGTATTCTGTTGCGTGTACTTTTTACGGATAATACATAGGCGGGCACGCAGTACTTGGAAAAGCAAAATCAAACATTTAGGTAGTTATGCGTCTATAATAGACAGTTTTAGCATATCCTTACCGTGTTTCCGTCACCGTTTACCGTGTTTCCGGGAGCCGGAGTTTCCGTTTGCGCTGAAAACGGTAGGGCACGTTTTAGCACACCGTTTGCGGTTTGTGTATTCCGGCCGCCACGTCGCAAGTAGCGAAATCTGATGAATTAGTCTCAAAGCAAATCAGCGTAATTTTGTTGCTCATGTGTGTTTGCTTTCGCTTAAAGTAGCTTGAATATTTCACTTTTCTGGTGAAGTGTTCACAATAATTGTAGTTGTTTGATAATACTGTAGCCATCCCCTGTTGAGCTTTAAAAAGAATACGTGTTGGTGGCGCCATCTACCGAGTAGAGTAAGAGTCAAGGTAAAATGGAATTTGCCCCGGCGCTAAATATTTAGGCAAAAAAATGAGTAAAATATGTTGTAGTCATTACTCAGTAACCTACACTACCTTGCCCAGCCCAATTTTGCAGGCCTAAAGACCCACTGCGAGCTCAGAAACTTATCTTCTTTTGTGGCGGGCGTTCTGGGAGCGGGTTGAAACGGGAAGGGTGTTTCTGGAACAGGTTGAAAGAGAAAGCGGTCAAACAGGAAAGGCGTTTTGGGAACGGGCGCACACGGGACGGGCCAAACGGGAAGGGCGTTTCGGGAATGGGTTCAAGCGGGACGGGTTCAAACGGGAATGGGTTGTTTCGGGCTACACCCCTATAGGCCCTGATGCATAGGGTTATATGCGTCATTTCTTTGCGTAGTTTAGTTACCCACTTGTACAACTTTTACTTGCAGGAGGGAAATGTTTTATGCCTGGGGTTACAGCGTACCGTGCAAAAACCCGTCCTGTGCTAAATAAATGGGGGGAGGGTGGTCTTAAATTCCCACCTATCGCCGCCAACAGCACAGAAAATCGCATCGACAAAACAATTTCACAACAGCATTCTGCATGACATTACTCCAACATTGATTGATTGTAGGGTTTAACGCGCCGACGCAACGCAGGCGATGAGGCGCGCCGTAGTGGAGGGCTACGGATTTTTTTCGACCACCTGGGGATCTTTAACGTGCGCTGAAATATCGTACACACGGGCGTTTTTGCTTTTCGCCTCCATCAGAAAAGCGGCCGCCGCGGCCGGGAATCGAGCCTGCGACCTCGTGCTCAGCAGCGCAACGCCTTAGCCACTGAGCCACCGCGGCGGGTACATTACTCAAACAATGCTACCGCATATAAATCATTATCTGCAGAAGCAGCCCTTTCGTGTCCTCTGCGAACAAAGGCCTTTCCCGTGTTTCTTTCATCGTCACTGTCTTGCGATGCCCTCGTCCATTCTTTAAACCCCAATATTGTGATGTCAAACCTCTGCCGAGGTAATGGTGTTCCTCTATTACATTTCGGCTCTCTGGGCGGCCACTCTGTCTCGATGACGGTCCACTGGTTTCACTTCTCCTCATCACACGCCCAGCCCAAGTCCACTTCGTCCTCAATTTCAAATATGATGTATCCCTCCCCTCTCCTTACCCCCTTCTCCCGCGTTTGCTCTCATATGATGTGCCCGTTTCCTTCCTTTATGCACTACTTCTATCACCCTTCTCATTGCTCTAAGGCCTGTATTTATATAAGCATATTTACTTACTTTAACTTAAAAAAAAAACCACTCACTCGTATTCACACGACGGCGCATCCCGTTAATTCTGTCCACGTGTGGAGGGTCTCCTCGCGATGAGTTTACCAGACGTGACGCTGTTGTAGATGCTTTACCGACTGACTACAACATTCTTCCAATATTCGCGCATACACTCACTTCACTAAAAAAGCACGGAATGTCGCTGGAGTTACTACAGCATGTGAACGAACGCAAGGCTAGATTCTCGGTCTCCGGCAACGAACGCATCCCCTGCGTTTACCCTCTGGGAGCCCAGAAAATCATGAACGAAAGGAGGCAGAACGTACGACGCAATATGAAATGGGAGTACGCGAAATCCTATATATCTTACTTCATGCTTTTCTTGTCATTCCGTAATGGGGTGTCTGGTGGGCTCCTTCCAACACAGAAAAGGGGACCTGATTGCCACGCCACGCACGTTAGACCACGTGGGCGTGCAAAGTTCCGATCACTTTTCCCTTTATTTGGTGGGGAGATGTAACGGGCATTTGTGCGATCTAAATGCGCAGAGCAAGCGAAACATTTTTGCAGCGGGTGGCTAATTTTCCTGTTCCCTGCACCAGCGAACCTGCGCAGGGGTGCCCCTGTGTCGGATATTTATAAACTTGTTCTTGTTCTTAGCTTGCGGCTGCCATGATTTGTGCAGACAACAACTCAGGTAAATTAAACACGCATCGCCAGCCGCGAAGGCTGCGTGTCACTGAGGCAGGGAAGTGCCTATCTTCAAATTACGTGCCTTGCTTTCCGAGGCACTTTAATCGACTGCTTTATACTTTTGCACGCGCTGTCCACAGAAAGTCTAGTGGAGCGCCAGAACTGCCCCTGCAGTGCCACTTAATTTTCGTTTGAAGCGGAACGATGAAAGGGAAGTGTTATTCCCTCATTTTGGCGTGCTAAACGCACATGTTCAGTTGGATAGAGCAATGCTTCTCTGACAACGTAATAATGAACGATGATGACCAAATTTGTCGCACTGACATTGAGGCCACTATTGTGGGGCCACCTGCTGTCGACAATGATAGCTTCGCTGACCTCGCTGCGACGTCAATCGTTGAGTGTCGACCGAAGCTTGCTCCAACTTAACGAAAGCTTCGAACTGCTGCAGTTCGGGGATGAAGAGAAGAGCACGATAAGTGGCGTCGTAAATTACCGATAGCGGCAAGTCGACATGAAAAGTTTTTCCAAATAGCCTTGCGTCATAGGCGTTTATTACATTTCGGCAGTGCAGCCTTACGCTCCTTTATTCCCCTTTGGAAAAAAAAAATTACTCTGTGCTCGGATATTTTTTGCGGTCCGGCGGGCTCCAAATTATAGAGCTTCCACCGCGGCAGAGATGTACTTGCAGTTCATTTCTGTAAGGCCTAATAATTTGATGGGGAGCTTAGAGGTATGGACGAACATCACGGAATGGTTATTAAAAGAAAAAAAAAACGAGGGAATTATCGTTTGAGAATAAGTTTCATACGCAATACTTCGAACAGGTGTAATGAACTGGCAGAAATACCGACTAATTTTCTACTTGAAGAAGGAAAGCTTGTTAGACTGGACCATGTTTTTAGACAAGTTTTCTCTCGGAGGCTTGAAAAATTGAGCATACAATAATCAGAGGCTGATGTTCGCCCAGGTGTTTGGGTGGCTTGGTTCAGGGTTAATTTAAAAAAAAAGACAGTCCTACAAATGAAACACGAGAAAAAAGCCAACGAAAATAGTGTTGTTTCACAACTGAAATATAATTTTCTTTGACAAAACTCCTATATACCCTCAAGTCAACAATAAATAAGAAATAGAGGAAGGGATTCAATAAAAATGTTGCAGAGGAGTAAGATGAAACTGAGCTATTAGGAGTACGTGTACAATGATTGTTCCGTTAAAATACCAAGGCATAATTAGAACGTGGACACAAGAGAATATTTCTTTCTGGGAGAGGTAAGGAGAGTGCAGGTTCACGCAACAATAAACAATCGCCCAGTGTCGGCGGAACGTTCTAACTTCGTCAGGAATAGCTTATTCAGAAACGGCGATTCTGGGGTATCATTAGAATCCACATTTTGTACATTTTTGTCTTATCCCGAGAGTAGTGAATTCAAAGCTAGCACTACAACAGCTCACACTTGACCAGAGAATGTAAGTTTTAGCATTTGTAGGCCTAAATTTTCGTACAGCCGCGAGCACCACAAAAAAGAAGCACACTCTGTAATATTTCAGACGTAAAGCGCTTTGAAATATCGTTTGTTATCAGCGCGATATATGATGTGGCAGAAATTAAAACACTCGAAAACAGCCGCGGTTCCTGCACTCGTTAATGCTCTCTAGACTACGATTCGAAAATTCTCTAGACATTTCTGCTAGCTATGATTGCGCAAACTTATCAGCTGCTTCGGGGCAAAAGTTCGTTAGCGTATTAAGTGGGCACTGCCCGGTATTTAGTAGGGTGGAATTTCAGGGTACTGTCAGTGCGCAGCGTAGGTTATGGCCAGTACAAAAAGCAGGGAACTGCATAATTGTGCGTACCGGTTTTCTTATGCATGCCTCCCGAAGGAAGCAAAACAGAAGACTAATAAGCGCACCTTACACGTTCTGGAGCTTAAGAATAGAAGAGAAAAAACCCCGCTCCGCAGTGAGCACTAGTCTCAAAGACTGCCTTCTGCTTTTGACGCCAAAATTTGTTCTCAGGGTGAATCGACACTTTCCCCTCTTCAACACCCTTCCCCCCTCCTCTCTAAGAAAATACTATATGGGCATATAAACAGCAAGCAGGCACTACTTCAGTGACTCCCTCAAAGGCGAATTGATCCGGATAATTAGGCATCCGAAAATATTCTTTAACGAAAAGAGAGGTACACTGCTAATTGACCTTCTTGGTCATACAACAACGCAAAATATATCCGAATACAGCGAAACTATTCAAAATCTTCGAAGAGGAGTAATCAACATACTTTTTTCTTGCTCAAGTCGCCTGTTGAATCTGGACGCGATAGATCATTACCCGGATTGTCCAAAAGAAAGATGTGCGGTCATACAATCCTCCTCAACCTGTGTGACTGAATATCGAGGTTCCCTTTTCTATTCACAAAGCTCTAATTTATCCGCCCTTGCAAAAAGTATGTCTGAAACTTATCCATTCTCGTATCTTATTTCTTTACGCACGTCAAATTTTGATATTAAGAAGAATATTAACGAACTTCGAAACAGAAGCTTGCAACTATATTGCAGTGAAAACGTCCTATATTGACGAGCCAGATCCGCACGTGGGCTAACTCGGCCTAAAATTGAGTAATAGAACGGCTCGAAAAATGTTTCATATAGGCTCCGGTGTCTGTCTCCACGTGCAATAAGGAAGCTTTCAAGACAATTGTTTTGATGGAGGGACGAAACAAAATCCGGATACAAAGAATGGACTACGGCTTCGCTAGACGGGAACGGCGCGCGGAACATGGGACAGGCCTTTGTCCTTCAGTGGGCGCACACACGCTGATTACGAATATGGTGATGATGACGAGTACGATGGTGACGACGACGACGACGATGATGATATTTTTTAACTTTGTGACTTTCGAAATTTACTGCAATGAGCGGAATCGGTCGCCCATAAAGTCTAACTCCTAAACAAAAGGGCCGAGTAGGTTAG
The DNA here is from genome assembly GCF_048455015.1 of Haemaphysalis longicornis. NCBI lineage: Eukaryota > Metazoa > Arthropoda > Arachnida > Ixodida > Ixodidae > Haemaphysalis > Haemaphysalis longicornis. The sequence continues at coordinate 56,461,736 of NW_027526335.1, forward strand.
AGATCATATTTTGCGCTCCGTCAAATAGAAGAAAGTACATTCAAACGCCTGCATAACGAAGCGTGTGGAACCACGATAATTGCTCGTTATACACGTCACTTCATTATATGTATCGGGTACTTCACGGACTCCCCATAGAGCTGATAAGTATATTGAGAGACAATGTTTACACCAGATCTAAATTTCCATCGGACAAAAAGTCGACAATTTTCCTGTGTACAGTAGTACGACGTACTGAATGCACAACCACCGTCGACCTGATGCTGTCGAGGTTCACTGCATGCGGCGGCGCGAGGTCAGGGAGTGCGAGATAAATATCTGCAGCGCGTCAAATGCCGGTACCACTTCGGTGCTAGTGATAATGCTTGGCTCCTCTGAAAGCTCTTCATCACCGCTCACTTGACCATTTGCGGTGTCCATTTTCTGTTTGATGGCCTCCACGCACAATGTTATCAGTTGTCATGTTGACGTTGTCAGTTGTCAGTTGACCGAGACGTAATCGTCGGCCGTCACAGCCGATGCTGTGTCGCACTCCGTGGTCGAACTCGATGGCTCACTGTCGTCAGCAACCCTATAAGCTTCAGCTTCAGGTAAACCGATGCTGAAGCTGCGCCACTGGGCCTCGGCGAAGCACCGCCCAGCCGATACCGAGGAAGGAGCCCTGGTGCTTGGTGGTTCGCTGCTGCGGATTACCACGTGTGCGGCAAGGCGTATCGCAATCAAACAACTATTCAGCGATTGGGAACGCAGGAATTTCTTCGCTAAACAGGCGAATTCGCTGTAGTGGTCTTTGCTGTAGTGGTGTTCACAATACCTAGGAAACATAGGAATCTGGCCAAGGCCGCGTATGTGCGCTTCCTAGTCAGTACAGCCAGCTGTCACCTGAGCTTGCTTATGGGGTTTATATCACAGCATAAACGAACCTAAAGCACAGAAAACCACCCGAACTGAAATAAATAACAGCCAAAACGGTCCTGCGAAGGTTTGAAACCACAGTGTAAAAAAAATATTCAACAGAAATAGCAGAAACTGACCTAAAAGGGGAAAACCCACAAAAACGTACACGAAGCAGTAGCTGAAACTGACCAAAAGGCAACGGAAATCCCCTGAATCCCATTTACAATGCATAAAGAGGTCATAAGTAGATTATATGCGTGATAACAAATGTTAATATTCAGATATGACAAACCCTTGAAAATGAAAAAAAAAAAGCGGTAGCGGGATTAGAACCCGGGTTAGGATGTTCGCTTCGCAAGAGCGGAACTACTCCACTACGATACCAAGCGGTTCTGAGCGATTAAAGTGTGAGCCACATGCACGTGGACATAGCTTCAAACATGCCCCTAGATGGCGCCATGCGTCGCTTGGCTGTGCTGAGTAGGAAACGCTTATACGCGGCCAAGGCCAAATGACATGTTTCGTTGTACAGGCTACTTCGTACTAGCAGCGTTCGTTGTAGCGGCGTTTGAATCTATGCCTCGCGCTAGAATGCTGAACTGACACACCAACATGCACGCTTACGTGCTGATTTCCTTTACAGTTCGAAATCTCTTTGGACTCAACAGGCAGGAGGAAGAAAACGAAGAAACAATGGGCCACGCGGAAAGGATTAAAAACTACAGTGAGTAAACGCGTTGCCGATTTGTCATGCTGTAGGGAAAAGTTCAGGGAACCGATATCAGAGAAACGCATATTTCGAAAATGTTTGTTGCATTCTTCTACATTTTGCACACTGCGTGTGCCCATGTCTGTTTCTGAAGCGTAGTGTACGACTCTCGCAAAGGTCATGCATGTGTGGTTAGCACTCTGACGGGCTTATCCCTTTTAAATGGCGCGTTCAATCGCACCCAGTCGCCAATTAGGCAGTCTCCAACCTTTTTGTATTACGGCTGGAATCTTCAGTACGAGGCATAAAATAAAAAGGAGAGGACTCTGCATAAAGGCCACTCATTCAGCTTCCCTTTTATCCGTATGGTCGGTATTAGGCGATGGCAGAGGCCCCCAATCGCGTTCGGGGACAAAGGGAACACGGAAAGCCCCTTGAACCCAATTAGCCCTGCTAGCCGGAGGTTTTATTTTGAAACATAATTACTATTGACATTATTGGCTGAACTGGCTGAACCTTAGGCCCGAGTCTGCAATGCATCACATTGATTTTGTATTCCTGTTGGCCCTCCCGTTGAGCAAAGCAGCATATTTTTAGGCCTCGCTAATGGCCATTAGCAAAAAGATGAAAACACTTCGTTCATTGTGTTTCTTGGTCGGGGACCACTAATGAGCAGACCACCCTCCTTGAAAGATTAATACTGTTCTTTATCCGTCATTTGGCTTTGTTTTCATGGGCACTGAAAATTTGAAGCTTTCCATTGTTATGTGTAACGTCAACACCTTTCCCGAGGTACGTATTCGGTACAAACCACCATCCTTACCTCTTCATTCTTATGGCGCACTTCCAAAAGCGTAAGAGAAAATTAAAAGAGAGGGAAGGGTGCAAACAAACGGCTGCGTATCTTCTCATTTCGTTGTAAATGTCGATGAAAGATGATAGTGGGCTGGTTCCCCCTGGCAAGTAAATGCCTCCCTTCTCTTTCCCGATCACCTCTCACGCTGTTCCTCTCCCGTCTCGTTCCTCCCAATATAACACGCTAGAGCTTTGCTCAAGTCAATTTAAATTTCCCGCGTCCCACTGCTCCCCATCGGGTTCCGCGATGCTAGCGGTGCCGTACGGCGGAGACGCGCGTTAATAGAGCTTCCCTACTTCAACGTTTATAGAGCCACGTTGCCCTACTCCACGAGCGTTTCAAGAGGAACGTGGAACTTATGTAGTGCAACCTTTCGTTGCTGTTGCCGTTTTTTTTAAATTCCGCCAGGTAGCGCAGTAAGCATCAGGCGACGGTTTTCTGCAGTTGTTATAGTGTTTCATTCGCTAACGCAAAAATGAAGCATCCGTGAATTTTTTAATAAAGGAACACTGCAACTATAACTCAGGTATTGATTTCCTGCCTTATATTTGCGTAAAGTCTTGTTGTTGTTCAACAATGTTGATAAGTATTAACATTAACACCGGACTTAGATGTTTAGGTTTGGCTGTGAGTAGATAAGACTATTGCGCAATCTTTCTTTTACTTTGGCCGGGTGGTTGAACCGAGTCACAGACAGATAGCCCGACCAAAATTTTTGCGTTTAAGTAGCCCAAGAAAGACTGTCGTCTTTAATAGAACCAAACAATGCAGCAGGGGCACACATTGATCGAGTAAAGGAACGCCAGCTACCCGCACGCCTTTTTTTTAAAAAAGAAAGGTCGTGTGGACGCCGATGATCGCTGAACGAAAGTTAGTTTGTGAAGGACCACCTTGCATTTTATCTTCTGGCATTTTTTTTTGCTTCAATGGTCTTTGCCCAGGGCGGCGCTACTTCTAATATTTTATTTGTTTCTTTTGTTTCTTTTGTTTCTTCCCTTCATGCGTGCAGCTGCTGGAGTTCCTCACCGGAAGGATGCCACCGACGTGCCTGTTCGTCCTTCGGCTGCGAACAAAAGGCACAGGAGAAGTAAAATTCGTTGAAGACCAAACCGATATTCTTCCGGAGGACCACCAGGCCTGTGGATAGCCGGAAATTTTATTGTTATCGTAGATTAGTAATTTAGGGCGCAATGTTCGACTTTTTGTTTTGTTTTGAACGTGGGAGACTTACAAAAGTCAAAGAAGTCATCGGCCTTCGCCATCTCTTCTCTCTGCAGTGCCGCGAAAGCCTCCCGCGTAGTTTAGGCTGGTAAATAATAAGGTGTTTTGGAATGAGGAAACGGTGTCGTTTTATCCCTGTCCTTATTATTGCCACAGTAGAATCAGGAGACACATCTGTGCTCCTCACGACGGGCCGAGGCGCTAACGCTGTCTTGTTGCAGACGGCGAAACTTCCACAAGTATTCCTGTTGTTCTTCAAGCTTTGAAATATATTTCGAAGCAACAAAGCGTGTCTTGCGTCGTTCAGATAATGGCGTTCTGCAGGAATGTTTAATGAAGGAAAGGAATGCACTCCCAATTGTATTCGTGATCAGGAGTAACGAGGTTAATCAGTGAGCATAGTGTTGGTGACGTCAGAACCAGTTATGTTGGGACTCATTGTCGCGCCGCTGGAGTTTCGTGCCATTACGTAAAAGTTGATTTCAAACACTAATACCGCTGTTATACACAGCAGGTAAATGATATTTTATACAGATCATATGAGCTCAGTAGTTGACCTCATGTGTTAAACCATTGGGAAATGTTTCTAGAGCCCTTTGGGTTCTAAGCAAGCATGTCTATTTCAGCAAAAAGTATTAAAAAAGGTTGATTTGGTTAAAATTTCATTCCGTAGTAGCCTTGTGACCGGAGATGAAACTCCCCGAGTGTAGGGAGCATTGAACACCACGCAAATTTTGCGTTTTACCTGAAACCCGAAGTTTACTTTATTTCCAACTGAGAAGTCTTCGTAAAAAGTTAAGGTCTTCCCTTAAAGTCTTGTCACTGGCAGTGGGTTGACGATAAATTTGCCTTCTCAAGCCGTTGCCCTTATGTGAAAGGGAACATAATCTTCGAATGGTTAGTAAGTATGGGCGTGAACACGCTTAACTCACAATCGTGTTATTTTTTACGCTTGTATCGAATTGTTATTTATTATGCTTTGTTCTAGGTTTGCTTTACACACAGTGTGACAAAAGGTACATGCGCAGGGGGCCGTGGTGTCAATGCCCCTCTTCCGGGCAGCAAGTGTCTGCCATTTATGTATGGTATGAGGTGTAGTGGCCGCGTTGGCAATTACTTGGTTGATAAATATTTTTTCAGATCGGCTGAGGGGTAAGTCCTTAAGGGTGTGATGAGGGGTGATGGTTTTTAGCGTCGTACACGCGCCATTTCGAAGTGACCACCTGGGGGTGAGTCCGCACAGGGGTGGTCGCGGAGGTCAGGAGGTCCGAGCAGGAGAGGCTGGAGATGAACAGGTAGAACTCCAGATTGGGAGGTGGCAAGACCATGTGCCACCTCGTTACCACCCCCGCGATTCCCGACGTGCCCCGGCGTCCAGGTGGCCCTAGCATCAACGTCGTTCTTCTGTTTGTGCTGGAGGATCTGGCAGCTACGTTGAGCAGTGGCGTCTTCGCTTTTTGGGTCTTCAATGCTACGTAGTGCTTCAAATGTTAGCGTGGACACCACATCAGATCTTGCGTTCACAAGGAACACACGGAACGCCACATGGCTGAACAGTCAAGAAAACCTCGGGAGTGATCCTTCCATTTTAACAACTACCATCAAATACGCACAAACTAGGGCCACAGGTAAGCAGCAGAAAATCACAAACTTGGACACTTTCCGGCAGATAAGGTCGGCTGAACAAAAATCTACTTGTACAGTGATAGTGGGCATCGTAGCATGGACATCAGGTATTCATGCACATGTTGAGGCAGTAACCAAAATTATACCCGAGGAAGCCAACATACAACAAGCAGACTCTAGATTTTGATTGATTGTGGGGTTTAACGCGCCGACGCAACGCAGGCGATGAGGCGCGCCGTAGTGGAGGGCTCCGGATTAATTTTGACCACCTGGGGATCTTTATCGTGCTCCGAAATCTCGTACACACGGGCGTTTTTGCTTTTCGCCTCCATCAGAAAAGCGGCCGCCGCGGCCGGGAATCGAACCCGCGACCTCGTGCTCAGCAGCGCAACGCCTTAGCCACTGAGCCACCGCGGCGGGTAAGCAGACTCTAGACTACTACACATGTGGAAAGCCAAGGTGGGCCTTGAAAAACGCCTTAATAAGCAGAAGGTCACCCGCAGCCTTCGCAGGCAGCTCGTCTTTCTAAATAGAGATATTGAGGATTACGGAAACCAACTCACGCGTGCAAACTGGGACTCTACCTGCGATGGGCTGGAGCTCCAGATGGGACTCGCGAAAACGTGGAACATCCTGAGATGCCTGCTAGACCCCGAAAAGAGCAAACTTACTCTGAGACACAATCTCAATAGAATACTCAATACTTGGGTACAGACGACGAACTTATTCAGGAAATCGGAAACCGTTACCTTGGTACTGACCCTACAAAGGCTCTCCCACAATACAAAGCACCCCCAAATCCAGAACTAGAGCGTCCCATCACTGCAGCAGAAGTGCGATATACCATACATTGCCTACGTACTAAGTTTGCCCCGGGTCCTGATGGAATAACTAACAAAATGCTCAGAAATATGGACGACCAATCAATATAAGCACTCTACAAGTACATGAACCACTGCCGGGAAAAGGGGAAACTTATCACCTCAATAGAAATCAGCTAGGATTGTTTTTATTCCTAAACCACGCAAGGAACTCCAGCTCGAAAACTTAAGGCCTATATCGCTTACCTCGTATGTAGGCAAAGTATTGGAGCACGTCGTTCTCGATGGGTTCAAAAAATTCATGGAGGAGAGAGATCTCTATCCCCACACCATGGTAGGGTTTAGACAAAAACTCTTAACTCAGGAGATTATGCTCCCCCTTTAGCACAAAATTATTGATGGAAACGGGTTCCCACAACTACATACCATGGCAGCACTATAGGCGTCGACGTAACAAAAGCCTTCGACAGTGTGCAACATAATACACTGCTCTCCAACCTCGCCCAGCTTGAGGTAGGACAAAAGGTCAATGACCATGTCAAAGATTTTCTCTTGGGGCGCACTGCGCAACTACTTATTGGAGGATTAGAATCTGACGAGATCAAAATTGGTAGCAGAGGGACGCCGCAGGGGTTTGTTCTCTCGCCCTTTCTCTTCAATGTCGCCGTGATTAATCTACCACAGCAGCTAAACAATATAGAGGGACTGCACCACAGCATATATGCTGATGACGTCACACTGCAGGTTGCCGGTGGCAGTGACCGAGAAATTGAAGAAAAAATACAACAGGCGATAGACTTGGTAGTGGCATATGTGATCCCCAAGGGCCTTAGTTCCTCGCCACAAAAATTCGAATTGCTTATTTACAGGCCAACCAGTAGAGGTGCAAACTAGATGTTCCCAATATCCAGCTCTATACGGACGGCAGACCCATTCCCCTCGTACAGGGCACCAGAGTCCTTGGTCTTCGCATACAGGCCAACGGTTGCAACACACAGACCATAAAGGCGCTCGAAACGAGTGTACACCAGACAGTCCGCCTCATCTACAAAATTGCGAACCGGCATCATGGTATAAAAGAAGGTAACTTCGTTAGGTTAGTGCAGGATTTGGTTCTTAGCCGCATAGTCTACGCGACGCCCTTCTTGGCACTAAAGGCCGATGAAAGGAAAAAAATCAGTAACATCCTTCAGCGAGCCTACAAGCAGGCAATAAGTATACCCATTACAGCACCAAATGAACGCTTTGGAAACTGGGGCTGCACAACACCACATCATCATTTTTTGAGCTTGTAGTAACCCACAAAATGGCACAGCTAGAAGACTGTCCAAAAGCACAACAGGCAGACACATCCTACGGGAGCTTCAGATCACTTACGAGACTCATGGCTCGCACAGCTAGAAAGACCGTCCAAAAGCACAACAGGCAGACACATCCTACGGGAGCTTCAGATCACTTATGAGACTCAACAAGTAAAAAAGGTGGATGTCCTTACCGAGCAGAGGGCACGTATATACACAACCCAACCGCCCAGAAATATGCATCCCGTGCATAACCTAGGGCGCAGGACTGAATGAGCCAAAGCCCTCCAAAAGCGATTCGAACGCTCTGATGACGTGGTCTACGTAGACGCGGCCTAGTACCGTGGACATAACGCCATGGCAGTGGCAGTAGTCCATCGGCAGGGCCATTGCATAGCCTCCGCAACAATCCGCACGGACACTCCGGAGGTAGGAGAAGAGGCATCCATTGCACTAGCGCTTTCTTCCACAAAAGCGAAATGTATTATAAGCGATTCCAAATCGCGATCGTAAACTTCGCAAAGGAAAGGATCTCACCCGAGGCACAAGAAATACTTAAGAGGATTTAAGTAATTGAGACTCCGAGGGGTCCGAATATATATGGGCACGGGTGCACTCTGCACTTCCGGGTAACAAAAACGCTCACGAGGCAGCATGAGGTCTGAGCTTTCAAGACTGCCCACAAACAACTGAGGCATCGTCCCGCACAAGGGGTAGGGATCGCATGTGACCTACAGGGAGATAATCGATTAATATTGATTAGGGAGGGCCAGATACCCCGCAGCTCATCGCACCTTGGGAAAGTGGCATTCAGTAGCATGGCGTCTACTTCAGTCCTACACTTTTCCGAACCCGGTGACGTACAGTCATTGTCACCCCGGACTATATGAAAATAAGTGTTAATTATGTTCAGCAGGGGCCGACCTTGAACACGTTATGGGCTTGCCCCGTCAAAGTGAACACCACACCCCAAGCACTAGACATAACTTCCTCAGAGCAGTGGGAGACTGCTGCTCAGTTCAGACTCGGACGTTCAACTCCGGGCCGTCCAGATGGCCAAAGACGCCGCCAGGACGCAAGGACTCCTCGCCGCCGTCTGACGGGGGAAGAATTAAGAGGACTTCCATCTCACTTCTTCCCTTACTCCCGTCTCGGGCTCAATAAAGTTATGCACTCACTCACTTCAAATGAGTCTGCATATATGACGGAATGCCCGGTGTTGTCCCTTACAGCTGCCCAGATAGCCAAAAGTTCTGCTTGTGCAGGTGTTCCGGGGCCCAGTGTGAAGTCGTAACGTTTGGCTTTTTTGGTCGAGGGTTTGTACCAGGCCAAGGCCAGACGAAATCTATCGAGAGCAGGGTCACTAAAAATTATGCAGAAATTGAGAGAATTATCTACTAATGCGTAGCAGTCTTGTGCCGCTTCCCCTGAGTGTGAGTTTTTTAAAGCCAAATGTTTTGGTTTCTCTAAGTCCTCCCGGAACAGTTATCTCCATTTACGCTATTATAACGATTAGAAGTGGAGCATTCTCAAAATCTGCATTATTGTGTAAATGCAGGTCGTTATACGGTTTGCCATATTCTGTAATTGCTTAATATTTTCTTATTCTTTAGTTTTTCAAAATTTCGTTCGACTAATTATCCCCATTTACGCTACTGTAACGATTACAGGTGGAATTTTTACGTTATCTGCATTATTCTGGAAATTCCGTGCGTTATACGTTTTGCCGTTTTCCCTCCTTGTTGAACATTTTTCTTATTTTTTAATTTTCTAAAGTTTCGTTCGACCAATTATCTCCATTTACGTTATTATAACGAATACATTTCAAACTTTCCCGAAATCTCCATTATTGTGGATGTTCCGTAATTATTTTATATTTTTCTTATTTTTTAGCTTTACAAAATTTCCTTCGATCGATTATCTCCATTTACGCTATTATAACTATTACAGGTGGAACTTTCGCGAAATATGCATTATTGTGGAAAGCCATACGTTATACGTTTGGCCATCTTCCGTAATTATTTAATATTTTTGTTATTTTTTCGTTTTTCAAAATTTCGTGTGACCAGTTATCTCCGTTTACGTTATTATAACGATTACATTTGGAACTTTCGCGAAATCTGCAGTATTGTGGAAATGCAGGGCGTTACAGGATTCGCCATTTTCCGTAATGGTTTTATATTTTTCTTATATTTTTAGTTTTTCGGAATGTCGTTCGACCAATTATGCCCATTTGCGCTATTATAACGATTACAAGTGGAACTTTTGCGAAATCTGCATTATTGTGGAAATGCATGGCATTACACGTTTCGCCATTTTCCGCAATTTCTTTGTATTTTTCTTATTTTTTGTTTTTTCAAAATTTCGTGTGACCAGTTATCTCCGTTTACGCTATTATAGCGATTATAGGTGGAACTTCCGCGATATCTGCATTTTTGTGGAAATTCAGGGCGTTACAGGATTAGCCATTTTCCGTAATGGCTTTATATTTTTTCTTAGATTTTTAGTTTTTCGGAATGTCGTTCGACCAATTATGCCCATTTGCGCTATTATAACGATTACAAGTGGAACTTTTGCGAAATCTGCATTATTGTGGAAATGCATGGCATTACACGTTTCGCCATTTTCCGCAATTTCTTTGTATTTTTCTTATTTTTTGGTTTTTCAAAATTTCGTGTGACCAGTTATCTCCGTTTACGCTATTATAGCGATTATAGGTGGAACTTCCGCGATATCTGCATTTTTGTGGAAATTCAGGGCGTTACGCGGTCCTGGCTGGGCGGGGGTGGGTACTTGGGAAAGGATGCTACGTATTAATACTGCATTGGGGTTGTGCTGATTGTGCCTCTGCGAGAGGTGCTCCCTGGTTGAAGTGGCGCCATTTGAAGGGGGCGTGTAGGTCTTGGAGGGGTGCAGGGTAAGGAAAACTAAGGTGGTTGGTTCGCCTGGAGTGACCCGGGCTTCTGTACAGACTCCTCGGGTATCCTAAAGCAAGGTGTCTTGGCCCTGTATTGTAAGGTGCAGTCGGTTGTCAAACGATGACTGAGCGCTTCTGAGGATGTCCTCGATTGGCGGTAGGGGTGCTAGGTACCGCAGTTCCCATAGATCAGTAAACTTGGGAAGGCCCTGTTCCGCTTTTAAGCTTCATAAACTGAACCATAGTGTTTTTCGAAATTGAGATATAGCATTTTAGATATAGCATTACATGGGACATCTTTGAACATCCTCACCAACTGGTGACCTCAGCCCAGATCGGCGTTGCCAGCGGCCTGGCGAGCGTGACTAAGTGGGCGTCTACGTCCTTCCCTATTCCCCTTCTTCTCGCACCAGCGACCTTCGGTCCTCCCAGTTAGATTTCGCCTCTCCATCTTCTTGGTGAATGATGAAGACGAAATAATTAGATCCTTCAAGAAGCTCGAGCCGAGGGGACGATCTCGACTCACTACGATGACCGACGTCCGATGCTTGAAGCAGGTGAGGGATGAGGACTGCTTTTCTTGCTGGATATTAGGTTTATTCACACTATTTACATTACTCCAAGTATTTACATCAGGACAGAACAACTTAGTCACTCTGTGCGCTGCATCCTGTTCGGCCAAGATCTATACTGAACTAGATCCCCTCTCGACCGACGGACCGACCCTGGACCAAACCTTACACTCTGGTTTTGATCCCAAAAACCACGCCTCCAAAGGGGGCGTTCAAGAAAGAGCGAAAACCCTTTTCAACATGATTCATATGTAGCACAGACTGGCCACAAGAACCAACAAATCCTAAACATGTCCCCACCTGCGGTAACATGGCCCAACACTCTCTCTCATGCAACTCCTACTACGTTTCCCGCGTACATTATTGCAACCGACATGCAAAGACAAGACATCTGCTACCTGAAGTCCCTGACCGCGCATTGTGGTCGAAACATTACGTTAAGCGGGTGGCACCAGCTCAAAGCCAAAGCCGAACGCTTAGAGCGGTCTTCACGCGGATAACATCTTACAGTATCCTCGCCTTGCCGCTTCGCATTTGTCCCCGCGCGCTGGCACAATGAGGGAGTCATGGGCTAATCCCTTCCCCAGACTAAGGGACGCCACTGCCCGCTGCATGACCGGTGAGAAGAGCTGCTCCAAACCTAGGCGAGCATTCTCGAGGCGAATGACCCATAAACCAACAGCACCTACGCCGGCTTCGCAAATCCTCAAAGACTACGCCGCGCGCCTTTTCGACACTAAGAGACGGCATCCTTTCGCATCCCGTCAGCTCGTCAGCCTTCACGAACGACCGAGCCACTTCCCAATGTCGGCAAGCCATAATAGCGGCATGCGCGCTGTCCGAGAGGGAACCCCGGAGCGGAACTGTTTTCACTGCTGTGTACCCATCCGCCGTTCACTGAGACCGCCCGGTCGAGCTGACCGCATATAAACGCAACAGAAGCACTCGGGCTAAGCACCCCGGTATTTTGCCACACAGAAGGAAGGAACACAAAGCATGCTCTCAGTGCCCCCCAACTTCGCGTCCCTGCAGTTGCATGAAATGAACGCTGCATGACAGCTACAAGCGGAGGCAACGCTGAAATATAAGCTACCGGCGGCTTTCATTAATTAAATGAGGAGCCCGAACTTACCACTCCCCTTCCTAATAAAATATTTCATCATCATACTTACCTTTTGTATTGCTATATTCTCGCCACAACCCACACCTACAATTTCCGTAATACCTTAGTCAGAGATCACTAAGCCCGCAGATAAATTATGGTGATAAACTGGTGGAGGTACGAAACATTGAACCTTTTGTTCAGTAGGGACCTGTAATGCTGGTCAAGCGTATTCAGGTCGACCCATCTGGCTTGGCGAATGTAAAGACATGCTTCGTCCATGGACTTTGATAACCATTCCTCGTCGGCTCGGTGAGTGAGCGCTCACGACCACGTCATGTAACACCTCATTCGAAAGTACGCCGTCGAGTCACTCAGTGTCTTCTCCCTTGCAGATGCCCTTTCTATGCGAATTAGGGAAGAGATGACCGATACGGAACAGCTATAGTGGCATATGTCTGGCTTTTCTGTGAAATGAACTTTGGCAACAAGGCGTTTACTCGCGGGATGACATTATCGCCACTGGGAAGCACATAACATCAAAGCTGCACTTACGCCCTAAGTTGTGCAGATCCATCAGGTTGGGCCACGCTCTGCCCCATCATATTTTAAGCTGGCCCGGTTTCCCCACCACGTTAGGCCATGCCTCTAGCTTGAGTGGTCATGAACACTTCAGTTTTTGTAAATGTCAAAACTGTTGAACAGCGATTATACATTAACGGCTTATTTCGAGATGCTACACGTATGACTAGAGGTCCTGCTTGGGGCGACAAATGTTTAGGAGTAAAAAAAAACAAGAAAAAAAGTATTACACTGAAAACTCGTTAATTATAAATTTATAATTAAAATTTACAGATAACTCTAACTCGATTTCATCCGACCTGGCTCCGCGGAAATTTGTGTACGAAAACGCCCGTTATCTGAACGCGAGTAGGTGTACCGTGCCGGCGGCTCGGCGCCTGGTACGCGGTAATAGACTAGCGCCAGCTGCCTACACTCCAGGCTGCGTCCCTTCGCGATCGGAGAAACAATAAGAAAGAGATGCAAAATCGGGTAAAGCCACTCTAAGGCACCAGTTGAGAATATTTTAGAAAACGTCTGCCTCCTTTGGGGACTACGTAAACCTGAACACGAGTGAAGTAGTGTATGGCGCTCTCACCGATGACACCATTTCTGAGACGAGTAGTGCAAAACCTGCATCTGCCAGTGACAAGGAGGAGGAGAAGGACGAGGCAGCAGTTCGGCTGTTCTCTAGAAAGTCATGACAGGATTGAGTGGGGCCCATCTCTTCAGCTCTGAATAAGGCAAAGAGGAGACGTTCCGCTACATGCTCTCGTTAGAGGAAAAAGGGCTGGCAGTCGCCTTCAAGGACGAAAGGCAGACTACTGCAATCATGGACTTTTTCAAGCATGACATTGCGGATATGCCAGTCACAGTTCACTCTTGAAATTCTTCACTTTATTTAATTTGAATTATTAATTCGAACTGAGATGGCTTTCTCTGGCAGTTTAAATTAACCTTCACCGTATATGCCCACGGTCGGTCGGCCGGTTGGTTCCACTTGTTATCTGTTCATTATCCTTATTGATCCTCGTCCTTGTCACTTTCCTCGAACGTTTATGCTTCGTACCCTTTTTACAGGCATATTTCCCTATGAGGTTGGCCTTGACCAGCGCGAAGGCTATTAATAAAGCAAGGTATAGCAGTTAAAGCATGAAGTAATTTCCTGCTGTTTCTGATTGTAAAACGCAACAATAATCAAATTCGGTAAAATAAATTTTAAAAGTGGCTTACCGGGAAAAAAGTGGAGCAGCCACTGCTGTCCTTGAATTCTTGTGCATACGCCCTGTACTGACAAGCCCAAAAGAATAAGCATTAGATGGCCAACAAAAAATGACATGCACCAGGTCTCTTAACAGTTACTTGAAAGACGCTTGCTTTAACTAAAGATGTTACCTTTATATCACGCCGGAGGTAAGATGCACGGTAAAAGTTTCCAGGAGTAGCTTACCGTGCTTTCTTTCATTTCAGACACAGATTACAAATCGTGCAAGAGGAGCCGGGTCGTGCAAAGACGAAAAGTGCTTGTGAGTCGAGCCGTCCTCCCTGGAGGAAACACAATTTACCCTGTTTTCAAGGAACCATTTTCCTGTCGTGTTCCTAAAATCTAGTGTAAAAAGTCACCGAAGCAGCATCGGCGCTTTTTCCGGCAACCAGTCCCTTCGTGATATATCACCGCCCATCTTGGGTGTATAATACGCACTCCCTCCCCAGAGGCACAGCAGGTGACTCTTATTTTCTCTACTACTACCGATGAAAGGAAGAACATTCTTCCTGGAAAGCCCGTCATAACTTTGGAGGCCTTATTTAATGGAAACGCATTAAGTTTGGTTCTACCTCTGTCTGTGTTATCCTAATGGCAATTCCGGAAGCTTGTTCTTAGTGAATGGTTCTTTTTTCTTATTGCTGTTGTGTTAGGTTAGAATATTCTGCTGGAGTCAAGATGCCCCGGAACTTCTATTTTGTTTTTGCTCACCTGCCCACAAGGGAGTTTGGCCGGTAGAGTTTCGTTACGAAACATGTCAGGTAATGGTGCGTCCACGATTCACGTAGGAAACAAAAAAAGGGTGCCCTGTCGTATAATGCTGTGCCATAAGGAGGGAGGGCGCAACATGTGTGTCGTTACACAATAAAGATGCTGCTTTCATTGGGATGCGAGTTTCAATCCGTTTCTTTCCTTCTTACTACGAGAGTCTTCTTCCGCTTATTCCTCTTTTCTTCTCATTTGGTCTAGCCTTCTTGAATTTATAAAAATTTTCTTTTCTTCCTTGCACTTTTTCTTTTCCCCTCTCTCTTTATATCTTCTGACGTTGCTCTCCAAGCACACCCACAAGACAGCCGCCGGCCCGCAAATCACGCTCAGCTGCAGATTTCGCTGCACCTTTAACTTTCGTGTTTTACTGATTCCTATGACAGAGGGATCAACCACAGTTCTTTATATTCCTCGTTATTCTGGGACTCAAGCTTTCGTTAAATTTTGTTCGTGCTTACTTTTTTAGAATCTTTTTGAACACCTATTTATTCTCTGTCTCAGCGATCCGAACCTTACGATAGTATTGCGGACACTATAGGGATAGCTATAATGAACTATTCATAGCAATAGAAATTACTGGAGATGTTTACAACTCTCTAAAAATGTGAAGACGAAAGCCGAGTTGGACCTCCTTGCTGATCTGCTGTTGAGCTTCCTGTTGAACTTAAGTGTTCCTCTCTTCGAGCCACTGCCGCAGCTTCCTGCATAGGCGCTTCCTCCAGACGGCGGTTACGACGAGTGGCACGTTGAGCTACTCTAGCCTCTTCCAACATGGCGTACTTTCTCGGTGTTCCCCGCTGGCGACTAGGGCGTGGTGCGTCCCCCCCCCATGCGGATGGGGAATGAAGTTCCAAGCCGATGCGGTTACATGTACTAGATGTGTCCAGACGTGCTACGGTGCGTCGCCCTTTCCCAGCAGCCTTCTCTGGTGCGGGTGTTATTCTTTTTACTGCGCGCACCATAATTCTTTGCGCGATTATGTGTACCTCACATTGACCTTTCCAACGCTTTTCTGTGCCTTAAAACGCGAACACAGAAACTTAAGGCTTCGCCTTAAAACTTTCGTTGTACCCTTGTGATAGTTGGCTATCGGTAGGCTACCGATACGTCGTCGACTCATCAGCTTGATGTTGTGGGGATATTATAGTCAGCTATAGCAAACCACAGCATTATTGGTCGCCGAATATCGTAAAGGCACTGGCATAGGTGCCTGGCTGGGTATCTATACGGGAGCTATTAATGGTAATCTTGTCAAGTGACGGACAGCAGCAGAAAAATTAAAGCCTCATCTGCAGAAAGACGTGATTGAAAGTGGGAGCACGGTTTAATCACGGCCGCTCGATGGAAAGGAGGTGCTTAATCACGGCCGCTCGACCTCTTTTTCATCGAGCGGCCGTGGCTTAATTATCGAACAACATCCCGAATTCCCTTTAACAGCCAAAACGCCATTTGCCTAGTGGTGATAGTATACAGGCATATCAATATATCAACGTTATCTATAGTGCATCTTGATCAGATGTCTTTCCTTTGTAGGCTTTCAAAATTTGTTAACCAGCTGACAATCTGAGCGCTGACGATTTTTTGCTGTTCAGAACAAACTCAACAAATCGCGGTACGGTTTTAGTTTTCGGAGTGCTTTTCAAAAAATAAAATAAATGTCACCCATTCATTGAAACCCAAATATCGGCCTCTGCATTAACTTAACGCTTGAGGTTTTAGCCCTGCTAAAATCACTTGAGCTCGAATAATGAGTATCCGCCGTATATATTCCACCAAAGTTACAGTGAGAAAAATAGAAAACCGGCTATTCTTTGCTTCGAAGGTCCTTTACAGGCAGAAACTGAAAAAATAAAATTTTGGGTCACATTTTTAACTTCTGTTCATTGGTACATTTAGCGTCTGATATACGTCTGCATTAAGGAGACAGAGAGAGAGAGAGAGAGAGAGAGAGAGAGAGAGAGAGAGAGAGAGAGAGAGAGAGAGAGAGAACTTATCAAGTCCTGCACTTCACAGCGAAGTCAAAAGAGCTTTTGTCGCTCAGGATGCCCCTTCATGTTTTGTACAGGGGCCTAACTCGTCACTTAGTTTCTATCTTCTGCAAAGCGGCTGTCCCAAGCACACTAAAGGGGTCGTTCTGGATGCTGGATGCCGCGACTTTCACATGTGGCGTAGTTTAAGTCCCCGCACTCGTCAAAAAGTTTGCAGAGTGGTACAGTAGAATGTTGCAGCTTTAATCGAAATTGCCTTTGGAAGAGACGTTCAGCTGAACGTGATGTAGAACTACTTCTTCATGTATGTTGAGTCCATGAAGCATCCCGAAGTAACAGTGCGTGCATATGAAGTGAAGGGACGCGTAGTTACGTGGCGTGCAGCCCACGAAGATCGCTGCATGCTCAACTGGACGCATTTAAGGACCAGGCTACATACAGCTGTTAGGGGACATGTACAACGCATCCACGTACAGGATATTCCTTCATATAAAGAGGGGAAAAGTTACCGATCGAGAAAAGAATGAGGCGAGAAGCCACATTTTATCCAAAAGTGTTTACGGCCCGTCTCGGGAGACATGCAGAAAGCTTAAATAGGAGAAGTCATGGATACCAGTGGGTGGAAAATGCGTGAACCTCTCGACATTTCCAGACGTCATTATATAGGTCAGTGAATCAAAACAACAACTGCTAAAAAATGTTTTAGACGCCGGAATACCTATAGTAGGTTTTCATACTTAATCACAGCGCGAAGGACGGGACAGACATCGAGTAAATGGAGCTTTCAATAGCTCCCCGGTACCACCGTAGTATAACCGGTTATACCCAATTGCAACAGTACAGAAACAGGCCAACCAGCAAAGAGAATTCTGTCCACACGAAGGTGGAAAGAAATTAACGGGAAATACTTTCTTGCGACCCACCGCCAGGGTGACGAGCCCGGGGGGACCCCTCTTGTCCCCCCTAGGAAAAAACCGGATAGGGTGGGTTGCTGGGAACGGGAACTTGGAAATCGGGATGGGTTATGGGAAAAAGGGTGGGAATGAGGGAAGCAATTTTGCTCCAATCCTTTTGTCTGACTCTCTTCCAAGACTGATTGCTCAGCGAGGGCATCAGACAGTGCCAATTGCCAAATATGCGGCCCCTGCCACGGGTTACCGCTCACCCATAGGGTCCAATAACTGGGCCCCAACTGTCGGAGACAGGAAGTACCCTATTTAGTGGCGACGGTCGGGCCCCCCCCCCCCCCCCCCCCCCCCCCCGACCCCCAGCTCTGCGGCCGATGCGTACTAACGTCCTCGATCAACTGTCCCGCACCAGGTACTCATGAATCACCAGTGATGCTTTCCACTATACACGGGTACTTGCAACACCTGTCAAATGGTCTGCGCGTCATGGTGTCGGACAAGGAGGGATACTTTGTAGTTCTTCCTGAAGGCATGTTCGCGGACAAAAGTGCTAAAGCTATGAACAAGAATTTTGTGCAATTGCAAGCAAAACCGTCAAAAGTGAAGGAGAGGGCGTTGGCCCTCCTAAACGAGCTTACTTTGGAACGCTTGATATCTGGTGTTAAGTCCGCTAAGAAAGGCCTCCTCGATGTCTTCGTTTCGGCAAAAACCCATAAACCAGACCTTCCCTTCAGGGCCAGTGTTTCTGAAGGAGGTTCTTGGCAGCGGGTAGTGTCGGGGTTCCTACAGCGGAACCTGTCTAGCCTAACTATTATTGACCCCTTTCGGGTTCCTAATTCAGGTCGAATTGTGGAATTCTTGAAGCTAGACAGTCCAAGGGACTGCCGAGCCCTCAGTGTTGACGTAGGAGACCTTTTTTATTCCCTGCCACATGTCGAGTTAATAAAAAGCGTGAAGAAGTGCATTGTAGAAGACAATGATGAACAGGTCTTCATAAGCCGTTGTGGCATTTCTGTTGAGTCCTTTTTAGAACTTCTAACCTTCTACCTGCACTCTACCTTTGTAGACTGGGGAGGGTCGTTGTTTGTACAAAGATCCGGTGTTTGTATTGGATCGTGTGTTGCGCCCGTACTCAGCGATATTTTTCTTAGCAGGGTTGACAGTGCCATTGAGCGAAACCTGTGTGGTATGGCAGGTAACATTTTTAGATATGTGGATGATTACCTTGCCTTTGTGAACTCTGCTGATCTACCCCGCATGGCCATTGATCTCTTGAAAGTGTTCCGAGAAAGTGGTTTCGGGTTGAAGTTTACTGTTGAGCTTCCACAACAGCAAGAGCTGCAGTTCCTTGACCTCCGTTGAAGGTTCGAGGTAGGCCATGTCTGTTGGGTATACTTGCCTCGCTCTGAGAAACCCCTCCTAAGTTATGACTCAGGTCATTCTAAATTAGTGAAGAATGGAGTGTGTTTTTCTGTTTTGCGCTCAGCCTTAACACACTCCTGCCACCATACAGTGAAGGAGAGCTTCGAAGGTCAGTTAAAGAGGCTAGAGGCGGCAGGTTACCCTAGGGCAGCGCTCTGGAGTTGCGGTAACAAGTTGATCAGGCATGTCAAGTCTCGCGGGGACCCTGATAAGGAAAGGAAAAAAAAACCGGATGGAAGTAAATTGGCCGTGATTCCCTATGTGCACCGTACGTCGCATGGTTTGAAGAACGTTGCCAGTCGGTATGGTGTCACGGTGGTTTTTTCCGCCCCACGTAAATTGGAGGGAATGTGCGCTGCCGTACAAAGAAAGGCTTCGTTGGAAGAAAGGGCCCCAAAATCATGGTGTGGCACAAACCATGAGCACAGGTATGTGGACTGCCAGTCCGTTGTCGTGTACCGAGTCCCTCTCACGTGTGGCGCATCATACATAGGGCAGACTGGCAGGTGTGCTAATGTTAGATTGCGAGAGCATGCGCTATCCTTTGACAAGCGTCCGCGACCGCCTCTACCCTCACACGGCCACACGTGCGGCTGTGACCCGGTGTTTCACAAAACTGATATTTTTACCAAGCACCCGAAGCAGCTACACCGCGAGATTGTTGAAGCCTATCACATTAGCAAGAGCGGCGAAAAGTGTGTGAGCCACCCTTCAGTGGTGCTTACTGATAAAGAGGTCCAGTTCATGGGTAACTACAAATGAGTCATGTTCCCGTTTGCACTTTTATCTGGTTCTGTTTGTTTTCTTTGTATGCTACTTTGACACGTGCGGCGTTCTTTGCCTTCAGAGTAAATGCTTGGTGCGGGTTTTCAACAAATTTAGTTGAGAGTCAGCGCCTGTCCAGTGGTTGTTTTTTCTACCTTGTGCGGGGCAGTTGATCGAGGACGTTAGTACGCATCGGCCGCAGAGCTGGGGGTCGGGGGGGTCCCGGCCGTCGCCACTAAATAGGGTACTTCCTGTCTCCGACAGTTGGGGCCCAGTTATCGGACCCTATGGGTGAGCGGTAACCCGTGGCAGGGACCGCATATTTGGCAATTGGCACTGTCTGATGCCCTCCCTGAGCAATCAGTCTTGGAAGAGAGTCAGAAAAAAGGATTGGAGCAAAATTGCTTCCCTCATTCCCACCCTTTTTCCCATAACCCATTCCGATGTCCAAGTTCCCGTTCCCAGCAACCCACCCTATCCGGCTTTTTCCTAGGGGGGACAAGAGGGGTCCCCCCGGGCTCGTCCCCTTGGCGGTGGGTCGCAAGAAAGTCTTTCCCGTTAATTTCTCTCTACTTCGTGTGGACGAAATTCTCTTTACTGGTTGGCCCTATTTTTGTACTGTTGCTATTGGGTATAACCGGTTGTACTTCGTGTGGTACCGGGGAGCTATTGAAAGCTCCATTTACTCAATGTCCCGTCCTGGGAACCATCAAAAGACAGGACTCCGGATACACCAAAACCCCGGAGGAATCGATTTATTACATAATGCAGAACCTATACCCTGTGGTGTCAGAGTTTCCGGGAGCGGAGGGTCAAGAAAAGAGTCAACAGGGGATCGAAGCGGCCAACGATACCACTTTCACAAATTTAGAGGTGGACAATTGCGTCAGGGATTTGCGTAGTAATGTCGCCCCTGGTCCTGATGGGCTACGTTCAAACTTTTTAAAGAAGCTATATAGCTACCATTAGGAATTTTTTCGAAATATTTTTAACACAGCGCTAAGACTGAGGCACTTCCCGACAAAATGGAAGCTATCAAGAATTAACTTGAGTCCAAAGGCAGGGGAAAACCCAAAGGAGAACATCATTAAAAGTGTGAGACCTATAGCCATTAACTCCGTCCTGGGAAAAGTCTTGGAGAAGCTGCTCAACAATAGACTTTACTATTTCATGAATAAGGGTGGCTTCTTACATAAACATCAATACGGGTTCCAACACAACAGGTCTACATCCAACGCACTAAGGACACTAACTAAAATTGTCCCGGATGCCAAATGTCGAGGGGAATCTACTATTTTAATAGCACTAGATATCGCGAACGCCTTTCACACAATCAATGCAGAGTATATAGACAAATACCTCTGCCGTGTCAACTGCCCCGGGGACCTGCGCGCACTGTGTATAGACGGATTACGGAACAGGAAGCTATCACACCAATTAGGCTCCAAAAACCTAGAGTTAAGATTTCTAAGGGATCCCCTCAAGAATCCCCACTCAGCCCACTTTTGTGGAACATCATGGTGGAAGCTATGTTAAGTAAGCCACTACCACAAGGGGCCCATGTTCACGCCTTCGCAGACGATGTAGTCATAGCGGTATGGCACACAGCAGGAATGCACTGGAGCAAAAGGCCATCCCCTGCACTACAGTTGCAGAACAGTGGGCAGCGGAAATTGGAGTCCAGTTCAATATGGCCAAAAGTAAAATGTTGGTGATGGGGAGAAAGTATCAGAACAGAGGCCCTAAAGTGGTTTTGAATAGCCAAGCTATCAAAAAAGAAAAGCTGCTGAAAATACTTGGAATCATATTCGATCCCGGACTTAGAGTACGTACCGCACCTAGAGTACGTACGAGGAAAAGTGAACAAACTAAACCACAACCTCGCAGCCTTTACGGGCCTCGACTGGGGGTTTACTGGCAAGAAGCTGATCGATGTGTGCAAAAAATCTATCGAACATATACTCGTGTATGCAGCGCCGGTATGGTACTCGAACCACCCACACAAGCTAAGAAAATTGCAGTCCATGCAGAGATTCTCGCTACTCAAAATAACCCAGGCATATCGAACAGCTCCCAACACTTCACTTAACATTATGGCAGGAGTACCCCCGGTGCACCTTATCATCGAGAAAGAAAACACAATGTTCGCAATTCAACAGGAGGGAGCACCATTCACATGGGAGGAGACCGAGTTCCGGGGAGAGCAAATAGCAACAAACTACGACTCGTGGGAGCGCCATCCTAGTGAACTTCTCAGTATAGCATTCGACCGTGGGTCAGAACCGACAGGTGGGCTTAGAATCTTCACAGATGGCTCGGCTAGCCAGGAGGGGGTGGGAGCAGCGTTTGTGGTATTCGATGAGGTGGGATGCAAAGTACACAGCCTTCAAATAAAGCTGCCAAACTACAGCAACAATTTTGAAGCTTAAGGGGTTGCAATCCTCAAGGCTATGGAATATGTCTCAAACCAAGAAGAAGGCCTACAGGTTCAAATTCTTACCGACAGCCTGTCAACCTTACAGGGAATGGCGAATCCAGAAAACAGGAATAAGCTGGTTAACCAGATCAAGTCAATATACCGGAATATATGCGGAAAATTCTAGATACAATTCTCGTACGTGAAAGCACATAGTGGAATTGGAGGCAACGAGCTAGCAGATGAACTGGCTAAGGAGGCAATAAAACCTGGCACAAAACTAGATATCCCCATATCTAAACGTTTTATTAACAAACAGCTCACCAAGAACATCTTCGAAAAATGGAACAGCATCTGGAAAACGGAAGGCGAAGACTCGGAACTCTACCAATGGATTATAAATGTTAAACATATACCGGAACACTTCCCTAGTGACCGTCTTACCTCACAAGCTTTAACTGGTCATGGAAGGTTTCCGTTCTACCTGTACCGCTTTGGGGTCCGCGAAAACAACTGTCAATATGGGCAACCCGCCGAAAACATGGACCACTATTTAAAAGATTGCCAGCTAATAGAGGAATCTAGAGCAAAACTGAAGAGTAAGCACCATGGCAGGATCATCCAGGCAAAGCCAGAAATAGTGAAGACCAAATCATCCCTCGACGTTTTAGGTGAAATGGTGGACCACATTAACCAGAAGGCCATATAAACTTGCTCTCTCCTAAAGGATAGCTCCTATGATCCCTTACAGTCTAATATCAGTATCGTTCGATACTCTCTTTACCACCAACTGCTCCAAGTTGCCCGTTGTCCTGAATAACAAGGTCTAACCCATCAAGAAGAAACAGGGGGTCGCATGGATCAGGAAGACAAATAAGCAAAAAGCCCAAATATGGCCCTCGCAGGGGGGGGGGGCAGTCGCACGGGTTGGTGAGTCGCACCGTTGAACTCACAGGGATAGGCCACTCGACCAGCGGATCGTCGAAATAGAGGCCTTAACCGGGGGGAATCAGCCCACCGCTATGTGGATTACTTCAATATGCGGCCCCAAATCAACATCGGCACAGCTTAGAAGTTCGCCCTGCCGGCCCAAAGTGGGGAGGCTGGGGCCCACGCCGGACCGCCGGTGGATCCCGCCACTACAGCGGCTCCGAGGAACGCCAACCCCACCGACTACGGCAACTGGGCCGCCGCGGCCGGTGGGTGGAAACTGGGGCCAGCACAATGTAACCCCATTGCGGTCAGAGGCCTAGGGGCCCCGCAGCACCCCCCGTGCACTCACCGGGCGGCGGGGGCATTTTTTGGCGCGGACTAGGGTCAAGAGGAGATGTCACTTTCGCTTGCCGCATCAGACCGGTCTTTTCAGGATAGTCGTCCCCGGGTTTTGCGTCATTGACAACTTTATGTAGCTGCTTTTATGGCTTCTTCCTCTTGTTTTGTTTTTTTCTCCCTCGTTTTATTTCTCGTTTTTTATTTACCATTTATTCACACTTTCCCGGACAAGAGGCATGCAATACAAAGCCTGTCAGAAGTGTTCCAACTAACAATCTTTCCACTCCCCTTTGTTTCTAGCTTGTAACCTTTCTTTTTTTTCCTTCTTTTTTTGATACGCTGCGCGTAGCAGATGAACATACCCCACGTTTCCTGGCTTCATCCTCCCCTTTTCATCATATGCCTTACCAGGAGGGGGATGGAGGACAGGCTTATTAAGGAAAAAGAAAACGGAAAAGTAGAAGAAAAAAGGGAAAAAAGAAACCCGGAAAAAGAAGAAAAAAAGGATAACGTAAAATCTTTCCCCGTGTTAGAAAATAGGGGTAAATCAAATACCACAGGAGCAAGGGTCACGCAAAAGACGCAGACACAGGGGAAACCACAGGAGCCACAGAGGCTGGGAGGACATAAGATGCACTAGGGATAATTCTAGAAGTCGCAGTATTCGAGCTAGTCCCCTAGGCTTCACCTAGGGGAGGGGGGCTTTTTTCATGCTCTTTCGGCTCATTCCAGTGTACGACACGGCTGGAGAGGCGACCTGACTACAGCTGGGAGGGCGGGCTCGACCCCGGGGACCAGGGCCAAAACAATAACGAGCCTGGTGGTCACCGCTCTCAGGAAAACGCATCAACCGAGCAGGACAGCCTGAGCCAACCAGAGCCTCAGGACACCTCCTACATGGGAAACGGGACGAAGCAACCTTCCTTCAACAACTATAAGGACTTGGTCAGGAGAGTAGAGGACCAGTCCTAGCATCCTGGGGGGTGTTTTTCCGCCCAGCCAGGATGAGTCGAGGCATGTTTTTTCACCCCCTAGGTGCCTACAAGCAATTCAAACAAACATTGGATCTTAATAAATGCCGCATTTTGTCCGGCCACTCCCTTGGCCTGGTTTCGCAGATGGTAGATTTCCCTATTACCACACCTTCCTCTTCACCCCTTTTCAACCTTTCCACTCCTGTTCTACTTTATTTTCATGATTTTTTTTCTTTTCTTCTTCTCACCTTCCAATCTTTTCTCCCAAATTTACTTTCAGCCTTCACCATCCCTTTTTCCCCTCTTACCGGTTATACTTCGGTGGTACCGGCTGGCAACCACGCCACTTTACTCAATGTCTGTCCCGTCCTTCGCGCTGTGATTAAGTATGAACACGTACCAACTCGCCCAACTTGTAACTGTCCTACCTATAGTAGGATTGAAGATTAATGTGAAGATAGTGAAAGTAGTATTAAGCAGACGCGCAGAAGGCCTAACCTCTAGCGTAGTTAATGAGATATTTAGGGAGGTGGGTGAGCATGACTATCAGGTGCAAGTCATTACTGATCCTAACCACGAAAAAAGAAATCCGGCGTCAATATAGTTGTTATGGTAGCCATTCGGAAAGCACGCTCAAATAATTAATACCATGCTTTCTCTACGACATTACTGCAAAGATGCATATACAATCAATGGGTACTATCAGTGATGACCTAGGTCTGGGGCAGAAATTTGGAGCCGTACTAAGCGCCGTGAAGAAAACGTAGGCCAGGCCAACGAGCAATGCAATAATAATAATAATAATAATAATATGTTTATTGCAATATACAAGGTACATTTGCGGGCCTGCCGAAGTCACAGAAGGCTTGAAGAGCAGTGCCCGGCAGTTGGCGGCACCAAGGCCAATCGCTTCGCACTTACACACACACAACAAAAAAAAAAATAAAAAGAAAGAAGGAAAATAAAAATAAAAGAATATGATAAGTGAGGAGCAAATAGTTATTAGAAAAGTTCAAACAGACATTTCTTAATTAATTTTCGGCTACGGAGGGAGAAAACATCGTCTGGTAACTGATTCATTGCATGCGGGACATAAAAAGCGCGAATACGTTCCCTATACCTAGTTCGTGTCCTAGGCAAAACAAAACGATTGTGTTGACGAAGTTCCCTCGCAGGAATGTAAGGAACACAGTACTCCTTCGTCCAAACATATTTCAGAACTACTGTTTGTGTATACAGAACTAAGAATTTTGGCATCTGAGACCATAAGAAAATGCAGACATCGCCATCAATATTTGTACCATACAACATCGATTTCAATACAAGTTTCAATAAACTGTCTACTTCGTTGCGCCATAATCCCGAGCAAAAATAAAAGTAACAAATACCATAGCGGTGTAGGCTATAAACAAGAGCGTGTATGGTCTGCTTACGGACTAAAACCGGAGATATTGAGCGCAATGAAAATAACAAACAGGCAATTTTACGAAGGTGGGAACAAATGTAGACCAACTGGCTGTTCCATAACAAGTAAGATTCGAAAAATATTCCTAAGTACTTAACAGTCGAGACATAATAAACCGGAGAGGAACTGCAATTATTACACGACGACTTGTGTAGGAAGATTGTTATTTCTTGTGAGGCGGGTTTGAGAGGAATGTGAAAACATACAAGTTGTGTTTTAGCTTTGTTAATCCCTATCACGTTGTTTCAAACCACTTCATTAGTTCACAATCGTATTGTAAATTCTCCACAGCTGTTGCATATTCAATGTGCCCAGCAATCAAAAATGTGTCGTCCGCGTACTGAAAAACGCGACATTAAAGTATGGAATTACTCAGGTCCTTAACATATAAATTGAACAGAACAGGTGCAAGAATAGACCCTTGTGGCACTCCACTATACAAAGGAATTTCTGCACTTTTCCAATGACAGCGGTCTGAGATCTGTCAGCAAGATAATTGTAAGGATGATGGTAAGGATGATAGGAGTTATTGAATAGGAAACGAGCATCTCGTAGTACAGATTACAGAAAAAACCTTGGTGGAAGATAAACGCCTGAAAAATAAATAGTCGGGATAAGACGGCATAGCTAAAATCAAGAGGGAGGTGTCGACTTGGGCTGGGGCACGCAACGCGGAGGACTCACAACCGGCGGACTATCAAGGGTAACAGATTGACTTTCGAGAGACGGTACTAAAAGCGTAGGAAGACCGTTAACGCGACAGAAGGTTGGAAATAGAAAATTCTATGGTAAACGATGGACTACGGCATCACAAGACAGGACTGGCAGGAGGAACCTGGGTGGCCGTTGTACTACATGGACACATGCAGGCTTAGGATGATGATGACGATGTGAATGATGATGATGACGATGACTGTTGTCATGTTTGCATGCTTCTGCATCCCCTCACCTTCATCTAGGATAATATTTTAACATACTCTATTGCCTTTAATCATCATCATCAGCCAGTTTATGCCCTATGCAGGACGAACGTCTCTTCCAAAGATATCCAGCCACGTCTATGGTGTGCCAGCGGATTCTACGCTTTCCCCACAAATTTCCTTAGCTCATCCCTCTATTGAGTCCTTGTCCGAGGCGATGTTGGCCTTATTGAATGCCAAATTTCAGTAACTTAAGTCCGCTAAAGTATTGCGGGTAAAACAATAAACTCAACTCGCACCATGGTAGTTATGGCCGCTGCTACACTCCGAGAAAAGAAACACATAACTGTTACACAGGAGCACCCCGGCACAGTCTGCGCTGGTGCCTGCGCCGTATCCACAATTTAGCCGTCATTACTCCTCTCCATTCATATTGTTCAGGAAAATTTCGCCTAGTCCGTTGCCTTCAGTTTCTTTGAACAAACACTTTCTGTGCCGCATAACATGCTGTCATCACTAAGGAAATGATTTCATCTTCACTCGCGTTCCGCGAGTGCCTCATGGGCGTCGACAGCGCAGTTATGACTCCTGTTGATCTAATCGATATCCGATTTTTCAATAAATATTGAAACCAGCAATAGTTTTACAAATATACCTGCAGCATTTGTAGTGAAGTTATAGATACTTTTAACGACCTCTCACTCTTGGGAATCATATTTATACTTTTGCCTGCTTGATATCGTTTTCTTTCGTAGAATTTCAGTTTCACTTTCTTTTAAATGCGAATGCATTTCTTAGTCGGGGGTTGTCGTGCTCCGTCGGCGTGCGCCTGCATTCCTCCAGCGCGAGCGCACGTGAGCGCGCGCCTCGTAGTTATGCCTTCGTCGTCGTCGTCGTCGTCGTCTCGGCGCGGCGGGGGGGGGGGGGGGGGTTGTCGTGCTCCATCGGCGTGCGCCCGCAGGTGTTATCTCTCCGCGCTCCTCCTCGCCCCTAGCAACAGCTGTGGCGCGCCTAGCAACCGGAGCAGGTGGTAGCTCGGGCGGGAGTAGCGGAGGGCAAGGTGAGAGGAGGAGCGCGCTCGGGCGTGTGAGGGCGCTCGCATCGCGGAGCTCGGGCGGAGTAGCGGAGAGTGAGTGGAGAGGAGGAGCGCACTCGGGCGTGTGAGGGCGCTCGCATCGCGGAGCTCGGCGGGAGAGAGAGCTCGCGCGCGGGGCGGGCGTGTTGCGCGGGTCTCTCTCTCCTCTCCGCGTACCCTCTCTCCGCTCGCTGCGCTCGGAAAATGTATATAAATGCAGTGGAGCGCACGCCTCTCTCCGTTACTGCTTGCCGCAGCGCACTCATCGGTGCACCCAATGCATTCGCATATCCGCACGATCCCCTTCGGGGAAGTGGGGGAGTTTTTGCTTTGTCCTCCTACTTTTATTTTATGTCTGGTGTTGATTTTCTGATGGCGAAAACCCTGGGATGGGTGTAGGTGCCCGTGTCATTTTCCTCTGGTTGTCGTCTTATTGTTACATGTTTTAAGCGAAGCTTTTTACCCCTACCCTCCAAGAGTTTTATCGCAAGCATTCTGTCGCGATCGTGTCAATCAAAAATTTCCGCCAACAAATAAATGAAGTTACCGGCCCCACAGGAATCGAACCTAGAGCTAATAGAGCAGCGGAGCAAGAGCCCGGTGTCTTCCCGGTCGAGATACAAGCCCGCGCTGAGACGGGGGAGACAGACGGCGCACTCATCGAGCACATATACAATGACCGCCCAGCGGCCCCGGCGCACGCTTGTGATGAAAAGCATACCCACTTAAGGCGATTGGCCAAAATTAGCAAAAAATAGCCTCAGCGTTTGCCGCAATCGCGGCAACACTTGCTTAAGAATGAGAAAGACACTTAATAGCGTACGCCCCCCCCCCCCCCCCCCCAAGGCGATGTCCAATGAAGGAAATCTAATGAACGATTCGGAGGGTTCGGTAGCCTAGTTGGGGAAGAGGGTAGAAGGGAAAGGGAGTGGGATGGCCGTCAGAGTCGTCCAGTCAGGTCTGCCGCTCGCACGAACTCCCACAAGGAAAGGATCGTGCTCGCTGCGTCCAAGTGAGGGGGGGGGGGGTTGTCCATTCCTCCAATGAGGTAACGCCGGCAGCCTTGAGCCTGTTCCTCAGCGGTGAAAGGCCGGGGCAGTCCCACAGTAGGTGCCTTAACGTTGAAGAGGCACCGGTATTGCATGTGCAGCACGTGACAGTGGCTGCCTGGTCGCCCTCCTCGTTTTGATGTCAATGATTATCACTTCCAAGAAATGATGGAAGCCCACGCTAACGCGTAAGACTTGAGGGTAGCGAAGCTGTACGAAGCTTCACGACCATCACGACAGCTTAAGTCCATGATTGCCGCCAATTTGCTTCATCCTAGCTGCCACAACGACCTTTACTGCATCACTGTTGCTCTAAGTGTGAGCTTATTTCATTTTTTGGAAGTGATAACTATTCGACATCACCTTGGAGGGGCGCATACTATGACGTGTCTTTCTCGTTCCGAACAAGTGTTGCCACTATTACGGCGAAGGCTGGATTTTTTTTTTTCGCTAATCTTGGCCAATCCCCTGATTGGGTATGATTGCCTTGAGAAACGTACGCCTCGGACGCTGGGTGGTCATTACGAGGCACACAATCACGAGCGCTAGGCATTTTCTTGTTTTTGTTAACGGTCGGGCGGTCGCCGCGAGGCCCATGCTCATGAGCGTGCTTTCCGCAATTTCTTGGTATTTTTAACTGCGGACGCAAAAAATTGCGATTTGCTAAAGAGCTCCGCTCTTGATAAAGAGAAAGAAGCTCACACTTACTGCAACAATGATGGAGTAAAGGTCGTTGCGGCAGCGAAGCAGGAGCAAAGCGGCTGCAATCGTGAACTCAAACCTTCGTGATGGACGTGCAGGTTGCGTACAGCTTCGTTGCCTTCAATTCTGACGCGTTAGTAAGAGCTTCCTTCATTTTTTTTTTGTTTTGGTTGCCGTCCATATAGCATTTCTCTACAATTCATTCAGATTTCTTGACAATAATTATAGTTTTCGGCCAGACTTTTTCATAACCTTCCTGTTTTGCGTGTTTCCCGACGGTCTTGTTCCCGCTCTGCTCTCCATTTCTTAGTTTTTGGACCAAATGAAGTTCATCATCATCATTGGCGCTGTGCTAACATGACCTGCTCTCTGGGTTCCCGCCCGACTGCGTGCGTGTCATTTTCAATCCGTCATCATGATCGTCGTCGTCGTCAGTATCATAAGCATCATCGTCATCGTAATCGTCATTGTTATCATCACCAGGGCGTGGGCGCGTGCCCATGTCCTCCTCCTACTAGAAGTCCGGCTGAAGAAGCATCAAATGAAGCTTCCGCCACAAGCAATGATGGTGGCCAGGACCGACGATTCTCCACGGCGCTTTTCTGTCGCCAATGCGTACACCGGTGCGTTTGTCTCGTGCGGCCTCGGCCCTTCACTCCTTCTTAGCCGCTCTTTCACCCAGGCTCGACTCCGACGCCCGCGTCTTCATCAACGCCCCAGCGCTGCCCTCCGGCCGCACCTCCAGTTCCGGGCGTTGGCAATCCGAACCCGCATCGGCCTCAGAGCGGGGTCGCGTACAACGCTCCGGCGATGCCGGGATTTCCGCAAAGCCCGTTCTCGTACACCCCGGGCGTGTGGCTGCATGCCGGCGTGCCGCCGTTTGCAGTAAAGGTCGAACATCCGGGGTCCTGCGGAACCTGCTCGCCGCCACCTAGCTCCATGGGGTGGGACACGCCCATAGGGCGCAGGAGCGGTGACGCGTCGTCTTCCAGGAGGAATTCGCCGCAACGCGCTGACAAACCGTACGAAATAACCGCTTTGTAACTCTTGTTTCCTTCTCCCACCTATATATGGCCGTATTATATCGAATCCTATTCATCTCAGCGAATGACTTCGGGAACTCTTTGCGTGTATTACATAAATTAGTCCACTCATTTATACAGTCTGACTGAAACAATATGTAAAGCCGTTTCACTCAATGTGAAAGCTTTAGGAAGTGCAGAGCAGTGATTCGCCATAATGTGCTGCAGCGCCGTTATTCGCTCATTGCTGCCACCCAATGCATTTCAAATTTCCCGCCGCCTTCGCAGTGCTCGCGCGCCCCTGCCTGAAGCTGCGCCAGCGGGAGTTCTGTTTTCTGTTTTCTTCTTTTTTTTTTTTGCGCGACCTTTAATTTCGAATGCTGGAGCTGTTTTGCGTTATTTCGAACCCGAAATTTTTTTCTTGCGTCGCTGGAGACTTTCTCCGTAGTTTCTTACGCACCATTTTTTTCTTGCGCGGCTGGAACATTTCTGCGGCATTTCTGCGGCATTTCGAGAGAGCGAGAGAGAGAGAGAGAGAGAGAGAGAGAGAGAGAGAGAAAACGCTTATTCATACAACAGGGATGGGTACGGGAGAAAGAGTTACGAGCGGTGAGTGGCCATCCTAGTCTGGTAGGCCACGCCATTTGTTACTTGCAGGGCTGGAGCCTTTCTGCTGCATATAGAACGCGCTGTTTTTTTTTCTTTCGCGGCAGGAGCATTTCTGAAGCATTTCGAACCCGCCATTGTTTTCTTGCGCGGCCGCTTTTTTCGCTTACTATCGTACAAACCAACCCGACGGGCGTTCCTAGCTAAATGAACGTGGGGCTGCTGGTTGTATACACAGATTTTGCCTGAAAAGGACCTGGTGTGTTTTTTTTTTTTTTTTTGCGCTAAGCAACGGAGAGATGTATGACAAGCGCCAGCGGTTCACGAGGTTTTAACTGTTATGACTATTTAAATCGCGTGGTTTTCGAAGCCTCAGCGTGACTCCCTGACGCCGGTACAGAAGGCTCTACTTCGCTCCGCTATCTCGCTGCGCCGCCTGATTCCGGCAGTCGCATCGAGCGTTAGCGAACTAAGACGACAAGGCGAGCCCATAAAGGGCTCAGCACTTAAAACCGAAGCACCAAAAAATGGAAAAAAATACTAATGATTTAACAACCTACGGGTACGAGCTAGTTGGTGCTGCATTATAACTCCGCTAAATGCAGCAAAGAAAACACAGAAAACACAGAGAAAACAGCTCTTACAACTGAATTTTACTAACAACACCGGGACATAGAAAGAAAGAACACGCTGAAATGACTATGAAGCTTATCATGTCACTGCGCAGACCACCATGCACCCGTGATACACGCATGTGTCATAGATGCTTATCCAAAAAGCAATGATATGTTGCCTCGGAATATAGTTTTAGTTAACCTGTTCTAAATGCAAAAGAAAAGTGGGGCAGATGGGCAGTATATAATGCAAAGTGATAGTATATACGTATAACTTTACAATAAATTCAGTGTAATAATAAGAGAACCTGATGTGCCCTGGAACTACAGAATATGCCTAATATTTGGTGGAACTGTCTAGCGAGTGGTCAAAATATCTCCAGACGCGAGCTAGAGCATCATAATAAAAACTGTGGTTGATTCTTCTGTCACAGGAATCGGTAAAACACGATGGGAAATGTGCAGCAAAATCTGCAGCTGAGCATGATTTTTGGGACGGCGGCTGTCTTGTGGGTGAGCTTGGCGAGCGACGTCCTGCTGGCGGGCCGCTTCGGCAAAGGTGTACTGGCGTCATTTCCGTGACGGTTATGATTCCAGTGAAATCTTGGTGTATCCTGGCATAAAACACTTTCGCGTTAAAATATAAAATTCGAAAACGAACAACCCTAAGTATAACGTACACCTTAGTACCAAAGGTTGCTTTCGAATAAGAAAAGCCTGCGTGCAGAGCTGCACCTTTTAAAGGCCGCTTGCTCCGTGGTACTGACATCACTTCAGTGACGGATAGAACGTAAGTGAAATCTTCGTGAATCCCGGAATAAAACACGTTCGTGTTAAAATACCGGCACTTTCGAGCTCAAAGATATGGGTGTCGTACTGACACAGTCACCTCCCCGCTGCATTTCCGCTGCGTCAACAATTTCTCGCGTGCGCTGATCAACGTCTAAAAATATGACGGAGCACGCATCGTACGGAGGCTCGCAGTCGTCGCACTCTTGGCAATGAATAGCAAAATTACTATCTTTCCCTTTCCGTACCTTGTTACAGTGTTCCCGTAAGCTAGTGTTGATGCTCCGTTCCGTCTGGCCTACGGATGCTTTTTAACCCGGAAGTGTTTTATTCCAGGATACACGAAGATTTCATTGACGTCATGTCCGTCACGGAAGTGACGCCAGTATAACGAAGCAAGCGGCCTGTAAAGGGTGCACTCCTGCACACAGAGTCTTCTTGGGGGGAAGAAACCTTTAGTACTAAGGAGTACGTTATACTTACGGTTGTTCATTGTCGTGTTTTACATTTTAACACGAATGTGTTTATGCCGCGATACCCCACGATTTCACTCATGTCATATCTGTCACGGCAATGACGCCAGAACACCTTTGCCAAAGCGACCTGCCAGCAGCACGTCACTCACCAAGCACACCCTGAAGACAGCCGCCGACCCGCAAATCATGCTCCGCTGCACATTTGGCTGCACATTTCTCTTTCCTGTTTTGCTGGTTCATATGACACAGGAACCAAGGTTGTTTTTTTTACAGCTAAGGGGCAACTTGTAGACCACCCCTTCCGCGCAACGCACGTACTAATTCTGGTGATGAACGAGGCATTTGTTTTTTTTCTTTTCCTCACGGGGCACGCTTGGTTGCAGAGTCTAGACAGATTATCAGGAACCGGCATTACAACTTTCCCGCCAGCCCTTCCACCTTAAGGTTGTGTGATATGTGATGCCTATACGGGATGACGGCTACATTTTTGTCATTTTGGGTCATCTCTTGTGGATCTGTCCGCGCCTTCTTTGCTCAACACGAATCGAATCGGCTACAGCTACAATCACGCTCTCAAAATATTTTGCTGATTTAGGGCGACGGAAATGAGCGTCAAAACTAGAGTTCAAGAGGTGTTCGCAAGATTTCTTCAGCGCGTTTGTCAGACACGCGCTGGCGATAGTTCTCTTTACGAGTTTAGTGTGCACGGACGTAAATGGCAATGACAGTTTCTGGCTGCGA
Organism: Haemaphysalis longicornis; assembly: GCF_048455015.1. Lineage (NCBI taxonomy): Eukaryota > Metazoa > Arthropoda > Arachnida > Ixodida > Ixodidae > Haemaphysalis > Haemaphysalis longicornis. The sequence goes on from NW_027526335.1 coordinate 56,495,555, forward strand.
GGGTCGTACAACCAACATACATAAAAAGCAGAGAATTTTAAACACAGATCCAAGAACTGTCCTTGTTGAGGCACCTGTCAAGTGATTTCAAGAGGGCTAAGGCATTCCTTAAATATTAAATATGTTAAGGTATTTTTGTTTCCTGCACTTGGGGGTGGTAGCCAGCGCCACTCGGACTACTCGGGGTGAAGAGGGCCTTCTTTTTAATCCCCGGCCCGTGACTCGAGTGTCTACGACATGTCCAAGTGCAGGAAACAAAAATACCTTAACATAAATACCCGAGAAAGTGGCGGGGAAACAGCCCCGCCGGTAGCGTAGTGGTTATCGCACCAGACCGGTATTCTGGAGGTCGTGGGCGCGGATCCCACCCGGCGGGCATTTTTTCACCACTTTCTTTCTGACTCAAAAAATTCATCTTATCTTTTTATGACCTAACGCATTACCCCTTTGCTTTCCGAGGTTTTCTTGACTGCCAACCCTTATTCTGTCTTAATTCACTGAGCCCCTCATTTTCCCATTTCTGATTCTCTACATACATACATACATACATACATACATACATACATACATACATACATACATACATACATACATACATACATACATACATACATACATACATACGTACGTACGTACGTACATACATACATACATACATACATACATACATACATACATACATACATACATACATACATACATACATACATACATACATACATGTGTGTATGTGTGTACATACGCATACAGGTGTATGTATGTGTGTATTGAGTGAGACTGCAGAACACCAGGTGGTCAAAATTAATCCGGAGCCCTCCACTGCGGCGCGCCTCATCGCGTGCGTTGCGTCGGCGCGTTAAACCCTACAATCAACGAAACTGCAGAACATCTGCCAAAATACTTGAGGAGCTGCAATCAAAAAGCATGGCCGTGGGTCTAAAAATAAATATCAATAAATCTAAAGTAATGGGGATTAAGCATGCCGTGAGAGCCCTCTTCAGCTTAGGAGGCGAAGCGCTAGAAGCGCAACAATATAATTACCTCGGACAGACTGCCCACCCCAACCACGAGAGAGAAATCCGGCGTAGAATACGTACGGGCTGAGGAGCGCTCGACAAGCATTCTCAAATAATGAAAGTAAGCGATCTCTCTAACTAAAACGAAAAACATACAACCAGTGCATACTGCCAATGATGAAATATGGAGCTGAAACTTGGCTACTTACTAAACAACTAGAAAGCGAACTTAGATCCGCCCAACGGGCCATGGAACGAATAATGATAAGAGTATCACTTAGGGACAGGAAACGAGCTTCATAGATCAGAGAACAAACTCGAGTAGATTATATAAGAGTTCAAGTAAAGAAAAAAAAATTTACTTGGGCTGGCCATGTAGAGAGACGAACCGACAAACGGTGGACGATTAGTCCAACAGAGTGGGTACCAAGAGATGGATCTACAAGAAGGGGAAGATTATTAATCCGATGGAGGGATGAAGTACAGAAATTCGGTGGCCGACAGTGGACTCGAGTGGCATAAAATAGGACCTGTTGGAAGTTAATGGGAGAGGCCTTCGCCCTGCAGTCGGCCTAATTAGGCTGTTGATGATGATAATGATGTGCGTATGTATGAGTGAGTCGAACCGAAAAAAAAGGCCGGTTCCGTTACGATTCGGGTTCAGGTGAATTTGTTTCGTTCCGGTTCAGTTCTGGTTCGACTAAATCCCAACACGTACCGGTTCGCGAAATGGTTCAGCGAGTTTAAATATTACCGAAGCGCGGAAAAATGTTTGCACTTTAAAGTTACCGTAATAACTAAATGCAGTTGTTGGTGCCTTCGAAATACTGCGGTTTTTCAATAAAAGTAACGTGATTTTAAAGACAACAGTAAGCAATAAGGCCAGATACTGATAAAAAGTGACGAACTAGTGACGCTTTACCAGCTACCCTACCACCCAACCCTTATGTGGCCCTAAGTACTACTTAAAGCAACCACGAAAGCTCATGCTGTCATTGCAGTATACATTCTCCCGCTGCCGTGTGGTTATTGAAATCGCAATCTTTTCTCTGGACTCGCCCATGACCCTGAATATTAGACCCATAGAGTTACGCCTGCGTACCTGCGAGTAACCTACATTCATTAGTAGGGGGTATGTTGAAATACCAGCGGTGCACTTTTTATCTTTCGATTGAACCAAACTTCTGTTTTGTCTGCATGGCCCCTTTAAGCCACTTCATACTGATCTTGTCCGTCGCCCAAAAAACCGTCCGTGAAAATAGGCGTCGGTGCTTTTAGCACACCATTATCGTCATTCGCATTTGCCAAATTGTGTTCCTTATTGCGCTAACGAGTACTTTTCTCAGGGCGGCAGACTTTGCCTTCCATCACAGACCGTGATGTGCACATTGGGCATTAGAGAGCCCTCCCGAACACCGTGCTTCTTTAGACTGTCAGTTAGAGAACCCTCCCGAACACCGTGCTTTCTGCCGACTTCTTTCGGCGTGTAATACCCTCCGTGGCTCTGCAGCTGAAAAAACGTCTGGAACAGAAGAAAGTCTTAATGTTTCCTTCTCTCTGCGTGACAAACCTCATCCGAGCAGGCAACTGAGTGTGCTGCCCGCAGCGGCAGCGAGGACGCTGAGGGCTGATGCTGAGACAGCGACCAACGGCAGCGTGCAATCAATAAGCGCGTGTCGTTTATCATTCTGATCGATAGCCTTTTTACCAAGTCCACGTTACTAGGGCCAAGAAACATAACATACCGTTATCGCATGTCAACAAGTAGTTGTAAGTTATCGTCCTGTCCATCTTTCGTCTTACTCTTACTTGAGCTCTTGGTAGTCACTTGGGATTTCTTGTTTTGGAAGTTTGCCACAAGTAACTAAGCTTGGATGAAGGCTACAAAGAGCTTGGGATTTTCCCGGAGGAAATCCGTACGTTCCGGCGATGAAGCGCAGGTGTCAAAAGAAGCTCATGAGGAGGCAGGGTTGGGTGCACTGTAGCGGTCACGACGCAGGGACGTCGAGCTATTGTTTACCTCTCGAATTTCCGCCAAAACGACAGCAAGGATGTTTTGTCGTCACAGATGACGGAAGTGCTGAGACGATATATTTTGGGCTCTTCAGCCCGCTATTAGGCCTTGTCTAACTTCAAACACCGCGTTGCTCTAATGTTTTGCGTTAGAAGAAAGCCTAGGGCGTAAAACGTTTGCAAACGTTTTTTGGAAAATTTCGAGCGCCCCAGAATAGCCCCGACATGTTCGTATAATTATGTTACTGCATCTCCATGAACGAAATCGATGCGCTCACTTTTAAATACGACGCTAGGAAGCTTTTACAATCTTTTGTTGCAGTTCACATAATTGCAGTGCTCTTTGCATCCGTCGTGGCAATATGCCTTATCTGAAATCGTCAAGTGTGCCCTGCGTACGGGCACTGTCTCGCACAGCTCATGACGGTGACGTTTCGAGCTGATCGCTTGTTATCACGTATAAAATGGTGGAGACTTCAACGCAAGTCTGTTGATGTTTCAGCCATTTAAACCTACCAGCGTCGCAGGCATTTTTTAAACTAGTTCCTTGAAATCCTTTCTTCAACGTACGGCGGTAAGTGCGAAGTAACAAAATAAATACCTTACAGCAGTTAAGGACAGGGCATTATATCGCTATGATTTTACGAAAACCTAGTGGTGTATCAATGTCTGGGTGAAGAACACATTTGCTTATCTTTCCCACCGCCTCTCCGCAACATATCTCCCTCTCCCATTCGTCGCGGCGTCCCGTACGTAGCCCTTCATTTGGGGCTCAGATGCGGAAGTAAATCGTCGAGAAAAAAAAACTCAAAACTCTTTGTTACGGGGTTCTGAGAAAGGCGGGAGTTCACGCTTATGCTTTGGGAACTAAACACCGTAGACTGGGAAGTAAAAAAATCTACTGGTAGTGTTGAATAGAGAGAATTATCGCTAATCCAGCAAACGGTGTTCATTGAGCCGTCGTACGGTGGGATAAGTTCTCCTACATTTGAATTTTTTCAGTCTCTGTTCTTTTTATGCTTGATGTAAATTTGGTTTCGTTCGGTTACAATATTTTCATGGTTTCCATGAAAAGCTTGAATACTTTTGTAAGACATTTTATAATGGAAGCGCGTACGTAAAAGTGAGACAATTGAAAAACAGAAATAGCATAAAAATGGGCACTCGCTTGTCAATTACGGCTAGTTTGTGGCCAGATTGACCAGCCGTTGTTAGTGCCCGGCATAAAATACCGTTCGCGGAGTGCAATACATTATCAATTGGGCGTGCATGCGCGTTTGTAAAATATAGAAGAAGACGTCACAAATAAAATAATTAAAACGTTGCTCGTATAGGGATTCTAGCACTATCCACGTGATGAAACGTGAAACACAATATAAAGGACTGGTGACAGCAAATTTGCCGTTCGGGTTTTTGGTCTGACGTGTCTTTAGTACGCCATAAAATATAACTCGCTGATTAATACTGGCCAACGTGTTGCCGATTGTGAATTACAACGCCTTTCACGGAATCAATTTTGCTTTCCACCGCGCTGAGAGCCCAGAAACCGGTGCTAGGACTTAAGGACAACCTGAAACATCATTTTTTTGTCTGCTTAAGCCGCCAGCCTTGTCATTGTATTCAAAACTATCCAAAAAAATTTTTAGGACCCTGCTGCCCACGGTTGGCGTCGGAGGGGGAAACTGCACAAAAGACGCCGAAAGCTTCACCCAAATACCGGGAGCGCGCTTGTCGATTTCGTTCTCAGCTAATATAACTGTTGCTAAATGAAACGGAAGGGACAGGCCACTCCGAGTTTGACCGGCTTGACAATTCTACGTCGCACACTTCTCTAAGCGAGTTCAGCGTCACAGAGCGCCTGTGCCGCAGTTTCCGGTCCTCTCAAAATTGAAGCAATAACGTCCGCTTAAAATTGCTTCCAGGCAACCTTCAGCGCCCATAATCACAGGAAGTCTTCACGGCATATTTTGAAGCGAAACTTAGTAGTTTTTAGAAATCGAATTATTAGTTTCAGTACCCCTCTCAGTAACGTTAAATCGCAAGTACAGGCCTGCTCTTTTCTTTAGCAATAAAATACGCCCGAGAAAAGTTGTCTGTAATATTCTAGTTTGTATGCGCGTTGTTTGCGAACAAATGTGTTACTGGAAGGATGCGGCACTGACTTGTCCGGCGTGACCCACCGGCGAGATCGTACTGCGAGAAAAACGAGAGCTTCGAAACCACAGAAGGTACACAAAGGAGGCAAAGGGGCACGGCTGACAGCACCCGCTTCCATTCTCCTTGCAGGTACATGCTTCAGAGATGCGGTCCCTTCTACGCATGGCAGCTGCTGATCATGTGGATGGCGGTGCTGGGAACCGTGGTTTTTGTTTGCACCTTCGGGGCCTTCAGGCACTGTAAGTGACCCTGCTTGCTTTTACGTTTTAAAGACGATAGTCTTTCTTGGGCTACTTGAACGGGAAAATTTTGGTCTGTCTGTCTGTCTGTCTGTCTGTCTGTCTGTCTGTCTGTCTGTCTGTCTGTCTGTCTGTCTGTCTGTCTGTCTGTCTGTCTGTCTGTCTGTCTGTCTGTCTGTCTGTCTGTCTGTCTGTTCAACAGCTGGCCAAGGTGAAACAGATGCTGCGCAATAGTCTTGTATACCCACAGCCAAATCTAAACGGCTAAGTCCGGTGGCAATGTTCATACTTGTCAACATTTTCAACAAGGACAAAAAATTACGCAAATATGAGGCAGACAATCAATACACGAGGAATATTTGCAGTGTTCCTTTTATTATGCTTGATTTTCGCGATAACAAATGAAATATTATGTCCGCTACAAAAAAAATCACTCCGTCGTCTGCTGTCGCCCACGCCACTATAACTTCTGGCGGCATTTTAAGAAATCAAACGGCAACAGTTACGAAAGGTTCCACTAGATAGGTTCCACGTTCCGCTTGGAATGCACGTGAAGTAAGGAAATGTGGTTGTATAAACGTTGAAGTAGGGCGCCTCGATTGACGCGCGTCTCCGCTGTGCGGCAGCACTGGCGTAGAGGCACCCGGCCTGGAGCAGTAGAACGCGGTAAATTTCAATTGACTTGAGCAAACCTCTAGCGTGTTTATCTTGGGAGGAGTGCGACAGGAGAGTAACAGTATAAGAGGTGAGCGGGAAAGCGAAGGAAAGCATTTACTTGGCCAATGTCCTGTCAAGTCTTTGACAAAAGACTATCGACTTTCGTCGACATTTGCAGCGAAAGGAGCAGATGCACGGCCAGTTTTTATGCGTGTGCGTTCGTAACATGCGTTTTGTATGTGCGTGTCTGTCGTGTGTCCATTACACTACGTCATCCGTATATTGTATATTGTATGGTATTGTATTGGATTGGATATTATATTCTAACCTTGAAGCGAAAATCATGCCTCGCACTAATTGATGTTTTATTCTAGGCGCTTACTAAAACAAATTCTAGCGTAATACTATTAGTTTTCGGTCATAGTTTGTGTGCCGGTGCAGTGGTGATTCAATTTTAAATTGAGACAAAGTCGGTTTTAAACAGCTTACAATATCAAACTCGCAAGCAACTGACCAAATGTGCTGCTTGAAGTTTTTCGAGGAAGGATAATAAACTATCTCTGAGATCTCACAAAATGTGCGGAGACCCTAGAGAGAGAGAGAGAGAGAGAGAGAGAGAGAGAGAGAGAGAGAGAGAGAGAGAGAGAGAGAGAGAGAGAGAGAGAGAGAGAGAGAATGCAGTTTAATGATGCTGACGACGTCTGTCCAGCAGATATCCTAACATGCTATGCCAGGTTAATAATAAAACAAATGAAAAAAACACCTAGATGAGGTCTGTAGACAGAGTTCAGTAGTTCATGGTAAAAATAAAAGAAGTGGTAAAACACACTGGAGAAATGTTAGAATGAACTGGAGAAATGTTCGCTTTCAATTTTAGCAGAGTTCAGGCCCCACGGATCGACTACACGTGGTGATGAGTTCAGTAGGTCAGGTGAAAAATAAAAGTGGTAAACACGCACTGGAGAAATGTTCACTTTCAATTTGAGCCCAGTTCAGGAAACCGCGGAGCGACCACAAGCGATAATGGCTCGTTGACAGCTTGCTTAGCAGTCATGGTGAACACAGCACCGAAATGTTCACTGGGACACCACGTAGCGTTTGAGAGTGCAAATGTGATGATCACGGTCCTGTAGCACATGTCGCATCAATGCTCGGCACTGTTAAAGACTGTGAACTAGGCCTGAACTGCGAAGGAAGCTTAGGAAGGCCTTCGTCGCACGTGAAGCCATCTTTGCACATCACCAGGGGCCAAGCACATCATTCAACGTAAGACACGATGTGGGTAGCCTGCCCAAAGTAACTATCAAGGGGCGTGTGGGTTCGTCATATAAGTTTCACCCACATAAGACAAGGGTGAGCTTGTCTGCTGAAGCTTGAAACGAGAAAGGCGAGTGTAGGCGACGTTCAGGCGTGTGCGGTGTATTACAGCTGCATCGTGTTTGGTGAGATTAGAGCACAACTTCAAAGTACATTCTGGGTCGACAGAGTAGAGCGGGGTATAGCGGCGTGATGGATCCGCCCATATTGAAAGGTGTGCCTGCCGCGGAATACGACACGCAAGTGCGGCCGCATCCTTTCTGGAGAAGGGTATGGCCGCAGTAGCCACTTGGTGATTGTGAGCTTGGGATGCTGTCTGCTGTAGAATTACCCGATACACCGCAATGTGCCGGTATCCACTGTAGTTCGACGAAATGGCAAGCACTGGCGGCTTGGGGATGTAAAAACCGAATGTCCGAGACTAGCTGATCAGTAGGAAAAGACTGAAGGCATTGAAGGGCCACGCGGGAATCTGTGAAGACAGCCCATTGGCTGGGTGACTGCGTGGTGATGTTGTATGCAAGAGCAGCACGGAGGGCGGCGAGCTCAGTCACTGTTGATGACGTCCTGTGACTGAGTTGTTTTGGTTATCGTAGTGCACGACGCAGGTGTCCAAACACCAATCGTGGAAGATCCTTCTGTGACTGAGCCATCAGTATATATATGTTTAAGGCCGGCGTATTTACTGTCTAGAAGTTGTATAGTGTAAAACTTAAGAGCTGGAGCGGGAACGTTTGTTGATTGTTTGTTGTTGTTGATTGTACGGTTTAACGTGCCGACGCAACGAAGGCGATGAGGCGCGCTGTAGTGGAGGGCTCCGGATTAATTTTGACCACCTGGGGTTCTTGACCGTGCCCCGAAATCTCGTACACACGGGCGTTTTGGGTTTTCGCCTTCACCAGAAAAGCGGCCGCCGCGGCCGGGAATCGAAGGGCGGGAACATTTGCTCTTCGCGTCACTCCTGGCACGGCTGTGCGAATACTTATGGGTGGGAGCAACCATAGCGGGTAAGAAGGCAGAGATGGGATCACATAATGTTGCGGTAAAAGGTGATGCAGATCTGAAGCAGAGGTCTCAGCCAATGGATGGTGACGTTGTCTCGTGACAAAACGCAAACATACACGAAGCAGCCTGTTTGCGCAGCGCTATCGGCGGCAGACCCTCTAACAAATTTGTTCTCAGACTGTTGTTCATTGTTTCAAGGCAGAGTGACAGAAAAAAAAATGCTTCATTCCGTCTGGTCAACAGCGACAATCTAGTTCGATGTGAACACCCGCTTGTTGTTTCTTTCTGTTTCCTTTTGTCCCGCGGCTCTTCTGTATCTCAATTACAAATTACCATGCACCGTTCTTTCCATTCCAAGATGTTGCGCATTTTTTGATGGGCAGGGTTTCAGTCCGCAGCAGCAGCTTTACCCGCTAAGCACATTTTATAACTGATTTAAGATTAATCAAAGCTTTTGTAATACTAATAGGGGTGGTGCTTCTTCAATGTTTTGTCTAAAGCTATCCTCCACAAAATGTTGTTAGAACGGCTTGAACGGGGCCTTGCAGGCAGTCTACAAAGCAGAGCAGACAAAAAATAAAGTACAGTTAAAAGACGATCTAAGAAATTCACCGGGAACCGCGAAATATTTCGTTAAATTGAGAACTACGTAAAATCGGGACTCATTTTACAAGCAGTTGATTCCATGAATTCGATGTGTAAAGGGGGGCGCCTCCCAGCGGCCACCATGGCATCGTAATTGCGGCGGCCGCGGCGCTCGCCTGCCGATAATATAGCAATACGTTAAAAGTTTGTTGTGAAAATAGTAAGCCATCCGGGGCTTGCCCTCAAGCCGTCGCACCCCAGCAGACGCGCGAAACGGTGCTGTTTGTCCCTCCTCCCCTCTGAGCGGAACGCTCTTGACTTCATGTGAACTACGTAAACAGGGCCTCCTCCGACTTCTCGTGCGGGGTCATCTTGAGGTATTCTTCATCGGCGCAATTCCAGTCGAAGTTAAATAGATAATGGCGTGCTTTCCCTTCAAGATTATGGCCCCGAGACTGCTGAGTTTATCACGTACAGCTCCGTAAAAACGAAAATAAAGTCATCGTATTCTTGTTTTCCTTTTGTGTGACGTTCGCGGCGCAATAATCTTCGAGGCATTCTGACAAAACACATTTGAAATTCCTCCATTTTTAAATACATCTGTTTCTCGAAATGCTTCCTTAAATCTGGAATGGCGCTGAATCTGTTTCGTTAGTTCAAGTTGAGAAAAGCATTCAGTCGTACAGGCACCTGCGAGGAAATCCGAATTTGTTCGTTAGATCGGGGAATTCGTAAGGTAGGGTTTTGTTAGATCGAGTTTTGGCTGTACTCAATGTATGCACAAGCACAAGCGTAGAACAAAGATCTTTTTGGGTTATGTTAACACTATTATGCGTGGCTCAAAGTAAACATCGGTGACAACAGAGAGAAAGTTTCTGGTGAAAGGGGATAGGCTGGGCTATGTTACTATAATATATTATATTTTGAAGTCGCCTTAAAAACAACCGAAGAAATTACTAGTGACACATCAGGCTCCATGTTGTGCCGCGGAAAGTGCTGAATTTCGGTACCCACACACAGATTCAGCACACAGAAAGTGTGGCTCACGCAGTTACATGTAGCACAGCGGAAGAATAATACGATTAGGGGATTAGACTGAATAGTACAGATTACAAAAACCCTCCCCTTGCGTTTGTATTCTCTTTGCAAAGCGTATTGCGCGTCACGTTAAGCTGGGTTGATCTTCATGTGAGTGGAAGTGTGAAACGAGCTATCAAAGGTGTTATAAAAGAAAGCTTCCAGTTCATGAAGCATGAACTAGGTATCTCCATATGAATGACAAAAATGCATTACTGGTTGTAAAAGGGCATTGAGCGGTTTCGCTCGCCTTTTCAGAAGAAGGTTCACACATGAATGGATTAAGAACCACGGCACTGGCTGAGATCAAACGAAAATCGAGAATACCGCTAGAGCGGATGTATTCTATGGCACGCAAAAATTTTACCTCGCAGGTTGTGCAATGTTCGTAGTAATCGAAAGTTTTGTAATAATACACCTCTCTAATTGACTTTCCTGGCGTGTGCGCAGTCACGCCGGTTATTGGATTCCAATGTTAAGAACAACGTCACAAATATTTATGAATGAGGTGTAGTATTCCTCGCTCCGACTGAGCCGGCGGGCGAATTGCTTAAGGATAAACTCGGAAGCCGAATAAAATGTAAGCCTCAGATAGTAGAGTGTGGGGAGTTGAAGAAATATTTTGCTAGTGCTTTACGGAAGAAGGGAAGCTTTTAAAAGAGCGAGATGTGACGTGAGGTTAGAGAGAATTTGGACGCATTGCTTGGACTTTGTGCTGCCGGAATACTATGCGTTATTCCGGAACGCTGCATGTTGCCAAAACAAATTGTAAACTAAGAGAAAATTTCGCCAGGCTGACTTGAACGAGGATTTGTGCCGACGGCGGAAACATCAACCGACCACCTCTATGTAACGTGAGATTGAGAAGTTGTGGCGGCATCAAAATTTTAATCTGTTGACTTCGTGCCTATAGATGGCAACAGTGAGGTTACGAAAGCGATCGAGAGAGAGAGAGAGAGAGAGAGAGAGAGAGAGAGAGAGAGAGAGAGAGAGAGAGAGAGAGAGAGAGAGAGAGAGAGAGAGAGAGAGAGAGAGATAGAGAGATGGATGGGAAGCTCTTATTAGACAAAAAAGTGTTTAGCCGGCGTACAAAATTGCCTTCGTGTTACGTCTGTGAAGGGAGGGGGAAAAGGAAGAAAGGTCCGAGAGAGAGCAGGCCAGAAAAGAGATACAAGCTGAGAGAGGGATCAACGAAATTAGGTGAGAAATGGGAAGTGCAAGAGTCTCAGGGGCGAAAGATCTAAGGCTTTGGAACTATGCCGGCAAGAGATCAAAGTAGGGTCTAACCAGCTACGCGACAAGAAGAGCGTTGCAAAGAGGCGTTAATCGTGTACGCGAAGGCAATGCTTCTGCGTGCTCGCTGAGAATTCTTGTCGCTGCGGTGGCGTACGATGCTCATTCGTGATGATGGCCGGCGTCGTATCGCCTCCTGCGCCGCCGACGTGCCCTTTACTTTTCTTCTCTTTCTTGTTTTTCAGATCTGATAGGGCTGTCGCTGGAAGGTAAGTCCGCCATTGGCGGTTCTCGCAGCAAAAAATGCAGTGAGTAACACGTCTCCCCAGTTCGCGGTGCTTTCTCTTTGACAGAGGTTTATGCCCGATTTATAACGCATTCGTATATTACGCTTATTACTATGCTGTACTACTGTACGCAAGTTAGGAAACTTGCCCGTATTTGTGTAATTGTGTACTTGTCCGTTTCTTTCCCCTCTTGTATTCCCTCGACCCGCAATAAAATGTTCGCTGAGGACTGTTCATACTAACGGAAGGTCTATTTATAAAATTCATGAAGCGTACCTTCTAAGGCCAGCGTTCTCTTCTTTCAGGCTCAAACAAGGCGAAAACAAGCCCTTTGAAGAACGCAAATTTGCGGAGGATGCACCAGCCACGTTAGTACTCACTTTCTGTACCGCCATCTTTTTTTTAACCCCTCAAGCGAAAGTGACCCATCGCTGTAATCTGCGAGGCTGTGTCGAAGGCCACCCACCAGGGAGATGAAAGCGCGTACCGAAGGGGCAGGGCCCCTGGAGATAGAGGGAGGAGGAGCGGGTGTCGGAGTGTGAGAGGACAAAGTTCAAAGCGGATGTGCCTGAGAAATGACACACACACAGAATTACGGCCACGCGCTTTCCTCCGGGCCTGGCCTACCGCGTTCACAAATTGCTCGTTACGCCAAAATCACGAAGGGCCGGCCACGTACCTATGAGTTACCCTTGACCCGCAATTTACAAGTGACTCAAAAATTACCCGGGACCCTCTAAGCACGTGCCTAAGGGGGTGACTGCGGTAAATTGCTGGACCAGTTTTGGCACATAATTTTGTGGCTTCGCCACAACTTCTACGGCAACGACCGCGCCGAAGGACTCTGTCTGCAGTGTCGCGGGCCTGCAACTGCCGCACATTTGGTCTGGTACTGTCAGTGTTACGCTCTATTCCGTGCTGGGACGCTCCATACGCTCCCAGAGGAGATTCGCCCGACGACGTACTTTGACTGGGTGCAACCTTTAACGCGGGACATCACCACCCTCACTTTATTATGAATCTCTCTTGCCGCGTTTGTGTATGCCGACGAGGCTCCAAGGGGCGTATTGGGTAACTACCGCAGACTCTCCCACCATCTCACCGGCCCTCCGTGAAGACCCAACCACCCTCATAGGTCAGCACTGATGCAGACAGCAAAAGTGCTCTCTTACAGGTCTAAAATAAAGTACGTATTTCTCTCTCTCTCTCTCTCTCTCTCTCTCTCTCTCTCTCTCTCTCTCTCTCTCTCTCTCTCTCTCTCTCTCTCTCTCTCTCTCTCTCTCTCTCTCTCTCTCTCTCTCTCTCTCTCTCTCTCTCTCTTTTTGAAAAGTATAATTTAGGTGTAAACGACGCTGCAGACAGAAGAGAAAGAACACGGACGGGTAGTGGCCGTCCGAATGTATTTTCTCTCCTTCGTGCAGCGTCCTTTACAATTGGTTTTCACTTTTAAAAAATGGTGAAGTATTTAGTCACCGGTAGATCACTAGAAATTTGTGGGTCACAGATAGCTGGATGCGTTTGGTTCCGTAACTCACCAGTCCCACACGGGGGATCCATAGGTGAATCATTGATTGTTCACCAATGACCAATCGCTCCGCAACCAGCTCCTAGTGGATGCGTGATCGTGTAGTGAGCAGACTCACCAGTAATATTACAGGCCAATTAGGATGACAGACAGACAGACAGACAGACAGACAGACAGACAGACAGACAGACAGACAGACAGACAGACAGACAGACAGACAGACAGACAGACAGACAGACAGACAGACAGACAGACAGACAGACAGACAGACAAATACTCGTTTTCAAAGGTTCATGCGAGGGATCTCACGGTGATCTAAAATTATTCGTGGACTTCCACGGCCCTGCACGTTAACCAAGGCTTAGCTTAATTTGGATTAGAAAATTAACTTTCGGTATTGGTGTCACGTACGGTCTTGGCGCGCAGGAAAGAACAAACTCAGGAGACGTGCGAAGGATTGGACAAATTTATAATGCCGAAACCCCAAAGCAAACATGATCACACTCAAAACGAGAGAAAAACCAAACAACTAATAAAACTATCAAGTATCAGCTACCCCAGACTAACACATCAACTAATCTTTGCACTTCAAACCTGAAATGGCGTTCAATAAAGTGCTAACAGAAAATGTCCTAATCCACTACGGCTACCCAGTATTGCCGTTTCGGTGACGTCGACTTGCCCTGGCCGTCACGGCGTAGCTGTAGCACAGTTCTCGTGCTCGTTACCTCGGGGTGAAGACGCAGCATCGACACCTTTGTGTCTTGAGGTCGGAGCTTCGAGGCAGCGCCTGGTACCGGTAGTTTCGCCGTTGTGGGGGCCGTCGAGCCGTGAGTCGAAGGTGCGATGAGGCTACGCGTAGGCACTCGATCAGTCGCTGCTGGGACCGCCAAGACTGGAACCGATTCGGCGTCAGGCAGCTCCCCCCCGGGCTTTGGTTGCGACGTCAGCGTCCCGGCAGCGTCACGCCTGGTTTACTCGTCTCGGACCTCGCTCCGGGCGCCTCTTCGTTCTCTACTGCACCCCCTCCTCTCCTGGCGCTCCTCCCTTAGCTACCCCGTGGGCTTCGCGGATTCCTCTCACCTTTACCAAACGTCTTCCGTATTTGGTCTTCATGCCATTGCACTCAGTCACGGCGCTCGTGGATTGGCTAAATTTTCTATTACATGTTTGGTCCAGATGCCGCTTTCATACAGGGCGCTCCTTAATTATACCAGTTTGGCGCTAAATTTAAATTTAAGGTGTTTGTCTTCTTAGTGACACACTCCCTCTTAGGGGATTGCCCTTGACACGTGACAATCGGAAGCGTGATAATATCAGAAACACGAACACACTTAATTGATTGATTGAGTCATTAATCGATTCATTAAGTCATTGATTGATTGATTGATTGATTGGTTGATTGATTGATTGATTGATTGATTGATTGATTGATTGATTGATTGATTGATTGATTGATTGATTGATTGATTGATTGATTGATTGATTGATTGTAAGGTTTAACACGCCGAGGCAACGCAGGCAATGAGGCACGCCGTAGTGGAGGGCTCCGGATGAATTTTGACCACGTGGGGATCTTTAACGTGCGCCGAAATCTCGTACACACGGCCGTTCTTGCTTTTCGCCTCCATCAGATGGGCGGCCGCCGTGGCCGGGAATCGAACTTGCGTCCCCGTGCTCAACAGCACAACGCCTTAGCCACTGAACCATCGCGGCGGGTCACGAACACACTAGGGAAGCGTGACTGAAATCCTGGTCGAACTCGAAATCGATGCATGCAGCTAAATAGCAGTGAACGCCTCTACACATTATATTGCTTCTGCATATCTACACGACGGCGAAGTGCTAAAATCCCCAAGTTTGCTTTTCGTTTGGCGCCGTATAAACGCTTTATTGAATTCTTAAGGAATAATTCGTTGAACCCTCTAACGAGCTTGTCAATAAGCTGAGCGCACGGCCTGCACGTATACAATCCGAAAATAATTGGACGTCAAGAAGTGTCCCCTCGGCCTTAGATGGGCCTACAAATGTTTCGCAATGCTCCTGTAATTGTCCCATGTTTGACGCTTATTAGGTTATTGCGCAGCCTCGTGTTCTTTAACGTTTAGTCACATGGGTCAAAATCTTCTACCGGCAAGGTCGTTACTCCAGGTCTCTGCGAAGTCGCCGGCCTCGTGTTTGCTGCTGGGTGTTCTGGTTAAGCATGCGTAGCTACAAAAAAAACGATGTGGTGGAATGGTGAAAATAGGCAGGAATTTCTATTTAACTAATGACTCCGCCTTGTTACTTGCCGGCATATTAGGTGCAAGCCCATTTATTAGGCTGAGGAAGTTCTTGCGGTAGAGCCGTTCCCTTAATTACTGCGAAGTCGTCGACCTCGTAGTGGGTGCGGGGTAATTTATCTAAACATGGGCGTCGGGCAAAGTTTTAACTCAGCTGTGCGAGGATTGAAACGGGCAGTAATTTTGTTGTCGAACCACCAAGCCTACCTTGCTACTTACTTCTGGTCATATAGCTGCGGTACATGTGCACCAAACTTTTGGCTGCATATTAACGTTTAGAGCCCAAGTTATTGAGGGAAAGTTCTATTGCTTCATAAGTACTACCCTCTTTAGCTACAGCGAAGAATAACAAATAATTTTTTTGAGCGCTGAAAACAGGATAGATTAGCTGCCGCGTCAAAGCTCTTTCGAGTCCGTCGTGCGGCGCATCGCTTTTTGTCGTAATCGCGCTGATTACGACAAATGTGACTTTCGGCCCTTTGTCGCTCTGTGCGCCTGAAAAACCTTTATTTCTTGTACAGAGTTGCTGCTGGAGGTGACGTTCAATCCGAACTACAGAGCAACAATACTCCTGTCGACCTATCGCAAGCAGACCAGACAAGGAGTCAAAGTAAAGGATGAGCAATACCCCCTTTCTAGCGTTTTAGCCTGTTTGCGCAAGTGCTAAAACAAAGTCTGAAAAAGCTAGCCCATCGAAGCGTCCTCCTGAGACAAGCTTTACCTGGAATGTTTTTCGTTTTAAAAAAATGCGGGGGTGCGAGGGAGGGGGGACTGGATAGCGACGGGAAACTATTTATCTAGTATTAAGTTGCAACTCGTGACGATTCTTGGACTGTCATCAAGGTGCTAGGATTCCCTGGGTTTTCACGTTGCGCGGGTGGCACTGAGAACCCGGAGTAATTGGTAGATTGAACTAGTGTCACTAGATAAGGTTACAGAGTATCGGCACTTTTTTCTCCTATTGTTACGTGCCGCCGGCGTGATCGTTGGTCAGTTCACATCACGTGACACTTATTTGCATTGCGACGGTTCGTGGGCACCCTGTTTATGCTTTTTCTGTCGGTCAACTGTGGTAGTCCCAGCTTGTCCTGCCTGATCTGCCGCTGTGCGTGACTGGCGTCGTTCCGAATGCGGATCAAAGATAACGCGCTCCGCAGCAGTTCGCCTGCAGAAGTGTGTCCGAAAGTGCCGTGTTGCTGCGTCTTCGGCAGTGTTGTTTACAAATGACTTCGTCCAATTTAGCGGTGAGGCCGCACAAGCGGCAATCTGGCAACATTAATAGACAACAAAACGGCCGCCGTTGCTCCCTTGCGTGCCTCAGTGACGGAGCTCTTATCTAATGACACTATATTGAACTATTTACCTGTCAGTGATTGGGATTGGGGGCGGGCAGGGTGTTATTGACGTTTAATGTAGTGCGGCCTGGACTATCCGAGCGCACTGTCATATAATAGTCCGCTGTGAATCTGGAAAACTGGCTTCTGATTTTGCTTCCACTTCGGCTGCCCCGTTCGCCTGCAAATGTCGCGATCCCGACAACCGTGTTTTCAACTCGGTGGCGGCAAATAAAGCATCGCGTGTCAATGGAAGCTCGATATTTATCAGTACTGCCAACAATCGTAGCGTATGCTTCGAAATGTCTTCCGTAAGTGATTTTCTTGGAGAATTCCCAGGCTATTCTGTTCGAAAGGGAACACATTGATCATGCTGGCGTGCCGTGCACGACTTCGCAGCGCGCGAGCGAGGAATTATCGAATGAACGCTCAGCTAAAGTATGTAGCGTCACTATAAATCTTCTGCACATGGTGCTAATTCTTATCGGATGAGTGGAGGATAAAAAATTGCTGGAATGTGCGGAATTTTTATCTACGCCTCCCAACTAACAAAACGTCGTAAAAACACGCTTGAAGTTCCACTCTATTCAAAGCGCTGAGTTATACTGCAACAGTCCCTCGGTGAGGCTGCAGTTACTTTTTGTTAGTCTTAAAAACACGGCTGACAGCAAATAGCTACATTTTTCGCTGCGACTGCCTTGTTGAGAGTAAATGGTTTTATGAGCAGTGGCAAAACACCGTTCAATACCATTGCACACACCAAAACAGCGCAGCGACATATTAACCCGTTACAAAACGGTGTGTTCGTCGAAAGCGGCTACAGAAAACAAGCCAATGAAGGTTATGAAAAAAGATTATGAAAGTAGCGCTTTCAGTACTTACAGACAGCTGTGTTCATTTCTGTGCTCCCCCAGCGCATCTGAAAAAGGGTTGTAACCAATAATGTTGCCAGTTTATCTTATTTGTTTCATACCGCGTGAAATAAAAAGATAAAAAATGACGATGATGGCCATAATAATAATGACGGCGGTGACGACGATGATGATAATGATGATGGTGACGATTGGGCACATTATTCATAGAAGGACGGCGCTACGGCTTCCCAAAGGGGCAGTGGTTGTGGGAGGGGAAGGGTTCGCTGCCTAAAACGAAACGTCCATGTTCGCAGCAGGGGTTCCTGCGTCTTGCGCTAGGGCTGCTCTTCGCCCGTCGTCGCAGAAGCGGTGTTTGAAAGGTACCGGCCTTGCGGTGGCCGGCGTTCGAGACGTGTAGGCTGCATACGAAAATACTAGGTGTTAATATTTATTTTTCTCTTTGTAAGCCCTGCCAGTGGAAGGGGTGTTTATCGCTCAGGCATTCCCCGTCTGAAACATTTCGAAGGGCTTGCATTCCTATCACCTAGTGGCTATGCATCTTCGTTTCTCTTCTGTGTGAAAGGATCCGGTTTAGCGTCTCCGCTTCATCGTAAAGTACTCCTCACTTACTCGGTGTTGCGGTGTCTTGAGTAACGCGCCTTCAATCTCTCGCCGTTCTTGAACTGTTCTTGTTGTTTGTTTTCGCCAGGGGCCTACATTCTGCGCAACGCTACAAGGGAGTTCTCGGGGTTACCTTTTCAGATAATGCGCAGCTGCTGCTGAACTGTATAAGTCTCTACGGGGCCAGTTATGTTAACATAGTCCAGATGTTCCTTTGTCTCCTGGTATGGTGTGTAGACCGCGTCATTCTGATGTGAAATTAAGGTGCTTCTCAGAAAGTGGTTTTGAGAAAAGTTCTCACCAAGCAATTGTTGTGGCTGTGTTTATGCATCCCAGACCAGCAATCACGCTTCGCGAAATTCGGGGCATTTCTTCCCAAGAAATATTATAGGAAAAAAAGCATCATCACAGCCTTTTTTGTAGACTCGAATTTCTTTCTTATTGTTGCAAAATATGAATGACTTCAAGCTGAAGGAATTGCATGTTCAGTTGCGTCTAAACAATCTACTTAAGTTTTGATTTAAAGTTTATATCTTCTAAACAAAGTTCTCCTGGTTTCATTGCTCAAACGAAAGTTGCACAACGTTAGAGCCAATGCACCTATTTTATTATTATATTGTTACGACGCACGCACCACAGCTCTGCGGGCAATATTGTATCTAAAGTTTCAAGCCTTTGGTTTATGTCTACAAGTGCCCGCCAGTTGGAATTTTGCGAATTCGCTACGAGTCTAAAACTGCGAATTGTGAAAGTGTTTCTGCGAACATTTAGAGAGCAGCGCACATGAATTACCCATAAGCACCACTCCTCTATAATGTAAGCGAGTGGTAAGAAGGCAGCCGAAGAAATTATGACGCGGACTTCAAACAAGCCTCTCAGCGCGAGATACTTATTACATTATCTCGGTGGGGAGGCATGCCACTAAGCTTTGAAGCAGCCATAGCGAGAAATAGCTGCGTCCTTTTGGAACTAACTCAATTTTACGAGAACTTCATTTGCCCCGTAGCAACGAAGCGCCGAGTTTTTAAAGTACACACGGTAACGATAATTTATATGTGTGTTCGAGTAATTAATTCATAGAACGGATAATTGCGAAGTAAAAAAAAACTGTGAGAAAGATTTTGTTAAAAGTACTTTCGTTATACCTAAGGAAGTACTACCACAGCAAGCAACGTACCCTAACGTGTGGGTCCCGTTACAGCAACTGACTATGCGACGTCCTACTTGTGTAAAAAACAGTAACATTTTCACTAAGATACGAAATGAATTAACTAATAAATAAAATTTAGAGTTCCCAACTAGGAGTGCCCAGTTAATGCGTAGACATACGTGGCTCTTGTATAAGTACAGTTTCTTTAAAGTCAGCTTCACCATTGAACATAAAAGCATTGCTAGAGAGATAATATTAGGATAATTAAAATCTGTTATGATAGTGTAAAGTCCCTAAAGCTTTTAGTTGCGAAGCCCCTTAATGCCGAGGCTTGTCCGGCATCCGGCGTCCGTGCTCACGGCACAGCACCGTGGAAATCGAAACATCTGTGCCCAAAATGTTCACAAATGGTTAACAAGAACAAAATTAAAGGATCACAGGTTAGACGGAGAGAGAGAGAGAGAGAGAGAGAGAGAGAGAGAGAGAGAGAGAGAGAGAGAGAGAGAGAGAGAGAGACGCACAGCACCATGTAAATCGAAGCACCTGTGAACAAAAGGTTCCCAAAAGGTTAACAAGAACAAATTAAAAGGTTCACAAAATGTTAGAGAGAGAGAGAGAAAGGGGGAGAGAGAGCGCGCTCTTGTAGAGCCGTGCGGCGCATGCACGAGGAGTATTGGATTGAATTGGATAAGATTGATTTGGATTTGAAGTGGACTGAAATGAATTGGATTGGACTGGATTGGATTGGATTAAATCAAATTGTATTGTATTGGATTGGATTGGAAGTCGTTTTAGCAGCAGTAAGCATTCTCACGGGTGATTTACGCTAAAAACGATCCCCAGTGCTTCCCCCACTCGTCATGAATACCTTCGTGGAGATGCGTGAATTTTTTATGAAGTACCTCCCCTAAACGCACGTATCTTTATAAAATATTGTTACGGGAATCAGATGGGCAATGCTTCACAGAACCTTCAACCAAGAACGATGACGACGACGACTTAGTGCCTGGCGCGAACCTTGCCCGAGCTGGGTCACGGCCGCCATTTACATAATGTAAATAGATCGCTTCACCCCATCACATCGTTCGTCTCATCTTCGACCTGCCGCCACGTAACAATATCAATACCCTGTAAAGTCGGTTTCACTGTAGTGTAATGTGCAATATTAGGAAAGGGCTTTGGTGGGCAGTAGAATCATCCTGGTCACGAAAGTATGAATGCCCTCAGGCCTTTTACTAAATACCTCGGTCGAATTTCCAAGTACCTCACTAAAACGCAATGCCCCGAGCTCGTCTTAACCCTTTTAGTCCTGAATACATTATTCGAGCGAACAACTTATTCTGTGTGTGTTACTTAACTTTTGGACCCCATGGGACTACAAACAAGAAATTGACCTTGTGGTGCAAGGAATTAGCAATTTGCAGAAAGGCATCAAATTAGGTCATCAGATAATTAAAATTTTAACTTCCAAAAGAAAGAAAGTTTCTTGCCTGTTTTCCTAAACTTTAGAAAGCACTGGACCCACACAAAATATAATACCGGGAATGCAAGTATGTTTAGATTTACAGCCTTGTCGTCCAGCTAGGACTTCGTTCCTTTGGGTCACCATGACGTCAGCCTAGTCTTCGCTGCAATGCCTCCCTTTGTCAAGCACTCGGCTGTAGAAAAACCAATAATGATAATATATCTTGCAAGTAACACCCTCTAAGAACTATTTCGCAGAAAACTAGCTGTTTTGATTTTGTTCTCGGTGTATTAGGGGAATTATAGTTAATGTCCTAAATTAAGAACACCGGGTCCAAAAGGGATAAACGGGTATCAGTGCTTAACACAAATGCATTTTTGTGAAGGCATTGTTTTAGTGTCAGAATAATCAACCTGATACTGAAGTGAGGAAGCTCTTGTACGTTTAATAGCATTTTATATGCGGCGGAAATATCCAGCGTTACGGACGGACAGACTTGTTTCCCCGTTGTGTCCACGTAGAAATGCTTCCGCACTTAAAATTTGTCTTTGCGAATAGGGCCCTAACTTTGACAGGCACGGAAGCCTTGTAACCTGGGATGCCTAGGTTGAAACAGGGTAATATTGAATCTACACAGGATTGAATCTGAGAACTGGCATAATCTGTCTGTCTGTCTGTCTGTCTGTCTGTCTGTATGTCTGTCTGTATGTCTGTATGTCTGTCTGTCTGTCTGTCTGTCTGTCTGTCTGTCTCACTTTTAAAGTCAACGTCGGCACCTCGGCATTTATTTATTTATTTATTTATTTATTTATTTATTTATTTATTTATTTATTTATTTATTTATTTATTTATTTATTTATTTATTTATTTATTTATTTATTTATTTATTTATTTATTTATTTATTTATTTATTTATTTATTTATTTATTTATTTATTTATTTATTGGTACTGCGATCCCTTGAAGGGATTGGGAAGGTGGGTACAGACGAAAAAAATAAGCATATAACACCAGGCAAAGAGATACAACAAGCCCCGCATTTCACACAGTGGGCAGCCATATAACACATGGCAAAGAACGAACCATCACTTGCGTTTTACGAACTTAAGCAAACGTAACACAATCATGCAGATGAAACATCACTCGTGTTTTACGAGAGGAAAACAAAGCAAATACACTAGTAAAATTATTTATCTTTTGTTCCAGGCATGCGGCTAAAGATACTAAAGATTGTTTTGCGACTTCATGGTTATTTTAACAATTCAAATCCTGCAGGGCTAAACGAAAAAAAAATTGAAGCAATTATTGCGGGTACGAAACGGAGTTATTTTGTCTAGTGGCGTTACCTGAAGAAAATGAAATAATTTTTCCAACATCGTCCTTGTAATGCCCCTTAACCAACTCATCGTTATACACGGTTTCTTTCTGAGAGTGAAGGCTAGTTAGTTCTAACCAACAGTTCAGTTACCGAGGTTCGTCCATAACTTTTATATACGAAGCGAACTGCTCTTCTTTGTATTTTTTCTAATTTATGAGTGTTAACTTGAGTAAAATAATCCCAGATGACAGTGCAATAATCAAGTATTGGCAGCACTATCGATTTATATGCAAGAATACGAACGGATGGTGGTGAAAGCCTCAAAGGCCTTCTTCAAAATAATAGTTTCTGGTTATCCTTGAAAGTTACTTGCCCAGTCGTTTGTTATCCAAAACCCAAGATATTTGTAGGATTCAACCTCAAAAAGAATAGCATTATTTGTAGGGTATTCAAAATTTTATCTGTTTTTTCTAATGAGAAATGGATATGTGCACCATTTTTTTTTAAATTGATTGACATTTGCCAAGCCTTGCACCAAGACACAACCTTGTTTAGCGACTCGTTTACAAAACTGGGTCCTTCGGGGACTCAATTTCACAATAAACAACACAATTGCCGGCATAAAGCCTAACATTTGCAAGGAGATCATTTACTATGTAGTTAATCAACAAAACAGAAAGGGACACAAAGCCGATCTTTGTGTGACGCTAGTATCAGCGGCAACCTTATGAGAAGAATGATTGTTAAAAACAACAACTTGTTCCCTATTTTTCATGTAGGCTGATGATTCGAGAATTTCTAATTGTAGCTTAGTACCATGTTACCCAGTGCAAAGGATAGCCTGATATTAGATACGCCAAGTTTATTTCCCGCCAACTGGATAACGCCTATTCCCGCGCGCAGCTATGAACGTGAACGCCAGCTGCGGCATCCAGAACCCGTGCAGAGGTGTCGGCCAGCTATGCATCGGCCGCCACTGCCACTGCGGACCGGATTTCGAGGAACAGGGAGAACTCTGCTCCCCGAAGAGAAATGTGCGGAGTCAAGGCGGAGTGGACATGCCTTTCAGTACATCGGATCCGGATCGACGCTCACGAGAAGACGCAGGCAGTGACGTTTCCGGTCCACGCCAGGGTGTCCACAGGTAAGCTTCCGAATCGATGATACCTGCAGGCCGTACGTTACATTGCAGTGCATTGTTAAAGACGATAGTCTTTCTTGAGCTACTTAAACCCAGAAATTTTGGTCTGTCTGTATGTTTGTCTGTCTGTCCGTATGTCTGTCTGTCTGTCCGTCTGTCTGTGCGTAACTCGATTCAGCCACCGGGCCAAAGTAAGATTCGTATTGCGCAATAGTCTTATATACTCACAGCCAAATGTAAACGTCTAAGCCCGGTTTATATGTTCACACTTGTCAATTTTGTTGAACAAGAACAAGACATTACGCAAATATAATACAGGAAATTAGTACACAAGGGATATTTACAGTGTTCCTTTATTTAAAAATTCATGGATGCTTGGTTTTTTGATAACAAATGATATTCTACATCTACTGCAGAAAACCGCCGCCTCCTGGCGGCATATGAAAAATCACGCGGCAACAGCAACGAAAGGTTCCACTAGCTAGGTTCCACGTTCTACTTGGAACGCACGTGGGGCACGGCCACGCGGTTCTATAAACCTTGTAATCAGCCGCCTCCATTCACGCGTGTCTCCGCCGTACTGCAGCGCTGGCATCGAGGAACCCGGCCTGTAGCAGTGGAACGCGGTAAATTCAAATCGCCTTGCGCAAACCTTTAGTGTGTTTACCTTGGAATGAGCGCAACGGTACAGGAAAAGCAAGGGAGATGAGCGGCAAAGCAAAGGGGGCATTTCTTTGGCAAATGTCTACAAAGACTATCGTCTTTTGACGACATTTGCAACGAAAGGAGAGCAGACAGCGGCCAATTTTTTTTTTAACTTGGAGACTATGCATACAGCGCATAAGTGAGTGAGTGAAATTCTTAACACGACGAAGGCCCGGGGGCAGAAAGGGGAGAGGGTAGAATGGAGGAGAGAAGGGGTGGTCAGTAGGCGATGTTCAGTTGAAAATCCTGGTGGGAAAAAATCGGTTAATGCGCACATACAGGTGGTAGACCCCGGGTAGACTACATTTGTGAGGCCCCTCTCGGGACCAAAGCGCGCGAAGGCAGTTAGAAAGTTGGGGCGAATATGTATTCTGTCGTTTGAACGAGCTGTTCCGCCACGTCAAGAAAGGAAGCCATCTCTCACATATTGCAATCAGGCAGTGCATCAATGAGCGTAGAGGCTTACTTTCCCTGCTATCTGGGAGCACGGAGGTTTTAAGGGTAGTGTTTCTGATGTGGTCGTGCTAATATGCTATAAATATAAATCTACGCTCTGTGAGGACAAAACGGGTTGTTTGGAACGGGTAAATCACTGTGTAGTTTGCTCTACTGTTTAGCTGAATTGCTATCCTCCTCCCTTCGCCTTTTTTGTTTATTTTGTTAGCGCTTCCTTTAACTCCGAACAATGAAGAATTTGGCGTAGCCATCGAGCCGGTGCTATTCAAATGTTCAGAACAGCGGGAAATGTAAAGCGGATCTCGCTTCCAATACACATAGCAACGCTGTGGTTTGCAACCACAACAGCTCCAGTCACTTTAGATAGACCAATTTAATTTTTTTTCTGTGGGTACTCTGACAAGCTACTTGATTCAGACATAACGTTGGTGAACTGGTTTAATTCATCTTTGCTCTAGTGGAATCTCAATATTCCGGAAGAACGAGTAGTGCTTAGTCGTCTACATGAGAATCGCGTAACGGACCGCCAACTATAATCAAATTTTCTTCCCCGTCCAGAGCAGATCTTTTCCTATGGCCCGATCCTCACAAAAGTTAGCATCGAACGTGTTTTTCTTTTGGTCCGATAGAAAAACGCGAAATTCTTCATTCTATTTTACTTGGTCTCCGAAAGAGGGCCAATCAATGTTCTCTCCGGTCGCCGAGACTTACGGTTGAAGAATTCAATAATGAAATCACTGGGGTGGCAGTATTTTTTTGTTATACAATGTGCAAACTAAATTCCAACCACATTGTTCTGAGCTTCTCATCTGCTTCCCAAAGGCGTCTATTTTCTTCAAACACGCTAGAACAGAAGCCGAGGTTTTTGTGAATGGTGGAGAACATTCTTAGCGTTGCGGTTCTGATAAAAAAAGATGAATTCTTGCACTTGGAAGCCCTCTCCTCGTACAGTAGTATACCTGAGGGCACGGCATCGCGACCTAAGCTCCTGGTGCAGCTGTGTGGTGAAAGCGAGTGGCCCTACATGAAGCAGGTGGAAGCTGTCAATGTGATTTGTCTCGTAACGTCATTTATTTCACTCTATCGCTTTCTCATTTCGGAGCCTATAACGTGCGACGCGAGAGTCGGACAAGCACACGCACACGTGCACACACACACGCCACACATGCCCGCACGCACGCACGCCGCACACACATGCATGAGGGCAGTTTGTTCACTAAAAGATTTGATATAGACGCAGATTTTGAACACAGTTAAGGACGCAAGTATGAGTCCGAAAGCGTGTGATTATAATATAGACTTGCGGTAGATGCCAGGGAGGGACTCTATAGTAATTACACGAATGGGTATAAAACTTGTTACCTCTTACTTGTCATAACTAGGTACTTCACCATAAAGTAGTACACAATTAGGAACTCCTGCCTGCCGCCGATGCATGGGCTCCTGCGGAGGTGTATGGTAATGGGACGCGGCTGGAACTCGTACTTTATTCGAAATATCTCGAAAAAAATTATACGAAGATGACGTGCTCAAAGGGTTTTTTCCCATGGTAGGTATTAAGTCTTAGGTGTGAAAGATATCCCCCACTCGCAGTTTTATAATAAATAGCATGCGTGCCTACGGGAGGCGTGTGGTTGCTAAAAATTCCCAATAAATGGTGATCGCTATGCTACGTGTAAAAATTGAAACGAATTATACTTCCACAAGGGTGTAATTTAAAAAATCTCGCTCGACTCTTCGTACACAAGAATAAAGAAAATCCTGAAATTTGTTTTTGGGCGATATTATGGGCAACATGTGTAAGCGAAAACGAATTAGATGTATGAACCCGCAGAATATTTATTGAGAAATCTATAAAAACAGGTAATTTCCCGAAAATTCTGGTTCTCCCTATACTACGTGCCTGTTAATAGAAAAAACCTGTCAAACAGTTTTTACACATCTGTATTAGTTACTTATACCAGCAAAAACCTAATTGATATCTCAAGTACGATACTACGATACTCTGTGCAACAAACGTTTAGCGCTTCTCACTCTCTCAGGGCTGTCATTGTTTTTAAAATTCAGACATGTTGTGCTCCTACCTCGTAATGAGAATGCGTTCCTCGAATTTAAAGTTTCTAAAACAAGCAGTTTGACGTGGCGTTCACATCGAATTTTAGGCCTTTCCGGCCCGTCATGGGTGTGTTTAAAAAAAGCCCCCTTTTCGCTCATTTAGCGCCTTCGCAGTGCGAAATACTTAAAATTGATTTTGTGGATTTGTAGGAGTAACATTTATCAGCAAATACCAATTGAATGCACCAAACAGTGAAATAATTATTCTAAAATCTTTAAAAACGCCTAATTTGTTGCGGATTGCTGATTCGCGCCATTAGTGTTGGCTAGGTAAAAACGGGTAAACTACTTTTTAAAGCAGGTAACTTCCATCCCACCCAGGCTGTGTATTTCAGCAAAAGGAACTTCGATATGTGGACGGGTGAGCAAGATGATAACGAATTTGGGAAAACATAATTTCCCCCTTTTCCTCTATTAAGGGCATCATCATCAGCCTACTGAGGTCCACTGCAGGACGACGGCCACTCCCACTGACCTCAAACCACTCCGGTCCTGCGCTGCTCGAGCCCACAGTTTACCCCCGAATTTCCTTATTTCATCTCTCCATCGGATGAGTGGCCTCCCCCTACTGCTAGACCCATCTCTTGGTATCCACTCTGTTACCCTAATTGTCCACCGGTTTTAGTTCGTCTCACTACATGGCCAGCCCAAGTCCATTTCTTTTTTTTAAATTGAAACTGTGATGCCTTAAGGTCATATGATATCATAAGGCCATATGATAAGATCCTATGATAAGGTACTATTATAGTATCTTAAGGGCATAATTTTCAAACATTCCGCCGTAGTGAGCCCTTACGCCGTGAGAGAAAGTTTCAAATCTCTAGGTACAGTAGTTTTGGCTGGGCGTTGGTGAATCAGTGAGTCAGTCAGTCGGGCACTTCATTCCTCAGTGTGATCCTGCTACCAAAACCTGCCGTGGTGGCTCAGTGGCTAAGGCGTTGCGTTGCTGAGCACGAGGGCGCGGGTTCGACTCCCTGCCAAGGCGGCCGCTTTTCTGATGGAGACAAAAAGCAAAAAACGCCCGTGTGTACGAGATTTCGACGCGCGTTAAAGATCCCCAGGTGGTCAAAATTAATCCAGAGCCCTCCACTCGTCGGGGCGTTAAACCCTACAATCAATCAATCAATCCAATCAGTCAATCAATTAATCAATCAATCAATCAATCAATCAATCAATCAATCAATCAATCAATCAATCAATCAATCAATCAATCAATCCTGCTACAAAACAGCGTGGTGAGTATTCTTTGTTCCGTCTGAAGGAGTGGCTTAAACCTCAACTGTGTCGCATCCCACCCTCTTAAGTGCTCTCTCTCTCTCTCTCTCTCTCTCTCTCTCTCTCTCTCTCTCTCTCTCTCTCTCTCTCGCTCGCTCGCTCGCTCGCTCGCTCCCTCGCTCTCTATTTCTCTCCAAACGTTAGAGGCCACCTCTCCTTCCATATTAAAAAAACTCGTCTAAAGGTTGCAGAATTTTCGGGGAAACATGCAAGGTTCTGCATCTTTCTCCTTTAGGGCGCGCGTGTGTGCATATGTGTGCCTGGCGTTTCGTTACCGTGCTGTTAAGCTTCCTCAGCAGTCCCCTCGTTCAAAATCTCAGCCTGTCGTTGTTCCGCGTTCACTTCAGAAGTAGTAAGCCGGATTTGGGGAAGTTGGAGGAAACGCTGTTAAGGAACACTGGGGCCAGAATGAAGACCTTGGCAATCAATTTGTTCTTCCGCAAAACCGCTCTGCGAGTCCCAGAGACCGCCCCTTGTTAATCGAGTTCGTGCCTTCCTCCTCTGGACAAAAAGTAGAAACTTCCCTCACACATCAACCGCGGGCAAAGGAAAGGGTTAGGGTGGGAACGTAATTAAATATTCATGACTTGAGGAAATGGTATCGGTCTAGCGCAGAAAAAGAAGATCAATAAGGAAGGAGAACCACTGAGAGGGCACGTTTTTATCTCGTAACGCAGACCAAGCACCTATTCAGGCATCTTTAACCTTTCTTTTTTTTATTTTGTCTTTGTGTATCTTGTTGCGTTTGTAATCGGAGCAGGACTTCCCCACGAAGTCATGGGGCGGTGAAGAGGTATCTTATTATTCACGGGAGGGAGCAGAGAAATTGGTTAGTTTCTCAGGACTTTGGATGAGCTATAGAAGAATCCAAGTCTTTTTATACTTGTTAGCTGCGATGTCGCTTGGTTATCCATGAGCTTCTTGAATTTCTACTACAGATGGTTTGTATAAAGCGCTTAGAGGAGGCCTGTTTGGCAGCTGTACGATAGCTATTCCTCAACCCTATTCATTAAGGCTGTCAAAAGATCGACCCCGTGTTCAAATTCAAAAAGCGAAGTGCACTCTTGAACAGCAGAAAAAAAATAATTCTTTCTTCTTGTGGTACCTTTCAAACCATAGCTTCGTAGCTATGTCTCGAAAAAAAAAAATGTTGCCTTTGCGGCTATTTCATAAGTGACTAAGTGATACGCTGGATCATCTTGGTTCTATGTAATTTAAATCTTCAACAAAACAATGTAACCGATTACCGTTAGTGGTTTACAAAAAAATACGTTTGGTATCCCGCCGCTACCTGTGCAACGCAGTAGACATAGCGTTGCCAGTTTAGAAAACATTTTATTGAATAAAAATAATTCTGCACTTGTAACTTATCACACACAAGCCTCTTGGTTTCGTAGCTAGGAAGTTAGAAACCAGTTCTCATATTGACTTTGATTGAACCCTGATCTTTATCGCCATAGGGATCTGTTGCTTCGGAAAATTCATTCAATGCACTGGCCCATTTCAAATGCTTACGTTGTTTAGTGGATCTGTCGCCTTTTTCCATCTTCAGTGAAAAAGTTTCAAGGTCATTTTCAACGTTTTATGTTATCACTTTTTAAAAAATTGTGGTCACGACTAACTTTAACACACTCAAGTAGTAAGAAGCGATTGACTTTTTTCTTGCTGTAGAAATTGTGAAATCTGTTAGAAGAGAGTTTCTTGGTGCATACGCATGGCCTTCGTATTGTTTCTTTCGATTTTCTAAAGTTATTACGGCTGGAATCTGTTAAATATACGTAATTGTCACGCGTCTCACGCAGCAAAGAAACGAGGCTCGGGTTGAGGCATTCGATGTCCACACAATATATTTACAAAACAAAACCTCAAACGAGCGGGAAAATAGCGAATGAACAAACATATCACACTAAACAAAACAAAAAAAAAACAGGCACGACCACACACTACCTAAAGTGTAGTCAAAAAGTCAATATAATGCATGAAGTGTCTAAACCAAAATTGAACAAGTTCTACCGCCAGTAGCACGACGAACCCGCTGCGATGCCGATGACGTGGCCTGGTGGGTTGGTTGCCTTATGCATTGACGCACGTAGCAGCACGTCGCGATGGCCCGTGGTGGTCGTCGGTAGTCCGGGTGACCGTGGTGCGATGCCACAGGTTACTTGAGCAGCACGGCTCAGCAGGAGGCCATCAGTGCGAAGCTGCTAGTAAAAGGTGGTTCCGAGCTGCTCGCTGCCAAACGGTGCGATGCCGCTGGTGCGTTGTGGGGCACGGCCCGACAGGTCGCCGCCGGTGCGATGCCGCCGCTGCGCTCTCACGAAAGGGCGCTTTCAGGGCTCAGGGGGCTCAATGTCGGTCCGCCAGCTCTCGTCCCGGGGTTGGCGCAACCACCTGGAAGCCCCGATGCTCGAACCGAACTTGCCACCATTCCTTTCAAGCCCTCGTTCCACACTCCCTACTCCAACATCTTCATCCACCTCTTCAGCTCGCATTGTACCGTGTGAGGCTCCCATTTGTTGGTCCATCTAACCTCCTCCTCCTCTTCGATCACCCTGTGTATTTTCTTCATTGGTCCCTCCAAAATCCTTCTCGTCATCCCGAAAGCTTATCCTTTTTTTCTCTTCGTTTTTTCTATCATCTTCTCTCGGGCCAATCCCCCTTCGGGTATGATCTCGTCTTCCTTTTCTCACCGCACACCTTCTTACCACATGACATTAATCTATGTAGAGAATAGTTATCACTCCTCTGTTGATTTCACTCTTCGCTCACCCTTCTCGAAAAACAAAATTGACTGAAGTCACAAGTCCATATTGAAGTACGTTATTCATGGCATGCAACATGCCAAATATGTACTAACATTTTTTGAAGTTTTCGTATGTGCCCAAGTTCTCCCATTTTTTCTAGCAGGCTGCGGTGCTGAAATATGCGCAAACTAACGAGTCGTTCTCAACCTACATTCGTGTGCGCGGTCGTCACCCACGCGTTCGCTTTACTTTACCTTCGGTACCAGCCAGATACGGTGAACGCCCTGGGGCGGTATTCTCGAGTTTTGTCCCTTTTGCGTCCCTTTCAAAAGTGTCCCTTTTGGCGAGTCCTGATTGGCTAAAAGCCAACAACCGAAAGTGACGTAACGCAAGCGCGGCAAACCTATTGCCAACCTTCCTCCATGCTGCCAACGTCCACCTCTAACCGGAAGTTACGTCACGATGAAAGGGACGCAAAAGGGACGTTTTCAAAAGGGACAGTTACGAGAATACCGCCCCTGGTCTTTACGGTCTTCTTGTTTCTTAAAACTTTACAAGGCGAGTTGTTTTCTTTTCCATCCGTAAAACGTAGGTCGTCACTTTTGAAAATGAGCAATGAATAGCTTTCACAATATCTAATTTCATCATTTTGGGCACACTCATCTCAATGCTGTGTTCTGGCTGCCAAGAAATACCCCGCATTCCCCCTCCAGCTTCAGCAGCCGCCCATATGCATTCGGTCTGTGATAATAAAGCTATAATAGTAATAAGTGGGCTTATAATCATAAGCTCATTTATAAGTGAGCTTATTTGCCAAAAAAATGAGCGAAATGCTTGGACCCACCATAATCGAGGGTAAGTTCTATAGAGTCTATAGAGTTCACAAACTGTTTCGCTGCAGACGATTCTGCACGTGATACCAAAACCGTGCAATGAGATCAAACACACTCCCTTACATCAGGAAAGAAAAACAACTGCGAAGGAAACGCAGTCGTTTTGCCCAGAAAGTAAACTCTGAAAACACAGCAGCCTCCCTTTGGTCAAAAATGCCTGACTTGGAAAATCAACTAAGAGTTCGTTCTGTGTTCGCGTATCTTTGTTTCTTCTTCAGGGGGCATTCCCTGAATGGAGTCGTGGTTCACCGGCGCCCTAAGGAGATAGGGAAGGCGTCTACTTTCGTCTTCCCGACCCATGAGTACGAAGAAAATGTCCACAAGCACGCCCCGAACTCACTGAAGTCCCTAAAGTTCCCGAAGTCTGTGAAGGCCCCCACTGGTTCCCAGAAGTCGCCGACGAATAACATGATGCGTATTCCGACTCATAGACGAGCCTCAAAGCGTCGCCGGAGGAGACTAGGAACTACGAAGCAATCGAGCCCCACCATTTAATTCAACAAACATGCCAGATAATTGCGCTGACGATATATATACAGCAATAAATCTGCCCTGACAAAAATTCCTATTTCAGAATCACACCTTCGCTTCTCTTCTTGTCTCTAAACTCGAGGCGGGGTGGCTGGACTACCGAGCTTACGACGGGAAGTTGACATAACAATCTCTAAGCCTCTCACCATCCTTTGCCGACCGCATGACGTCAGGTGAGAAAGAACCCCTTGTTCGTGCCCCGAAACTGCAACCAACATTGTAAAATACACGCTTGTATTCTTTTCTTTGTGCTTGGTGGCCTTCCCAGAGCTTAATAGTTGCCGCCCGCGCAAACCAATTTGTCGTGATTAACTCCTTGCAGCGGATATTTCTTCTAATTACTGCATTTATATTATTGCCCTTTTTTTAAGTAGCTATCGAACGCGTTTATCCGTGCACCTCAAAGAAAGCCGGCCAAAGGCGTGATATTGCTTGAGGGACGTCCCTCAAGACCGCAAATAATGCTCAAACTGGGAACACTTTTTGAACGAGGTTATAAGTTATCTAATGGCCGTAGAGTATAGCAACATCTGTCTTAGGTACCTGCGACCACCTAATGTGAGTCGTGGGCGAGCTTGTTCACTACATTCTAAAAGAATTTAGGGTTATGAAACAAAATGGCCAGAAAAAGTGTTGCAAGGACTGTTAGTTTAGACACTTTCTGGTTGCCTTGCTTACCATCTTACAGAGGTCTCACACACTTGGATGCTTTCTGGTTCCGCCTCCCTCCAACAATAAGCCTTCACGGCGGACATCGTTTAGGCGCAACACCTCACCATCGCTCCTAAATTCAAAACATATTTTTGAATAAACCTGTTCCGGCTGCCGCACAAGATAAATTGCTCACAGAAAGACCCCAGCTGAAAAAAAAAAATAACCTGACCAAGGTACCGTAACATCTTATACAGGTGATATACATGTTCGTTCTAGCAGTCTTCTCACAACCATTTTATCTCAAGGCAAAAAAAGTTGTCAACAAAAGTAGGGCAAAAGTGACAGCGGTCCGCACGAAGGAAACTGCGCGTTCTGTAGCACTGATTGCTCCACAATCTCTACTGCGTGCCTCCAGCCTTCACAAAACAACTCCGGCCACGGAAATCCTTTTAGGGCCGTCCAGCCACAGCCCGGAGTTCGTCGCGGCAACGGCTCCCGTCGCAATTTCGACCTTCCGCGCGCGCCGGTGGGCTTCACACAGTGACACACGTGCAACCGCGAGCGCGCTGGAGTTTTCCTCACCCTTCGGCATCGTCGGCAAACAGACGCACGCGGCAGGCGCCCACCCGCGGACAGATTCCGGCGGACGGCAAAAGTGCGCGAAAGAGAAATAGCAACAAATCGTTCGGTCGAGGGGGCCGAACGGGGGAGGGAAGGAATCTAGCGCGCCTATTGGGCTCGCTGCCCGCTCACGTGGCCAGCCACGTGACCACGCAAATCGCGCGGCGCGCTCGCTGACCCGGCGTTCAACTCGTGCGAGGTTCAGAACCCGCTCAGTTGGCGCCCGAGCCGAATCGAGCCCAGCGCAGGCAGCGTAGGCAGCGCGCATCGGTGCTTCCGCCGTTCCACCACCACGAGTGCACACCTGCCGGCCTACCTTACAGCCGCCGGCTTGCTTCATCCAGAGTTTGATTATCATCGGGAATATTAATCTCGTCTTTTTTTTTTTATATAAAAGGCCTAATTGAGGGAAGGACAATGAGGCTGATCAAAATACCGGACGACTACGAAAATCCGACTTCGGTTGCGAGTGACATCGAACGGGACGCGTCGGAGACTACGGCGACTTACACGGCGTCTTCGACGGCGTTGTTGGGGGACGTGGTTAAAACGATAGTTCACTACCAACTCACGGAACAAGAGTGCTCGCAACTGCAGACGGTGGAGCGCGCCGCCGAAAGTGGTAAGTTTCGTCGGGACGTCGGACGCCCCATTTGAGGATGTGCGGGTAGCGTTTGCCTTGAGGTTCGATGCACCTGAAATGAAGTGAGACCATTCGGGCCTCTCTGCAGTCCAAGACGCTGCTCTAGTTGCTTACCTTACCTTCGCTACGTAATAAAAAAAAAATGTTTTTTGAGTATATGTGGGCATACGCGAGTGGCAGTTGGAGATACACACAGGTTGAACTCAGACCGAAATTCTGATATGTATAAATATTTTAGAGATATTTTTAATCGTGCTCGTGTTGCTGCATTTCTTACTAGAAATACATTAAAAAACAATTCAGTTGTGTTGGTCGGGCTGGACTGGTGCTTTCTTTTTTTTCGTCTTTTTTTTTTTTTGGCAACAGTTGCCTACGTGCAATGGTTTGGTCGTGAAAAGCGCTATTTTTCACCACCTCTAAGACTGTTCGATCCTTAGCTATTTGGTTCATACTGAACAGGTGAATATTTAGTTCTTTATTTAAAACTTGAGAGGCGAAACGTAATTTTTATTGTTGCCTATTTTGGTGTTATAATGTGCACCTGTCATTGGGAGCTACGTAATAGCTATGGTCAACCTTAGTTTCCCTGTGGTATGTCACTCTATCTTGTTGACTTTATATGAACCATCTTCCCCTACCCTTTTTCCCATGTCCCCCAACAGGGCCTATTGGCCTCCTCCTATAATAAAGTCATCCATTCCATTCCTTATACGTAGCAAATCTTCCTTTATTTCCCACTAATGAGACAGGGAAAAAATTAAAGCTAAGGGGTGCGAATCTGAGCTAACTCAGTTATCCGGGTCCGCACAAAGCTGTTCCGATTCCTCTAATGCAGACTCCTTTTTTTATTTAAAAAATGGGTTTTTGACACGACTGGTCAGGCTAGCATCCCGCTTTTGGTGAGGAGAGTTAAACGGGGGGAAAATCCGTAGAAGCACTTCAGCCATGGTATATCGACATAACTTATACAGCATTTTCGTGTCAATACCCCAAAACCATTTCAACGATTTGCCGTTTCCTACAAAATATTCACATTCAAACTTAAACAAATTCTTCAATCTTCACAATTAAAACAAGGAAAAAAACTACCGACTGTTGGAACGCCATTAAATAATATTAAACGCTGCAGTGGGCGATGTTTTTTTTGTGCTCGTTTCTGTGTACATTTTCTGTGTGGATTTGTTACGAGCATGGTTGGTGTTGAATGGCGACCGTGGCGAAGATATCTTTTTGCGTACCGTTTAATAATTCTCTATTTTTTACTTCCACATAATAGTGTCCATGATGACATGATTGCAAAATATATTAATTATAATTTGGCGGTATGTGTCAGGTAAGATAAAAATAATTAATTTCGGGAATAAGCCGTCTTGTAAACTACTCGTAAAGTGTTTCCGATTGGTTAGAACTGGCATTCAAGCCATCCTGCAGCCCTAGACAATAGAAAATCACTAGCACTGGCGGAGCCCAACTTTTAGGTACGATGGTGGGGCGCAATTTTCGCACTAAAAAAGTTTCTATGCCTGCAAGTGATCAAAACATTGGGGTTTATACAAAGCCGACCCCAAATGAAAAAAGAAATTGTCTCGAAAAAAACCTTGATACTGGTTATCGCGCTCCCTGCTGTGTTAGTGACTGTGAAACAATACTTTGCGTGGCAATACGTATGAGCAAATAGTTTTTTTTTTCGGCTTGGTTTGTTAGGTTTTAAAATTGCAATCTTTATTCGGAGCATACAATTTCGCAAGTCTCGCAAGACCCGTAATTAAAAAAGCGCTTGATGATCTTGCATAAAGGAATGGTACAACGAACCTGTTTTGACAGTACCTGGACTTCGACTACGAGAATGATCCTCACACTGGTACCCGCATAATCAGTAGGACGAGCCTGTTACGGCTACTACTTTTTTTATGCGTGAGCGTATAAACCACCCCTTTGATGAATGATGTGTGTTTGTATGGACACAGCGCTCCGCGCAAAGCTCCGCCTCTTAATCTTCGCAGGAGAGAAATGACATGAAGAGAACGGTTGCGTCTCGCTATCTTTAGGCTGAACGGCGAGCTACAATGATCGAGATTCAATGGAAGCGACGGAAAGAACGAGCTGAGTCTACTGATTACGAAGCCTTCGCGAAGCGCCATGCCCAGACCGAACAATTCATTACAACAGTTTTCAATCTTAGTGGATGAGATGGGAAATAAATGCGTTATTTATTAATGTAGGTAATTTTGCTATCTTGAAGTCGACGGGGAAATAAAATACTTACACATATAACAACAAAAACTAGTACATAGAAAACGAGAATATTTTGGTGAACAATAACGGCAAAAATGAGTAAAAGTACGCTCACCCTAAATAAGGGTTCCCTTTGTGGAACCACCTTTTTTTTCTTTTGGTAACTGACGAGAAGTGTTACTCTAGGGGTAGTTTAATTAACAGCCTCGCGTTCGGAAAAATTATGGCCATTCCAGTGACACAGAGCAACAGCGTCACATTTTGCTATTATTTGTATAGGGTGCTGAAACTAGTATACCGTCAAACGGAAAGGCTTATTATAAACACAACAGCGTCTTCTGATCTTTCTAGGTGTCCATTCCAAGACGTGCTTTGAATAAACGGCGCTTCAAAATCACGCCGATGACCTAATGTCTGAGTTCGAAAAAACCGCGCTACGACGGGACCAAAAAGGCGAGAATAAGTCTTATCGTAGCGCGTTTCTTTTTAACTTATAGTTATGCAGAAACAAGTCCGCATTAACACATTTCTTAGAGACAATATGTCGTCGTCGCACTGCTACCAGTGAAGTAGTGGACCTGAATCTTAGTATTATGACCCTAACTTAGAATGGATAAGACTCCGGCCGTAATTTTCACCGTGAAAATGAATTATTGCAGTTCACCGCACGATGGGCTCAAACGATCTCGAAAACTTGCCTCGTGTGTCATTGAATGTATCGCGCATGTGAATATGACGATGGGAAGACATATAATTTCCTTCATAATAACCGCAGCTGACTAGAGTCTGCCACCTCCCGAATAAAGGGGGAAAAACTGAGCGCTACGGGCGACTATAAACCTCCTGTGAATCTACCGTCCGGCGAAATCTCCACACCCGGCCGTTTCTCTTTTTCGTCTTTACCAGCAAAACGGCCGCCACGGTCGGCATCCAACCCGCATCCACGGGCTCAGCAACGCAGCACCTTATAGTAAATGAGCCACCATGGTCGGTAGTAACCGTGTTGTACGCTGGGAAACATTTTTAACACACGTAGACAATATTTCCAAATGTAGCGAACGTAAGCTCTCCTTAAAAGGGAAAAGGGCCTGACAGGCCATTATTTTTTTTTTTTTTTTTTGGGGGGGGGGGGGAGGAGCGGGTGTCAGTCTACCGCCGCTCTCAGCCTTTCGAGTGTACTTCGTGCGCACCATCATTTTTTTATTCGGAAAATAAATTAAAAAAAAAAAACAAGTAAAAGTAGTTTCTGTCCATCTCTGAAATATTGCTAAGTGATGTGGGAAGCACTTCCATGGTTTCAGGCGGGATTCAACGACACCATTTTGAATTAAAGGCTGCGGCTTTAATCCCACACTCCACAATAAAAGAAGGGGGATTAGTAGTTGGGTCGATGTTTCAAAAACTTTCCAGCGGCGTTTCAACGCTCTTCTTGCACTGGTTATGAATGACATTTGATTCTGTTTTATTTGAATCTCGATTATGTTGTGCGACGGATTACAACGGGTAGCGGCTTCAAAGTTCCGCTATTCACACCGGGCCCAGATACAGCGCAAATATTGATCCGCCGCCGACAATGGCTGTGGAATTCACGCTCCCACTTCCGCTATCAAAGCGTAGTTCTGGCGCTTGCGGAGTGCGAAAAAATTTAATGCCCGTATAATGTTGCTTCCTGCTGCTTAGTCGTCTGTTTGGTGTCACTGATAAGGTACGCCTCCGCGTGGATTACCTTTGTGTGGATTCTTATCCTTCCGGCGCCACAGCAGAACATATTTTCTTCGACTTACAGTAATTAACAAGGTGAGGGCCGAATTTTTTTGGAAACACGCCTTCGAAGTGGGAGTTCCGCAAACTGAACAGAGGTGAAAGCTGATTTGAAAAAGAGGGTGGGGAGGCGGGTAATGCGCAGGTAAGCGCATTTGAGAAAAAAAATTGAACTACTAAAACTCAACGCTCCCGCGAGTTTACACAGTATTTCTGGAATGTCTTGACAACGTTCCGGAACAGCCACGTGCTGCGCAGAAACATGTGCAAACCCGATGCTTCAAGACCATTCTGCCAACCCACTCATGGTTCTTTAGATCTTCATGCCGCTCTATGGTGGAGCTTCTTTTCATAGGCGGCCCATCAATCTTGAAAACGATTTTGTTTTCTCCGAATGAAAAGAAACAACGTTGTAGTTCTCGCTCGAAACTCCGCCGGTGTGTTCACATATAAAGTGCAGGCGTAGCAGAAGTGTTAATAAGCTTTATTGGGGAGAGTGCTCAGACGATTTGTTTGCCGTCCAGGTGGCGTCCCTAGTCCGGCATGCTGTAGGCGTGTTCACGTTTCGTAGCGTGAGCTACACTGGCCGAGGTTGAGCAGTTTTGCGTGGCATTTGGAGAGCCGTGCTGCGCATGCGCAAGGAGCAGTGACGTCACACGGCGCACAGAACATAGCTCGCTGCCCGGCGTTCACTTCAGTTCAGTAAAACTTTATTGAGGTTAGGGGGGGGGGGGGGGGGGATTAAAGGGAGAAACTTGGGTGGAGTCCGCTTTCCAGGGCCCCAGAAGCTTGTGCCCTGGCCCAGGCCCTGTCGATCAGCTGGCGCTGGTCTTCCAAGGCCTCGCTGGCCAGAGTCGCCTCCCACGTTTCGAGTGAATGAGGTATATTTTTCTCTGTTTGCCATATAACTGGGCAATTCCATATGGTGTGGAAAAGGGTCGCTTTTTCATTACATTGATAACAGTCCTCACTAAATCTGTCTAGGAAAATAAGCGCCAGCCTTGATTTGTGTGGGAAGGTGTTAGTTTGTGTTCTTCTCAGTGTTTGTACATCGTGGGTGTTTGGTGTTTGAGGAGCGGGTAGCATTCTCCTTTCAAGTCTTTTTCTTTTGAGACGTTCTCCGTAGGATTCGTATGGTGGAAGGGCGTAGGAGTGGTCCTCGTCGCTGCACTTTGTAAGACTTCTCGCAAGCGAGTCAGCGCTCTCGATTCCTTTCAAGCCTTCGTCCGCAGGGCACCATGTAATGTTGTGTACACGGTTCAGCTCCCTTGGGATGATATGTTTAGAGCTAATGGGCATTACTCCGGCAGTGATGTTTTTGATGGCTCTTGTCGAGTGCGTGATGATGTTTGAGCTACCGTTATTTGCTTCTCCCCTTCTGATAGCCATCAGAACAGCACTGCTTTCGGCTTCATCAGTGTCCTGTTTTCTAAGGGTGGCGTAGTCTGTGGGGGAGCCTTTGAAGTCGACAACTACTGCAATGGAAGAGCCGTGTGGCCCCTCACTTGCGTCAGTATAGACAGTGTTTACATGATTTTCGAACTTTCTTCTTAGAAAATTTGTCCTTGCTATTCTTCTTTTCTTGTTGAAGGTTTTGTCCATGTGTTTTGGTATAGGTAGGGTTTTTATTCCCTTCCTTTGGTGTGGTGATAGTTCTATGGTTCTATTCAAGAATTCTTTTTCTGCCGGAGAGCCAATGTTGGATAGGATTGCTCGGCCTGTGCGAGTTTTGAGTAGTCGTTCTGTTTGGTTTGCGAGCACTGCATCCCTTATTTCTCCGAAAGTGTTGCACACTCCCAGATCGTACAGCTTTTGATTAGCTGTGTAGATGGGGAGGCCGAGTGCTGTTTTATAGGCTGTTCTAATAGTCGCATTAATCTTATTCAGGTGGTTACCCTTTAGAATGTGGAAGGGTAGGCTGTAAGCTACTCTGCTAATTATTAGGGCTTGGGTAATCCTCAGTGTGTTTTCTTCTCTCATTCCGTTTCGGGTTCTGGTGATTCTTCTTATAATCTTGGCTATTTTTGTTGGGTGGTTTTGGCGACTCTTGTTGGAGTTTTGTCGGCTCCGTTGTTGCGTTGGATTACCATGCCCAAGATTCTTATTTGGCTTCTCTCAGGGATTGGTTTCGAGTCGATGTAGAGTAACGTTTGCTTTTCATGCCCTGAGGGGAATATTCTGACTAGCTCTGATTTTTCAGGGGCGCATTGCAACCCGTTGTTGGCTGCACGTTCTGTGATTTTATTGATCACGCTTTGCAGCGTTTGTATTTTCTGATTTCTGTTGCCTTTTTTTGTCCATAGGGGGATATCGTCCGCGTAAAGTACAGCCCCGAGTTGGTCGTATTCTGTGATTCTTTTTGCTATCTCTATCATAGTGATGTTAAAGAGAAGCGGTGAGATGATAGATCCCTGTGGTGTGCCTTTGTTGGGCATGTCAAAGAGATCTGACTTCGTGTCTCCAATGCAAATGGTAGCCGTTCTGTCGGACAGAAATGCTTTCACGTAGAGGAATGTTCTATCCCCGCATTCTAGCCTCTCTACAGCTGTCAATATGGCGTCGTGTGTTACGTTATCGAAAGCTCCTTTGAGGTCTAGTGCCAGGATAAAATGTTCCCCTTCTTCCTTCTTTTAGAAGATATCGTTCTGGAGTTGGATAAAAGCGTCCTGTGTAGCTAGGCCTTTCCGGAAGCCTATCCTGCAGTGGGGGAATGAGTTTTTCGTTTCGAGATGTTTGGAAAGCCTGTTGGTTATGATTTTTTCCAAAAGTTTTCCCAGACATAAGGTTAGTGAGATTGGCCTCAAGTTGCCAATGTCATGGGGCTTGCCTGGCTTCGGTATGGTTATTATTTCGGAGTGTTTCCAGGATGGTGGTATTGTACCGGGCATCCAGATTTTTTCGTTGAAGTATTTAGTGAGTTGTTCTATTTGTTGGTCACCTAAGTTTCTTATTATAGAGTTGATTATTCCGTCTCTGACGGCTGCTCCTTTTCTTTTTGCTCCCATGATGGCTGCGAAGACTTCTTCTTTAATAATGGGGCGATCTAGGGTCTCGTTCGCCGGACCTTCGTATCTTTTGTTTGTTGCCTCAATTGGACTATAAAGCCAAATTTTTCCTTCACGGCATGGATGAGTTGCTCGTTTGTACCCTTGAACAGGTGGGCAACTCTTTTCAGGTTGTGTTTGCTCTCCCGTTTTGTGCCTTCTGGGTTGAGCAGACTTTTGATTCCATGTTTTGGATGTGCGAAGAGTGTTCTTCAGGGTGTCACAGAAACCATTCCAGTTTTGTCTGGAGAGTCTCTCTGCGTATTCTCTAGCTGTCTTTGTTATGTTCTTGATCCGCCTTTTCAGAACCTTGTTGCTTTTCTGTCTTTTCCATCTTTTAACTAGTTTGTCTCTGTTATCCCATATATTCGCTAGGTATATGTCAATGCAGGCGAAGGTTTGATCTTCCGAGACGGCTTTGGTTGCTTTGTTGTGTTCATCAATGATTTTACTGTCCCATTTGTCTATGTCATGAACGTCGTCGTCTGGGCACTCGCTGCTGAAGGCTGCTCGCTCTGAATTTGTCCCCGTCAGTGATTTTCTGTTTCCTGCATTTATTTTTTCACGAAGTGGTTTTGGTTGTGATTAGAATGATATCATGGTCAACTCCCAGGTTTTCTTTGGTATTTATCCATGTAGTACATTTGTCCGGTCCTCTTGTGAAGGTTAGATCGGGATATGTGTCCCTGGAGCGGCAGTTACCGTTACGCGTTGGGGTTTCGATTTCATTGATGTATATAAAGTCGTAGTATTCTGCTGCGGTTACAATGTTTTCTCCTTTCTTAGAGTTAAGGTTGTAGTCCCATTCCTTCTGTGGGGCGTTGAAGTCTCCTGTGATGACGATATTATTATTTATGGCTCTTTGGTGCAATTCTTTAAATATTGGATCGAAGTCTTCATCTGGGCTGGATGGTGGGCTATAAATGTTTAGTAACAAGAGGCTTTTCTTTCCGCGAGAGTTGGGTATTATTTCGACAATGTTTGCTGAGGGGGATCGTGAGATAGCCTTGTACTCAATCATCGTGATGTCTTTTTTCACGTATATTGCGGCCCATTGGTCCGGGGATAACGAAGTTCTAGTGTATCCTTTAAGACCGACTTGCGAATTTACTTCTGGTAAGCAGAGTATATCCGGTTTGGGACCTTGTGTGCCGATGAAAGTTTCGAGTGAGATTTTCTTGCTTATGATAACTCTGCAGTTCCACTGCCATATAAGGAGTTGTCTTCGCGTCTTCGCCCAGCGTCTTCGCCAACCTCCGTTCCGCACGTGACGGCCCGGTCCGCTTGATGATCATGCGAGGGGTGGCCGGGTGTGGTACCGATGGCTCGTGCGTCGCAGCAACAACCGGCGTACGCTTCTGGAACCAGCTTAGCTCTGGAGCGATTGGTAACGCTGCGCCGGAGCCGCTTGATAAATATACATGTGTCACATAATGTGTATACTGTGTGTGTC
Organism: Haemaphysalis longicornis; assembly: GCF_048455015.1. Taxonomy (NCBI): domain Eukaryota; kingdom Metazoa; phylum Arthropoda; class Arachnida; order Ixodida; family Ixodidae; genus Haemaphysalis; species Haemaphysalis longicornis. The sequence goes on from NW_027526335.1 coordinate 56,537,960, forward strand.
ATTGAAGCAGCAGTAAGCATTATAATCAAGCTAATCCTAGACAACCAGGAAAACTAAGAATAACGAGATGAACCTTAGCTCACGCTACGTATATCCTGGCATAGTCGAGCTAAGGCACTGCTAATTTTTTTCACAATAATTATGTGAGTTTTGCTGCCAAAAGCAATTGACAAGTGGAGCCTAGACTTTTTATTTTCGGCTTTAGAATTATTAAATGGTGTACTTCTTTTTCATAATAAAAAAATAATGTGTTCGTTTTGGTTTTTGGATGTTGTTCATAATAAATGGAAATGAAACACAGAGAGGTCAACCTGATCATACTGGCCCTGGCCTTCTATTTCCTGTCCGTTCGTATTCATGTTTCCTGGGTTTCGCCATACAAGCATGGGTGGTATCTTAACTGAGCGCAACTTGTCTGCAGTGTTGGTATTTCTAAAGAACCTTTAAAGGGACCTAGAAAAGCTTTGTGAAGGTGGCAATCAAATGCATTCAGGTGGTAGAACACATAACGGGGAATTCTTGAGCCAACTGTGAGCCCCATACATTGTACGGATAATTTGTAAACAATTTTTGAAGATCGCCTTTCTCAGCCGATGAGCGCGACGCCGCGGCGAGCCGACCGCGGCTGACGCAACTCCGGTCGCGGCTGACGCAACGGCGAGGCGCCCCCCTGATTCGGCCGATCGTCGGCCACGGTGTGTCGGCGGCCGCCGGCAACGTCACTGCCATCGGCTTCCGGCTGCTCTTCCTCCTTCCTGCGCGATCCCCAGGCAAAGGCGGGTCCGCAGCGATTGACCCGTGCCCAGGCGCAGGAATGTAGCTAGCAGAGAACGGAAGTCGAGCGTCGCGATGTCACGTGGCTATTCCCAGTGTTTCCAGCTGCTTTGAAAGCCGCAGAGAGGGAGAAGGAATCGATCGGCAGGGGGGGAGAGGTGCACTTAATTGCTTTTCGCGCAGCTAATACTGAATCTAGATCAATAATTCCAACGGCATTGCATCGCTATGTTGGTACTACGCGACATTGCAGGCTTTTTGTAACTTTTACAAAAGGCTTTTCTGGGTCCCTTTAAGTTCAAGCGAAATGGTTGGATACTTTTTAAAGGAATTGCAAATATATTGTAGGGATGCTATTTTATATGCGAAGCATGTCTCAGCGAATCACGGGAGGTGTTTTTTTTTTTTCGTCGATATTTCGTCATTAGCTTCCTAAATTACCGCTTTGCGGAGGATGTATGATAGTAAAGTACAATACCCGTCTGAGATGTAGATGTTTTTTGCGACCCTGTTGATCCCGGGCACTGTCCAAACTTTGGAGAGCAAGCACGGGCTTGGCGCAAAAAAGACAACACATGCAGAAAGGACTGGACGAGCGGACGTCCCGTCCTTCCTGTATGTGTTGTCTTTTTCGCGCAAAGCCAGTGTTTTCTCACCAAAGATGCACCAATTCGCCCAACAACAAGTTCTGCTAAGCACTGTCCAAACGAATAAAAATAAAAACCCGCGATCATTTCTAACTTACGGGGTACCACACTTCTGAGTGGGTTAGGTTAATAAAGCTTAATTGGCTTGGTTGTAGTCTTACCCCAACTAACAAACATGGTCGGTTACAACCCTCCCCCCGCTGTCTGGCCGAGCCTGGTGAGGCTTCTACAACGAATTCAGGAGCGGCAGCTCCGTGATATCTGTGTTAAAACTGTGACTGCTAATTATCTATGGCACTGTTCTCTTCGGTTAACGTGCTGGAGAGAAAAGGCAGCTGTACTAGCGCTGCCTACCCCCGCATGCGTGAGCTGAACGGGTCGACCTCCTGGAAATGCAGCACATCCACGTTTACCCACCCGCCTGCGCACGTCTGGTAGTTTCTCAGAAAAGCTGTGACAAATGACGGAGGGAAAAACAGGCAGGGGGACAGGAGAATCGGCTGGTCCTCCTGTGCAGAGGGGTTACCGTGGGACGCGCGCCCACTCTTCACCGCTACTCGCGAGAAGTCGGCGGAGTCAGCGGTGTGGGCGGACTCCCCGGACAGGTTCCACCTGTTCTACGAAAGCAACGGCGATTGGCTATTTAAAGGCACCTTGCAACGCTCTTTGAGCACTGGAATTAAACCAACGCGACCTTTAGATTACACGGACTGGAATACCTGAGCGAAATGTTAGACGTGTGGGTGTAATATTACGCTAGCCCAATTTTACTTTTTCTTACTGATCTTTTGACACCTGTCCAGGTGTAAAGACTGTATTTGAATTATTGAATTATCCCGCAACCGCGGCTCCCAGTCAATTGATACCACTCCTCTGGACACCGCGGCTTGCTTCAGTGAAGCCCCCGTACAGAACCCAGCGCCGCGACAATACGAGGCAAATGAAGTAGCACACGGGGATGGAGTCACCTGAATAGCCAAACGTGGTATAATTTGCTTTAATGATAAAGCAATAAATACCGCAGGGGGAAAAATGTCGGTGCAGGCGTTGGTGAGTAGCGCCTAAATACACGATTGAGATAAGTTTCAAAACGCGTGCGTCGCATCAATAAAATATAGGAAAACGACCACACTGATAGGCAACGTCCGCACTTGCGGAAAGCCACGTGGGTAGAGGACAGTGCCTGAAAATGGCTGCCCGCTAGTTTCACCCAGTAGCGCAAGAGGCACCAGCGAGCAAGCCATTCCGAGTACGATTCTGAGATATATCGTCCAAATAATTTTGGTCTGCAGCCGGCCAACATGCTAGCGTATAAACTATAAAAAGTAACTAGCACAAATTTTTCCGCCAAATTAAAAACATACGGGGACGCTCAGGACTGTCTAAGAATGTGGAGACGAAAGCCAAGTTGGAACTTCTGTTTTTTGATCTGCTGTTGAACTATCTGCTGAACATTGCAGCTGCTCTCGTCGCCACTTGACTAGACGTCGCAATAACCTCCTCCAATGCTCGTTCCGCTTGCTCGCCATTGCAAGCAGCCTTCTGTTCATCCCTGACGGTACCTTCACCTCTGAAGGAGGTTCGTACTGCACGTGCGGCAGCCGCCTAACCTCCTCCAGCACAGCTGTTTCCTTTCCCGGTGCGTGCTCCTATTTTAGTGACGGAGCCCCTTGGGGAACGGGGCTGTTCGCGTCTCCTGTCATCGTCGTAATCGTCTTCTCATGTTTTCACGGTACTAAAACACCAGGAAACTCCTTCCCGGGTTGCGCTAGAACGCAACGCCTACAAAAACAAAAAACAAAAAAAAAAACTCCAGGACACTCGTTTACGCCTCGCGTTGGCGTGCTTCGTGACGCGCACTTAAAAAAAAGAAAAAAAAAACACCGGGACCCTCGTTTAGGCCTCCCGCCAGAGAGCTTTGTTCTTCAAAGAAAAGAAGATTTTACAGCAAAGCTAGATACCCGTACCCCCAATGGTTTTATCTCCGTTGGTAAAAACGCCAAGGCACCAAGAATACACTTACAAACTGCATGCTTCGTCCTTCCCCAGGTTTCACGTTAGTGGAGATGGGCCGAGAGTTTTATACCACTTTTCGATTTTTCTGTTCCTTACAGCGCGTTCCTGGAAACGTAGAAATCGAAGTCTTTTCACTCAGAAAAGATTTCCCGCCACAGAACTAAAAATTGTCACCCACAGCGCAAAAGAAAATTAGCACTCAGCGGTGTTCAATTAAACGTCAATTCTTTCGCATTGCAAATAAATAAAAAATGTCCATCTGCCCTAAGATATTTGGTCGGATGGTGGCTGAAGAACACAAGTTACATTCATAGTTTTCTGAATAACGGGCAAGAATTAGGAAACTTTTACAGCTCCATTGTGAGCTCAGTAGTCATAAGAGGTAGACTAACCTATACGCAGTGATAAGGTCGTCTTAGCGGTCCAATGTGCTATGTTTTTCTCCTCAAAGTTATGCGTATTAGAAAGTTCTGTTAAGATCTTCCGATATAAAGTTTTCTTGGCTGCGAAGTGTATTTGTTACAGAGGGAATGAAAGCGATGACAAGCATGGAAAATCACGATGGAAGTGATAGTTACTATTTCGCTGCTAAAAAGGTGTTGCCCATACAAACACTAAGAAATCCACGGTGGATGTTATCGCCACAGCGCTCCAACATGACCAATCGAAGTTAGAGAGCGTGCAAATTTGGCAAATAACGAGGGTCAGCATAAGACTTGACTGAAAAATTTGCCCTGCCTGGTCGGGGACCACACGAAAGTGGGCATGGCATTTTGCATGGCTGTTTGTCGTTGTGCTGGTCATATTTGGCTCACAAAGATTGTTCCAACTCAGAATTTTGATTTGACTGAAAAATGGGATCTTGTCAGGAAAAAAATGTAAATAGCCATAGATGCTTTCCGGTTGACCCTGCGCAGGTCCCATATTGGAGTGAAATCGTATGCTCGCCCTCGTCATTTGCCAAATTCGCAGGCTCGCTAACTCTGATTCCTCATTCTGGACCGAGCGCTCGCTAGAAAGTTGTTTTTGCCGCGAAGCGTTTCATGCCGGAAATCGCCGGAAGCGATTTAGCCTTTCGACCGTAACGCTATTCCGCTTCGCTGTAACTGTCCGATAAGTACAAGATATGGCACTTGAAATATGGCCAGCGCATTGCAATCGACCAGCAAAAATCGGCGATTTCGAAACCGAAATTGGCAGACGCCCGCGTTCTTTACAGCCATCCGCCCGAGGGATGAAACGTGGCCGAGCGCAGCCCAACCTTTTATCCGTACGCCAGCTGGTTGGCGGATGGGCCTGGCCAGCGAAGCTGCACCGTTGGGCTGTCATTTCCGCTTCATGGCTGCTCGTGCGATCCACTGAGAAGTGAAAAATATCTGTATTTTAACGACTAACGTTCCAGTTGCTACGGCCGTACCCAATGAACGTCCAAAAAATTCGACCGGGGCACTTAAGATTGACTGAAGCATGGGTTTGTGCTAGTTGGTTGCAAGACATATCGGGAAAAATCACGCACGGACGAGTAATAAAGAAAAAAAAAACTAAAGATAGTACAGGTGCTGACGGTTTTTCTTTTTTCTTTCCTCCTTGCCCCTGCGCAGTCTTTTTTCCTACACTTAAGCCTGCTTACGTGTAGGAATACGGAAGCCAAGCAACGGCGCCCGCGCCGCCCTCCTCCACTACCATGTTCCAGCCGCTGAGGTCGCGTGACTTTTGGCACCATTCGTGTTGACGCCGACAACGACGACGGCCACTTGCGGCGTTCATTTTTCGTGTTTTATGAAATGGGCACTGCTCCCACCTTTATAAGTGTGGCCCAGGTGAACCTTCGCAGCGTTCGCCTTCAAGGCGAAGCAGATGGGTATTTTTGGAAACGTAGGTGGGCTTTGTGCTCGCTGCCCCCCTTTTTTCCTTGTTCGTTTGTTCCGAGTTATCACAGAAGGAAACACATCACATCTTCTCAGAACCCCCTTAGCCAACGTCGAGGATAAATGACCAGCCGTTGCCCCTTATGGGGGCTGGGCTAATCCCGGGGTACTGCGAAGCTGGAGATGGTAACTACGATGATGATGAAGATTGAATGATTTATTTGTACTTACTGATAGATCTCTGCTACTAGAGACACAAACATCTCATTTCACATTAATAAAAAGACTAGCGGACAGAATATGCTCACCAAGTGAAAATACTAGTACCACGGCGTCAAAAGCGGTCAGTCTGGAGGAGACTTAACATTGTCAGGCAAAAAAAAGTTGGTTAGCTAAACTTTTAATAACGATAGAATCTCTGTATTCCAAACTTGTAACTACTTGGCATCTTGCTGCCAGTCTGTCCATGGCCGTCACGCCTCTCTTCCACATCTGGACATGAGCAGTGCCTAATACAGTATTGTATACTTGTAGTAGAGCCACACGTACAGCGGGGGCGGTAACAAGTAATGTCGCTCCCCCTTCCTTCTCCACCACCTCATCCTTCTTCCCCTCCTTCCCTTCCTCAATACAACTGTCTCTTCAGGGAGGTTGAATTCGTTTCCTCCTATCACCTCATTTTCCTCGCCATATGTAGGCACTTTCGCACTCAATAACTCTTCTAGCTGTTATTCACTCCTAAAAAGAAGGTTGGGCCATTCACTAACGGAACACGAACACGTTACCTGCCCCAGTATACACTAGGTACTTAGTACTCGAGATAGTAAATGCAGCATTTGTCAGGGTTACTAACTGAGGCGGGCAGTAAGCACCACTACCTTCCCTAGTAAGGTCCTAGCGATAACACCCTTCTGAGCTGCACGCGTTTACTAACTGGCCATGCATAACCTAGTCATAAGCACGACCTTAATCTAGTGTATACTACTTCCTACACCCAACTAATTTCCTAACCATGCGGTTGCCAGTAGCAGAGCCTACGTACCGTACCGAGGGTAGTAAGGCTCGTAAAGAGTTAGTAAATACGGCCGGTAACAACCTTTCACGACCTTTTTTATTAAGTGTTCTTTCAATTGAATAAAAAGGTCTTAGCCCTATTGTGGTTAGCTGTGGGTGATGGTTACACAAAAAAAGGCCCAAGATGTTTTCTCCGCCTGCCTGTCCGGCCATCCTCCTGGAGGACAACCGAAAGCAACATTTCCTATACAGGCTGACAACAAAGCGACTGCTATTAAATTGTGCCAGTAGCCAACAGGCGACGTCACATACATCCCCGGAAGCATCGCTGCAACCTTCTCGGCCCCAAAAACACTGAACATGCGTCGGAAAACTCTCAAAGAACGCCACATGCCGCAGCCCTGGTTGCAATCACGACCCGGTGGAGCAAAGTTTGATAAAACTCCGTGTTAGCTCCCAAAACTCTGTCGAGGTACTGGCCGACCGGACAGCACTCACACTTTCTCAACGCTGACACGGCTACCGGGAGGCGGAAAAGAGAAAGCTTCCCACGCCACCGGTTCTGAGTGCCGGGGTGAGACCCGGAGACGGCCGTCGGGCCGAAAGGATATTGCGGTGCTGCCGCGTCACGGCGGCCGAGCGGTAGTGCGTGGGGAACTTCGGAAGCGCTCCTTGGCCTGTTGCGTCAGAACATCGCGTTGCCGTGGCCGGCTTGCGTTAGAACTTAAGAGAGGCTCAAGGCAAACTACGCGCTGTAAACTGTGCGTAGACACTTGGCGTTAAAAAAAGCTCAGTTCAGGTTCAGTCTCAGGGTGCCTGCATGCGTGGGTGCGTAAGAGAAAAGATAGTTATAATTGTAACTTGCCTTCTTCAGAGTGAGGTTAGATTTCATTACTCTGATATGATGTAAACCTTACTCTGATGATGGTAAGTTTATTGGTTTTGCCTTGAGTAGGACTATCCTTCGTTACCGTATATATATATATATATATATATATATATATATATATATATATATATATATATATATATATATATATATATATATATATATATGTGTGTGTGTATGTGTGTGTGTGTGTAGAAATAATACTTTGGAAAAGGTAGCGGCCTCAGACCTCTGCCAACGTTTCGACAAGGAGACTTGTCTTTTGCCTTGAAAAAGACAAGTCTCCTTGCCGGAACGTTGGCAGAGGACTGAGGCCGCTACCTTCTCCAAATTATTATTTCTATCTGGTGACAATCTTCAAAGCCCTCTCATTTCCTGAATTATATATCTATATATATATATATATATATATATATATATATATATATATATATATATATATATATATATATATATGGTAAAAATGGGTATAGCTTCTAACAAAACTGTTTATTGGTCGACGTTTCGGTCGGCGGCCGACCTTTATAAAGGTCTTGAGAAAGGTCTGCATGACCGAAACGTCGACTAATAAACAATTTTGTTAGAAGCTATACCCATTTTTTACTATTTGTTACAGCCACCTAAGACAGCCCTCCTCGCAATCTATATATATATATATATATATATATATATATATATATATATATATATATAATATTGAGGCAGAGCGAGAGACAGAGAGAGCAACGACGGTATCTTTTCTGTTTTCGCTCGATCATAAAGGCTTCCTAGCTTCTGTTCCTCAGACCCTCCAGATTCTTGCATGAGTCCGTCCATCGGGAAAGAATGAGAGACGAAACAGATTACTGCAAGTTGCCTCGTGTATTGAAGTCAGACGCTGAAAAGTATACACGAAGGAGGAAGCGCATTTAAAGGATACTGAGATGAATTTATATGAGTCTTTATTCACTGCATTACGCAATTTTGGCCATGTAATAGCTTATTGGAGTATAGAGCAAAAGTCTAGAGTCTTAGCTAATCTATAAAAAGGCAGCAGAAGAGAGAGCACCTTGCTCCGTTCGAGACCGATGAATTAACTGTACCGTCAGGCACGTTTACACGGTCAATACACCTGCCCTAAATGGGGGCGTATACCGACATCACACGATGATATAAGGGAGCGTACTGACAGATGGCTAGGCCGTAGGACACCACCGGTGAAACAAAAGCAGTGGGAGGCAGCTCTTGCAGCGTGGACCTTGAGCTTCTGAGGAAACTGATTACCAAGTTCGTGAATGGCAATATATTACGGAGTCTTGAAGTAGGGGCACCAGCCATCTTTCTGCCCTGCATGTCCATTTTATCAATAAAGGTATTGATAATTATGGGGACGATGACGACGGTGATGGTGTGGTGATGATGACGAGGCGGAGAAGGTGGAACAGGTGCAGGATAAGGAAGACGATGACGATGACGACCCCTGTTTTCCAAGCGTTTTGCAGGCTACCTCAGCTTTCAGAATTTTCATTTTCGCCCACTTCCTTCTTAATATATAGACACTTCGTTTTTCCAGCGAGGTGCTGTAAAGTAAACACGCTCGCACTTAGCTAAATTTAGTTGTGCGTACTCACCAGCGCGCTGTCAAGACGATTTCAAAGGGGACTATGGCGCAAACAAAAAGGATTTTTCGACACACCTCTTTCGTTAAAAAAATTCTGGTAAAAACGTTTGTAAAATCTCAGCGTGGCCCACGCATTTTATGGCGTAATCTGGTGACGTATAGAACTTACGTATACACTCGCCTCGGTGTTTCTTTAAATGCCCCTAAAGAGACCATTACGGCATGATACATCGGTGTTTTATTAGGCGAAGCTGATATGGCTAGGGTTCGGTGTATTTTTTGCGTCTGTGCGCAAAATCTTGCGAGGCTGCCCGTATCTTCGAAGCGCGAGCCGTTTTAAAGCGCGAGGCGAGGCATTTAGAGAACGAGCGTGCCGGCGTGGGTCCCTTCAAGTTTCAACCGACATATTTTATGTACAATAGTCGTTCTTGGGCTACACAAACACGAAAAGTTTGCTCTTTCTATGTGTAAGCCCGTCTGTTTCGAAACTGTTTCGATACTGTTTCGATTCAGCCTTCCGGCCATAAGTTAGAGGTATACTTTAACGAGAGGTTAATATGGACAAAACCTTTGCAGAACACTGGAAACACACCTCTCACTCGTCAAGATTGATTTGATTGTAGAGTTTAACGCGCCGACGCAACGCAAACGGTGAGCCACGCCGTAGTGGTGGTCTCCGGATTAATTTTGACCACCTGGGGATCTTTAACGTGCGCCGAAATCTTGTACACGCGGGCGTTTTTGCTTTTCGCCTCCATCTGAAAAGCGGCCGCCACGGCTGGGAATCGAGCGCTTGTCAAGATTATTCAGCAAAAAGAACACATCAGGGAGAAGGAGGAGGTAGCCTTTACTGTGGTAGGAAGGTTCTACGTCAAGTGGGGGAAGTGGGAGTAGAATGGGGGTGTTTGTAGCTTAAGACGTCTGATAGGCGGACAGTTCGACACGAAACAGGTGGGCTCCTTGAGGAGGCTAGAGAGGCCGCGTGGGATGAGGAGAGCAAGCTCACGACTCTAAACTGCTCGCACTAGACCGATTTTGAGAGAAAAGTTTGCAATTAAAGCAAGCATGGAGGGTTAAAGTGTACGAGGGTCAATGTATAAAGAGGATGTATTTGGAGGAGACTTTAAGGTACTGCTGGGGTGGCGGAGGCCCAGAGGGGACATCATCACAAGCCTATCTACGCCCACTGCTGGGCAAAGGCCTCTCCCATTAATCTCCAATTACCCCGATGGGACATTAGTGAATGTAAAACAACAATATACAATTCGAACTCACAATGCTCTTTTATTTAAAATAAATTTTTGCTTGATATTTAAAAATGCAAGTTGGAAATAGAATATTTCCAAAAATACAAAGAGAGCAGGTGAAGATTTGGAAGACATGGGGGCGTTCAAAGTTCAACCGTAACGCTAGATATCAAAAGATGGAGCACGACCAGTGGAATGCACAAAATTTGAATCGGCTTTAGCAAATCTGCTCTTACCAATCGTGGGAAGAGTGAAACAGGAGCGGAAGAGCGTGACAGGCGGCCTAGGGTGAGAAGAGAGGCATTTACATGGCAGAGGCGGCAGAAGACCATCCTCTTTCGACGACAGTTGCGGCGAAGTCAGCAGATACGCGGCCAGTCATTTCAATGGTGAGAGCGGCACACGCCCCCAACGGGTCGCGAAAGCATTTTTTAACACGAACGTGTTTTATTCCCAGATACACCAAGGTTTCGCTTACGTCATATCCGTCACGGAAATGACGCCATTACAACGAAGCAAGCGGCCTGTAAAAGGTGCACCCCTGCACACATGGTTTCCTTGTGAGGAAGCAACTTTTAGTACTAAAGAGTGCGTTGTAGTTAGGGTTATCGGCTTTCTGCCTTTATATTTTAACTCTAAAGGGTTTTATGCCGGAATACACCAACATTTCACTGACCTCATACCCGTGACGGAAATGACGTTAGTACACCCTTGCCGAAGCGACCCGCCAGCTGGACGTCGCTCGCCAAGCGCACCCACATGACAGCCGCCTACCCGCGAATCATGCTCGGCTGCAGATTTCGCGGCACATTTCACTTTCGTGTTTTATCGATTCCTGTGACAGAGTAATAAATCATAGTTTTTTAAACTTATGCCACTTAACTTGCAGGACAAAATTTCGGAGTGCGGGTAGGGCAGGGAATAAGGTTCCGTGCATCTTTGTTCTGTGCGTGGAAAAACACCTTGCGGCAAAGAAACTTTATTGTGAATGGCCAGCAGAAAACTGTTTTAACTGTAAGAGTCTTCCTTAAAAATGACCGGAGTCTTGGCTCAAGAGAAAAAAAATCGCTCACGCCTTTCACCCGGAATTCTGTGTCACCCCTATGAATGGCGCTGAAAAGCTTCGCTTATAATCCACCTGCGTAGAGTGGAATGGCTCATTATTGTTTAGGAATTTTTTTTTAATGCGTGCCCCTTAATTCTAAACTCATACGACGCTGGTTCTAGAAAAAAAAAAGAGATAACAAATATTGACAAACGTTCATGTTTTGCGACGTACAACGTCAGCACTGACCGCAACTGAGGAGACACCAAAAATTGTAATAAGCTTATTAAAGCCATGTTCAAATTAAAATGGCACAATAAAATTAGTCCAGGGACGGTATTCTCGTGTTTGTCCTTTTTAAAAACGTCCGTTTTGCGTCCGTTTTATGGTGACGTACTTTCAGTTGTAGGCGGGCTTTGGGTTGACTTTCGCGCAACCGTTCTTGTAAACACAGTTTAAATGACTAAACATATTATAAACTATCTTTGATGTGTTTATTGTTCCGCCAGCGAACCAACAACAAGGCGACGAAAAATCGTTTGCTCCAAATCGTCTGGTCCGAGAAGCCGCGGCTCAGCTCCGCCATGCTTGCATGGCTTCACATCCTGGTGTTCGCTTTTAGCCAATCAGGGCTTGCTCTAAACGGACACTTCTGAAACGGACACAAAATGAACTAAGCACGAGAATGCCGGCCCTGAAAAATCGCTAGAACCGCAAAATCACGTTTATTGGCGGTAGCGTTTACCGGCGACCGCTAAATCGCGCAAGGCAGTACCTGTGATGTCATAGGAACAGCTTGAGAAAATGGTTGTCAAGTCACCACTATTTCATCTGTTGTATTATACCTGTGCTACACGCACGTTTTAAAAGACATTTGAGTCAAATGGCTTTCGAAATTTCAAATGCCATGCGAATTGCAAGGAGCTCCGCCGATCTACAGGACAATTCTCAAATGCAGTTGAAAGTTTCTGCGTTCACCCGCCATGTTTTGATGGCGCCACTGTTCGCCAGCTTCATTCTCGTAAAATTACAAAAAATAATAATTTTTGAGTTAAAATGGGCCAAAAAAACAGAATTATTAGTGATAAAATTGGTAACACCCTACAAACGCGCAAGAAACATGCACAAAACACGCAGTTTTTTTTTCGCACCGCGGGTGTTGAGGATACGAAGTTACCATGTAATCGCCGAACGAGTGATAGAAAACAAATATAGATAAAAAAATTATGAAAATGTTGCAATTGAAAAACCAAGCTTTACTCGTAAATAATCGTTTTAGTAATGGCTGCATGCAGAAACTGCGCCCGAAAGTACAAGTGTTCGCATTTCAAAGGCTTTTGAGAACATCAAAGGTAGTTGGTGGGGCTCCTTTGGCTCAAATGTCATTTCAACCAAATGCCTTTGAAAAACGTCGTGTAGCATCTCAAAGGCGGCATTTGAGTCAAATGGCATTGGGTTCAAAGGCCTTCAAAACAACCGTTTATCAGGGGTATGAATTGCCTAGCCTAACCGTTTGAAGTTATTGGCATGATTGTTATGCAGACATGATAATCTTTCGAACGATCCAAACTGGCGCTTGGCCTTAATGGACACTCTCCTCCTCCTCAACGTTACCAAATGCTCGAATACAAAAAAAAATCAGTTGTTTCCCAGTTGATAAAAACGTCAAAAAAACTTTCTGTAGCCTGTCGTATTTTCGCGTGGCGTACGGTCGTCTTGTCGTATTCTTGTCACGTTGTGATTACGATGTTCTGTCGTGTGCGGTATTCCTGTCCCGACTTTGATGTTCTGTAGCCGTATTCCAGTCTTGTCGCGATCCTGATGTTCCATCAGTAGTTGCACATGGTTTGAATGTTATTGCCCATTGTGAAGAGTAGCGTAAATGACAGTTCTGTTGTGACTACAGAAATGTTTGTCGTTGAGGATATTGACCTTGCTGTTACGCCAGAAATGTGGGTCGTAACAACAGATGGCCTTGTCGTGACAACAGGACTTCTGTTGTCACAACAAATATTTTTGTTGTACCACAGGAATTCTGGTTAGGTTTTTTGCGGTATCCCTGTTGTTATTTTAGACTGGGTTAGGGAATAATTCCCTGTAAAGCCTCGCAAAACTGCCCACCCTAAGGCAGAAAGTAATTACTAGAAATCTACAACAGTCAGCTGAGTCCGACTGAACTTTAATGTACAACAGCGGTTTCTAAGCCAAGAAGGGAGCTCGTTTCCAACCAAGCGGGCACCAGCTCCAATTCTGGGTAGCAGTTTTCTGTCGACCGAAGAGAATTGCGAAAGCCAGCGCAATATTCGAAGTTTCAGTTCAAGTTCAGGTACGTCAAAAGTCTAAAACTATTCGTTCGATGTCTGCCGAGCGACGAGCCACATGGCGGCAGTGCGATTCAATGCTTTAAGCCTGAAATTAAAATGTGAGTGGTGCAACAGCTTTCATGTCTATCCCGAAAGGGTTCTTCGATTTCCAGTAGGAGATCTTTTATTTTTGAATAAGCCTCGCTTTAAATGCGTTCCGTCGTGTGAATGGTAATTTGTCGTGCCGACTTGCGAGGACCCTATATTAGTCCGACTTAAAGTACTGGCTTGGCTAATAATAAAACTTTAGAGAAAACTTATTGTGGAGAACCGAACGAGGTGTAGACCGCTTGATTTGGGTAAAAGCAGGCGGAAATCTCGGGTTCTCATTATAACATTTCTCAGCATTTCAAATGTGTCCCAATATTCCCTCCCCGACATGCCATCTGGAACACGTGCGCAGCTCTGTTTATTAACAGACATTCAAAAAGAAGAACAAATGTTAGGCTGTAATGTGCCGCCGAAGTGTAACGAAAAATTTCCGATTGTATGATAAATCCCTAAAAATCTTTAGGCAAGTTTCAAAGCTTACATCGTAAAATCAAAGGGTGGGATGATAGCTAAAGCAAATTAAAGAACCCGGCAACACTTTTTTCAACTTTTTTTGAAATCCTAAATGCTTGCAGCACGTACTCACCCAACACACCCAGTATTTAGATTAGGGGGTCGCAAAGTACCTCAGCCAAAAATTACTGCTCTATGCCCACCAGATAGCTGTTAAACTCGCTCAAAAGGTTTTTCTCTCTTACCCGGTCTTGACGTTCTTCGACGGCTCGAATTACGTCACTAAGCCAGTAGTGGTTGTTGGCCGGTTTTCCTTCAGTTGCAGCAATGAACGCTTTTCGATAGCAACTATAAAAAAGTCACAAAAACAAAGCAGAAATGGAAGGCGTATCTGGTGCGATGAGCAAACCACGAAGTGCCGCTGTGTGCTTTCGATAACTATAGCTTTTGCGGTGGTTCCAGACGCAAAGGAAAGAGTGAAAGCACTTATCGAAAGTTTTTAAGGGTCCCTTTAAGGCGAAAATGCAGAAAATAGTATCTGGAATTGCCATTTCTACAGCTGGGAGCAAAGATTATACGATGCCACACCTAGAACCTTCATTCTGCACAACTATCAATATTGTCTTGTGCGATATTCGATCGTCTTGACAATCTCTCTCGATCTAATTAATTACGTATTGTGCGAAGTGTCGAGTATTACCATTAGAGATTCTGACTTTAACATACGAGATTCAAAACCGGATAATATGTATGTTTACTTCAGGTGTCACTTTTTCTTAACTCTAGTAACCTTTATTTTGTAATGCTCCCGGCTTCATTTTCAGCAGTTGGCTTTCACGTTTCTTTGCCAATTAATGTCAATATTTTAGTGCAGTTCGAGAGTCCTTTAAATTTAAATAGCGAGCAAAGTGATTCTATTTAAATTTCGTACTTTCGAATACAGGTTTAGGGGCGAAGCCCCTCTTGCCCTGTCCCGTCCCTCCTTGCTGCTGTATCCGGCACATTAATGATGATTGTGGCAGGATCCCCCTAGGGATTGGCCAAACAAAGATTGGCCGAAGAGGTCAAAACGTTAAACGCGTTCGTTGCTACCCAACAAAGAGGAGAGGAAGAAGAACAGGTTGTCGTTCGTCGCCTGCGAGCTCAAGACACGTACCGGGGGTACGCGACACAAGACGGTCTGCAAAAGGCGACGGCCAAGGTGGTTAAAATGTCACACACCGAATTCGCCAATTTCCCCATGGAGATTCTCATCGTCCCAAACAAGCCCTACATAATCACCACAAACATCGACGTCGTCGACGGGCTTGTCAACGGAGCGGTGGCAAGCTTGACGTGTCGAGTCTTTATATGATGTGCGGGCGAATGTTTCACGGTTTTACCGATAAGCATTTTAGCTTCGCCCCTCTCATCATCATACACTTCGTGGAGATGGCGGGATTTTTCTTTAGTACTGGCAAACCAGATATTGTGTTCAGCGGTAAGCCGTAGCGGGAAATGTGAACTAGATTTTCCAGCATTACTCCCAGCCTAGTTTTCCTCTCACTGGAGCGATCAGCTCCCGAAACGCTGACGCTGCAATCATGAAAGAAAAGCCCCGGGGACAAACGCCCATTCATTATGGTGCGTGCCCAAGCGTCGTACGTGACATTTCCACATCACCGTAAGCCCTTCGCAATATCTGGTGGTTTCCACTTACAAGTATACCTGAAGGGCGGGCTACAAATAGGCAAGGCACAAAACATCGCGCAAACACAAACAGAAAGGGAACATACCGATTGCGTTATACCACTCAATCCTGGAGGTAACTAGCTTCAAACAGGCGAAATGGTTCCATAGAGACGTTATTAGTCGTACTGACATACTTCGAGAAACACCGCATGAAGTCACTCCCTATTTGAAACAGACAACATGGTTGCAATGACCGCCGAGACAAATTATTACCTCCTTCTGCCCCGTCTCTTGTCCGTATATGTTTACTTTTACGGGCATTGACAGTGAGCACATTCTCTTCGTAGAAAATGGCCCCCATTGCTTAGACACCCGGCGTCTCGAAGCCTCTCGTCAAAACGCAGACGCCCCAAGCATTCGCGCACGCACGACTAGACAGTCGAGACGAAAATAGGCTCCAAGCAAGGAGGGTTTCATCCTGACGTTGTTTCGTGCCGCTGCTTCGCCGCACTCGGATTGTTATGTCGAGCATCAACCGGCTGCCTTAGATTCTTCTCTTTTGCGACGCTGTGCAACAGGATGTGCGCATTAAGGAAATTCGGAGATCGGAGGCAGAATAATGGGAAAATAAGACTCTTTGAAAACCCCGCAAGGCCCGCTAAAGCGCTCGCCTTCATTCGAGAAAGCGGAATGGAATCCTTTAAGATGCAAATTTCCCTTCCTTTTCTGTCACAGAGGGTCCAGCGCCTTCTTATCATATAGAACAGGTGCCCCCCGGCGGCCGGCAAATTCTGTCCTCGCTTGCGGGACATGTATAATATATTGCGTCAGGGATGCTTACGCGCGTATATGGTATACACTGCGTCGAGGCCCTGTCGCAGCGGTGGACCTCAGAATGATGGAATTCATGTGGCGCATCAATTGTTCGCGAAATAATTCCCGGGCAAGGCACACACAAAAAAGTCTTCTCAAGCTGCAGTGTTGTTATTATCCGCGGACCACACCGGCTTACCCGAGAGATTTATACACGCGGCCCCAAAATTTTGTGCGCGCAAGTATACAACCACGGCGCCAAATTTAAAAACTCTCCACCTTCTTTTCTTTCCCCTCCTGACTGTAGTCGTTTTTTTCCCTCGCTTTTTGGTTCAGCAAGTTTCTCGTGGTGAGCAAAAAACGTGCTCTTCTTATTATGTAACGGAAAAAAGAATTGAATCAGAATAACAAATGACTGGCGATGCATCGCCCCTGATTTTCTTTTTTTTAGCGCATTCTGCCTTCATTCCGGGAAACTGATCTCCCCCTTGCGAGGGCACACTGCCAAAATTAAAAGTTTAAGTATTCAGTAAAGAGAAGTTTCTTTTTTTTTCACTTTTGCTCATCAATCAGTGGTTCCAGTGGGTACAGCAACATCTTTTTTTTATATCTTCTAATAGCTCATGTCCTTCCTCCAAATGAATCGACTTCTTTTGTTAAAATTTCCTCAGCGATATTCAGGGATTACATGCGACCACTTTTTTGTACTTCATGTAGATGGATTAAAGGAAGTGTGGTCGTTAAAGGAAGCCCGCAAGAAGTTTTACTTTCTTGGTCATTAGCATTTATCGCTCATCCTAAAGATGGTAACGCGGGATAGGAAGCTGCACTAGATGTGTTGCGGTAACCTTCGGAAGTGTATATGTGAAAGGGCAAATTTCCGTGCTTTTGAAGTATTTAGCCAGTTGAGCTAACTGCACATTCTTGTGCCGCAAAAAGTGCACTCCGCTGTTTTTGTGCAGATAGCCCTTTGTCTTTAAAAACCGCGACCTCGATGAACTTATGCTGTATTTCTTGACACACACCCAGGTGGCAACTAGGCTTCTGCCTTAGCGGTAGGGGTCTACGTGTACCATCCCGTCAAAATGCTATAAACTTACTGCAGAGCGTGGTATCACTTTCAAGCGTGCGTTGAATCGGTTCCCATACCAATGGGCGTCAAAACAGCAGAGGCTACAAAACTTCAAGCATTGTAGCTGCACGTTTTGTTTGAATTCGGAAAAAAAAAATAGGAACATAAGGAAAGGACGCCGAACATTATCTAAAGATAGTTTTCCAGGAACAATGAGGGGATATTTACCAGTCGGCAGAACAAATTATGTCCCCATTTCGATTTCAATCCCCTTGGCTATTTAATACACCTGACACAACTTGTCTCCGACTCGGAGATCCGCTTATTCTTAGTTGTCACGTTCGATGCAGCCAGCTGCAACGCCTGTCTCGCCAATCGTGGGTCCCGACACTACGCAGCCAGCAAATCGTCGCGAAGTTTGACGTGCTGAATTAACGCGCGTTCAACGCATGTGTCACCCCCTGTAACTACAGTGCCAGAGCCTACACCAGTTCACTCGCTCTAGGCTAGTCCGGCTGTCGCATCCGCCATACTCTGGCTGTGTCTCAGCTGTATACGATGGTTCGCGTGTTGCTTCTCTTTAGTGCCCTCTACTACCCGGTTATTGAAAGAAGGCGACGATGCCCTGGCATGTAGCGTTTCGTTTTTCCCAGCGCCAAACGAGTGTGGCCCCCCGAAAAATAACTGTCAGTAAGGCTTCGGGCAGTCTTATCGCGAAGGAAGCTTTGCTGCCCCGAACAGGGATGGTGGGAGGCTGGCTGTTCCTTAAGACTGTCGGCTGCCAGCTGCGAGAATGTTTGCTCTGACCTGGCTTCGAGCTGTTTGCGCTCACTGATCGATAAAATGGTCCTGCTAAGAAGGCAGATTTCGACTTCTGTTCTAATACACCCTACACGGAAGCGACACCTACCGATCCCCCCTCGTGTAATGTTCCCGGCAGCGAGATAAACTCGATTCGTTGGGGAGTCTTATATACCTTACTAAAGGATGAGTTGATAGCGCTACATTAAGGCGGATCATACAATGTCAACTAGAATCTGTATAGAACACTGAAAAGATCGCAGAATTTTAAAGGAGGGCGCGGTGTTTCTGAAACAAAAGTGTACAAAATCGGGACGACGAAGCGGGTACGTAAAAGCGGAAGAGGTCTGACGCTCTTTGTATCGACCATTTGTTACGACGTCTGAAAAGCCGAAAAATAACCTTTCGGTGCCTGTCGGGAAAAAAAAAGTCGAATTTAATTGTTCTCTAGTTTTCTTTTTTCTTTTTCAATTGCGATGCCGTTGCGTTGACGGTCGACGTCCTTCAGTAAGCGTCAAAGAACGCGGGAGCATGAAATGTCACTACGGCCTGGTGTTTTCATTTGTGCGTTAGTTAAGTCAGCAAATCAAAAGAATTCGAGCCTTTTCGAAAACTGAGAACGTAAGCAACGGCTTTGTTGACACTATTCAGCAGCTGCGGCTACGAAAAATCTCTCCGTTTTTATTCGCTAGGTGGGGGAATAAAAAAAAGCGCCTTAAAAAAAAACAGAAACAGTTCCCGCCTGAGGATGATACGGGATAGCAGATCCGATCTGATAGCTACGCACATTGCTATGTAGTGCATATTTTTAATTCACCAGAAAATGGTTAACCTAATAACAATAACTAGGCAAAACCTTAATTCGTTCTTTTGTTAATGGAACATGCATTGGCCAGAAAATGGAGGTTTCTAGTCTGAAACGACGCTTAACAAGGATTGTGCAGTGTTTTCTTCTAACAGCAGAGATGTTCAAGTTTAACTTCCGCCGTCAAGCGTTACCATAAAGCTCAGCCCAGCCGAGCGCACGTGATCGTGCGCCTCGTGAGGAGCGCTCGGCGTCGTTCAGGCTTGCGCGTGGGCTTGCGCCACGTGATTAGCTCGAAAAAGTACCAAGAAAGATACCGAGCGCACTTGAACGGGCGCCTCGTGACGAACGACGCCCGACGTCGACCAGCTCGACTTTCGAGAAAACTCTGCCCATGCAGTGTTCGCGGCGGGGGTCTATTGCGTACTGTTCTTCTCGTCAGTTCACGTGCGCGCGCTCCGGAAGTGGGGAGCACAGATGCGGAGTTCGCGCTAGCGTGTTCGCGAAGCCGGTTGCCGTGATTTCCAGTTGCCGCGGGTCGCTTGCTCTTGCTGTTGCTCCGGCCTTGCACCACAGGATGCGTCATTTTTTTTTTTTTTTTTGACACACATAAGAGCAAAAGTAACGTGAAATGGGTGTTTACAAAACGGACTGTGAAGGAAGAAAAATTATACCTACGTGCGATGCCAGTCTAAACAAACAAAAAAAAACGTGTAGCATCAATCATCATATTATTCGTTGATCCTAATTTAGTTTTACAGACGGCGTAACCCTGTGTAAGCTCAGCTTGCTCAGTCGAGGTTTGAGCGTTAAGTGAAAGGTGTGAAGGCAGCCTACGCCTGCCTAAAATTTAACCACTTTGGGAGCTTTTGCTACTTATAAACCTCTCGCGTGACTGAGGATCATTATAAAAGGCGAGACTTCACAACTCGCATCACGCTATTCACAACGTCGCATGCTAGCATCTCATCGTCCAATCACGCCACAATGCAAAGTGCCTCTTCTGCCTAACTGCCAAAAGGTCCGCGCGCAGAGTCACGCCAAGCAGTGACGCTATCAAATTTCCCGCCGAAGACTATCCCGCAGTAAATATTTTAGATTATATTTTTTTTCGCAGATACGTGCTCTGCCGTGACGAGAAAACATCCGCTTGCCAAAAACAAACAAAGAAGCTTTAGAACTGCACAGCACAAGTTGCAGCGATGTCTTATCAAAATTAAAATTAAGCCCTTCAATTTGCTTCTCAAACTTTCCAGGAGTAATTAGTGCCCCTGAAGTTAACACATCTGCGTGGCTTCGTTTCAGCACTTTGAGATCAGCAAAGGTGAAAGGTAGGGAAAGTGGGCCTCGAACAAAACTTTTTCCGGTAAGGCATAAGCTTGTCACTCAACGGCGACTTATATGCCTGGGATGTTCTCCATAAAACGACTAGTCAGCGTCATCGCCCTCGTCTCAGTTGCCATCCCCATCGTCATCATAGTGGTAGTGTTCCTAATCATCATCATAATCTTCATAATTATGCTTTTGCACACTTCAGGACGTAAACCTAATGTTTTTCAGCCGCTCCAGATAACGATGAACATGAAGATTGGGCAACTGTTAACGATGTGTCGGTGTCGATACTTTCCGTCGCCGTCGTCGATCAACTGACACTACTACACGATCAAGTGCACAAGAAAACCACGTTCTGTATAGAAAAGCACAGAAGATGCTTTCAGCGAACCAACTTCCCCGGCTCGCCGTAGCTACTGTCTCTTCCTTCGAGGGAAATAGAGGCTAAGTTCCCCGCTGAAACCAGGGCCGTAAAACTTGCGCGCGTTGATCCCACTACCGGTCGTTTCAATTGGAAGCCCCACGTCGGCGCCCGCTCTCAGCTTCCTCCATTTTCCCGTTTTGGGGGGTGTTTTTCCTCGCTTTCTGGCACTTTCGAGTCCCTAAAAGTAACTCGAGATCCGCGCGCGGAGTCGGCTGCCCACACGCATGGTTTCGAGAGAATCCATAATAGCATCGTGGGTAACATTGCCATATGTGAAATATATGTGGAGAAACAGTGCACCCACGATTCGGTGACGGTTTCTTTCTTGCTCTACAAATGACACCAACCCGATGACACTGTCTATGGAGGATAATAAATATTATTTTTCTCGAGACACCATCCGAGTTGGGCCTGCATAATTATCTTGATTACCTTTCCGATTCAGCTTGCGATTGGTCTGTATGAGAAGAGCTCCAAGGGGGATTTTGCTGCCTTGAGTAAGGCAACTATTCGACTGCATTTTCGGTGGTTTGGTTTATAGCTCCCGCCCCGTTTTGGTTATCTATTCAACATGTATACTGTTGACAGTATAGGCATCTTTTGTACAACCCATACTTTAATTTTCGTCTCATAATCCTCATACCTGTAACCCTCTATGTTTTTGTCCCCTTCCCCTTCCCTCCCGCAGATTCCCTTTACATCAGTTCGATTTCTCTGCTTTTTCTTTCCATTCATTACATTTTCTTTCTCTCTCCCTCCCTTTCTTTCTCTCTCTCTCTCTCTCTCTCTCTCTCTCTCTCTCTCTCTCTCTCTCTCTCTCTCTCTCTCTCTCTCTCTCTCTCTCTCTCTCTCTCTCTCTCACTCTCTCTCTCTTTCGTGAGTCTCATTCTTCAAGATGTCCCAAAATGCAAACATAGCTTCCTCCTACACCCGCTCTTTCCACTTGACCTTGAGTCCTCCCGCCTGAGTACAAGCTTTTTCTCTACGTTTTTTCTCTGAATTTTCTCATTTCTTCCCTCGATCAAGTAAACAGTTTTCCCCAACTTGTGATCCCACTCCCCGGTAGCCACTATTTTACGGTACTGTTCCACAAATTGTCAGTGGACTGCTCCTTTACAAAACTAAATTGTCTTCTCTGTAGCGTTTGGCTGTATATTTGTATTATTTACAACGCTCATAACGTTCCGCGTAGAACGCTCACACGTTGTCCGCGGAAGAACAGTCTTGAAGGTCGACGCTTGGGCGAGTCGGCATGCCATAGCTCTAAAACAGCGCACACAGGACACAAAGACGACGCCGTGTGTGTGCCCCCCTTTCTATTTTGCATTCGAACATTTTCCAGTCATGAAAATAGTCAATGGACGAATACAAAAAAGGAAGGGGAACACAAACACGGTCCCGTATTTGTGTCCTGTGTGCAGGGTTGCCCGGTCTGGTGAATCTTCACCAAACTGGCGACTTTTAGAGACTTGTGCCTACGGAAACTGCTGTGTAGTGATTTGGCTACTTTCTGGCTCCTTTCAGCATTGGGGATTTTGCATATTTCCGGGCCCTTCAGATGCCCCACTTTCCACAAAAGCGGCCTTATATGACGTTTCAGTGCATATCAGCTGTTGAGAGAAACTGAACAAACACAGCAGAACAAAGCAGTGTTGGTGGTTGAGTAAGTTGGCACATCATTTAACGAACGGCGCGACACACAATACAAAAGGCGACACAGCGGCTGTGTCGCCTTTTATTCTCTTTGTACCGTATGTCGCGCTGTGTTGTTAAACAACAGAACAAACATTTAGAGATATGACTGTTATCTGGCAAAGTCTAGAACAGGTCCCATAAAATCAGTCACTCAAACACACCACCGCACAGTTCTACTTGCCGGCAGAAATCAAAATTTGCCTTGGTCCTTTTAATATCCTACACCTGATGTCGTACAAATAGCGTCAAAACCTTCAAGCAACGCCATCAGTTTAAAGTGTAATCCTTCAGTACTTTACGGAAGCTTGAGTTGTCATGCAGAGTCGTTGGTAGTAGGCATAGCGACTTATCTATGGGAACGTAAAGAGGCAGCGAAATAGATAAAGAAAGGTGTGCAGGAAACGTCCATTCCAAGTCATCAAATTCTTTGAATGCTTCACCGAGACAGTGGTCAACCGCTGTCAGCTTCACGGATGTTTTGCATTTTTTTTCCGCAAAGGTAATGAAAAAGTACTTACTGGCATCGCTTTGCGGGAAATGCCGACTTTTCTGACTTTTTTTAAACATTCACATAAAGGTGGGGACTTTTTTTGCTACTTTCGGCAATTTCCCGGCGACGTTTTCTTCTGGGGACGTGGCAACCCTGCCTGTGTGCGCTGTTTTAGAGTTATGGCCTACCAACTCACTCAAGCGTCCACACTTATGGCTTTTATTCCGCGTATATACAATGTGTGAGCGTGCGTACGTAACAAAGGGAGCGCGTTTCACGTGGTTTGTACTTACTGCGCAGCATTCCTGCATCTTGTGTGAAAACAGGGTATGCCACTTTTCCCCGATTGATGCGCTGTGCCCGCCAATGTTGGGCGTCAATTAACCAGAGGCGCCTGTCACCGCCGTTGAAAGGGCGTGACACAACGTTCGCCGCCACACCCCCGCGAGACACGAGTGCGGGGTGTTGACGTCTGACATCTCCTGGGTGCCTTTTGTCTCCAATGTCAACCACGAAAGGACTGGTCAACCTTGACGACTGAGCGAAACATGAGTCGTAGCCTATTGTAACAGTACAGGAAAAGAGAAAAGAATATGTATAAGGCGAAAACCTTCTCAGACACTCTCCTCGCCCCAACACTCATTACTCTGCTTGTAGGCACTACGTGCGCTGAATTCGTCGTTACACATGGGGTCTCCGTTCTCTTCGAACTAGCCGTCCCGTTCGCTGTCACCCTCTTTTACAGACCCCTCGTTACAAGTCTCCCATTTATGGTGCCGGCCTAAGAAGCGAGAAAACCCCGAGGCCTATACTACGCAACTCTCTCTTTCAAAAAGCGCATAAAAACGTCAACTCATTATCACTCTCTTCATTGAACCTTGGTCAACACACTCCTGGTGGTCCACATGACACCCGTCACTCGTCACCGTAACCGCTGCACTCGTGAACAGCGGCGCTCGACCAAACTGTCGTCAATCTGACCACTGTTCTCTTGCGTTTTACACTCAACCACACCGCATAAGAATTAGCCTAAAGGCAGTGCTATTTTGTCTTATGGGGGAGAAAAAAATGGCACACCAGATTCAGTTATAACAGGCTTCTGTTATAACAGACCCCTGTCTAAAGAGATTTAGAAGCAATGGTTATACAATCGATCGTTCTGATTGAAGGTCAGGACTTGTGATACAATTTGAGAGAAGGTGACGAGACTATTTTCGGTGTCTCGTTGCCACAGTTATCAATAACAAAGGGCAGAAGGCATGCCCACTTTGAGCCACCCATTCAACGTGTGTGATAGGCTCTGGAGAACCACTCGGAAGCCTATTAAACATTCCAAAGAAAGAAACAAAATCTATTTTTAGTCTTGCATGATTGAGCTTTACGACGGCGTATATACCAAGAGCTTAAACCATCGTTGCAGCACACGAGAAAAAGACGTGCAGTGTCATCATCCCCAGCGCGAAGATAACTCGCCTTGCTGGCATAATGGCGGGGAAAGTCTCCCGGTTACCCGACAAGCGGTGTACCGAGCTTATTCCATCAGGCCACAAGAAAAGAAAGCCGTCACCTTAAATCAGGGCGGCCCGTGTGTCTACGTTATACAGTAACTTCGGCGCCTACAAAGCCGGAGTGCCAAGCCCTGATCGAGGTTTTCCGATAAATCTCCCGGCCCGGGGTAAGAAAGGCGCAGATATATAGTTGACTGCTCTCCCAGCCTCACCTGGACTGCGTCGAAATTGCCTCAGACAGCGTCCGCGATATTCCCTCTCGGAGAACTCGCTCCGGCGAGCGTTCATCCTTCACCTCGGGCTCTCCTTTCCGTTTTCCTGGGCAGCCTTCACTTTCGACCCGCGCCTCCGCATCGTCTCCTCGAGCTCTATGGGTGCGCGCGTCCGCGCCGGAGGTCTTCACTGCCTGCCCGCGGGGCGCATTCAGGCGGAGGTGGCTGGCAGGCTGACAGCGCGGAGGCGGCGTAGAATCGAGTTCTTTTGTCTGCACCCAGACCACGCCGCAGTAAGAAGATAGGCATGCCGAAGGGTCCGCTGCGGACGAGATCGCTCCCGTCGTGTTATTCATTTTTCCAAACTCTCCCAGCCGTGACCGCCTGGACCGGTGGAAACGAAAAGAAAATGGGATGCGCGCGTTCGTGTGCGTTGTTTGGTGGAGTGGTGTTACGAGGGGCTGGTGAGTGTGGGGCGACGGGTGGGGCGGCTGAGGGAGATTGAGATTTTGGCAGGTAGGTGAACAGAGTGACTGGAAATGAAGACTAGCCTGCAAATGCCAGGGGCGCGGGGGGTTAGGAAGATTAATAGTAAAACTTCCTGGTAAACCTAAGGCGAACAGAACGTTAAAACAATCGCAGGGATTGCAGCAGGAGGCAAAAACGGGAACTCGGAAAAGCTGCTTCCCTTCAAGTGCGCATTTATACGCCATATTTTTGAAAAGTTTTATTAGATTACCAGGGTTGCGTCAAAACGTTTTGTTTCTTTTTTTTCATTACTTCCTAGTTGTCCCTTACGTTCTCTGAGAATGATGCACCGTTTTTCCCTCGATCTAAACGGAATTTAAAGCATCGGTTCGAATATAAAGTGGTTTTCGACGATCTAAGAAACGAATATTCTCCGTTGAACGTATGCGGAACTGTTACTAAGATCTCACGGCGACGGGACCGAAGGGTACGACATTTGCGCACAATAATTCGGGGGTGTGGCGTGAGGTCTGCTCCTCAGGGTATAGCAAACACTGGAAAACCAGGCTTTTCTCCCTTTCTCTAGTTGCCAAACCAAAGTACGAATAATGTTCTCCAGATTTCCTACGGCAAAGACGCGTTCGTTGCAACACTGCTCCTTAAGATACGCACGAATGTGAGAATCGATGATGCCGCCCACTTGGCGAACATGGCGCTGACAGCGTGTTGTGTGTTTTTCTTGTCCTGAAGTCTTGTGTTCCCAGGACAAGAGCGTCGGCAGTTCTGTCTTTGTTGGCTGTTGGGAAAAAGAATCGTTCCGAAATAGGGTTATGGAAATGCTGCAGCGGGGGTGCAAAGCGTTCGTTCAACAAAAAAAATAATAAAAACAAAAAGACAATAAAGTGTGCGTTATTGGATTTCGGAGCGTACAGAGTGTGACAAGAAGAGTAAAGGGTGAGGAAAAGGAGGATGGGGGGGGGGGCGTAAAGGGTAGCGCAACATCGCCCGGCGCTCCCGGTCCCGCTGCAGGCCTCGTTCGCTCCGTGCGGATATTGAACTCCGACGCCGCAGGGGGCGGTTGCCTATGAACACGATTTCCCTACGCGGTTGCGTGGGAGGTCCGCAGGCACGAAGCCGCCATGTCAGGATATGCACAAAACAAAGTTTCGATAAAACTATGTTTCTAAAGAATAAAGGTAACAAAAACCAGGGTTGTGTATTTTAGCAACACGCGACAGCGCCTTCAGGGGCGGGCCAGCTTGCTACCACGCTTACATTACAGAAAAGAGTCACTTACGTAACGGCGGTTTGTTGCAAATACGGTGTTTAGAATACCGCGCGTCCGAGAATTTTGTTATTTATTGATGTTACTTTACTAAGGCGAAAGCCGTATGCACCCCGTGAGGTGAAAAACCCGTTGTTGTGAAGAGCGGATGGCCCCGAAACTCCGCGTGCGCGCGATAGAACCTCGCCCTCAAACTAAAGGTTGCCAAAAGGAGACATAACGCACAAAATAACTCCAAAAAAAGCACGAACCTCTCGTAGCCCAGTGAGTGAGCACCCTTAGTGGCTCCATAGCTCGCCAAGGAAAGCTGTCAAACTACCTACTGTTCGTTGGAGTTGTCGAAAGCATTCGCGCCGTTTTTTGGGGCAGAAAAGTACTTCGACATCGTGATTACCAGCATTTTCTGCGTCGTCTAAGCATTGTCGATGACGCAAGTGTGCTAGCAAAGCGGGAGCGCACGAGACACACAACGCCGTTGCGAGCCACGCGAACGGACGAAGTGCCCGAGGAATGTTTTTATTTTGTAGCGAGGTCAACAAACTCTCCACACGAGATGGTGAGCTTTCTTTTTCTCTGTCTGTCTATACATATTTGAGACGAATATGCAGGTGACAGCGTCCATGAATGCATTAGCAAGAATCCTGCACATGCAAGTAATGTCTTTGAAAAACTGGCTTTATACCCGCCGCGCTGGCTCAGGGGCTAAGACATTGTGCTGGTGAGCACGAGGACAAGGGTTCGATTCCCGGCCACGCCGGCCGCTTTTTTGACGGAGGCGAAAAGCAAAAACGCCTCTGTGTACGAGATTTCGGCGCACGTTAACGATACCCAGGAGGTCAAAATTAATTCGGAGCCCTCCCCTACGGCGCGCCTCATCCCCTGCGTTGCGTCGGCGCGTTAAACCCTACAACCAATCAACAAAATCTGACTTTATAACGTCGAAGTAGAAATTTCGGTAACTCCGCTAAAACATCTCTCCCAAATCGCGCTGCTTAGTGCCAATTAGCCTGCTTTATATTTAACGGAACTAGTAAAATTAGTAAAACTCTCCCTTGTCTATAGTTTAGTTTGGCAAACACGTACGTCATTGTTCTAGTTATTCGAAGCGTGTCTGTCTTTACCATTAAACACATTCCCTCTCTCTCTCTCTCTCTCTCTCTCTCTCTCTCTCTCTCTCTCTCTCTCTCTCTCTCTCTCTCTCTCTCTCTCTCTCTCTCTCTCTCTCTCTCTCTCTCTCTCCATTAGAAGCACCGAACAAAACATGAAGGGTTAAGAGGAGTGATTTTAACTAGCGGCTTTTCCAGTAGCGATTCGCCTACAAGCGCTCCCTGTACTCGCTCTTGTGCCCCCGAGTAAAGGGGCAAGAGAACTCAGGAGTAAAGTGAGTGTGCCGTCTCTTTTCTCGCCCAAAAAGCAAAACCATACCGTCACTACACCGCTCATTTTACTTTCAACTTTCTCTTCCCACAAGTCCTAGTGACATACAGCAGAGATCGATTGTCTTCTCAATATCTCCTTCCTTCTTTTTGCCGAGGAATAACAAAAAAGAAACTGTGGTTGATTCCTCTGTCATAGGAATCGGTAAAACACTAAAGTGAAATATGCAGCGAAATCTGCAGCTGAGCATGATTTGCGGGTTGGCAGCTGTCTTGTGGGTGTGCTTGGCGAGCGAAGTCCGGCTGGCTGGTAGCTTCGACAAAGGTGTACTGGCGTCATTTCCGTGACGGGTATGACGTCAGTGAAATTTTGGTGCATTCCGGCATAAAACACTTTCGTGTCGAAATATAAAACACCACGACGTACAAGCCGTCATTCAACTTGCTTTAGTACTAAAGGTTGCTTCCCCGCAAGAAGACCCTGTGTACAGGGGTGCACCCTTTACAGGCCGCTTGCTTCTTTGTACTGTCGTTACTTCCGTGACGGATGTGACATAAGAAAATCTTCGTGAATCCCGGAATAAAACACTTTCGTTTTAAAAAACGAGAAAAACGCCCGCATTACAAATGCGAAAGGCTGACAGCAAATTAAGTGGGAGCCATTCCAGCACCACAGGGGCGCAACAGCTCTCCAGCCGGAACGCCCACGCGCAGGCAGGGTTCCGTCGGCTAACGGCATCTCAGCCTGGCATGGAGTCGGGCGCGGCTCGGGTTGCGGCGCTAAGCGTTAACTTTCCGCCCGCCTCATTTATTACCTCCTCAAAGGCGCACGCCTGCAAGAAACGTCGTCCTGTTGTTGTAATAAAGCGTGGTTATCTCCGGCTAGCACAAGTCAGTTAAAGAACAGGGGGCCGTTCAACGAGGGATGGGACGTCCCTGAAGAAGAAGGATCGAAAAATAAGAAAAAGGGAAGAAAGCGGGAAGAAGGAAAGAGGAACGACACGGCAGCCCGAAAAAAAAAAAAAGCTCGAACTACTCTGACACGTGTTCTTGAAGTCTATCAGCAACATGGCGGCCATTCATAACGTCTTCTGTGGCGGTAGGGGGCGTTGCAGGCGGTGGTGGGTGTGGTCGTCGCCCCCGCCCTACGTAGCGGTGCTAATGCCAGACTCAGAGGAGTTCAGTGTTCGGAAGGCACTACGAAAAATGAGCCACTAAAGGGCCGCCAAGTCTCCCTTTTTTTCATTTCCGCTTCAGTGCTCTTTGTCGTATTGACGTTAGCATCCGTTCATTCTCCCTGTAGCTCGGCTTTCGCGCCATGGTTGCCGCGTGGCAAAGACGCATCGCTGTGCGTTCACTGACTAGCAAAACAATGCGCCCCGCGTCCCATTAAAGGGAACGGGGTGGAATGTGACAGCTGCGCGCTTGTCGAAGGAAACTGCGGAGGAAGAATCCGCTTTGTCAGAGTCATGGAAGGCGTGTCAGGTCGCGGCACCCGCTCGCGCCAAGGACGCGCGAAAAAGCGAACATCTCTGTCAGACCTACCGCTGCGCGTTATACGGAGGAAAGCGGAATCGACTGAGGAATATAAACGAGCTTTCACGCCAGTGAACTGTTACTCGTTTCAGGAGAACCGTCAGCGACTGTGACAGACAGCACAGTAGGGAAATCTGCTTTTTAAATAAAGTCACAGTGAGATAATTCGGATAAGCAGTGGTTTATTTTTTACGTATAACACACGTAATATTGTATGAATGAATAATGAATTTAATTACAGTGCTTTATTACACAGGGTGATCCAAGTTGAGTCGACAGATTTTTTTTTAAATTAGGAGCTTCCATCTACGTGAAGCCCTCCTTACAGTGAGGTTATGCGCCCAGGGGGGTACACAGGATGTGGTGATAATTATTAATGTCGGTGGCATAATTAATTAAAATTTAATAATTATATTTTAACGGGCTGCGGTAACCAGGCATGCTTGTATTGAAATGTTAGTCGCAATCGTGGTTCTATACTCTTTCCTTTGGCATAATTCTTCTAGCGCATCCGCACACCGAGATATCGAACTGCGAAGTTTATTTGCCGTTCGCAAGATTATGCATGCAAGACAGTGAGGACCGGCCCAAAGCTCCACCCTTTTGCAACGTGTCTGCTGTGCACGGTGTTTAGATTGACAACGGCGTGGAGGCATAGGCAAAATTATAACTTGCACCCTTTTAGTCTTGGCTTGCGTAATCGCAAACTGTAGTGCTCGGAGCCGCTATTGTTCCTTGATTTCGCCAGCCGAAAGTGAAAGAGGGGTAGTTACTACGTTTGCCTATGCATCCACCCAGTTGCAAAACTAAACACCCACGTCACAAAAGGGAGGAGCTTTGTGCCGATTATCGCGGCCTTGCATGCGTAATCTATGGAAAGGCAATTAAACTTTACAGATCGATATCTCGGAGTACAGATGCGCTATAAGGATTATCCCAAATAAAACACCGTAGAAACACGACTGCTTCTAACTTTTCAATACAAACTAGCCTGCTTACTGAAGCTACTAATATGGTTTATAATTAAATTTTAAGCAATTAGGCCACTGGTATCGGTAATTAGCACCTAATTCTGTGTCTGTCTGGGCGCATAACCTTACTGTAGAGGTGGCCTTCACGTAGATGTACGAGTCTAATTAAAAAAAAAAACCTGTGGACTTTGATCATCCTGTATATCAGAAGTGTCAAAAAAGGACACAGAAAATTGTGAGGAAAAGCAGTTTCTTTTCGTTTTTCCACTACCCTCACGAAATGGGGAATTTTCAGCCAACGAACAAAACTTAAAACTCTGTTTCCGTACCGTTTTTAACGTATAAACCACAAAGAAATGTTCGAGCTAAGTAAACTCACCTTGAGTTTCCTTTCGTGTCTCAGTAGCGTTTGGCAAGAGATACGGCAAGGAATAGACCCCCTAGATTTGACTGCACTGGCGTCTTCTATTGGCCAGTGCAGCTCCGAGAGCCTGCACCTGACTCTTCAATTTGACGGTGGTTCAATGGGAGAGAGAGAAAACTATATTAGAAGGGGATATATTACTTCAGAATTCCATAGACGCCGCCTCCTCCCCTATGAGGTAGACTAGACGACGCTGCAGCTGTCCGCGAAGCGGAGAGAAGGATTGGAAATTTCTTCGGTATTGGTATTAGGCTGGAACTCTCAGGCTATGCGGTACAAAGGTATAAGAGGGCTGGAACACCGTAGCAGTTACACGGAGGCGAGAGCTACGTAGGTAACATGGCGACGGGTTTGGTCGGGGACGGGTCGGGTTTGTCTGAAGCCCCTGGAGCACGTGGGCTCCTGTGATTTTGTCATGGTAGTGATCGGTGGAGGATAATGTCCACCTGTCTCGCCTCTTCTACTGGGTGGCGTCGTGGCAAGTGAGCACTGGGAATGCCGTCTTAATCCACTCGTCTCGACGGGCCTGTCTGGCTAGCTCTCAGGCTGCTTCGTGGGTGACGAAAGTGCCTCGGAGCAGAGTGCGCAGCCCGAGATCTCGGTTTCGTCTGGGCTCCCATGAGAGGAAGCATACGCATCGCGCAAAGCAGCCTTTACAAACCATTACAAGCTCCTTTATATTCCTCCAAAAACCCGCAAAAAAAAACTTTTTTTTATTTTCCCCGTGCCTTCAATATTTCTGGAAAGTTCACATCAGTGTGAGCGACTAGATGTGCAGGAAGCTTATCCGTCACACTTCAGACGACGTCTGGAATGAGTGATTCAGTGTTTCGCTCCTGGGGTTTCACTTCTTTTTCTAGCCCCTTGTATGTGAAACCATTAGCTAAAAAGGCAAGTAACCACACGTTCTTTAGGAAAAAGCAAGCAATAGTTGTTCCACAACCCTTACAACAACACCCTCACCAACTTAACCAGTTATCGCCCAAAATATCATGTTTTTCTTGCCACATATGCAGTACAAATCTTGCCACATATGCAGTACAAGAACCTCAGTAAGCGCACACAACAAAACACTCGCAGACGCTAGCGTCATATCGTACAACAGTGTGGCGAAAGCGAAAATTCAATTATAAGCGAGGAAGCGAACGCAGAAAAAAAAAAGCCACCGAGGCCTAGGCCTGGAACGTCAGAAGTAATTAGAACGTGGTTCATTAAGATCACCGGCTTCATCAACCTTGTATTTACTGTCTTTCTTTCTGGTGTGTGCGTTTAGGGAAGTGGCGGTTCAACATTGAACAACTTCCTCCACTCTTAATATAGCTTCGACAAGCGTAGGTTGCGGAAAAATTCGCTTATGTTCATGAACCCTCGTTTAGTTACTTTGGAAGTTGCTTGTTCAGTCTACAAAAACACGCTCTTTTTCAGTATAACAATCTTCGTACGTTTTTTTTTTTCGGTGACTGCGAAATAATATGTTCCCCGAAAACATAGTATTCGATCTCGGAATATAACAAAACAAATGTGTACCAATTTCGTCCTCCGTGATTGCCTGAAAAACGCAATAGCTGGGAGTTCGTCAAGGTGACTTTGCTGGATTTCGTCACGTTTCCTCGTTCGGACTCACGTACTTGGCATCAGCGTTGAGCACAGTTCTCCCTTTACCCACACATTCATGTAGTTCTCGAGTGAGCGTGGAAGGAGGCAATTTCTCTCCAAAGAAGAGTGACTGTGACTTGCCGTGAACGAGACTACTCGGGATCGGAACACGGCGGTTTCCGCTGGGCTAATTCTGATTAATGGCTTTGCTTTCGCTCGAATCTCGCAAAGCCGATATTAACGAAGAGAGTAGCGTGAGCGCGTGACATTAATCTTGTAAAGCTTAAATTTCACGAGCAGCTAACGCGACATTTTGGCTCTCAAGAGGCTTCGAGTGGCTGAAATAGAAGACGTGTATTGATTGCGCAAAAATATTGCGAAATTATTGAAATGAGACAGGGTACCGAAAAAAAATTTGCGCGTGGTCTCTCAAGAAAAGCTGTCAGAGTTATAATCTTTCTCCTGCTTTGAATAACTTGCGGCGCATGCTGGCGCAGCCGAACTCTTCCATATTGAACATGCTAATAGCAGCTGGACAAGCCACATTATACAAGCGCGTACAAATACAAAGAAATAAAAAGTGCGTAGAAATAAATTTCCGTACACATAAATCCTTTCACGGGTATTTCTACGTATCATGGACTTGTGCGCGCGAAAGCAAAATATTAGTAGTAGTATAGTAGTAGCAGTAGTAGTAGTAGTAGTAGTAGTAGTAGTAGTAGTAGTAGTAGTAGTAGTAGTAGTAGTAGTTGTTGTTGTTGTTGTTGTTGTAGCAGTAGTAATAGCGGTAGTTTATTACGGTTTTATAAAAGTACTTTTTGAAGCTATAAAAAAGTAATAAGGAATCAGCTTAGTTTTACAGATTTGACTTCGCGAACATTGATGCTAACAGCGAAGCTGTCTGTCGTTCCCCACTCGCATGGCTAAGCTTCATAGAACTCTCAAAGCCAGCTGATCAATTTTCGTTCGCGCCCGTTCACGCGCCAACTCTCGCTGGCGCTCCCGACGGATGGCGACTTCTTCCGAAGAGCGCGCACCTTTACCCACTTCCCAATATTCAAGAAACGACCGCCAAGCGAACTCGTCAATGCACTCTCCTCCGAACCATCACTTCAGAGCGGGCTCTCCAAATGGCCGATATCCTCTCTTTGACTCCGCCCACCCGCGCTTGACGCGTCCTCTCGCCGGCGCTCCACTCACCAGCCGTTGGCGTCAGCTCCCCCTCTCCCCACTACGCTGCACCTGTGCTTTGTGCTTGCTCTCCCCCTCGCTAGGCTATGCCCTCTCCACATCGCCGCACCCGCGTTACCACGCCTCGTCTCATAAAAGCCTCGATTCAGAAAGAACAGTTTCACTGTTAAAATGCAAGGAGGATTTTTTTTCTCTTTGTGGCGCAGAACACTGCTGCGCGACAACGTCGAGCTTCATCACGTTTCCTTTGCAAAGTTTGCTTTCCTGCAGTGTTATATTTCTTGCAGTGAACCATTCTTTACAGTCAATAACGTGATGGTGTTCTGCGCGCACGGCGGCCGGGAAGAAACACGGATAGTCTCCCAGTTGCATCTGTAGCTGTACACGAGCAAAGATAGGAAACATGGAAGCGTTGCACTGTGGTAGGGCAGGTTTCGCAAGTGATACGCCTTTTGTCGGCCATATTGGCCGTGTTGGCCATGCCGCGTTCAGCATCGTGTTCGTTCGAGCCGCCGTCCGTTCCACACCAAAACGTTTTAGAGGGCAGCTCTTAAGCACCGATCGAGAAAACGAAGAGAACACCGAAGATAGATGGGATAAAGCGAGCAGGAAAACGGAGGAGGAAAACGCGGCGAAAGTGTGAGCGGACATGGCGGTATGCCGAGGCCACGCGAGACAGACTCGGCGGAGGCGACGCGGTGCCATTGTTTTACTCCATAAAGTCCTCTCTCTCTCGCTCTCTCTCCTTGGCGGATCAGCTATTTATGCCCCGTGGCCGGAAAATGTTCCCGATATTGTTCTGAAGTAGCCAGGCCAATCCAGCATTACGGCCAACTGTCGCGACGAACTTTGCAACCTTTATTCCAAAATATTAACGGCGCATTAGAAGTGTAATTGCTGTAGGTGAAAATTTCAACATTAACGCGCCGATGAGTAGAGCGCTAGAGATGGGTTTCGGCTTTCCAAGGTCATTCAATGTGAGCACAAATGACACACAATCGGGATGGAAAAACAGCCACTTTGGTCAGTCTCAAAGCCGCGACTTCGTGTTATACTTAAAAAAAAAAAAAAAAACTTACCCCCGAACCGCGTGCGCTGAGAAGGCCTAGCATTCAGCTCCTAATCGAATCAGCTTCGGCTACAGAACGCAATTGGTTACTTGCGCAGAAGCGTACTTTCCGCCAAATGTATGAGCTACGACAATTGAATCAATCCTATATTTACTGGAGCGGGCTTTAAAAAGAATTTTCGTAACTATGGTGCCTTATCCTTTTTTTTTTTTCTCTCCGACCATTCCAAATAAAACTGCTTGCTAAAATGGTCGCAAATGTAGGCTTCTACAAATCGCAACGTCATTGCTGGGATGAAAATAATGACGCCTATCTTTACCCGGGACAGCAAGTTAACATTTTTTGTTTAGCGAGATAGCTCATTTTTTTATTTTATTTTTACAATTGCCAAGTTTAGTGGCCTCTGATGCTAGGCATCGTGGATAAAGACATCCTGCTTTCCAAAACGGTATTCGAAAAAGAAACTCATAAACGCCGGAAAAGAAACGGCTTTCCTACGGGGCCTTACGAAATGATACGTCCCAGAATAAACGAACAGCTGCAAAGTTAAACTAACAAAAGAGGAAGAGGAACACGCGTTTCGTCTTTTTATTATGTCCTCCCCTACGGTCACTGGCTTCATGGAAATCAGACAGGCACTTTCCCGCCCAGTGGGCTTCTTCACTACAACTATATACGCTCCACCAAATCCGAGGTATCATATTTCGAACAATACATAAACTCACTCAGAAAACAACCGCCGTTCTTCCCGCAAAGCCAAGAGGATATGGCATTGTGCAGAATAAAGTACACCGTGAGGAGCACTGCACTTTTGTGGTAAAGCTATTCCGATGAAGAGCCCAGAAGCGACGATAAAGTACGGGCTTCGACGCGCGACCACTATATCCCTTCTTCAAAGGAGCCTATCGGAGGCGGCGCGCCTGAAAATCTGCGGTGCTTCTGGTGTACGCTTTGAAAACGCATCTTCGAGTAGGCCCTTTCAAATTTAAACGGTTGTGTCTGGATGCCCTTATCGGAATGTGGCGACGAAACAGCGCTGGGTTTTGAGCAGCAACCATCTGGCGTGAATAAAAATAAATTTCAAGGAAAATCGCAAAGTCTCTTCTGAACACATTTGAAACCGTGGACCTATTGTGGAGCACCCCTGTAGGCGAGCGCAGTGGAAATTTCAGGGCATCGGTGCGCGTGAAGGGTAAGTTTCGCAATTTCTGTGATCTTGTTTGCCGACGCGCATGAGCGACATTTTATATTTTCAACACGTAATTCTCTGTGCATTTCATTCTTCTTGTATGAGTGACGCATATGTCTAAACCTCCAACAGGATTTGAGGCTTCGATTTTTTGGGTGCCTGATTTTTTTATTTCAGGCAAAACATTGTTTTCTGTGTCCTTTTCTAAAATTTCGGGTTCCATAAGCCCACAAACTCAAAACTAGAGCTTGAAGTGCAAATATTAAGATTTATTAATGAGGCAATTTATTAGGACATCTTGTATTTAAACATTTTAAGTTGAGCAGAGACATCAATTTTGCACATTTTTCTAAAGCGTATCACTACATGAACCTACAAACAAAAAAATGAGCTTAGTAGAGCACGTATTTTTAGATTTACAAGCTTGGGAATAAAACTCACACCGCCATTTTTTCAGCCTCAATGCCGTAATTTCATCTTCACCAGAGCTTCTTCTTCGTAGCATCCAGCTCCACTAAATATAAACAACAGTGATATCTATCACACTAGACATCACTGAAGAACAATTACCCAGAAAACTAACAGTTTTGGTTTCATTATCTATGCGCTAGAGAAACTTTTAGCTGATGGCATCAATTGACACCACCAGGGCCGAAAGGGTTAACCTACGTTTTTGGAAACCCATGTTTGCTCAATGGGACTGTTTCGTTGCCCTAACCATCCCTGCCATAGCTGAGAGCGTAAACGTGGAGCATAAATAGGCAAGGTTTTGCCAAGGATTAGCACTGCTGCCATGGTCCTTATATGGAAACATTTTTCTCCCCAAAGTATACCTTGTGCATATTGCCACAGGACGTGGTGGACAACCCCGTGGCACCATGGCCCACGACCAACGAGGATCACGACAAGGCAGAAGCTGTGTGCGGAAACAGCCACCCCGGACTCAGTTATGGCCACATGTGAATAATTACACGCACTATGTCAACGCATTGCTTCATCGCTACATGGTTCGTGTCATCTTCCGCCTGATTTATTATTAGCGGAACTAGTAAAATTCTCCCTTGACCATAGTTTAGTTTGGCAAACACGTACGTCATTGTTCTAGTTATTCGAAGCGTGTCTGTCTTTACCATTAAACACATACTCTCTCTTTCTCTCTCTCTCTCTCCATTCGAAGCACCGAACAAAACATGAAGGGTTAAGAGCAGTGATTTTACCTGGCTTATTTTCCAGTAGCGATTCACCAACAAGCGCTCCCTGTACGCCCGTAAAACATAGATGAGCACGTCAGGGACGTCAAGGGAGTAATAGAAAGGTTGGCGTGGTCGATGTGACCAAATGGGCCACAACGGCGGTGCCCCGTTGGCGCGTTCGACGTATGAATGTGCGCAAAGCTCCCACCGGGTATGCCTACCTGGCAGTTGTCTGTTCGTTCGCGCGCTTTTATCCGCACGGTGCAAGGAGGCATCGACTTAAGTTGAGTCTCGCGGAAATGAACACTTCCGGTCATATCATATCGACTGATTTTATCAAACGCGCAAGCCTATCAAGCACGGTGATTACAAGGCTGAGTGAATACCAATTCTGCACCGCTTGAACGGAAATCGGAGAAATCACTCACGGTTCTTTTTCTTTTCGTCTTTTCTGCCCCTGGCAAACGATAGTGATGAATGACCACTTTCCCTAATGAGCCGTGGTTACGCACTCCAATACCAAAGGGCCTGATGGATTTTTCAACGGAGCGTCAGTATAAAGACCTGCCTCCTGTGTGCGTTCCACCTCAAAGTATTTGCTATTGCCTTTTGGATCAAGCGCGGTGACCCCGATAAGGTAAGCGAATAATGAGCACCGCGGCTCCTGTGTAGAACGTCGCCTCCGCCCTTGTTGGAAAAAGAATATACATAACTACATATATACGCTTGGGTAGTGGGAAAATGTGCCACGTTCCCCGAAATTTAACCGAAGCAAAAAGGAGCGACGATGCTTGTGTTTCTGGAAATAAACTATCTCCCAGGCCTCAGGAATGTCCGCGAGGGGACCGGATTAGAAACGTCTGCGATGGTTGTTTTAGCGCTAGCGGTCAAGAGTGTTTGCTTGAGTTGGAACGGGGTAACACAGTTGAACCTGATGAATGCAGCAGCACCGTATGTTTTGTTAGCATGAGTAGAGCCACGAGTTCAAGTCTCTCCTTCAACGAAGAATAAACCCGCATTTGTCAGGCTCTGTATTCGAGGGCAATACGGCACGTCAAAGCCTAATTGTTAACGTCATCGGTACTTCAATGAGTCAGCGGCAGTAATAAGTTTCACGAGGACAAAACTGTCGTTTATTACGCGCCACAACTTCACTCGATGAACCGTGACTCGCGTATTGACTTTTGTGCCAACTTACCTTGAAGACGTAATGAAGGTTGAAAGTCGTATTATTGTTCCAACATAGGTCAGGATACGCATATAGAGCGGTGAGAAGACCTCTGAAACTGTTTACGTATGGGAACGGGCCGGCCGCAGGCATGTCGCCCTCTCCGAATAGTTGCATGTGACCGTGACCGTTGAAGTTGGGTGATATTTATTTTCTCCATTGTCAACACACACGCTTCATTGTTTTGCGTTTCGAAACGAATAATTGTGCCGCTCTACTGTCGACTTATATCAGTATGTTTGTTTATTCCACCAACACACGTGCACAAGTGTATTTGTTGTAAGCGATATTAAAGAAAACAACGCCTGTCGTTCAAAGAGATTTCTCTTCCGAAAAATCAGGTATTCACTGTGAAAGGTACACGGCGTTATTCGCGGCCAGCAAAGACGTCCCTCGTATAATTGATAACCATAGCTTGGGGCGTTAAGCTCAATTATCCGCGAATTGCCGTGCCAAAAAAAGAAAACACCAAATATTTTTAGTGTCATTCTGTGCGTGACCGCTAAATGTCCACAATTCGAATCGTGCTGTCACTTTGGTCACTGTGAGCCCCTCATAGCAACGAAAGAGCGTTTCAGCTTCGAAAGTCATTACACGGGTCTCAGGGCGGCGCTTGGTGATATATGTATATGTCAGCCAACTTGTGACCTGACAATGGCGGCTGCGGAGATAACAAGACCGGGTGACAGACGAGGTGGGTCATAGTGCGTCGCCAAGTGAGACACGGTGCGTCGTAAGTGGTGGGGAAAGGAGGAAAGATCCTGCAGCGGCTCTCCATAGCCCGTACATCGTATTAAAGCTACATCACGTGGCATATCAGACAACGCGGTGGCCTTTGTAGATGCAGAGAGACGGCATTGCCAAGCCGGGTAGCCGAAACGCTTACTAAGTGCACGGCTCGCGGCAACGGGAATCGCGAAGCGAACATTCGTTGTTTGGAAGCAGTGACATGGGAACCCGACGTCCCCAGTTGGGCCTAGGAGTTCGCATTAACTCACGGCATGTTCATTAGAATGGTGTAAAGAGGATATCACACAGCGGTAGCATAAGCTACACTCCCATCCCCCTTCCTCTTCGGTACTCGCTGTTACATCTAAGGTACTAACTTGAGTAACTGAACTTTTGCAACTGGAAGTCCAACATATTTCTTTTTAAAGTGGAACTCTACTTTTCATTAAAAAAAAATTACGCCCACCTCCTCTCGCGGGAACCCTGGTGTGATGCGACGCTGAAGGGGGTTCCATTGTGCGTTTCCGTTGGGTCGATTACTCTAATTGCGTGAGCAATCGTCGGGTAATGCGAGAAAGAGAGAGAGAGAGAGAGAGAGAGAGAGAGAGAGAGAGAGGGAGCAAGCATAGCGCGGACGACCGTCGACTGAGAGACCGGCCGGAGCGCGGTACTCCGCTTATATGCGCAGCGCGCCCGAAGGAGAGGAGACCGCGGAGAGAGAGGGCGCTGCACGTGCGCACAGCGCGCTTGCGCCGCGTGCAGCGCCGCCCACCGGCGGAGTGAGAGTGCGCTGCGCCACGCGCCATCAGATGTTGGGCGAGAATGTTCGCTATCGGAGAGAGGAGAGGAGGCGAGCGGAGGTGAGACGCAGCTGTGCGGACGCGGACGATGACGACGCAGGAAGGACAGGGCCGCCGGCAAGAGATGCTCCTCTCAGCGTCGCATCTAAAAACAATTGTATGTAATAACATTTTATGAGCCAATTTTGATTCCCTTCAGTTATTTATTTGGTGTGATGCATTTCTGAACTCCTAATTTCGCACAGAACTGGACATCCAAACTTTTCTGCCATTTCTAAGGAAATGACAGAAAAATCTGAAAAACTTCTGCGTATAAGAGTTAAAGGGAGAATTGTAGCGGTTATTAAAGACTTCTTTTTCTCGGCTGCCGAGCGTGCACAACCTTTTTGCGATAACATTAACACGCACTCATCACGCACATACACGCGCCCGTATGTGACAGCATTTGCGAGGAAAAAGTTTTATCATCCATCTAAATTCAGGTGGATATCAAAAATTTTCTTTCGAAGAAATTTACTTCACCTTAAAGGCCAACTGCACTCAAAACTTCAAGCTCTTGAAAATGTGATTTCCTTAGTGTCTGCCTAAAAAGATAGCAAAGTACAAAATATGGCAGTGGAAATACGCGTATCCGCGGCGCGAACGACCGTCAAAATTCGGCGATTTTGAAAGTAAAATCGGGGGGAGCACAGACATTATGGCCAGGCTGAAGTCACGTTCCAGCCGGCTCAGCCGGTGAGCGAGCGGTGGCACGCGGCCGGTCGTCCGAGGCAAACCTGCGCGCAACTCCTCGCCTTCGCTGCAGTCTTACGAAAAGCGTGCCCAACGGTGCTCGACCGGTTCTCTTGGCTGGCCGCAGGAAAAAGCGCAGGCCGGCTACAATGTCACTTCCGCTTCATGGCTGTTTGCGCGATCCGCCGGCAGGTGCACCGTCGCTGGCGACGGAGCTATTTTAAACGTTTATAACTAATTAGCCACGCATCTCGCGGGACTGCCAGTCATGTCCCCGCTGGTTTGTTGGCACATAATGTAGTACCTTCAGAGTAAAATTGGCCGAGATGAAATTTGAGTGCAGTTGGCCTTTAAGAATTTCCCCTAAGCTGGTCGCGCAAAGCATGCGACAGTAGGCACGCTTGCATGCACGCAAAATAAACTGCAACGCCATACAATTTAAAACGCAGTCGCTGTGTATACAAGGTGTTTATTGTTCCGCAAAAAAGGAAGTGGTATCGTGGTAAATGAAACAACGCATTTGCAAGCGGTGAGGATGAATCGATGACGGGTCGTCCGTGCCGTCACGCTACACGCGAACGTCGACATCATTTTTATAAATCCATCGGTCCTCGGACCGTAATAGACTGGAATGACCTAAACGCACACGTAGTTACAGAAAATGACATTGACAGATTCCAGATTCATCTTGAAAGTTGAAATTGCTGCTGTCAAAGTGTATCACTGCTTCAATTTTGTCCTATTGGTTAATAGATGTCTGTGCGTACATACATTCCTGAAAAAAAAACTGATATCTTGCTTCTGATCCATGTTTTTCACGTTGTGTGATAAATGCACTTTAGTTCAATCTCGAGGCTGAGCTCGAGAAATCGCTGTATTGTTTGCACAGAAGTACTGTGACGTTGTTTGGATGTTTTGTCATCCAAATGTGTACAAATGTATCTTTGTATTAACCACTCTGCTACAACCCCTTTCATTGGGGTTAGCAGTATTACTAAATGAAAAATGAGCGACACTGGCGGGTAGGCTTTTGTGCGTTCGTATTGTTTATCGAGCCTTAATAACGGGCGTTACGCCAGCGCGATTCTCGCGCAAGGTACAAAATTCCGCCGCAAAGGAACGCCTAGCCGTCACGCAATGCAGCTGCGCTTGACGGAGCACGACCTTGTAGGCAGCAGCTCTCCGGGCGCTTTCCTTGGCCCCACCCTAGGCGCGACAGGCTATGAGGGTGCGTGACCCCTGGTCGATAAATCTTAATCAATAACCTCGCGCTGTAATTTGCTCCGAGCTGTCTTGCCCTCGCTTCGACTGCCCTTATTAAGGACAAACGCGACGAGTCCCGGACAGGGGCGGGACTTCTTCAATACGACGTGGGGAAAGAAGAGATTCTATTTCTGCCATGATCGACGTGCTCTAAAGAGAGACTGATCTCCAAGGCTACGACGAACGCCATTTTGTATTATCCGTGCGATCAATTAACAGAAGTACTGATGATCCATGGCCCCATGATGTCTGTTATCTCTTTTACAGAGTGTTATCTAATATCTTTTATCTAAGTGGGAGATATTAAATAAAATGTTGCAGAGGAAATCTACGTCTATCTCTTAAGACGTGAGACGCAATACAGATACAGTTAAGCCTGGATGTAACGAACCTGTATGTAACGAATTCCTGGATTTGACGAAGTTTTTGAGCTCGCCATTGCCAACCCAATTGAAGCTTACGTGTTTGCCACCTCTATGAAAGTTCACCTTGATGTAAGGAAGTCTGAAAGCTCATCCGTCATTGTTTTTTGACACTTTTACTCAAAAATCGGCCGAAGAAACGAAGTAGTCGCGCGTCCCCGCTGCTACCTGTGGTATCGGTTCGCCGGTGATCACTTCTGCGGCCAGAAAACGAAAAGTTGTGCCCTTTCGAGACAAGCGCACAAGTTTAAATGCCCTCTCCCCCGGCGAGAAACAAAAATGTCGCCGCTTCGTACAGTATCCCAGCTAGCAAGCACCCTCTCAACAACGTTGATTGCGGTAAAGAGCATCAAGTTCACAAAAAGACATTCTTTCGGCATAAGTGTTGCTGTTGAAATGGTTTAAGTCACGAAAAATCGTCAAAAGGCAAAAGTGATTCTTAAGCTACGTTTGTTATTACGGGTGCAAGTAACCTTGCTTCTTTGCAGCCCCGTGTAGCGCCTAAGCTATTGCGAAAGCAGCAGGCGCAACTCACGCACTTTTTAGCTGTGAAATAGGTCCATAAAGGGTGAGTTCCCTTCACTGATGTCTAGCGTTTTGGCTTCGTACTACATCGTTCGCGTGAGCGTTCAGTAGAAACCTGCATGTAACGAGAACCTGGATGCAACGAAAAATTGCGAACTTTTGTCAACTTCGTTACGTCCAGGTTTAACTGTACTGCGTCATCGGTGGAAAGTTTTCGAACGAATTTGATTCATTCACCCTTCTTGCTCTCCTAGTTCTGAGGGTCAACTAAGGGAGCGAGATCTTGAAACAATTCAAAGGGCTCTCTCATAATACGTTTCCTAGTGCTGGAGATTGGCCGTCTGATGACTGAGCACTTTGGCAGCGGAACCCAAAGCGAAGTAGTTTGAAATGAGGCCGGGCAAGTCTACCGCGACCGTCATCAGTGGCGGCAGGAAACAATATCCCATCGGCGTGATTGCGAGGTTGGGAGAAAGAACTTCACTGCGCAGGTATATCGCTTGCTTAAGTTACGCATGCTTTCCTTTTTCGCAGCAGTACCTTTATCGGGGAGCTTACCAGTAAGCCACCTCGTTTCGATACCCCCGTCGTGGTCGCAGCGCGCGATTCCAGCCTCAGGCGGGTGGTCACTTCTACCTGCCGCCTCGTAATCTCCGGTTGATGGTGATGACGCACTTCCGCTGACGCTTAGTAGCACATCTGGTGACCACAGCTGCTCCGGGCGTCTCGCGCCCATGCAGAATCGCTCAATGAGCCTAGTAACGCTTCTGCGTTAAAAGCATTGCAGCTACGTTCCTTGTTCATCAGGTGCAGCGAAGTTTCTTGTATGTGGAAAATCTTGTCATTTACCTTTCTAGATCCTGCACACTTAGGTTTCCCTCTTAAGCTACGACTGTATGAAGACCGTCTAAGTACTCAGTGCGCCTTAAGGTTAGGCGGTTTCGTGTCAATATGTTACATCGCTTTTGTTCTTCGTTGTGTGGTGTTCATTTAATTTAACCTGTATCCCAACATTAGACACATCGATTGTTCTGCTCAGATTTTTGAAACTAATGGATTTAACTAAACCAAGTATTCCGAAACGCCGCAAAAAAGAACTGACTGATTTTGTTCCTACGGTTTGACTGATTGATTATGGGGTTCAACGCGCCGAAACTACGCAGATGAGGAGCGCCGTAGTGGAAGGCTCCGGATTTATTTTGACCATCTAGAGATCTTTAACGTGCGCCTAAATCTGAAACACAGGGGCGTTCTTGCTTTTCGCCTCTACCAGAAAAGCGGGGTCTTACGTTATCCATTTCCTTAACCTTTATTTTTCGGCTATAAGTGCGGGATGATAATATTGTTGGAATGTTCTATTCCTTTGCTGAAAATTTACTACCTTTGAATTGTCGCATTTCTATATGACGCGTTATTTGCATATAGTATTCTAGAAATCTGAACCGATGACATTCTCAAGGTCCAAATTCCAGGTTTACACTCTGGGGGTAGCTTCATATAAAGCTTTATAATAAAGGTGTTTCGCAAAGCAAAACTTCAGAATTCATGAAAACGCACGGCAGACAGTTCAGTAGCATTTTTTGTATTCATAGAGAGTAATTTCTCCGTGTTACGCGGTAACGACAAGGTTAAAAATGGGTAATGTCAATAATATACTATTTTCTGTTCAGGGAACGGAAGTGGCATGCTTTATACACACCCATGAATGCGACCAGGATTTCTTTTTTGTCGTCACGCACAGCGCAAAATTTATTCGGCATCTAGCGCTAAAGCAGGACCTAGCCTAACTTACAGGCTCTGTTGCTTTGCGTATATCGTGTTCTTTTTTTGTTTGCCCTTTCCTTTTAACGCCGATTTCA
Source organism: Haemaphysalis longicornis (assembly GCF_048455015.1). Taxonomy (NCBI): domain Eukaryota; kingdom Metazoa; phylum Arthropoda; class Arachnida; order Ixodida; family Ixodidae; genus Haemaphysalis; species Haemaphysalis longicornis. The sequence continues at coordinate 56,582,607 of NW_027526335.1, forward strand.
AAAAAACTTCTCCACTAACGTGAAACCTGGGAAGGGGTGAAGCATGCAGTGTATGAGCATATTCTTGGCGCCTTAGCATTTTTGCCAATGGAGATGAAACCATTGGGGGTAGAGGTATAGAGCTTTGCTGCAAGAGTCTCTTGTCTTTGAAGCACGAAGCTCTCCAGCCCGAGACCTAAACGAGTGTCCCGGTGCTTTTTTTAGCACGCGTTACGTTCTAGCGCCAGGCGCAAACGAGCTTCCTGGTGTTTTAGTACCGTGACTACATGAGACGGCGACTACGACGACTACGACAGGAGACGCCAACAGCCCCAGCCCTTAAGGAACATCACCCCTAAAAAAGAGTTGGATTTCTGACTTGTGCTTCAGAACAATACACGAAAAAACTCTCAACTTGTCCGTTTTTCGTATCTTACAGTTCTTCGCGTGTGTTTATTTCTGAAACATTTCTGGAAAATGATCATTAATTTTCTCACGACGACAAATGTGTCGCGGTTCTTCGGGCTTTACAAGCTGAATTTTCGGGGCTGGCGCATGCATCACTGCTGCCGGACGACTGACTGGCTGTTATGCTAGTGCTAGCCGAGATAGCATCCTGAATATTCATCGAATGGTCAAGCATCGAAGCGCGCAGCCTGCACGCATGCAATATTCAGTCCCGCATCTGTAAGCGAAGCAGCAGTCAGGGTGATGTCGCCACGTCACCCGCTTCTCCCTCTTCGGCTTGTCCTCCGCATTCGGTCACATTGCACTCGTAACTAAGTCATAGGAACGTCTTCGGTGCACCTCCTTTGAGTCAAACGTCAAAATTAACAGATCCGGAATTGGCCACTCTCGAGCCACCACTACAACCTCTCACTGCACGACATCCGCATACGAGCAATATCCAAACGGTCTGAGATGCACGAAGTGGTGCAATATAAGTGGTTTCTGGCTCTGACTTCCTGCCTTTCATCGCAAATGAAGAGTTTCAACATGGGCCTGTTGGTACACGGGAAAAACAAATTGAACATGCGGGAATGCAGGTTCTCAAACAGAAAAATTAAAATCTGGGAGAAGAAAAAGTTAGACCGGCGGAGCTTTATTGTTTATAACTGTACAGAGCTATGTATGGTGACTGAACTATATTGATCAAATAAAGATGACACACATACACAAACACGCACACGCACACGCACACGCACACACACACACACACACAAATTCGTTGGCATAACTTATAAATAATTCTGATAATATTTATTACTGAATAGTGCTTACAAAACAAGACTTGCAGCCGTTTGTGTAACCATACCCCTTCCGTAGGCAGGCATGTATTGACAGAAGACGGGAATTTTGTAACGTTTTGTAACTTTACTGTGAAATAATTCTGGCAAGTAAATGAAACTCAACGTATTGATAGAGACTTGTTAGCGCCCAATTTTAGTATATTTTTTTCCGAGATACATGCAATAAATTGAGAGCTACAGAACATTTTACACCAGCTATAAAACGAGCGCGTGGCTCTGTAGTGAGCGCGTGGGACTCTATGTCGACGAGACCCCCATAGACCCACGCTAATACAGAAATTTACACCACAAAGTGCAAGACGACATCCTTCCGCTCTGGATAGAGAGAGAGAGAGAGAGAGAGAGAGAGAGAGAGAGAGAGAGAGAGAGAGAGAGAGAGAGAGAGAGAGAGAGAGAGAGCTCTTTATTAGAAGAAAGCTAAGAGGTCTGCTGGCATGTATTCGCGTATACATGCTACTTTAGTGTGTGGATAACTACGCAATTGTGAGTGGCCTGTTGAAGTCAGTGTAATGTGTGCTCTTACTGTGTGCCCGGACGCAGATTTAAGACGACAACTGAAGCTTTGACTTCAATGTTGGACAGTGATTTAAACTTTACTTTGTTTTTTCTTCCCCTTGAACGAATCCTCAACCAGGGCCTAGGGCGTCCTTCTCAATGAAGCCTTTTATTCGTTCATAGACGCACGCGATTTCGGTCAGAACCGAGGGCAAGACAGCTTCGCTGTAAAAAAGAGGCGCTTCGGAAAGCTCTCCGGGAGCATTCCTCTTCTTAGCCCGAGCGGGGTGATGTCAGCCCGACCGGGGCGAAGGACCCGGTGCCATATCGCCATCTGTGAGAGTAGCTTGTAACTGATCCGAAACGTGGGACGTTGACTAAACATCAGCAAGCAAACAACCGGTCGTCACGTGCGTGCTAACGCGCACCGCAGTGTTGCTGCGAGATGGTCTCAAAACAAGCTGTCGCCCCACCACCGGAAGTTTACGAGACGGCCTGAAAGGGGAAGTTGCGTGATTACGGGAGAGTGCGGCTGGTACTTCCGTGACCTTCACGCGCTATTTTTATAGTAATGCGACACGTGCGGCCACTCAGAAAGCCTGCCGCTTGTGTTGCAGGGAAATAGAAAAGGCAAGCTTTCATTAAGCCGGGAAAAGTGTCGCCTCTACCAATCTAGTTTTGGTGGTGAGCATTGGTGGCCTGGGATTGGCTAGTCAAGATTGGTGGGGAGGAAACCGATGAGCCGGAATGCGCAGTACATACGTCGACGCAGGAAGGGGCTTTATGTGCGGTTGATTTGAACAACGACTGCCGAAAATTCATCGAGTAGATCGGCGGTTTCCTCACGATAAGTTTACTTTTGAGTCATTCGACATAACAAATGCCGCGTCCAGTTTAAGTGCTTCTTCTACGCTGTGAACTAAGTAGAACAAGAGCCGCAATGGTGGATAATTATTATTTCCCCGTAATGAAAGCAGTTGAAAGAACTCGCTTGAAGCGGTGCTTGCCCTACAGTTGGAAACTTGCCATCGTTCTTCGTGCCGATTGTGTAAAAAATCACGTGTCGCAAACATACCTCGGCAAAGTTGGCCGGCTCGTTCAAACTCATTCGCAGATATATTTTGGAATCACCATTTAATCAAGCTCAGACTCATTGCTGAGCAACACATCTTCGTTCACTCAAACACAAAACTCACCGTAAGCGCAAAACTCAAAACTCACTCGGGCTCAGAACTCAAAATGAACTCAGAACTCATATGTACTCAAACTCCGTCGGGCTCACGCGGCTCCAACTCACTCAAGCACGAACTCACCATGCCCCACTAGCCTCGCGCTCACTCAAACTCAAACTCACGCTTGAGTATGAGTTTAAATGAGCCTGAATGAGTGGACTGATGGGTGAGTCCACCGACCTCTGGTCACAAGCACTTAAATATGACTTGTGAGTAATCATAAACACAAAAAGAAAAGTACTTCAAGTACGCACTATACAACTTTAATATTTGTACTCCCATCGCCAAACCTTAAGAATAATTTTCCGCAAAACGCTGCATTTCCTGTTGCGATTCTTCGCTGACGGTCTGGTTCCAACGAAGCAAGCAAAATGTTCGGAAGCCTTTGCGGAGGCAGTATTGCTTTGGAGGAAGCCATGCACATCCACGTTTCTGCCACGCAGCATTAGCAACACGCAGGTAACCACAGCTTCTCGAACCTCGGCAACCCTCAGCTAATTCAGGCTCCCGCATCAATGGCAGCTCTGTAGTCCTGTCTTCGCATTCATTCCGGGTCCATTGAACGCGACTGATGGCAAGAAGACAGGAACTGCGCCGGAAAAAGTAAGCGGAGCAGTGCATACATTCGTTCGTACATCACCACAAGACAGCACAGCCTGCCAGTCGCAGACAGCGTGCAGGAGCAGGTTGAATTTCGCGAAGTCTGATGGGAAGCGAAGGTGGGTTACTCGTACACCCCTGAGGAAAGAAAGCCATTGCGCGAAGGCATGCCCACGCGACTGTTTGGTGATTTCGGCCTTCTAAGGCACGTCTTTTGCACTGGCACTAGGAACAGGAAAGAAACATAAAAGCACCGGTGGATTGGTGTGGAGCGGCTGATTTTATCTTGCGATGCCGTCTGCACTACCCTTTCACCGTAGCATCAGGATGCTGATTTTGTCAGAGGAGACGGCACATGCTTTGTTTGGCAAGTTGGTTCATGGCTTCAAAGAAAAGAGAGCCAAGGACATGTACAAAGAAGCACAAGTAGACTGGACGAGCTCTCACTGAACCATTTGGGTCGGGAAAACTAGTTGGTAGTGAGCGCTCGTCCAGCATTCTTGTGTTTCTTTGTCCACGTCCTTTGCTCTCTTTTTATTTTTTGAAAGCATATGTGTAGTTGCTTGTTTTATTTTGTACTCAGTTCGTGTAACAACTGAATGGATCTAGAAGTCTGCTGCTGCCGTCCTTCTTACCAATTGAACCCGGTCTCTCCTGATTGAAACTAACCATGCGTTTACTTATATTCTTGCTTAACGCCGTAAACAACTCGGCCTGTGCCTTTTTATACTCTAGTGAAACATTAAACGAATTTATTTCGAACCCTTACATGTGTCATTGCGCCCCCATTATCACCTCAAGTAAGGGGTAACAACATGCCACACCAAAATACTGCGTAAATGTGATCTTAAATACTGGTACCCCGTACTTACCTCCACTGCCATTACTCCACTAACATTACGTTTCACTACAATTATACATGTACTAGCACTCGTTGATGTCATTGGCTGGACATTGAAATCATGAAACATATAAATGAATAGGCACAATATAGATTTCACTTTACGTGAGTGGAAAGTTCATAATAGGTGTTAATTTATCGGTGATCATTTCGGTAGCTGTGATTTTGCTGTGGTGAGACCATGAATGCGGTGGAAATAGACGTAAGGCATGCCAGAACATCAAAGCCGTCACATGAAAACTCTCGAACTCCCCTATCTTTTTGACCTCATGAAACAGCTTAAATGCTGTCATTATAAGCTTCTATTTGCGGAATTGTTAAAATGGAGAACTTCCTTCAACGAACGGTGTAGCCGACCCTGCTGGGAATCGAACGAACACTTCACGAAGAACACGGAAGTACGTGCTTCAATGCATCATTCTACGGGCAACTTTCCCTTTTCACAGACTGATGCGAAAATGTAGCCTGCTGTTCATAGCAAATGGAACAGCGGCAATGAATACGCCGAGCAAGCAGTTGGGCTCGGTGCATTCAAACAGGCGCAAGAAAGGCGCTGCTGACGCGTTGTTATACAACGCTCTCATGAAACTACTATTGCCGTATAATTTTATCCGAAAGAAAAGCAGTCCTAGACAACTGCACAGTATTCAACTGCCCCAAATTTGAAAGCGCGTGTTTCCATGATAAGCACTACCATCCGATCCGGAATCAATCAAGAAAAAAACAACAATTCTTCAGTTAAAATTATCGCGACGCCTCAGCTCTTTCCACAAACGGCGGGCTTTGCGACATCGCGAATATTTAAGTCAATGAAGCGCCTGAGTAGTCGGTTTTATACGGCCCGTGTACTAAGCAGGTTTCGAAAGCTCTGGAATTTAGGTTTGCCAGTTTCAACTCAAGAAGTTACTCAACCGCATGCGGCTGGAAAGGAGGGGGGGGGGGGGGGGGGGAGAAGGCACAGCTGCTGCTTTGAGATAAAGTGGCTCTATTTAATGGCAATGGTGACGCTTAGCTTGGATCGTCCAGTGAAAGAGAGAGAGGGACAAAAATAGAGAGGGAGGGGGAGAGATAGGCAGAGGTTTTTAATGCGACCCGGAGAGGTCAGACCTGCTAGTGTAAACGCCTTCTGAGCACGATGGGAATAACAACATGACGAAATCAGGGGAGTGATTTTGGGATATTGTGGGGACAGCAGTCAAAGGAAAAACAAAAATGAAATGTCCGAAATGAGATGGAAGGAAATTCTAGAAACAAAATTCTCAAGAGAAAACTTGAAAAGCTAAAGTAAAATAAAAATTTAAACGAATCGCGCACAAGTTGGAAATGCCAGACGAGCAAAATAAGAATGCATACATTACAACGCGAACGGGTATGGATTTAGTAGCGAGTACAGTATAAGAGGAGCTGACATAATCTGTTTTTATACAAGTATTGGCAACAGCTGCCATTTCGGAAAATCTCTGGGCGTTGTTTTGTTTGTGGATTAGAATTGAAAGAGCCCTGGACCGCGTGCGGCTTAGGAGAAAGCGGGGAGGCACTTACTTTCGGACTGCATGGTTCTGTTTAATGGCAATGGCGATACTAACTTTGATCGTATGATGACACAATCAGCGCTTCATCATAGTATTTTAATAGCTTCCATTTCGTGCGCCCGTGGTAATATAGTCCATGACTGATGAAATATTTTGAATGGTTTTCGCTTCACAAGTGAATTTTTGCCGTCTGCGTTTTTTTTTTCGTTTTAAGAAAACAACGAGCAGATGGTACGCATGAACGTTATGCGGGGATTCAGTGCTGCCTTGCCTTGTGGCCTCTGACTTTCCCCGCAATAATTATCATAAATTAGGCTGCATAACCATGACAATTATCATACGTTATCGTAATGCAGGGGTGAATAAAATGGAAAGCCTGAATGTTTTTAAAATTATTCAGTGCGCACACGAGGCACAAGGATGCAATACTTTTCGACATATTCTCCACCACGCTCAATGCAAGCTTGGCAGCGCCTACAAAGTACCTCAATTCCCGTAGAAAAAGAAAGAATTTGTTTTTGAGTGTACGCAGGGACACGTGCACCACGTGGCGTAGTCTTCGGGACTGAGCGGCATCAGCCGTAAACCCCACACCATTTGCGAACTTCGGGATGGTCCCACTGATAGATAGCTTTGCTGCTGTGGAATCACTACGCCTAACCGGGCCGAGGACCCAAAGCGCAGACGTGTATTGAGGGCCGCATCAGTCTGCACGTGCTGCCGAAACTGTTTTGTTGCTCCTGAGGAGTGCAGGCGCGGACGAACTTCTGCGACAGGTATTAGGGCGAAACATTTGGGTGGCTGAGATTTGTGTTAACATCATCCCATATCATTTCATTTTTATGTTTTGCTTTACAGGATCGTTTTTCAAGTTTTACAGTACAAGTTTGTTTCATTCGAAAGATTTTATGTTTTAGAGGGCCTCAGCGCTTGCCCGGCAGCAAACGATGCCGTATTCACTGAGAAATTAATCAGTTTAGGTTAAAATGTTTATTCTCCCGCCAAATCGTGTGTTTTCGTGACGTCTGCGATGAAGTCATGAGGGCGGGTATTAAAAATTAAATTCCAGTCTGCAGCCTCGCTTAGCGTCAGACCTCCAAGAGGGCGCTACCAAAGGCAGCCGCGCACCATTGTCCGCCGTTTCTATGTTTTTGACCGTATTTGCACTTGGCTTGTTACGGTAGAAAAGGATCGTTTTGTGAAACATGAGGTATGTTAGACAAATAGGGTCACGTAAGACAACGTCGCCTACGCTAATCGGCCAGTGTCGTGTAAAACAATTCCAAAGTGACGGACTGGTGTGCAGCTAAAACCAGCATAGTGCGCCCAGTACCAACAGCAGTGCGCATTGGTACTTCTACATTTACGTGTATTTTCGTAACTCTTATGGTTTACGCCACCATTCTTACTGCTGTAAAACTAATATGCATTACAATTAAGCGCGAACAGCTCGTTCGGCAAACTTATAAGCCTTTGCTTTTACTTTTGCCGGCCTCAGTTAATCGCACAGCTGGGCATATGACATCATAGGTTCTGTTGCGGGAAATGAGAGAGTGGGTTGCATGATCATTCTTTTTTTCCTAATTATATAGCTTATTTGAGCGAAGTGTGCGTTAAAAGTGGTGTCAGTATGATTCTAACGAGGCAATCATTCGAATGAACCAAATTGTGTTTTGTCTGCATGGCCCCTTTAAATACATTGTCTCTCTCTCAGTACTGGACCTGCATTCTGCGGTGAAGGTCTATGTTCACTCTAACTTTAACACTGCATTTTAACTCTGCAGAATTGGAATGACCATATGATGTTCCTGCCTAGTGAAAGTTGCTAGTGCATTGCCCATCTCCGCACTGGACTTGTGCCGCTGTTTGTACAACAGCATGCTGCCGCCAAGTGAGCAACCGACGCACTGTTTGGAACGCGTCGGCCAGCCATACGGCTTCTGACGCCATTTTCTTTCAGCTTTTGTTGCACATAGGCGATTTTTATTTACTCACCCTCGTAATTAGGATAGTTACCCCACCAGTAACTCGGTTTCGATGGCTTCACACCGCCTAACTGAGCTTTTTGTGGATCCCTCTTTAAAGCAATCCTTGTGACCGACGACAGTGATGATGATAACTGCTTGTAAGCACAGCACGAACCAGAATTAAGTTCCGCGAGCGATTCAAGAACAGGAGAAACACGAATAGAGTTCGCGAGTAGTTCCCGCCGAAGATTCGCGATTGATGAAAGTTTGGCGCGAAAGCCGCACGACCCCCAGCGCTGTCGGATTTTGTCACAAATAGCAACGTCTCGTTAGAAAGAGCAGATACGTACGCAGCTAAGTTGCCCGAAATTGAGATTCTCAGAATGTGCTGCTTATAGCCAAAGTCAAAGTCAAAGTCAAAGTCAATTTTATTTTCAACATTATAATATTGAAGGCCATTCTGGCATAAAAGCTGCTCACGCAGCTTGACGGGGCCAGGGACCCCGAATGGCCACCTCGATGACACACATGCATAACGTGTTAATACAACCCAACAATCTCGTAATATAGTAAATTCGTTTTTACAAAAAAGAAACATCTATAGAACAGGCAGCTTTGCTTTTACACAGATAAAGGTGGAGCAGAGAATGGCAGATAGAAATTTTCCCGCACTTTACAGTTCTTACTGAAAAACATTCAAACAGAAAATACCGAAAAATATGGAAATAAAACAGTGTTAGGAACATGTACCTATTGACATAAACATCAAGAAGTGCATGTCGCGTAAACCTCCACCCTAAAAATTCAACACTTATTCTGTTTAATATGGATGGGTTTTATGGGCCAACGCTTGAAAAAAGTAGAAGTGGAAAGGTCATTTGGGATTTTTTGACACAGATTTTCCGGCATCGTTAAACTGTCTTTTTCTAAACGACAAAATATCTGACGAGCCCGCATTTTGGTGTTGCTAGCAGATACAGTTCTTCCGCAAGTTTCATTTTCTTTTGCCAAACGAGAAATGAATACGATTAGCATCCGGCGGGAAAAAAACATTTTGCGGGCACCAGTGATTAAACTTAGTGCATAAAACACAAAACTTGTTTCCAAAATGAGCGTTATACAACGGCTGTAAAACTGCTTCGAGATTGTAATTTTAGGCACGTGATCCCGGTCGAGGACCACTGCGCGCGGAATTTTCAAACACAACACCAAACTTCAACGGTAATTATGAAGATGGCAATACAGCCACAAAGACGAAAGGGCTTAGCGGGCGGGGGAGAGCCTAACCGGAAACGATCGGTATGAGAGGACACTATTTTTCTCGCAAATAGGTTTGGTCGTCATTTATTCCAGCGCGCGGCGACGCTCGCTCGACCGCCGTTGTAAATGGAGCGCGGTTCGTGATTCCAAAACGGCCAACAAAACTTGGCGCTCGATAGGAGGAGGAATGCGTTAGTCAGAAACGAGCGCACACTTTGAATTCTGCAGTGTAAGAAAGAAGCAAGTACCGCAAGTGATTTTCGCCGCAATGCGTAGTCATTACCAAAGTGCTTTGCTCAGCCCCGATGGGAACGGACAACATCCATGGTGCCACACACCGAAAAAAAAAATGTCGGCGCACGTTTTGAAAGCAACTCACGTTTTGATACTCGATGCGACATTTTCGAGGCGTTGTCCCCAGTTGGCCATTACCGTTTTGCGGGTGACTTGTAGAGAAAGCTAATTTATCGTTTCTTTTCTAGTTTCAATAGTGATTGCAGCGTGCACTTCCACACCTAGATTATAGCTGGTCGGCTTGGAGTTGGTGTTGTTATGCCATGAAGATTGCTTGCTCCTCTCCAACGCTGCAGTAGCGTTCTATTTCTGCCATGGCAGTGCAAATAAAACGCAAAATAGTGCAAATAAGCAGTCCGAAATAGTTCAGAAACATTTCGGTCGTGTTCAGTAGTTAAGAATGGAAAGTTGGGCTTGTCGGTTAGACGATACTGAGTACATTTTACTAGCGAAAAAGGCGGACCACAAGAGTACGAAAATCAAAGGACGAACGCTAGACATCAACTTGATGTCTTGACATCAACATGGCATCAAGTGAATGTCTAGCGTTCGTCCTGTGATTTTCTTACTCTTGTGGTCCGTCTTTTGCACTAGCCAATTGTACCTGGTGTGAAGAAGGTCTGCGCAACCGGCCACAAAGAATAACGAAGACAGCTCGGTACGGGGCGCTCAAAGAGGCCTATCTTCGGCTGGATAAACCGGGTGACAACAGCCGCTGGGTTCAAGGCAGCAGATATTACTGTTCGCCTCTGAGCTTTGTGCACGAAACTGGACTGCATGCCTACTTATAGACTCCACCACTCTTGTGGCTCTTCTCAATATGTGTAATTGTTATACCTCGCTGTTTCTCTTACCTTCCTACTTTCTTCTCCCGCACCTTCTTTAAGGCGTCTTTCATGGCACATGGCAAAAACACGGAGCGAAAAAAAAGTAAAATTGTGCTTTGAGGAGTCATATGAACACTTTGGTATGTCGCGCAACGTAGTGAAAGGTTTCACGTCCGATTAAGCAATGTAGGGATGTTACACGTTCCTTGAAGCCTGATGTACGCAGGGGCTTTTTGTGTACTTCGCCCGCGTCAGATTCTTATCATCCGCGTCTTGGGATTGCGTACGCGCGACCTCGCGCATTCAAGCATGCCGCTTTAACCACTTTGGAGCTTGCTACGTAAAGCAAGAATTATCTCGCCTGAAGCTCAATGATAAAGAGTTGACGCCCCAGTCAGAAATTAAAGGGGAAAAGTTTACCTATTTCGTATTCGTACGCGTATGCCCGAAACGCAACTTTATTTTTAATATTTTATTTATTTGAGTATACTGCAGACCTGCTCGATCCAAGCAGGAGTGGTACATAGGGTGTACAAACAACGATGTCACGTACAGAAAGGCACAGACACAATCGAAGAAAAGAAGAAAACTATTCAATTCCTAGTATAGTGTAAAACAACAGTGTCAGAATCCAAAGTTCAAAATCATGCGGAAAAGTACAGTCGGGATCAATATGAAGGTTATCGCGGGAGCACCGACCGACCGTCAGGACAGCGCCTTAGCGTGACACTTTTTAGCATCAGCCACAACGAGATTATGCTTGGTTCGCTTCTCCCATGGCTGTTCCAGGCAGTGCGCGCACTGCCACCAAAAACGATAAAGGCCACGTCGTTTCTTTTTTTCTTTATCCTTTTATCTTGTCCTCGACATACTTCACACTGATACGCAACCTTCTCAGGGTAACAATGGCGGCATGTCGGGGCATTGTTGTGTAAAAAAATTGTAATTTGCTTCCGCAGTGCCGCAATCCCAAAGTATCTTCGGTGTTATCAGGTCGCCGAGGAACGAAAAGCGGATACATCACCCAAAAAGGAATGAAGAAAAAAACTGCCGGCAGTCGGCCTTTGCAGAAGGGGGTAAGCGAATTCTATGCAACAGCCAAGGGGTGAGGGAGGGCAGCATAATCTCATCTTCGTGAATGAAAAAAAGTGCCACAGAACGGCGCTCTGGTCTTGCTTGCTCGGTGCTCTCGCGATAACCTTCAAATTGAGCCTGACTGTACAATCCAATCCGAGGGAAAAAACTGCTTACAATAAATCCCTTATTCGTGCATTTGCATCTATTGTTCAAAACGTATCAATCGTTTTAATCTTTGCAATAAAGGATTCTATTGTGTCACAGTTCACCGCTATTGATGTTTATTCCAATATGGAATTGCTGACGGAAAAACAGGGTTTTTGTGAATGTTGTTGTGACTTGTGGGCAGTCGTATTGTCTTATTGTGGTTAGTTCTCGTGGAATGCCTGAAAGGTTCAAGAAGATAGTCTGATCCGGATATTGTATAATTCCCATGATAAGGAAGGTACAGGAATTTAAGTTTAGAATGTATTATCTATTTGGAAAGACAATGAAGTTCGGCTCTTACGCAGATTAGTAACACTGGTATACCTGGAGTAATCGGAAAGCACAAATCGAACTGCTAAATTTCGCACCCGCTCAATTGTATTAATGAGAAATTTTTGATATGGACTCCAAATTATATCTGCGTATTCTAGTGCTGGTCTAATCAGGGTCTTATAGGCGGTTAACTTTACTGCAAGGGGAGTGTTACGGGTTTTTTTTTTATTTAGGAAACCCAGTTTACCTTGTGCTTTCGAACAAATAGCAGTTATATGTGGTTCCCAATTAAGGTTGGATGTTAATATATTTAACGTGATCGCTTTAAATAATTTCCAAATTGTCTAATGTATACGAAAAGTTGAATGCTTTTGTCTTATTCGTGGAAGGTATGGCTACGGTTTTTCTTGCGTTCAATGCCATTCCCCCCTGGGAACACCAGGCCTGAATTTTTGTTAATCAGCAATTTAGGTTAATCTGGTCCTCAGTTCGATTTACCCTCGGGTACATGACACAGTCATCTGCGAAAAGCCTTATTTGAACGGATGAGTCATTGCCCATACGAATGTAGTTGATGTGGATAAGGAATAAAATTGGTGCTAAAACTGATCCTTGTGGTACGCCCTAAAGGAAGCTCAGGCTGTTGGACGTGTGGTTGTTAACAGCAACAAACTGCTTGCGGCTGTGTAGATATGATGTTATCCATGCAATAATGTTACCTTCAATACCAATTTCATGCATTTTTGGTATTAGGTCAGGGAGGCGAACGACGTCAAATGCTTTTGCAAAATATAGAAAAACGGCGTATATTTGTCCTCTTTCATTTAGTGCATTCGCAATGTCGTTGGTAATCTCGGCTAGCTGCGTGATTGTTGATAAGCCAGATCGAAAACCGTGTTGCCGATAGTAGAGCAGGTTGTTAGTTTCTAAATATGTTATAATGGCTTTAAAAATTATATGTTCTAATATCTTGCAGCGCGTGCTGGTTAATGAGACCGAGCGGTAATTACTAGATTCTAGTTTGGAACCGGAATTATGTATTGGAATGATCTTTGCCATGCGCCAATCATCAGGGATTGTTTGCGTAACTATTGAAGTGGTGTATATTTTATGTAAATATCGGCTTACCCACACCGCATATTTATTAAGAGAGGTGTTAGAAATATTTTCTGGGCCTGGGGACTTCTTGGTGTCAAGGCTGCAGAGTAGGCACTGAACTCCTTCTTCATTAATATAAAATTCTGGCATAGGGTTAACTTATTGGGTACCGTTTTTTAATGGGTTGCCTTCTGACCGTGCAACATACTTTTCATTTTAGAAACACAGACTTTCGTATGTCTGTTCCTTCTATTTTTCATGAATTATTCTTCCAGCGGGGCGCACATTTTATTTTTATTTTTTTGTAACGCAGCAAGCGCGCTGCTATTCACATTAACTAAAACGATGCGGCGTAATGGTGAGTTCAAGATCGTTCTCAGAGGACGTCTCCCCGACGAAGCAGACACGTTCCCCCCAGGAACGTGAGACTGAAAGAGCAACAGGTTCGAATTAAAGTTGGGCCATCGTGTTTAGGCCCCCAGCAGCCACCACCCATCCCCGCTGTTTCTTTACCACGAGACAGTTCATGGCCTGTTTTTCGAAACCCGCATATTGGCTGGCACATTCCAGGGCTGCCCACGCCAACGGACCATTACTTAAAGTTTCCCAATTTGCGGCCGCCGCCTCACTCCTTCTTATATATTGCCCGTACAGGGCGCGTCCTCTTTCGTGCTCCAACAGTCGTTTGGCAATGTCCGTCGGCACTACAGCGTTCGCGCTAAACGCAACAATCCCACAACCGTTTCCGACCGCCCTTTAGCCCGTGCCGTTCACCCGTTCGTAACCTCCTCCCCTTCGGCCTCCTCATCCGCAGCAGCCTGCTCCATTCGGCCGCAAACATCGGTATAAGGGTGCAGTGAGCCGGCACAGATGCGCTCTTCCCGCGAGGCTTGATCGGTACTCTACCGCGAACACCGCGGATAGGGTTAGCGGCGCTGGGCATGCTCGCCTGTGGCGCTTATTTGATGGCGCCGGGTGCGAGTTCCCGCCAATCTCTCCGCTCGCCCGAGCGAGGCCCCTCAATACTCGCATGCATGCCGAGGGCCGTTCGGCGGCCAACGAAGGGAGGCCCGTCCGTTAATATTTAGGCGCAAACAGGCGCCTGCGAAGGTGCGCTGACAACGAGCTCTCAAACAGTTCATTGCGATGTCGCAAAGGAAAAAGGAATAGGCCGGGCAGACCGGGGCGATCGGCCCCATCGGTTGTGTTGACCGCCGGGCATTTACTTGGCGAGTCTCGCTCCGCCTTCTGGCCGAGTGAATGACCGCTATAGCTGAGCAAGGCACGCTGTAGGGCTACTTTGGTCGCTGTGCGTATACCTTTAGTTGGGGGAGCCCTGTACAGGGAGTGCAAGACGATATAGGAAGGTACCGTGTGCGATAGAGTTGAGCGCCTGGTTTTTAAACGTAGAGCTGATATATTTTTGTTATAAAATTGTGTTTATGAACTCATGTAACGCATTTGTTAGAATGAAGCATATTGATTTTAATTTGTTTCTGCGGGAACTCTGTGTTGCGTTTCTTTCTCCTTCTTATTTGAAAAAAAAAAAAAAAAACTCCATGATTCAGCATGCTTTGCTTCTACTTAAATAGTAAGTAGAAGAAAGATTATGTAAGATCATTCGGTGGAACACTCCGAGACCTTCAGATGCGTTGTAGGCATTGGTCATATGGGACGTGTGCCGCGCATAAGCGCGAATTTCTTTATCAGGCCTGCGCTGAGCGCGCAGGCTGTAGCGTGCTGTTTAGTCCGTTTAGGTCTTGGCTGTGGGCGGTTTGGGCTCTAGACACTATTTTTGCAGCTGAAAATTTATGTGTGTAATGTCTGACGCACGGTATACCCATACTACTGAGGGTACAGGGGTTTGGCGGTGGTAACGGTGGCGATGTTCTGCCACCGTGACTGGAAGACAGACTCGGAAATAACAACTTATTACGCCATTCAAACTGACATATGCATTGATCTTGAGGCTCTGTAAAAGGTTATCCTTAAAGTATTGTTGAGATGCCCACTTTCACTCTGCCATCGAAATAAGATTGATGCAGTAAGCTGTTCATTGACTGCGTATTGTTTACCTCCGCAAGGCCAACCTCTTGCCTATTATTATCCTTCACTCTGCACGCGAAAAGGGCCAGGAGCGCTTGGCGCAATGCAAAGGTTTTATCAGCCCGCTGTTAGCAAGTGGCACAGTGTTAAATGGCTGATGCGTAATTTGTTGAGCTAACGATCAAAGTCATCGAAACGAAAGACTATTTTAAGGATCCTTCGCATAGTGCACTGAGGTGTCATTGAATGTCTGCAAGCAGGTAAAGGCTACACTTTCGGAGTCGACATTTGTTGCTTAAAATTTGAACAGGCTGACATTTTCGGAATACTAACGTTATCGGTCGAGTTCAATAAATGTTGGTGTGTGGTAATGAGATGTCTTGCACGGCAGGCTTATGCGTATACACAATAAGTTTGACAGCAGGTAAGTTTCACAATTACCGTCTTTTTATTTGTTGCCGTGTTTTCATATGCTCCTCCTTCTCCCGAACTTTTATAGCTTTCATGCGTACATGCTCTAAGACGATCCAAAATGGAAGCAGCGAAGGGAGTAATTTCTGATTTTTGATTAGATTTCTGCATTGATAAGATTAAACTTAAAATTCAAGACGCGGCTTCCCTTGTGATTTAGACTCGCTTGGTTATGGAAGAACTTGGACATTTATATTTTTTTTTTATCTGACCGCCCTCGCTACGCCAATCAAGGCATGGCTGGTCATACACCTAGATTCCTGCATTACGTTAACCGGCAATCGAGGTCAGGCATGAGAACACATTGCAGAAAAGCGCCTGATATGTATTTTTGAGAGAGAGTTGTATCCATAAGACACTGCAAATAACCTGACTCAGGGGGTCTTTTTTCGATCTGCATGTAGGTTAAGGGGTCGGTTCACTAGAGGAATGGCCCACAGAATTTCGCAGAAAATTGAACGTGAAGCAAGACAAAGACAGCGTTTACAAAAGGCCATCTTATTTTTGGACAAGGAAAAGCAAGAACAAGAACAAAACTCACTCATTGGAGTGTCATAAAGAAAAAAATTAGGCGTATTCACCGCAAAGAAGAAACTAGAAAGATATATATGACCAGACAGGTGTCACGGCGCAGGAGAACACGTGGACGCTATATTTCTGCCTCGATACGTTAAGAGTGTATCCCCGAAGAATAGCACAGCAAGTGTAGGAGGTGGAAGATCGAGCCGATAAATCGTCCATAACTATTGGTGAAACTCGCGGTAAGAATAAAAGAACGCAATCGCTTGTTTCCGACTCATCCCGGAAGGCCCGTTGCGTTTGGTATAAATGTGAGCTTTCATCTCCTAGTTTACCTCGTTCAGAAAGCTTGGAGACCTACCTGGCTTCTTGCGCTGGCTCATTAACCACCCGTGGAGGTTGTTAATTATTAGTTAAAAAATTGTACGTTACTTCGCGAACAACAGGCAGAAACAAGCACGTAGCCGTCATTCCTAAACTGTAGTTTTATTGTATAAAAACTAGAGTATACTGCACACCGAAAAAAAAAGCAAATAATAGATGCCAGTTTACTGGGTTTTTTTTTCTCGTTAACCCATCGTGCTTTGTTGGAGCTTGAAGTAGCGACAGCTGAAAGGGCAGTGAAATAATTACCCATGGACGATTTTGAATCTCACTTTCACCTTCCGGTGTCCTTTGGTCGACCAACTCCGTGTTTACGGCGGTTTTCCGGCGCGATAAAGGTCTCTGTAGGATGAATGGCATGTACTTATTAAACGGACCATACGTTCACTCTCAACACGCTGAACTAACTATTTCGTGCTTCAAATTTCAAAAAGTCAAGGTTAGATGTCAGCGACGTTCGTTTATGCAGAAATGTCAAGACGTTTCCGCGAAACCCGATAATAACGAGAAAAAGTCCACTGAATGTCAGCACTTCCTGTGAAAAGCAGTGTTTGTCGGGAGCCCATTACGAACCTAGAGCGGAACAGGAAGGCTTTTTAAAAGGGAGGAAGCCGCAAACTTCGAACTTTTCTCAAAAGCAAAAACTTGATTCCCTTGAACTGTTCCTCTGAAAGAGCCGAAGGAAGTAACAAATAAATACGCAAAGTACTGAGCCCTTACACGCAAAGTACTGAGCGTGTAAAACCCCGATTCGGGCCTAATTAAAGCTGCATTTAGGGTAGTTTCCGGATGACGGGTTAACATTCTGTTATACAGTCGCAGTAAACACTGGATGTTCAGATTTCTTGGGGAGGTAGGGAGAGGCTATCGGGAATCATGTTTGAAAGAGGATTTCCCACAGCGTGAATGTCTCACAAGAGGGTAACTAGGAACCCGTCCTAAAGTTGATTGGACGGTGCTCCGATTTTCTAACAGCGAAGCTGTTAAGCAAATGGTAGGTGCAGCACGGTGCTAAATGGGCCACTGGAGGGGCGGTAGCTGCCCAGCATAAAACAGAGAACGACAATATGGAAAAAAGACTAGCGTATAAAAAACTTCGGCCACCTTCGCTGTTGAGATGCGAAGACGAAGGAAACAGCGGATCTGGTGGTCATTTGGCTTTTCCTTACGTCAAATCGTTTGTGTATGGTGTCCGCAGATAAAAATGTCACGAAAATGCCGAACGCTCGTACACGCGTGCCTCGAGCGCATGTTCGTCAATTCAAGCATACCCACTTATAAAGATAGGCCAACATTGGCCCCAAAAAAACCCGCCCGCATCTTCCCTCGGGGGGAACTCGAGTAAATGCGTCGCTGAGTGGTGGGGGTATCGCGTGAATGTTGCGTAATTGGGTATGGTTTGGGAATGCTTAATTGTTATTTCGTCTTCAATATTCTTATTTATTGAATGAAGGAGAAGCGAAGGCAAGGAGTGTAAAGTTAAAGTCTGTCTTAATTGCTTGGTGCCGTCAAGCAAAGCGTCAAATCAAGCGAAAGCCAAGCAAAGGCGCCCTTGACTGAATTCCGAACGCGCGCTCCACCGCTTATATACACACCGCCCGCGTTCGAGGGAGAGGATTACGGGGGAGAGACGCGCATGCGCACACTTCCGTACGCAAGCGCGCGAACTTTCCACGCACCCACCACGCCGTTATCACGTGTACACGCCCTGCCTCCGTTACTGTTGAGCGCGACACAGCGCACGGGTAGCTACGACGCATGCGCGCACGGACGCGCTCCCCCCGCACCGCCACAGCTGTTGTTGAGAGCGACGGAGCGCACGGGGTACACGCGCTCCTCCCGCAGCCGCACCTGTTGTTGAGAGCGAGGAGGGTACGGGGGAGAGACGCGCACCTGCGCCTCGACGCGACGCGCATGCGCAGTGAGCGTGTGGATTGCGCCGACAACATCGACGAGTGACATCGCGAGCCTAATAAATGCTCCGCATTTAAAAAATGACACCATCTTCCCGTAGGAGTCGATTCAAGTGCCCATTAGTTTTCAGTTCGTCGTTTCCGTTAGGTTGAGATACGTAGCTACCGTTATATCTACAGTTTGGTTTCCATGGTAACTACAGTAAAACCTCGATATATCGAACAGCGCGGTGCCCACGAAATAGTTCGATATAACCAGAATTCGATATATAAAATCACGTAAAATACGCGTCATAAACTGGTACAAATCAATAAATGAACCAATTGTGCAGTAAATACTCACTTGGTGCTTCAAAGAATTTATTATTTTGGCTTAAAGTACTGCAGTAGGGTAGCCTGGCGTGTTATACACGACTTCCTCAACGTAGTGCAAACGTTCCACAAACGACAGGCCGGTGCCTTGTATAGCGCTGCAGTAGCGGTGCGGTAGGGCCAAAACCGCAGAAGCCTCGGTCGGAGTCGGGAGTGAGGCACTATCAGCGCTTGCGGGTACAACCTCGGTAGCGTCTTCGTCTGTGCGCTCAGTAGTAACCTCCGCTAGGATCTCCACATCCGTCAACTCCGCCGTCGTTCCAATGCTGTCGTCACTGCCAACAAAGTCATCGATGCACATGCTTCGTGGCTCAGCACCAAAAAGCGCTCCAGCTGGCCCCAGGTTTCTTCAATCTTGCATTCTTCTTTTGCACCGTCCAATTCTGCTTCGGGGCAACCGCTGCGCAGCAGTCGGGAACGCCCATCGCGCCACCGCTATCCTGGAGGGTACTGCGGGATAGCTCGCCGCCTGTCAAAAGAGCGCGAGCGGTCTGGGCAGTCTGGGGTGGTGGAGTTCGATATACCCATTTCACGTCAGTCCCAGTTCGAAATAAAAAATTAAAAATGCATGTGATTTTCCGCGTGATATAGAAAGTGTTCCATATAGGCAATAATTCGATATACCCGTGTTCGATATATCGAGGTTTGACTGTACCACACTTTTAGCTTACCGGAACTACGAAATGGGAAATTGCGTTGAGCCCATGGCTGTTTCGCATACTACTCAGGGTTACCCTACGGAAAGATGGTGTAATTTTATTAGATGCGACGGGGCTATGTTCCTCCCTTGTCGTTGTTGCGCCGTCCACACCCCCACTGCGCATGCTCGGCTCATCTCGGGCCGGCCCAGGAAGACACCGGTAACACTGGCGTTCAGCAAGCCGAGCATGCGCAGTGGGGGTATGGATGTCGCCACAACAAGGGAGGGACATATCCCCGACCATGAGATGCTGGAGCGACAGTGTTGCCGGTGTCTTCCTGGGCTGGCACGATACGAGCACGCTGTCCCTTAAAGGGCTCCTCTAGCGGCAGTGTGGCCAGTGTCTTCCTGGGCCGGTGAATGGACGGACGACGGAGGACGGACGATGGAGCCGAGAGCAAGAGATGCTTTGCCTCTAAAAAACAAAAAATGCCAGAGTTCGCTGTATCGTGGCAACATTTGCCCAGAACGAGAAAGATATGTCATAGCCTTTGTCCCTCGTTCGTTCGTCCTCTGTACTGTAGAAGAACTGCGACTTAAATGTCGAAGCTGCTGTAGGTGATAATTGACTCCACATGGTTCCGCCGCGGATAGTTTGCACGGTCGAGGAAGAGGCCTCGATTCGAGAGGCTCGGCGTGGAAAGCATCCGCTAGAGACGATAAGTCGCGCTTGCAAAGGGGCCGGCGAGAACGTCGACCAAAACGACGAGCTCACTTAGGCCTGGCTCAGCATAAGGTCATTGAAATGCCCTGCCGCCGACGTCAACCACGACACCACAGCGATACCAAAACTCAACTTCTTGTCCGTCAATGATCACCTACACCAGCTTCGCCACTGAAGCCTTGCGCGTCAGCGCAAGCTCCCCCGATTTTTCTTTTTTTTTTTCAGTTTTTCACATACATTGTGACGTATACATGACATACGTTGCGGGGGAGTGGGACAAAAGGAATCGGGAGAGAGAGAGATGTTAGCTTTCATCATTATTTATTGATAAAAAAAGAGTGGAGCACCACTTATTATGGAGTACAAGCTTGAATAGTTGATAGTGCAGCAATCTTTCAGTTAAAACAAACAATTCTTCAGCCGTTGGTGTCCATTTGAAGTTCGCACGCTTTGCATGCGTGTAATCGTCTCTTGTAAACAGTGTTCGTTTTTCAGCGGCACCTCTTATCAGCCTAATGGTCTCGCTCATGCGGGAAGTGGCGCTTCAGCAGCTAACTGAGATACCCTGCAGCCAGTCATACAATAAAGTCTCGCTTTGTATTGCGACAGCATCATCCCTCTCCAATTGACACTGTACATCGCTTTGCCTTCGTCACTAGGCGTGCGTACTGCCTGAGGCGCCCGCTCGTCGTTCTTCAGTTCTCCACTAGAAGTTTACTCTACCCTGAGTAAACACGCGTGATTTCTTTGTTGGTACCATCGTACTTGTTTGACAAAGCTTTCAGCAAACTTCTTGCGTACCCGCCGCTGCCGCTGCTCTGTTTGCGATCACGACACAACAGGGTTAGGTCCGCTGTGTTTTCCCACACTGCCTGAACACGAGAGCGTCGCAAGCGATGAGTGCTTTGGGCGGTATGAAGTCCACGTAAGGCGGAGACTCAAAAATTAAAAAAAAAAGAGGTTAGTCTGACGACCGTTAGCTTTCGTACTTTTAGGGCCTTTTGTGGTACAAATTTAGCGAGAGCTTGAAAACGTAGAGTGACAGTGAATGCCCTAGGTCGTTAATAGGATATTGATTGTTCTAGTGTTCTAGAAGAGGCGCCTATAGGTGTCGGCAGGTTAAAAAAAATAGCGCAGTGCCTAAGTTATACAACCTTAGTTGTCTTGAGGCAATTCTCAGAGGTGCGTGAAAGCAAAACGAAGGTAAGAGCATTACGCGCTGAGAACGCTCTTTCAAAGGCCAAGGAACAGAATCATAATTTGCGCATTATTGACCGAAAAAGTGGAGCGATGCCCAAAATTTACAGCGGCATGTTAACAGCTTTCCGACGTTGTATTTTAATAGGAGCCAAGAGTACTTTTTCTTGACGAAATGTCGCGTGTCTGAATCTGGCATAACGGAGAATGCGCTGCCGAGCACAGTTCCGAACAAAACTTTATAGTGATGTTTGCACTCATTTTGATTAGGCGGGATCGATTGGATGATTTGGCTGGGCCAACGAAGAAATATCTCGTTTGAAGGAAGCATGCCTTCCTGCTTCTAAAGAATTGTCTGATACCCTATTGAGGGCACGCTCTGCTCTGTATGTGCAACCCTTTGCTACGCCACATTCAGTTTTCAATTCACTGCAGAACGGGTACTTGCGGTACGATGCCAAGAACTTTAATTAGACGAGATGATTTTGCACTGATGATCTCGCTTGCACTTACCGATTAACAAAAAGAAGGCGTAGAACTGACCCAAGGAACAATTTTCAAATAAAAAGTTAAAGCTGTCCCACCGAAGTGGACGCTGTCAAGTGCGGAGCAGTGATTTGCCAAAGGGGCTGTGGCGTCCTCTCTTGACTAGTTTCAGTATCAGCCTGGCTTTGATACCGAAAGTAGTCGTGGGAAGGCGCCGCAGCCCATGAAATTGCCTTAAAAAATGCTGGGTTGAGTTTTCATTAATTTGAGGTAAATTTTTTATCAGCGTTTATTTTGCCACAGGGCGTATGTATGGGGTTATGAGGTGATGACGAAAGGTGATTAGATGAACATAAAAACCTTCGCTTCGCGGATGAAGTCAAGAAGTGAACGATGATGACGCCCGTGTATCCATGCGGCGTATGCGGAGGCGTCGTCTGCGCGGAGGCCCGTCGCCGCAAGATGCCGCAGAATCGTCGGCCTCATGGCGAGGCAGGACCACAGCAAGTGGTGGAGGCCAGCGATCGCGTCGCTGCGGTGGCATACTGGGCAACGAGGGTTTGTAAAGGAATCTCGGGATTGAGGCCTTTGGCTGATCACGGTGGGAGTTAAGACCGACCCCCACCCGAATCCTCCTAAGCGCAACCTCCTATGTACGGGTAAAACCCGGGCCGAGGGTGGCAGCACCCGGTGGAAGGACAGCACGTGTGCGGCGCCGGAGGTGTTCTGTTCTCGTCACCAGGAGAGTGGCATCATTTAGCACTAACGGGGAAGTAGGAAATGGAACGGAGGCGGCCATTTCGGGCTGCTACGTCTGCCTTGCAGTGTTCTGTGAGTAGGTCCCGTGGAACCCACTCAATCAGAATCTTCCTGCCGCAAGCTGGTGAATACTGGTGAAAACTAACCGTAGTAAGCGGGTAGCATGAAGAGCGTCGGTGCGAACTACGATGCGCACCCCGGGCTGCATAGTTATTCCGGTTACAGCCATCAGAGCCTCTCTAATGGCTACAAGTTCCGCACAGAACGATGATGGAGGTTCCGGGACCTTACACATGGACGTCTTGCTGAGAACTGGATGGCTAGCGCAATGAATGGCAGTGGCAATCGCAATATTGTGTACACTGGCGTCGGTATGTAATATGGTGGAGCCAGGTGGAAGGTTTCCAATGCGTGAATTTATGATTTTTTTTATTTTGTATTGTTGTGTACCTACAGTAACGGCAGCCTCCGTGGCAACAGCGCATCGCAAAGATCACCCCCAACACTTTGCATATGATTAACGTGTGCCTGTGTGGTGCAATAGGATTGACATAAACTTTGTAACGCGAGGGTCCCAGGTTCTAACGGGACCATTGGAAACTGGATTTTTTTCGAAGCCTCTGTTTGGGTGCGTGACGCTGCGTTACTGACACCGCGTTACTACGGTGGCTAGTTACCGTGACCCCGGACAAGCTACCACGGCAAGACGGGCCACTAAAACGCTCCGCACTTTAAAAGTCCCGGAAATAAAATAAAGCTGAGAGTGTTCGGGCTTGGACCCAGGGAGAATGCGCTAGAAGCCGCGATGCCACAGGCCGAACAGCCAGTTCGTTTTAGCAGTTGATAAAGAAGATTGCAGCAATGTTCAAAGTTAACAGCTAGACAACGCCCGGTCACGGCGCTAGGTCACTAAAGGTCACTTTAAAATTCAAACACTATAAACCAGAACTGTTAGCTTGTATTTAAGAGTCACTGCTCTAAAACACGCTAAACAGTGTAACATGTCGCCGATTATTTATACTCGTATGCCCCAATCTGCCATTTCAACCCAGGTTTGTATTTCTTGAAAATACTTCTGTGATGGATCCAATACTAGCCGTAAATGCTATTGATGAGCACGACTCTTTAGTATGCTTTTGCGATGTAGTTTGATGAATTAAACTGCTCTGTTCTGTTCTTCTGTTCTCTGTAACAGAAAGTGCCCGTTCTGCACTGACTTGGAAATAGAATATCGCTTTTGGTAGGCTTAAGATGACGCATGCTGGGTGCAGACTACGGGCGTATATAACCTGTAATCCCCCCTCTTGGCACCTGCGCTGTAATTTATTGGGGCATTACTGAATTGCTTGGTGCATGCCCAAGCAGCGTATGTAGCAACGCGAGGTTCCCCAGCAGCATACGGTTGTGTTTATAAAGTGCTGTCCGAAATCCCCACTGCGGGTACATGTCGTTCTGTTGATGTCCAACCCTTTGCGAAAATACAGCAGGAACTGCCTGGTATGTGCCGGAGGACCGGAGCACCAGAGATTAGGCCTAACGTTTTGATTTCACGTATTAGGAAGTCAACCATTGTGCAAGTTCACCAAGTTAACCTGAAGCAAATAGAATGCTACAAAAGCTAGCCAATCCTATTTACGGCAACCTTCCGCCACAGTAAATACCTAACCAAGTCAATGCATGTTACACGCCAGAAGACAACGAACAATAATTAGAATAGTACAGTTTGTCAGTATACCCTGATATCTGACGTAGAAGGAAACGACATCAGATTAGTTCAAGGCCACTAATGAAGATCGAGTATAAAATAATACCCGGGCGAAAGAAAAAGTAGGCATGACAGTATAGAGAACAAAATATTGTTAATGAAGGCGACAATAAACAACCCTCCGTTTTCTTATTTTATGGTATTTTATATTTATCTCTGCCTTTCTTGCACATCTTTCACAACAATTTGCCTCAGGGCAATGACACTAGCGTTTGTTATCACTTGCCGTACAGTGCTTAGGCCGGGTTGGGGCTTTCTTTTTGTGTGTGCGTATATGTCTGATTTTATCGGTTTCGAAACAAGGCTTCAAAATAACGCTTCCTGGCCCAGTACGAACGGCCTAACGCAACCAATAAACAGCCAGAATCACGGAGACTGCATGAGGTTGAAGTGAAATTCCCAAAAGGCATCAGCAAGTCTAAAAATGTGCTTGAAAATTGTTGCTTTTCGCCAGTTTTGGTCATTCTAATTTACCTGCTACGTCAACATACCCTCCCAGAATTATCACATGCTTACCCAAGGCGATGGGCCAATGCAGATGACAGTTTCCACCAGAAACTTACGGACGATTAATGAATTCCCGTTTGGCTGTGGGTTCAACAAAAATAACAAAAAAATCCTAGGTAAACTCGCAACGGAATTAGCGAGTAATGATGAGACTTTTTTTACAGGCTCAAGACCGATCCAACAATTCCCTTTGACTGCAAGGTCAACATACCCATTGCAATTATCACCTTGCAGGGTTAGATTGTGCATCAACGTTATCTCATTAACAGCTCTTAGAAAGTGCTTGGGGTTTCTCGGAGGGTTTTGGTTGTTGCTGTTGTTGTTGCTGTTGCGCCATTACTTCGTATTCATGTGCTTTTAAAGGTTATGCGGGCATGCAACAGTCCTCCCCTAGAAAGTAAGCTCTTCCGCTCGTATAAGAGAAATCTCAATCGAACTTGAAGGTTACTGTGTGACTGAATTCACAATGCCATTCAGTCTTCTCTTGAAGAGGCCTACTCCGCGCATGTGTGTCCTGTGAAGTGTATTAGATCTACTTTTATATTGGGCCCCTTGTTTTTCAATTACAGCATCCATGGGCTGTGTTACAAAATATTCCCATTTCGGACATTAGGCAACAGAATTGGTGTGCACAACTGCTTCATTCACGTGTATGACCTTTTACTTGTGAGAGCAACCATTTTCCTTTGGGCAGCATCCACGGATGTTTAAAAGGTTTCTTTAGAGCACCTTGCTTCACATCACGGCACAAATGTCACGGTTACTCGCAAAAAAAAAAAAAAACAATGTCACCGTTACCCAGGGAAATATTCTGACAAATGCCACGGGTATAAGGGCAGGGCTGACCTAGCACATATGCTCTGGGCCTGTCCACAGGCGACAACGTTAGGTTGCAACATCGCTAGTGTAGATCAATGGGAGACCGTATTCCTCAACTCCTACCCAGGAGATCAAGTCTAATTTGATTAATTGTAGTTTTTAATGCGCCGATGCAACGCAGGCGATGTGGCGCGCCGTAGTGGAGGGCTCCGGATTAATTTTGACTGCCTGGGGATCTTTCACGTGCGCCGAAATCTCGTACACACGGGCGTTTTTGTTTTTCGCCTCCATCAGAAAAGTGGCCACCGCGGCCGGGAATCGAACCCGCGACCTCGTGCTCAGCAGCGCAACGCCTTAGCCACTGAGCCGCTACGGCGGGTAGGAGATAAAGTCTGGTCCATTCAGGTTCGATGAAAAGAGAGAGAGAGGAGAGACAGAGAAACTTTATATTGCATAACAGGCGGTAATCCTAGACGTCGGCCAAGAGCCCTTGGGCTCTAACAACGTCTTCAGCCAGCTGCAGGAGATCAAGTCTGGGCCATTCAGCTAAGGCGCTGTTAGAGGCCAAGGGCTCTCGGCAGACGTCTAGAATTACTGGCTGTTATGAAATGTAAAGTTTCACTCGCTCCCTCCCTCCTTCTCTCTCTCTCTCTCTCTCTCTCTCTCTCTCTCTCTCTCTCTCTTTTCATCGAACCTTTTCACAGCATGGAAAGCCAGTGCGTTGTAAAAAAGTTATTTATTTATTTATTTATTTATTTATTTATTTATTTATTTATTTATTTATTTATTTATTTATTTATTTATTTATTTATTTATTTATTTATTTATTTAGCTGACTAAATTCGCCCAGGGGGCATTTCTCGTACAAAACAAACATATAGAAAAATAAAAATCAACAGAGAAATTTTTAAAAGCTAGCAGTGAAGAGCATCGCACACCAACAAACGACAACGGAGCCGAAGCCGTAAAAAAGAAAATAAATGAGAAAAAAAGAAAACAAGACGAAAGGCGAAGTAGAAAAAAAGGACATTTTGTAAAACGGGTCACAGTGGCCAAACATTGCAATGGCGCAGCAACACGAAGCAGCAATGATGAATAAAAGCAAAAACAAAAAAGCAAATAGTCGACAGGAACAAGATAATGGCAATTCAAGAAACACCGTTTTCAATCGCGCAGTTAACCTGGAGTAAAGAAGGGTTAATTTCGATACGCAGCCAACCGCGTTTTGAGTGGACATTTTTTAAAGCTACCAATGAAAGCCGTCGTCTACCGACGGCTATCAAATGAGCGGGATGATAATGATTACGGGTATGATAACTATCACAATGAGCGCGGTGGTCATGGTAATGACGGAAGTGATTGAAACTAGCACGCTAATCTTGACTACAGCGAAGACAAACACACACGAATAAGAATGGCGACCGACACACATACAGCGCTGCGACGCCCCCTGTCTTGTTGCTGTGAGTAGCCGTCTGCACTCTAGTAATGATCATATTAACCCTTCGCGACACGGCGTGTACAATTCTACACGCGACTTTTAAGAGCACTTCCGTGAGTTACAATCGTCGTCATACCCACATGAACCGCTGAGCAAGCATTCGCATTTCCCACTCTACGGAACGGTGCTGCCATCTTGTGAATGCCGCGCCTTTACCATCCAACAATGATTTACCAAAACAAGAGAGCAAGATGGATGCCTCGGCGTTCTACGGCGCGTCAAGTAGGTCTTCTCGGTGTTACCTTTTCTGTCTAGTTAAAACGTTTATTAAAGCAAAACTGAAGCTGTTACCTTAATGTGTAAAGGCTACAGATCACAATAACCTGCATACGTTTTCTATTGTAGCAATCGTTAGGAAACGGTGGTCACGTTTACGATGGCGCGTGTACAATTTTGACACGATCTAATTTATTAAATACTTATGAGATCGAGTTGTTTATGGTTTTTTAAGTTAGCGACTCTAAGTCAGCTATTAGAAGTTACGACCGAGGCAGGATTTCCAACGCTGCCTGAAAAATTCTCGCAAATGCGAAAGTGACAGCCGAACAGGTAACGCTGATTTGGGCTCCAGCTCATCGGGGTGTCATCGGGAACGAAAAGGCGCATGCGGCCGCCCGAGGTCTTACTTTCCGGACGATCGCCGAGGATGCCCTAGACCCGTTTCTACAACCATCCCCGAGGGTAGAGGAACTTGGAAATTTTCACGAAATTACCCAACATTATAGACTAGCGCGTAAGGTACTTCCCCCGGCTAATCCACAGCTTAGCAGGAAATAAGAGGTCTACTGGAGGAAACTACAAACCGGGGTCTTCGCAAACCTTTTATTATACAGCAAATGGCACCCCAATATATACGACTCTAGATGCAAGAACTTTAACGGCGTCGCGGACCTCGTCCACATGGCGTGGACGTGTCCCTCTCACAACAAACCTCACAGAAATACTGCATCCTGGGAGGTCCTGCTACTCAGCCTGACCTCAAGCACTCAGCGCAAAGTCATCGGTCTCGCCTTAGAAGCCGCCGTGTCCCAAGGGATCCCGGCCGACTGATGGGGGGGCACGGAGGTTACTCTGTGCTTTTGACTGGTGCAAATAAAGTTTCTTATGTATATATATTAAGTGAAATTTTGGTCATCATACACAGGCAGTTACAGCTGTTTCTCTCGGCTATACACCCTAATGCGTGTCGCAAAGGGTTAAACCAACTACCCAGAACCTTAACCTCGCTAATGCTTGACTAATCGTAGCTTTTTTTTAGCCGAACGCCAAGGAACTACAAAAAAGGAAGGTGTTTGCTTCACACTCACGCACGCATTTGTAGACGACAACGAGCGTGTGCAGAGCTCGGGTCGTGCTCCGATATTAACGACACCCGACATCGACCGCATAAAGTTCAGCGAGAGCTTTACATATGCGCGTTCGACAGCTTTCGGTGGCAGTTTTCACTGGGAGTCTTCAATAATTCTCGTTGACGGTTCTAAGCAAGAATTCCTTGCCAGCGCAAACAACGTCCTTGGTTTCTAGTGCTTACAAGCGCAAAGTAATAGAACGCTTCATTTTTACACTGCCGTGTATTCCTTACAGGAGCTGGTGGGACGTTGATGCTCCAATGTATGTTTTGGAGCTGTCAGCTTAACACAATCGACCTAGCTTTGCGCAAAAGGTTATTTCTCAACCCTCAATACTTTAACAAATAAATGAAAAAAGATGTGTTCACCTTTCCTATTTCTTCTTTTGTTTTACGGGTGAGCTCAAATCCCGCGTAGTTTGAAAAAGTAAACATTTCCTTTCAAGCTACAGGAAGAGGCCGCTTAGCAGGAACAGCTATGATAGCAGGGTGGTGCTCCGGCTGACCGTCCGTTCTTATTTACGCATCCAATTGGCCTGAGAAACAGCCGTCAATACCAGCTGTCTCAGCAGACGACCCTGGGAAGTGCTTCACACACAGCGGGTCTAGCCTTGCATGCGGCAAGCAAAGCAATACGTTATGCGGAAGACTGTCCCGCTATTTCTTGCCACTTTTTTATTTGTTTATTTATTTATTTGGGTGTTAAAGCTGTGCAAACCTGCTTTCTATGAATGAGCGGGTTGTCCTTCTAGCCCATATTTGCCTCTTTCAATCCTCCGAAATCGACGTTCTCTCTTTTCGCAACGGAGCCCGTTGTCAAATTTCTTGATCGAAGAGAAAAAAGAAATGGGCGGGACATTATATTTCAATGAGGAGAATAAAAAAAACGATAGAATGGAACAGAAATACACAACAAAACCATGACGCATGAGAGTTTCGAATAAGCGTGAGAAATGCCGCGCCAAGAGCGACGCCAGGAAGCTAAGGACCGAGGGAAGGCTCGCCTTCTGCACACCAAAAAAAAAAAAAACAATTTTATAAATTTCCGTTAAAGCAGCGATCACTTAGTCATGCGTAGCAGATGGCAGGCGTGACGACCCATGCTTCCTTTGGCTGTAGGAAGTGAAGAGAGGGGAGGGAGGGGGAGCCGGATATTGAACGCTTGTCTAGGAGGTTCTGTTCGCCGCCGACGACAACTGAACCTGACGTTCAAAAAAAAAAAAAAAAAAAAAAAAGAAGAAGACATGCAAAATTAAATTAAGTAACCCGACCACCTTGCCCCCCAGTATCGAGTTTACCGCTTCCAAATTGTGCGAAATAAATTGATAAATGCTCGGCACTGTTGATGTGTTTATGAGCGGGCACTGAACGGGCGGTAAATATACGCTCGAGAGCTTCCTTATCAGGGAAGGTGGAAAAGCGTTTTCTTATCTTCGTTTTTTTCGACCCGACCCAAGAGAAAAAATATTTGTTTTGCGGAAGCGCGCCAGTCGTCTCTGCAGTTTCTTTTCGGGGCTTGTCGCTTCTCTTTTATTGCTAATCGACGCAAAGGAATTAAGAGACAAGACGTTAACCGGCAAAGTGCTTTTTATCGGGATGATGGGAAGATGGAAAGGATAATATTTTTTAATCTTATATGTTAGACGCTTCGAGTACAAGCAGGAGGAAAACGCGGTACTGCAGATAGGCACGCCTCCTTTGAACCGCTTTCGCTCATTTCTGGCGTCAACAGCAAAAGTTGTTGAGCGTGCGGTAATTAACGTAGTTAGCTTACACTTGTTAAACCCCTTTTTCGATTTATGTAACGTGTTTTTCCCTCAATTTTTAATGCAAAGAAATATTCCAGTATCAAGTTGCCACCATTCTAATCCGTGGAAAAGCTGGCCGGAATTCAGATAATTATTCACTAATAGCCAGCGTTATATCGTCGCTCTTCCACTGTGATTAATTAGTAGCTGATATTTGACTGCATGCAGCCAAACACGTACGTTTATTTTATTGTCTTATAGTTCCGCTTTGTTTCTTTTCACCAATATTGTAGGTTAACACTGTCAAAGCGATTAACTGCATTAGCTTCACCCAATATGTGTTTTCTCCGAATGCACGGCATAGTGCACGGTAGGTCTGTTTTCATGATAGTTTTATTACTGTTTCTATCGTTCTTCTTTTTGGATTTTTGAGTTCTTGTCCTAGTTTTTTGGGGGTGAACTCATAAGGAAGATGCATATTCTTGATTTGGTTAGTTCACTTCTGTCATTTTTGTTTCTTCTTTTCTTTTTTGGTTTTATAAAATTATTCTCAACCAATTATCTCAATTTACGCTATTATAACGATTAAAGGTGTTAATTCCGCCAATTATACATTTTTCGCGCAAATTCAGGCTGTTACAGGATTGAGTCTTGGGGGGTACTCGGTAAACAACGCCACGCAGTTAAAAAAATGGCCGCGTATCTGCTCACTTTGCTGCAATTGTGATCGAAAGACGACAGTCCTTTGCCGCCTCTACCCTGTAGATGCCGCTGTTTCCTTTCCCGCAAACCTCTCACGTTCTCTCCACCCCCCCCCCCCCCCCCGTATCACTCTTTTCCCGTTAAACACGATGAAGGTTTGCTCAAATCAATTCAACCAATCAATTAAACCCACGATCCACTGCTCGCTCGCCATCTGCTGGAACCGTTCGTTATTGTATAACCACCGCAAGGTCTCGGCGCAGGTACGAGCACTTTTTGTATTTTTATGCCAAAACATTGTTTTCATCGCGTATTTTTTTATTTTAGAGCGCCAGAATCAAGATATCAAGGTTTACTGATTTGGAAAAAGTTTTGCCTGTATATGCTTCTCGTACAAGAATTTTGTTAGGTTTCGGAGGTTTTGGCTGGGTGGCTGGGTCGAGATATAGACCGAGTTACAGACAGACAGGCAGTGAGACAGACAGACAGGCAGTGAGACAGACAGACATACAGACCATAATTTTCGGGTAGAAAAGACTACGATAGAAAAGACTATCGTCGTTAATACTGTCATTTAAAAAATCTGCTTCGAACTATCAAGGCCTAACTTCTCTGCCACTGCAAGGGAAATGCCACAGCGAGGCGCGGGATCAAAAATACCACATTTCAAAGCCTAAGCTTTCATGGGATTTTTATGGGTGTCGGTTAGGGCACCCTTCTTTTCCTGCGGCTTGCTTAGTTGGCTTTTTTTTTTTAGCTGTTGGAGGCAGCCCTGGCCAGCTCGAGCCTGGAAGACCACCGCCCTCTAGTCAACCTAGCCTCAGCGAAGGCCAGACTCAGTGGTGTCCTAGACTGGAGGCCTCACGCGTCAGCTCAACAAAAGTCACCAGCGCAACAAAAGCCATCTTCTCCAATAAATGTTTATTACGGTGTGTCGAACCGAAAAAATACTGGTTCGGCTTGCGGTTCGGATTCGGACGAATTCATTTCGTTCCGGCTCAGTTCCGGTTCGACTACACCACGTACCGAACCGGTTCACCAACCGGTTCGGAAGCTTGAACTGGTTCGCGAACCACTTCGAAAATTCGAATTATCACCTAAGCGAGACAAAAAGACTGAGTAGTCTAAAATGACAGCAAAAACAAAATACAAACAAAAATTCAAAATGCTGCTGTTTCCCAATGACAGTGGTGCAATATCAAAGCAAACACAATTGGGTGAGATATTAGTAAAACAGGTGTAGTAGTGACGATTAACCAGCTACTTCGCACAGACAGTCGCACAGAACCGATCCGCCTACACGCGTCTTACTAGATGATCTATCTGGTGGTCCACAGAACCGAGAATTTCGTTGGCCGGATTCGAAATTCTTTGCCCTTATCGAGAAGTTTGATGGAGTCTTGGACTCGTACAACAACGTGCCATAGCCAATAATGTGTCATCCAGGGAAATACGTGTGCAATACACAGTGCGCCCTGAAGTTTAAGGTTGAAAAATGTTTTTTTTTTAATGCTAACTTTATTTCACCTTTCCCGGATGTCTTACTCTCCGTGAAAATGAAAAAAATCTGGTGACAGGAGATTCTCAGAGTTTTACAAAACAAAACAAAAAGAACGGCCGTTTTTGATGAAGTGTATTCAGCAAGGCCACTATATTATTATTTATTACAAAAATTTCACATTTTAATTTGACAGAAACTAAATATTGCTTAAAATGTCTCATTTTTGTCAACGTCCGGTATTACGCGGCACGACAACAAAAATACACAATAAAGATGCCAAGGAGACCATTAAAATCGTTCCAACCTAGCGTGTACCACACACAGGAGAAGAGCTTTGCCCGGAGGGGGGGATATCTCATCATGGCTTTCAGAGATGACCTGCGGCAGCGATCAATACCACGTATTGAATTACTAACTAAAAGCCCAATACACCTGTTCTTAAACAAACGATAAAAATAGCCCCATAAAGTAAGAATATTGTGATAAGGACGTGGAGCACGCTGCAAAGTTTGCTTCATCCTCCGGGCACCGTTCCTTTAGATGCTTGTCGTAGCCATCGCTAAAAATTCTGGAGCCGACACGAGTTGCCGCGTCAGCTTGCATCTGGTGGGGGCCCAGAAAGAAGATGTCGAGGTAATGTTTTTAAGGGTAAATTGGTGTGCTTGTAACCGGGTTTATATTGTAAGAGCAAGTAAAGGAGCCCCAGATGGTTTGGGATGTTTGAGACAAACAAGTAAACACCCTAAGCGAAGGAAAAAAGCAAGGATAAAGTAGGCCCACCAACGACATGGACGAGTGCAACCTGCTGCCGAAGACGGTTTGGGAAAAAAAGCCTCCTCATAGGAGAGCTGTTCACTACACAGTCCCTTAGAAACGTGCACTCCGAAGTCATAAGGACGTAGCTAGCATCAAAGAGGATACTAACAACGGCCAAAGGATTTCAGGGGGAAGGGGGAGGAAGGGCTGTCTTGACCATAACAACTGACTTGGTAATCCGATCTTACCCGCCGCGGTGGCTCAGTGGCTAAGGCGTTGCGCTGCTGAGCACGAGGTCGCGGGCTCGATTCCTGGCCGCGGAGGCCGCTTTTCTGATGGAGGCGAAAAGCAAAAACGCCCGTGTGTACGAGATTTCCGCGCACGTCAAAGATTCCCAGGTGGTCAAAATTAATCCGGTGCCCTCCACTACGGCGCGCCTCATCGCCTGCGTTGCGTCGGCGCGTTAAACCCTACAATCAATCAATCAATCAATCAATCAATCAATCAATCAATCAATCAATCAATCAATCAATCAATCAATCAATCAATCAATCAATCAATCAATCAATCAATCAATCAATCAATCAATCAATCAATCCGATCTTTCGTTTACTGCTGCGATCGCAGCATGGAACCATTTTTCTATGTGGGCTTGACTTGAGATAACGACAAAAAAATCTTTCGAATATGGTTAAGGCAGTAGCCACTGTGGGGGGCAGGCGAAATGTGTTAGCTGACGAAACCCTTTCATCGCAGGGCATTTGCGCCATAGCGGAAGGAAAGACAGTGATAAACGCAGTGGTAGGATTGACGAAACGTCCAGCACCTAAGCCTGTTGTGCCTGGTTCTTTAAGTTGCTTGGGAGGTGGAGGAATTTTTTTTGTCAACAGAAAGGGCAATTGGAACAAGAAGGACCCACATATTTAAATCATTTGCACTTATTTTACAGCCTTCCAGTGCAGCTCGAGCTTCACAGTTCATCCTTATGGTTTCCTTTTGTTGGACCCTGTAGACCCGCAAGGGCTGAGCAGACCGTTTTTCAAACAGTCGATGAGCTTATCGCTCAACTGGGAAAAGCTCACTGGCCACACAGGTCACTTCGCTGATCTGCTATCTACTTTTGAACTGATTCCCTGGTGTCCTTGTATGTACGAATGCTTTGGAACGCAATTCCCTCTAAAACGACCTCTTGTGAGCTTGTGTGCCGCCCTTAACAATGATGCTCCCTGAAGTCTGCCACGCAGCCACGTGTAATAGGATCACAAGCTCTTTAATCCTGCGCCTTTTTCGAGGTCTCATTTAGATAACAAGCGTGCAGAGGAAGCCACCTTGCTCCGTATTAGGGGCTCGGTTTCCACGATTAAGACATGTGAAAGGGCAGGGATTGTGCTGCGGTGTTCACCTGCTTTTGGTGCCTTATTCCCTACTTAAGCCCTTGTTTCCAGGACTTCAATGCTTTTTATGAAGCACGACCAAAAAAAAACTGTGAAGGTATAGCAGAGCCAAGTGCAATGCTGATATGTTTGGTATTATAACGAGTCGTGTATCGAACAGAAGTGTTTGCATTGTTTGTCGTTGCAGGCTGCTATTCTACGCAGCGAAATCGAAGGTATATTTTTCTTGTCGTGTTTGTAGCTTTTATATTTCGTCCAGTGCAGCGTTCTTGAAGTTGATTAAATTTTACGAATACAGAATTTCTTCTCCCTCATCCGGAGCGGGTGAATCACGAGGGGGCGGACGAGGCCAACTGCCAGCGCCGCTTTTTCATGACTTCCCTTCATTCGCTCCGTGACCGATCAAAAGCAACACTATTTCTTTCCCATTAAAATCAGTTCCGGTGGTTCAGTATTTCAAAATTATACATCACAAAATTTTCATGAAATCTCACGCCAGTGTCCAGTTCCCAGTGTCGGCTAAAAAGCACGGAAACAGCGAAGAACACGCGTAACACTGATACGGGGGATCGGAGTTGTGAAGACGCCGCTGTATTTCAACTGCGCTGCCATGAAGATTTTAACAGCGAGGCAGTTCAGAAATTCGTTGATTTCGCCGTTTCACAAAACTCAGTATATAACAGTAGAAATAAGATATATCACCACCATTCGCAGGATTCGATCCTGGTAGATCAGGTTTGAATCCTGCCGATGTCTGGTAGATCACCGGAGATAGTCAGCCGTCCTACACAATCGGCTACGACCAAGAGTCAGGATCCGAGAGACAAACGACTTATTCACTCGGCTGTGACTGTGGGGAAAGGAATCCCGCCACCTGCTTGACAAGGAACACTTGATAGGATACACGTTGCGCTTGCGGGCGCCTAGTTTAAGTGTGTGCGTTCCGTTCGCTCGTTTACCAACAAAGATAGAGAAAATGTCGTTGCGGCAGTGAAGAAGCAGATAGGCTGCAATCGTGAACTGAAACTATCGGGATTGTTGTGAAGGTTCCGTACAGCTTCGCTACCTGCAAGTCTGACGCTGCTTTCATTTTGTTGACTGTGCTAGGAGGGCCAAGGCGCGGACGGGAATCCGCTAAAGGTGTTGAAGCAGCCACAGTGAGCAGTGGTCCGCAAAGGTCCCATCATCCTATTGCTAAGCAGGGAATGCACAGGCGACATCTGACCACAGAAGCGAGTCACGCGGGAGGGTCATGGAGAGCTTCGATGCAATTATTGGACTCAGGAGGAAGCCATGCGACGCCGAATATCATCAGCAAAGCCAGTGAACTCGAGAACTAGTGAAACCCACAGGCACACAGGAAGACGCACTCTTCGAAAACCTAGCAATAGGATATCACATTCTATAGCAGGGAGCGACGACCATTCCTCCAGATATCTACGCACTCATATCAACCAAACCACTTCTTCACAACATGCACTCCAGGTGACACCCCGAAAGGAAGGAACGACAATCCCACGCCATACCCAAGAAGTACAAAAACGACCTATGAATCTTCTACATTAGTGCAGCATTGTATAGACGCCACGAGGACCTCACAGCAATCGCCTTTCGCAAGGAACCCAACAGCAGAACTACCCGCTCGATTTGGCCAGAGTCTAGACGCCCATCGTAGAACCGGTGGAATAGGCGGTGATAGCGCTGGCCCTAATGCTCAATACTATATAACAATCATCCAAGATTCTAATTTCGCCCCCAAAACTTTGGCGCCGTATTCAGACCCACAACGCCAATAAATTTGTAGCGCAGATACCGCCCAACATCAAACGTAATTGGGATGGAATCTACACCTTCGCACTCATTCTGGGCTCGAGGGAAACGAGAAAGCTTAGGAGCTAGGCCGAGGACTTGCTATCCGTCTTGGGCCGAGACCGCATCCCTATCAGGGAGCACGGGCCACACGGTATCACTTGATTGGATACGACGACATCACCACCCATGAACCCACCTTCAATCGAATCCACCGGCAGGCTGGCAAATCACCCACCTTAGATTAATCTCACGTGCAGCACGAATTCAAGACATGAGTTCTCAATCCAGCAACCAGGGCCCATATCCAGCTCAATCTTATCCGACCATGGCGTGCCCTTATGTGGCGCGGTGCCATCCTGATCCACATCGTCTTTGATGACCCCAAGACACCTGCCTCAAAATCCCAGGGAGGCCGCCTGGTCAAGAGTGCGGAAGAGGCTTCCGGAAGTCCTCGCGTGACGGCCACCCGGAACTGCCAACCTGACTCAAGCCGAAGACGTCTAGGAGGGGATGCACCTTCGCCCCTCGCTCACCGGCAGCTTTAGGACTTTGATCACCCTTGAGCAATTTTCTCAGTCAATAACGTTTCATTGCATGAACAATAGATGACGCATGTCAGTGAGGGTTTTGCTGCGCTGTGTTCATTTTCACGTCCAGCTGAATCAACAGAGGGAATGATAAAAGGGAAGAAATAAGAAGGAAGGCGCCGAAATGCCGATATTGGTAGGTGCGAGGAGGCGCTTGTCGCAGAGCTTGGAAGTGATGAAGAAGAAGCGCTCGGGGGTGGCTGACTAGGATCACATGGGGAAAAAAATTTCCTCGCATTTCCCCGAGGGGAAGAATGTGAAAGTGCGAATGCAGGAGTTGAATTTGCGCGGTTCGGTAATGTTCGCGAAAGAGAGATCACACATACACACAACTACAAAGAAAGAAAGATGCATTTATTCACAGACAGCTATTTGTGTTGTCGTTGTACTTGATTGCTAGAGCGGATCTCAGCTTTGAAATTTTGTGTCAGTACTCCTTTAAGCGGGTGCATTAGCCCTTCTCACGCCCGATTCCTGGCCAATCCCCCACGTGGGTATGTGCCATGTCAGCGGCCAGGCAGCGCGCGCCCATCTCCCCCCGTTGCCAAGGAAGACGAGGAGATTCCTGGCCAATCCCCCACGTGGGTATGTGCCATGTCGCCCATCTCCCCCCGTTGCCAAGGAAGACGAGGAGCGCGCGCACCCGCAGCTGTTGCTATGTGGACGGACGGCGGTCACCGGAATTCAAGGTCGCTTATAAAGTGCATTCGCACTTAAAAGGAAGAGGAGGAGGGGACGGAACGAAGGTGACAAGCTGAAGGCAAGAAGAACGCGGCTCTCGGCGAGTTCTCTGCTGGACGCGAACGCCCAGGAGACTCGGAGCCGAGCCACATTTCCCTCCTGGCCATGTGGACTGGCAACGCCGTCTTTGCGGCGTCCTCACAGCAGCTCACTTCCGTGACCAGCGAGCATAGAGGCAGCAGCGTCGCGTCATCGCACGGCGCCTCTCACGACCATAGAGTTTCTCATTAACTCACCTAGAGTGGAATCTGGCGCTAGCGTCAACGTGATTCGGCGGAGGCGCTCTACGCCTCCATGAGTGCCGCCATAGTGTGTAGTTCGGCCGGAAGTTCGGCGTGGCTTGGCCGGCAACGACTTTGTGGCTACGCAAATTGAGTTTTTGTTTAAAAAATTGCTGCCAAAAGTGCCGCTGTTAACAAATTTTATTTTGTATAAGACACCGTGTTAGAGGGCTTATGTTTCCAAACAAATTTGGGTGTTACAAAGAAAAAAAAAGCAGAAGTGCTGCCTTTGTCTCACGCCACCAGATACAGCGGGCCGTCGCGGATTTATTTTTAAATTATTACATACTCCAAACTGGGTGAGCTTTTCTTTGATTTTTTTCTAATATTTTGCTGAAAAAAATGTTTAGATTGTCTGAAACTGTGCTCTTGCTTCCTCTCAATACAGTATTATTATCGTATGCTACGCGTTTCAGCAGGCGGTAGTGGGCAGAACAGATGCAACGTAGAGATACAGGAATGATGGAATCGCGTCGTATTTATTTGCTTTGTCCAAGCAAATTTAAATAAACTTAGAGCCGATGCCTATTACCGCAAGTAAGTCTTCAAGCACGCGCGATGAAATTGCATGAATGCGTTAAATGGCAAATAAATCCTGGCTTGTCGAGTAGCTATGTGTTTTCTCATTGCGCTTGGCCAAGGCAGTGAATGCTTCAAGGGGTAAGTAAACGCAGCGGCGGCGACGAGCGATGCGAAAATCGTAACTGAATGTGTGCAGAAAACGGATAGTGTGGGCTAACATAGCTTATTTAGTGGCTATAGTGTGCGCGGCGGCGGCAAGCGGTATGAACAGGCCGCTGGGACGTTCGCTCGCTTTTTGCTGGCCAGAAGCAGCCCACAAGCGAGCGGCAGCGGCGATACAGTGAACTGTGGCGACGAGCGACGACGACAGAGGACATTGGCGGCAGTGTATTAATTTTTTTTCGCTTGTCGCTGTCACCCAGTACTCTCTGCTGTTGTACCTTTTGAGTTACGTTTTCGGCGTCGCTTGTCGCCGTCACTGCATGTGGTCATCCCTTCATCTTAAGAAAATCGCCGCTAACGCGAGCACATGCGTTAAGTGCTAATCACGCTGTTATATAGACATATCTGTGATGGCCATTGAATGCCAGAAATTGGCATCCCGAAAACGGAAACGCACACCGAAAACAGAACTAACAAGCACTTCAGAGCCGAGAAGCCTAATCCATAGTCCTTTGTACTAGCCACTGGCTGCCAATCCGATTCGCACACTACCCACAATTCCCATGTCGGCGTGCGATCGCAGCGACACTTTCCGCTCTAGGTAATATTGAGAAACTCTATGCTCACGACACGGCATCTATCGGCTACGACAGCGCCAACGACCATCGCACCGAGCCCTGCGCACCGAGCCACTCACCGACAGGGACCCACATGTGAGCGAGAACTATTGGGAGTGGGACTTTTCTCAGGGGACTTATTAAAGACAATAGTCTTTCTTGGGCTACTTCAACCCAGAAGTTTGGTCTGTCTGTCTGTCTGTCCATCTGTCTGCCTGTAACTCGATTCAGCCACCCGGCCAAAGTAAAATGCTTACTGCGCAATAGTCTGATATACTCACAGCCATATGTAAACGTCTAAGTCCGGTTTATATGTTCATACTTGTCAACTTTCTTGAAAA
The DNA here is from genome assembly GCF_048455015.1 of Haemaphysalis longicornis. Lineage (NCBI taxonomy): Eukaryota > Metazoa > Arthropoda > Arachnida > Ixodida > Ixodidae > Haemaphysalis > Haemaphysalis longicornis. The sequence goes on from NW_027526335.1 coordinate 56,622,274, forward strand.
AAGAACAAGATATTACGGAAATATAAGACAGGAAATTAGTAAACAGGGGATATTTACAGTGTTCCTTTATTAAAAAATTCTTGGATGCTTGGTTTTTCGATAGCAAATGATATTCTACATCTACTGCAGAACAACGCGTACCGCCTGCTGTTGCCCGCGCCACCTCCTGGCGGCATATGAGAAATCACGCGGCAACAGCAAAGAAAGGTTCCACTAGCTAGGTTTCACGTTCTGCTTGGAACCCTCGTTAGGGTGCTACTACCCTCGTGGAGCACAGCAACGCGGTTCTATAAACCTTGAAGTCGGCCGCCTCGATTCACGCGCGTCTCCGCCGTACTGCAGCGCTGGCATCGAGGAACGCCGCCTCTAGCAGTGGGACGCGGTAAATTCAAATCGCCTTGAGCAAACCTTTAGTGTGGTTATCTTGGGATGAGCGCGACGGAACAGGAACAGCATGAGAGGAGAGCGGGAAAGCGAAGCGGGGAATTCCCTTGGCAAATGTCTACAAAGACTATCGTCTTTTGACGACATTTGCAACGAAAGGAGAAGATACGCGGCCAATTTTTGTTCTGTTAGTCGATTCTTATTAGCCTAACCTTCATTTGTGCAGTTTATCTCTAATCTGTCCCGTTAATATATCGCATCCTTGTCGTGTGAGGACGAAACGCCATTTCCACACAGGAGCCAAACGTCGACATCTCCTCCACATTTCCTAAGACCAAGTCATAGAGAGGGTCTTTCATGCATTTTGCGATGACTTTTCCCGAAAAGAATGGAGTTTGGACCTCGATGTCTGCTTCAGGAAGGAACTTGATGGTTCTGTCTAGGACGAGGACAGGGCTAATCTTTCCTGTGAAGGTTTTGGCAGGAACCAAGTTTTTTCGGACAATCACCGTTTTGCAACCGGTGTCCCGCGCTTACGACTGGAATCTTTTCCCCACTCTCCAGAGTGACGAACTTCCGGCTTTCTTCTCGAGGCTGTACTACGCACGACGCCTGTGAATGTTCGTCTTTCTGCTGATAGACCTTATCAGCCCTATGTCCAGTTTGACCACACTTAAAACAAGCTTTCGTGCGTTTCCAACACTCGGCAGCTCTGTGTTTCTGTTTGTCACACAGGAAACATAACTTTCCCGGTCGGGAGTTAACTCTCTTCTGAGGAAGGGTTTTGCCGCTGTAATTAGGATTGAGGCTGTCCGCAGCGTCCTCCGCCGGCCAAGAGCCGGGGCTCCGTTGCTCTTGTGCGTCTAGGTAGTTTTCAGCAGCTACCACTGTCTCTTCCAGCTTGGAGCAATTTCTTTCTTTTAGGAACACTAACAGGTTTTTAGGGCACCTGTTCATGAACTGTTCGGTGATAATTTTCTCTCGCAGGCCCGCATAAGTCTTTTCAACTCGGCCTGTCTCCATCCACCTTTCAAAGTATCCGGAGAGCCTAGCTGCAAATTGGGGACCAGTTTCACCCTCCTCCGGTACCGACCCTCGAAACTTCTCTCTGTAGCCTACTGCGGTGTACCGAAATCTTTGCAGTAAAGCTCCTTTCACCTTTTCGTAGTCGAATAAATACTCTGGAGACAGGCGTCCGACTACACTCAGGGCTTCACCAGTCAGGCACAAACTAATTGTGGTTGCCCACTTTTCTTTCGGCCACCCCTGACCAGTAGCGAGACGCTCAAACCTCTGCATATAAGCGTGCAGGTCGTCTCTGCAGTCGTTAAAAACAGGAATGAGCTTGTGGGGGCTTATAACGTCTGAGTTGTTGGCACCACGAGCTCCTCCGTCACCACTGTCGTTGGCGTCTGGCAGGTGAACTGGGGTCTCCTCGAGTCGTAGCTTGCGATCTATATAGCACTTCCCGTTCCAGCTCGAGTCTCTGACGCTCGGCATCCCTCGCAAGCGCTCTTTCCTGTCTCGCTGCATTCGTCTCTTTCTCGACCCATTCCTTCAGCTCACTGCCCACCAGGCCTAACTCTTTTCCCACCGCGAGCAATTTGTCCGAGTCCATTCCGGCGCCAAGCGCTCTCCTCTCCGCCGCAAAAACTTCCCTCCTAGACTCTCCGGAAGTTACGGAGAGAGTCTTGTCGCGGACGCCATCTTTGTGATGCGGGTTGTTTTGTGGATGAGGAGGGTTAAGTGTAACTGGCGGAGAAGAAGCGAGGCACGTGACGTCAGACAAGGGCAGACTCTATTCACGGACAAAATTAGAAAGATACACAAATGAACTATGAACTAATCTAATCAAATGACTAGATGTCCGACAAAACACTGCTCTATACCTCAAAAGAGTTCCCGCTCACGTCTGGCAGTAATCGGCGGCAGGGAGCTGTGGCGGTACACTTGATCGGTGTGATGGCTGCAGGCGCTGCCTCCTTGACGCTGGCGCTGGCCTTCGCAAAGTCGGCTCCCGTGCGCTAGGCTCGGGGCGCTGCCGCGGTGCCCTTGTCGATGCCGGTGCTGCGACTGATGAGCGATGCGGCCCGGGTGCTCCGTCGCCAGTCTCGGCTGATCTGCCTCGTTGTCAACGGGGGAAGATGCCGACCGTTCTCAGCCTCGTAACGGAGGTTCCCCGAACGTTCTCGTCCGGCAGGTCGCTCCTCGAACCTCGTTACTCCAGCTCCCGTGCCACGATCGTCCGGCTTCCTCTTCCACCTTCTCCCACGCGCCCTAATTCGGCGTCCGCACACACCGCGTCTTCTTCGCTTCGACCTGCCGACCCCTGTCCGGTGAGCAGCGCCTCCTCACAGTGGGCTACAAATGGAGTGACCAACAGCCAAAGCCACTGCTCAAGGGAGCAGACGTGACCAATTATACGTTTACAACGCAGAGCACAGTTGGCACGATGTACGAGTTTCGTTGGAGAAACGCCGCGGCGAGAGCTTATGAAACCGGAGCAAGGCGCGCGCATAGGGGTGAGCCTCGAGTTTGCGAGGGAGAGAGACGAGATGCTAACGGATTCCTAAAGAACCACCGTTTGTTCAATTTCTCTTTCTCTTTGTTCAATTTCTCTTTCTTATCTATCTCGAGGAGTCTTTATTTTAAGTGCAAGAATAAGTCTATTCTTAGTCTTAGACCTTACACTTGGCAAAAAAAAAAAAAGTACAGAACGTACTTGGTCGTTGCTCCCAATATCATAAGCAGGAGAGAAGTGTGCTTGCCATCGAAATGATCGGCTGAGCTCGAACGATCATTCGACGGTAGAGACAATCTTTGGCAATCGGTCCTTACCATCCCATCCACAGATGGCGGTGAAGGCCTTTCTCCGTTCACTCAACTATGCCGGCTTACGTAAATGGCTATAGTTCCAGAAAAAAGAACAACGTGTACATGCACGTCTCCGCTGCTATGCCCTATTTTGTTCCGCCCTTTAAGCGCGCGAATACCCAGTGCGAGGTAGCAAACCGAACTCTGCCCCTGTTTAACCTTCCCACTTTCCTTTCGCTTTTCTCCTCCTCTCTGTGCATAAAATAAAAACCGGGGTGTTCGGACATTATGTAAAGTTGTAGGAACGGTATTGAATTTCGGCAATTATCGGGGACTGTACTCATGCCACTGGCAAGACCAGAGAAGCGAGCATTATGTTGGAAAGGGCAGCAGGTTTTCTGTAGAAGGCGTTTCATAATGACAAGCGAGATGCTTGCCTTTCCTTGAAATACCAGTTTTCGGTGCCTATTGCGTCATGACGGTTTTAATAGCTTCCAGAACAGCGCACCCCGAAGGCGCAGGAGATCTGGGTGGTTACACCTACGATAGCGTGTATCTTTTCATTTTTTTTTTTTAATTTTCGCATCTCGAGTTCCGCACATCATTAGACGCTGCGGCCATGGGACTAATAACGATGTTTTTTTTTTACATTTCACGTCAGTGAAGGGGGAGAAATTTAGTACACAGGTGGAATTTAGACAGAAAAAAGTTCTAAAAAATTGCAAAGCCTTGTTGACATTTTTGACGAGCATACATCTAATTGTCAGAAAACCATCTGTCTCCCGCAGGGCATAATGAAAAAAAGTGGCAATTAATTATCTTCTTACCTGGAAAAGGTTGCCCAGATACGGCACGATGTCAGAGCAGTAAGTTTCCGCCTTGCCGCAGCTATTTTTGAAACCGACCAGACGAATGTTTCACCACAAAAGGAACACATAATAATCGAGTGATAATGTTTTTCGTTCTGCCTCCTTGGTTTTTGTTATATAAACCAAGAGTTCAATTTATGAAGCGCTAGAAGGCATTCGTGGAATGCTTCTTAAATATATAATCTGAGAGAGAGAGAGAGAGAGAGAGAGAGAGAGAGAGAGAGAGAGAGAGAGAGAGAGAGAGAGAGAGAGAGAGAGAGAGAGAGAGAAAGGGGGGGGGGCTCTTTAGTGTGAACTGGTGAAGCCAACCCTGCTAGTGACAAGGGTTGCTTCGCCAGGTGGGGTGACTACATTGATGAGGGGTACAGCAGGACGAAGGCAAACAAGAAACCATAAAAACGCCGCGAAACAAGAAAATGCTTCTCGCAGAGTCCGGATGTAAAAAATACATTTGAAAAAAAATTGTTCGTGTAAACTCTGACTCAAAATGCAATGTAAACGGTGCAAAAAAACAAGTAAGAACACCAACGCGTGAAAAATAAATAGATGAACACCACAGCGCGAAAGAGTACATATAGGCAGACACTTGCACTGCGCATGATCTAGAGAGATTTGTCCAGTTCAGAGTCTCGTAGGAACCAGAGCAGAACTTTTGCATTCAAGGTACTGTCAGCACTATTGGCCCAGGGCCCAAGAAAATGACAAACGTCGAGCATGCCTCCATGACGTACACGCTACAGGGAGGTAGCTGCAGTTTTTCGCGCAGCAGCGAATTGAGGGCAGACGCACAAGTGGTTTTTAGTCTCGCGCACGGCGCAAGTCCGGCACGAAGGGGAATCGTCCCAACTTATCTTAAACTTAAAACCCCGACTAAGCGCTACATACAGGTGCAGTCGGAGCAATACTCCCTCACACCGGTTGTTGAGGCCGCGTGGAAAGCGGAAGTCACACCGTGGATCAATAGCCTGCAGTGGTGGATTCTTGGGGTGAGGGTCCTGCAACTCCGACATTTGTGCAGTCCATACACTTGCGAGGATAAGGGCGTTGCTGTCCTCTCTGGCGAAGGGAAGCTGGGTCGTGTTGCTCAGCAAGTGGCCTCCGCAGGCAGCTGCGTCGGATCTAGTGTTGTCTTGTATTCCTGAGTGACCAGGCAGGCACTGAAGAACGATGTGAGGACCTACGCGCACTGCCATCGCGTGAATTTCGGAAGTTTCGCATGCGAGAAGACTGCGGTTGATGGATGGAGGCCTTGTAAGGTACTAAGCGAGTCGGTTAATATTGCCCATCGCTGGGCATACGGTCCGATGATGTAATGACGTGCAGCCCTTACAGCAGCCAGTTCGGTAGCATTCGAGGATGTTTCATGGCTTAGTTTTCTCTCGATGGTGCACCGGGCTGGTGGGATCCACACGCCGAAGGCGGATGAGCCCGGTAGAACCGAGCAACCAGCATAAACATGAGTGCAGCCTTTGTAAGTACTGAAGATATACTCGAGTGTGAAAAACTTGAGCGCGGCCGCGGGCATGACAGAAGTTATGCTGATTCCGGGTATTGTTATGCATATTTTCCACGGTGCCAGTATCCACGATACTAATGCCGACTTTTGAGGACTTTGAAAATTATCCGGAGGCAGGTGTCTTAAATGCTGTATGGAGATGTCTGCCAAAGGATGCGTATGACACCGACTTCAATGGCGCACAGGCGTTCGAGGCACATCTTGACGTTGTAGCACTGTGGCGGAAAAGCACCGAGCTTCGCAGAGACCTCTAACCGTCGATGTGTATTTAGGCAGACCCAGGAAGGTGCGCATAGCTTTTGCCAGCGCTGAATCTATGACCTTCATGCTTGTGGGTGACAGCTCACACTGTAGCGGAAGAGGTGGACAAAATGGGTTTTATATAGGCAAAAGAGCGAGAATACAGGACAACCCAGGAGTTTTTACCGAACATACGCAGAATGCGCACAAAAGACCGAAGCCACTCTTTCAGTCACAAAATATGTGTAGCCCATGACATTGAACGGCCAAACGTGGCACCAAGAAACTTGCGGTACCGGACAGAAGCTATGGAGTACCGTCTACGGTGAATGTATAACGCGAAACAGCACGCCCCGTAAATGTTTTCGCAGCACACTTCTCTGGGGAAAATATCAGACCACAGCCTCGGAGATCATTTATCATCTTCAGAATTGCCTTGTGGCATGTTCGAGTTCGCAAGTTCGAATATAATCTGAAACTGAAAGTTTATCTATGAAGATTGATGCCTACATAAATCCATACCCGCACTAGTGGCTCCGTCGTTGAGGCACTGGGCTTCTGCGCACCAGGTCCCGGTAAAAATTCACAGCCTCTTCGCTGTCACTTTAACACAGGCGAAGTACTAGCGCTCCGTGGGGAGGCAGATTTCGGCGCACCGGTAAAGAGAATCTGCATAAATCCGCATCCCGCCGCTATTTCCGCATCCATATCGCTTGTGTAGTTGCACGTTGCACTACGTGTGTGTGTGTGTGGGTGAAGGGAGGGAGGGGGAGGGGGGGGGGGGCGAAATACACGAAAACGCAGGCACTCCTTCAACGTCCGCACATTTTTATGCGGGCATCTAATTTTCACTGAAGCAATGGAAGTCTTTGGGCTTGTGGGTTCATATCACGAAAGCAAAACAGGGCTCAGGACGGGCCAAAAAAAGAAGCTACACACACACAGCGCAGCGCTATTTTTGTGTATCCTCCTGTTTTCAGCCACTCAGGAGAGGACAAAAAAAAGGAGGAGAATACAGATATAACGCGGTGCTATGTGTGTGTAGCTTCCTTTTTTGTCCCGCCGTGAGCGCTGTTTTGCTTTGGTGATCTAATTTTCTTAATTTCTCCCCCCCCCCCCCTCGCCAGCAACCTACAGAAGCGCCCAGTTTTTTTAGCGTACCTTGCGTATCCTTCTATTTCATGTGCTTCATGCAAACTTCCGGGAAAAAAAAACTAATGTATATGTCAGATAACTTGGAATGTGTCTAATACGTTTCTGGGGCTTTTTTGTGGTTGTTAAATACACGGCAGAAAAGGCGCACTGAAAACGGGACCAAGAGGACACATAGACACTCAAAACTAATTTATACAACCGATTCCTTGTTTGATTTTCTCTTACTACTGTTTATGTCGCGATGTTTTATCTGTTCTGTTAAGCTGTCATGCGATAATATTTGCTGCTGTTTATAACATCGTCGCCTCTAAGTATCACTGTACTGTCTGCATGTTGCTTATATTTTGTTGTATATGTTGAGTACGCTAGCTTGCGTCCTCGACTGTATGCGTAGCATATCCGTGCTCGCGCATGCGCGATGCAGAGGTCAGAACCTATGGTAATAACTGGGTGAAAAGTTCAGTTCGCCGAACTATGGAATTTGGCGCTGAATGCTTCCTATATATGTAAACAAATGTGGATCCTGTTCATGTAGGTTTACATGCCGGAGGCGCCTATATCATCCCGAGCTCACACTTCACTGTTGCTTCGCTATAAGTGCCCCGATCTTATGTCTAAGATTTCCCCTCACCATTTCTACTTTCAGATCACCCTAGTTGGTGCTGGCCCGCCCTAACTGTTTTCTTCGCAAAGAACCCACTTTCTTTTTTCTTGACGTGTTGCACGAGCTCTAAAAATGTAGCGCGCATTTCGCGACACACTATCAAATTCCCACGCTTTGCAGAAGTTGCCCTGCGTGGCATTTTTGGCGACCTTTCTGCAGATTCAGCGCGTCAAGAATGATGGGTGGGGAACGAAACAGAATCAAGCTGAAGCTACATAACACGCAGTATAAGATCGCTAGTCCTGACATTTCCCGGGAAGGAAAAACCGGTTGGTGTTTTTCACGTCTTAGAAAAAGGAAATAAAGCAAAACGCCTGCGAGTATCCGAGCGTTAAGACCAGTTTCAGTCAGAATAACATTTCTCTCTTTTCTTTTTTCGAAAGACCACTGAGCCGAGACAATGCTGCTTTCTATTCGTATCCCCGAACTCATTTTACGCAACTCTGGGGGTATCATTTCCGGCAGCTCCGACGGATAGGAGAAAAGACGCGGCAGCCGAGACTCGCTCTCAGTGACAACTACTGAGAAGCAGTCGCGCGTCTGCGTGGTAACATATACTCTGCGCCGCTTTTTTTAAATCAAAACGCCGATCGACGCAGCGCGAAGTACAGTACCAGCTTCGCGAGCGTATCGCTTACGCCATCGAACACCCGGGAGCCAACGGGTCGCCTCTTCGCTCCTGTACCGTCGAGGCACTGACGTATATAGCCGCGAAAACGTTTTCTGTGAAACTGATGAGGTGCTGTCAGAGACTGAATCTCAGTGCCGTATGCTAGATCGTTTCCCACTCCCATCCCCTCGCCTGTACTGGTTGACGGACTCGGGCAGTTATCGCTTTTCGTCTACGCTCAGAGTTCTCGGATGCTGGTGATGACTTTACTCACTCGCTAGAACGAAGGCTTGTGGAACTAATAATACTATATCATGCCTGTTAACAAGTTGGTCTTTAACGCACGCGAAGGGCGTTTTCGATCGGTGTTCCGGCCGTTAATATTTCTTTATAATCACATTTTTAGCTTTGACGTCTACACAATGAGGCGCACGTAGTCCCAATTAACAGTTACATTTTCGCTCGCTCCTTGAAGAACAAGCGAAGTTGACGGCCACCGTTTTCGCCCATATGCGTAGCCAGTAGCAGACCCTCATTGTCCTTGATCAGGGTATGCTAGTCAATTCTTCATCATGCTGAGTGCAGGGAGCCAAAAGAGAAGCAGAAACACGGAAGGTGAGCCCGTTCTCCTTAGGGCCGTTCCTTGACTTTACAAAAAAATATGAGCATCCTATACACGTGCTGAACCTCAACGCTAAGAATCGTGTATATCTGGAGCCGACATCGTTACGCCCAGTCTCCCAGTGATGTTGTTACTGTAACGGCGATGATTTGGACTACTTTATTTACTTGCGTGCCTGTTCTCTGTAATGTTGGGCCTGTTGGTTCATACATTTGAAGAATGGAGGAACCCAGCCTTGAAGACGCGTACACGAGGAGAGAGTAAGACAGCACACACGCTGGGACTAGCAACAGTTTCACGAATACAATTTCCAAGGAAAAACAAGGTGAGCGCATGCGCCGTAGAAACTAAAGTAAAAAGACCAGCTGACGACGAAAATCAATATGGCCTCTTTTTCAGCTTCTTTGCCTGATCAAATGCGAAAAGATGGTTTCGATAAATGCGGATGTGCCCTCACTAACGGTATCAGGCAAAGCTGAATATTTGAAAAATAGCCGATATTGATTTGCGTCATCACCTCGTCGTTTTACTTTAGTTTTTACGGCGCATGCTCTGACCTTGTATATTCTTCGAAATTTTGTTCATTAAACTGTTGCTAGTCCCAGCGTGTGTGTTGTCCTACTCTCTACCCGTGTACGCGTCTTCAAGCCTGGGTTCCACCGTTCTTCAAAGTATTTTTGTGGTTTTCATCGGCACGCTTGATGATCAGAAAAAAATTATCTACAAGAATGAAGCGTCGGGCAATGAGAACCGGCTACGTAGTTGGGCAAAAAGAGGGAAATTTCTAGATTTGAACCTGAATCTTTGAAGCGCTGGCACCCTTTATCATTTCGATCGCCTTTGTCATAACTCTTTCTGCAGTAGGAGCAAAAGCACGCATAAGCTGTTTTGTGGTCCCCGCACTACAAATGACACCAAAAAACACATGAATGATTAAGGTAACACATGCCAAAAAGCGAAATTGGGGCTCTACGACAAGTTGTAGGGGCGTCAGCGTAATAGCTTTAGCTATAAACGTAAGTTGGTCCACTGCCTGGCGCGCGCGCTGATACTCTGCGCTCGAAGGAAACGCGCTGTTCTATGACACAACAATCGCGAACACCCAGCAGATGTTATGCCACCAAGCCGCAAAGAAATGCCGACGGATAGCTCCAAACACGTCCTAAAACCTTTTCAGCAGGTTGTGCGCAGTAACCTACACACGCATGTAGAATAACATACGTTTTTTTTTTTCTTTTTTTTTCATGTATTACGCGATCACAGCTTGCTGACACTTAAGTGGCTAGGTCTTTTCGCCTTGGTTATGTTGGGGCACTTGCCCCGGCATTTTCGTTCTTCGTCGCTACGCCCAGCCCAGGCAATCACGCATGCGTTACAAGGCCGAAAATCCCCCTTTACCCTTGGGGATAAGTCGGGAAAGGTGGAGTAATTTGCTTTCCCGGAGGCACAAGTACGCCTTTGCTGGCATAACAGACCCGTTCGCAGGAGCGTCATCAGACAGAATACGAGGAAGGACTTTTCATCTCGGCTCGCCTCACCCAATCAAGACGGTGACAGAGCCAATTCACCGTGTGCTCCGAGAATGTGACATCTAATTAACCGGAGCTAGCCACAACCACGAAGTCACTGGTCACGCTGACGAATGACAGTCCCACCCGGAAAGCAATCAATGCAGCTCCGATTGTCTATCTGAATGAGCAATGAGTACACCGGGTCTAGTACAGCTTCCCGAACAATTAGTATCATGTTTGATGTCGGGGAGGGGGGGGGGGGGGGTGTTATGAGCTCCACGTGCACTGATCCATATAAAGCCGCCTAATCTTTACGTTTTAGACGCAAATAAGCTGTCAGGTTGTTATATCTTGACGTAAGGTTCACCTTTTTTGTTTCCCAGCCGAGCCTTATACAGCCACCTCCAAGTTAAAGATGCCGGAGACGTCCGGAATCGCGATAGCAAAAACACGTACCAAAAGTTTTACGACAGGTAAATAAGGGAACAACTTTCGAGCGGGGAAAGTTGGCAGGCCTTAGCATCCTTGTGAGCAAAATACGGCAAAGAAATGCAGAAAACAGTGTAAGGGGTTTCGGGAGAAATTTAACTACTTTCTATGTTGTAGGGGGCCAATGAGTTTCCTCTGGCACCCTTCTAGCCAAAGAGTAGTCCCAAGACTATACGCCCGCTCCTTAAAAGTAACACTACGGCATCTTTTTGGCCTACTCTGGCTTCACTTAGCTGCACTTGCCTCGTTGTGGCAAGACCAATGCTGCGCTGGTGTAGTTTGAAAATTCGCGTTTAATACCGCTAGCCACTAATGAGAGGTGAATGGGATGATAGCGGGATTGAGGTCTGTCTGTATTTCTGAATGGCCACACACTATAGAGACGTGACACCGCTCCGCATCAGGGATGAGAGAATCTTATCCTACGCCTAGATGTGCTAAAAACTTACATCCTCCCACCACTCTTCTTGGGGGCTTGTGGTTTTTAACCCTGCTTCCCATCAGCGTTAGTGGTAGCGTAACAATCGGTGCCCCAATCCCACGCCCAATCCGGACGAAAACAGTCACGCGCATGCCACACCTCGCGGTTTTCGACCACTATCCCAGAGATGCTTCCAAAGCTTTCAAAGTCTAACAAAGTAGGCTGCACTAATGTGACGTTACCGTCACGTTGCCCTCGCTTTTCCAACTCTTCATCAATGTAGCACCATGCTCGGCATTGGCAGGTATACAGGGACGTCGCCGGTTCCAAAAACAATCGAATGGGGCGAAGGACACAGGAAGAGGGGAGGCGGGGCGCGTGCCGACGATAGCCGAAGGCATTCCACTGACGCGGAGTTCCCTTCGGATCGCTCCTCGAACCATCTGCAGCCGCGCTCTGTCCTCTGAGAAGTGGGCCGCGAGCGCGGTTATTTCGGGAAGGTAAATACGACTCGACACGACGCAGGCCACGGGCGCAGTCATCGACACGAAACGGAGAAGCATCGGTAAACAGAAAGCGGGAAGTCAAGTTTGCAGACAACGACAGAAGGGCCGAAGACGGATACCAAGGGGAACAAGAAAAACACTGGCGGGCGCAAAGGGGGCAACGGGGGTGCGTGCGTGAGGACGGACAAGGCACGCCGAACAAGGCTTGCGATGAGCGGGAAAAACTACTTTCTACGACAGCGAAGGAATTCCACAGGATGCTACCTAATCTTTTGCTCGTTTCCTTTCGGATGCGGCGCTGTCAAACTCGTTCCGAAGAATAAGGCGGCAGGGAATCGAGGAACAACACCGGACAGAATCCGTGTCGTAGAGTGCGGCCAAGAATGGCGCCAAATGCGCCTTTCTTGTACGCCACGTTGTCACTGGCTTGCGGTGTTTTTCATTACGCTCTTCTCTCTGCAGTCTCAACGGCGAAGCTCAGAAATGTGGTAAATAGACAAGCAGAAATGTTGCTTGTTGCAGCCTTGTCCGTCCTAAAGACGCGTGGGGACGCGCGAAAAACTTCCCTGAACGAAACGGGGACACATTCGTTCGATAGCGATAGTCCAAAGCATCCGACTCACGGGCTACGCCTACCTTGGGACTAGGAAATTCCTATGTCGAGCGGTAGGGTTGAAGCCCGCATTCTTTGGTCAGAACGGAAAGGCTTGTTGAAAAAAAAGCGTGCTGTTTGTACGCGAGAAACGTTACCGTCTTCGATGGCTTTGTAAGTTACCTCAACATGAAGCCCAACTTCGTGTTCGGCACACAAGGAGAATCACCCAGCAAGAACATCATTAAAGATTACGATGTTACAGAAGCCCTGAGAGTACACTGCATACTGAAGTATGTTTCAAGTAGTTACACCTTTATAGCCCTGTACGATGTTATGTCTGGGCGAAAGAAAGGAGCCTTGGGCAGAACGACCGTTCGTCGGCAAGACGAAGCAGATTCTGTTTTGTGAGAACTCAGCCAGTCCCAGTATCTCGTGCAATCGCGCGGCCGTGCAGCTTGTCCCACGATGTCGCTCGGGCTGCCACGCGAGGGGCGGTGCAAGATCCAGCGTTGCCGCTGGAGCTGCTTACGTTAGCTTTTCACCACCCTGACACCCTCTACACTCCGCGAGACGTTCGTCAACTTGCATACCTCTCGAAGTTTACGTCCGACATTCAGCACGTCAGCGGCGCGAGCAATTCTCCACCGGACACTCTAAGTCGCATGGACAATGTGAATGTCATTTCACCGAGAACGCATAAAGCACCTAACGACCCGCTTCACGTCCAAAAACTGGCTGCGACGCAAGCCAACGATATCGAGCTCTCTCGTCTGCGTGCAGCACCTACAGCTCTCAAGCTTGAAGAGGTACCGTTTCGCGGTGTGTCCATCGTCTGCGACATGTATACAGGTGTTCCCCAACCCTTCCTGCTTGCTTCACATTGTCGCCGCCTTCGCCTTTTAACGTCATCCACAACATGGCCCACATAGACATTCGGGCATCTACAATACTCATTGGCAACGTATGAATGCTGACATTCGAGACTGGGTGCGATCCGGCACGTCGTGCCAGCGTTCAAAAGTCCAACGCATTCTCTGCCCCCTGTCAAACCATTCGTCAGGACCGATGTAAGGTTTTCTGTGGTTCACATTGACCTCGTTGGCCCCCTTCCTCCTTGCCAAGATTACCGGTACACATGACCTCTGTTGACCGGTTTACACGTTGGCCCGAATCCTGCCCTCTTCCTGACACCAACGGCTCGCAAGACACCGACGCAAATGAACGCCTGAAACCCGCGTACCTCGAGCCGCTCGAAGTCACTTCGCTGAAACCTGCTCTGCCCGCTTCAACGTGACAACCTCGACGTGCCCACTGGAAACCCGAATGACTTTTTCGCCCGTCACTCTCGCTCCTATCTCGGGGGAGAGCCCTGTGGCAGCAGCTCCAGCGGCCACGCTGGATCGAGCAGCGCGCCTCGCGCGGCAGCCCGAGCGACATCGTGGGACACGCTGCGCGGCCGCGCGAGCGCAGGGGAGACAGAGTCTCACTGAGATCTCACAAAATGGAATCTCCTTTGTCTTGTCGACGAACGGTCGCCCTGTACGAGGCTCCTTTCTTTCGCCCCGACACAGCGGCCTACAATACTAAAGATCATAATAAAAAACGCGATTCCTCTTAGATAAAAGCGGGAATTTTCCTACCACCAAGCCCGCTGAAGGAAAAAAAAAACAATCTCATCAAAATTATGTACTGCTTATGCACAAAAAGCATATATAGAAGCTTGACTGATGAAGTTGGGGATTCGATTAAATAGGGTATATTTTGGTCACTTGATATCGGAGAACGACGTCGTTTTTTTATTAAAGCCGGAGAAGACAGTAAATAATGGCTGAGCCTGGAGAGGTCCGTCGTAGCCTTAAAGGTAGAGGTTAAGAAATAAAAAGTAACTATACACAGCGAGAAGCGAGGTTTCCCATCAAAGCAGGTGATTAATTATCAGCGCGGTAAAAGTTAGAAAAATGACCCTCTTAGACCTATCCCAAGAGAAGCATCTAGCTAATGATTAGTGTGAGCTAGGAAGCATCCAGGGAGCCCTACCACCTAATGAATATCAGGTTACGGCAGTCACTAAATGATTGTGCAGAACTCTTGTCTACCTCCAGTGCTAATTATATTACAGGAACTTTGCTTTTTACTTAGTGCTTTGAACGAAAACAGGTGAGCTCAACGAGCTACAAAAAAAACAAAAAATAGACTGCGTATCTCCTAGGTTGGCTGCAAATATCGTCAAAACCTGAAACTCTTGTTCCGACTCTACCTCATACCACTCTCTCTCTTCCACATCTTCACCACGCTGTTTTTTTCCTCTCTGCCTCTGCCCCACAATATATGCAATGGAAGTTTGCTCAATTCGATTCAGTCTTCCCACATTTGCGCTACTCCCGCTCCATCTGTCTAGGCCTTTTCTTCCCATTGTTCTTAGAAAGGCCGAGGAGACCTCTTACTGAGAAGCAGTAAATGCCGAGCCCCTTAGCCTGCCTTTCCCCCCAGTTTTCATTCCGCCGAAGCCAGCGGTTTACTCGGCGCCGCTCCAGCGTTCTTTTTCGCCACCGTCGACCCCTCTTTCCCAACTGTTATTTTCCGGTGTCTTTCACATTTAAGCACGCGCACATGAGCGGTTGTCGGTTTATGCGTGAACGTGCGGGGAGTAGAGTGAGAAGATGGGGGGGGGGGGGGGGGGGGGGAAGGGCGATAGGGCGAGCACCGACACCTATATGCCTCATGCCCTCACTGATGACATGTCCATCGTGCTGGGGGGAGGCTTACACGTGCACGTCAAATAGCCGAATACGGCCGATCTGGTGTCTTCACCGGCCGAGCGGATGGGGTTGTGTGTTGATGCCTACGACGCGGAACATCAACAGGGTGTGCCATGTTTGTTTTCTAGAATAAAGGTCGAGTCCATGCAAGTTTTATAGACATGGCTAGGCGGTGTGCTCAATCGCAAATTACAAATAAATGCGGCTTGTTTCGTGCATCTCCGTCGACTGTTTCCAACTACGCAGGCCATCCATCTTCACAGAATGGAAGGACGGTAATTTTTGTTTTAGTATTTACTGTTGTCTAGCACGCATTCCACACAGTTTTACCGCGTTTTTATTATAACGAAACACACGTCTACAGTCAAAAGAACGCTGTTATTGCCCTTTATGTAAATACGTCTCATTTGCTTCACATATGCCTAAAGGTTTTTTCTGGGCAATGTTGGTATGCAAAATGCACGCCAGACGCTTCAATAGTTTACCCAGTGCCACCCCACTTTTCAACCATTTTAAGATAACTTATAACCACTTGAAATGCTAGAGAAAAAAGCAAAATAAAAATAAAAACAGTGGCCCAGCTTGCACTAGTGGTGCAAGGCTGGAGAAACAGCGTAGCTGGGGGTCGACCTAGCTTCTTCCTGGTTTGCCAAGTTTTCCTATAGGCTTTGCTAAGTATTGTTAGGTTTTCCGACTTTCTTGCTAGGCTAGGTATACTGCTGACGGGTGAGGCAAAGTTTAACCGGATTTTACAAGGCCGTTTTGGGTCGATCCCCCACACTGACAGCAGATCCAAGGTGGACACAAGCTATAGGTCGACCCCGGCCCGCCGCGGTGGCTCAGTGGCTAAGGCGTTGCGCTGCTGGGTCGCGGGTTCGATTCCCGGCCGCGGCGGCCGCTTTTCTGATGGAGGCGAATAGCAAAAACACCCGTGTGTACGAGACTTCGGCGCAGGTTAAAGATCCCCAGGTGGTCAAAATTAATCCGGAGCCCTCTACTACGGCTCACCTCATCGCCTGTGTTACGTCGGCGGGTTAAACCCTTCGATCAATAGGTCAACCCCCCGCTGCTCTGTTTCTTCAGGTTTGAACCGGTAGTGCAAGCTGCGCCAATTTTGTTTGGGTTTTTTGTAGCCCAGGAATGACGGTCACCGTTAAAATGGCATATAAGGGGTGCGCGCACGCATGTGCCCCTTGTGCTCACACTCGAGCGGGTACCAAAGACGACTTCACTGTTATAATACTAATTCTCCAGTGATGCACCCTCCAGAGGCTGCGGAGATTTTTTCTTGTTTTTTTTTTTTTTTTTACTAACGCCACCGGACAAAGCTCAAGCTTCAACAGCTCCACTGTAAGAAATAGCGAAGTGCTGCATGTTGGCCCAGTTTATTTATACTGTGAAAAAGTGGAGAAAAAACTAGCGCATGGGATAGGCGGACGCTGAGAGAAGAGCGCACATACCCTGGACTAGCAACTTATGCGTAATTAAAGAAGAAACAATGCAGCCTTCGAAGAATGAATCAATGCATCAATGTTATTATTTAGTTCCTGTGCAATGCTTTTAACAACACTTGCCGCGGTGGCTCGGTGGCTAAGGGGTTGCGCTACTGAGCCCAAGGTCGGGGGTTCGATTCCCGGCAACGGCGGCCGCTTTTCTGGTGGCGGCGAAAAGCGAAAATGTCTGCGAGTGCGACATTTCGGCGCACGTTAAAGATACGCAGGTGGTCAAAATTAATCCGGAGCCCTCCACTTCGGCGCGCCTCATAGCCTGTGTAGCGTCGGAGCGTTAAACGTCATAATCAATCATGCTTTTATCAATGCAGAAGAAAATTAATAGTACCCCATTTTATCTTAGTCTTTGTGCTGCCGTATGCTTGAATGCCAGCCTTTCACGAGAGCTATCTCTTTGTTGCTGAGCGAGATAGAAGGAAGACTGACTCAATTACTTTCCTCGTATTGACTCATGTGAAACGTTTCAAGTATTTCTCATTGTTTTTTGACCGGCGTCTGCCAAGAATCGGCGCGTTCTGAAGAGGTTGTGCGTTGCCGCACTGACGACGGCGAAAAAGCCCAGTTATCAAGGAGTGGGTCACCTCGTTTTTCACTGTCACCTTGCACTGTCCCTTTTCACTTGAGGCGTTTTATATCAGCCATCCATGCAAAGGAATAGAACTGCATCAGTGTTTATACTATCTCTCTGATAAAGTGGTCGCTTTCCAAAAAAGCGGACATTTAAGCATACGTCGGTAGAAAGGCTGAAAGCGAATTTTCCCGTACTCCGCTAATAGCACTGCGCATGCGTGGGCGGTTGATTGTTCTCGGAAACTTTGTACTTTTTTCAATTACAAGTCAGCTGCTAATTCAGAGTGCGTGTTTTCTCTTTTCTACTTCGTGTTTGCGTCTCGCTTTCTTTTTCAAGAATGTAAATTGAACTCCGCTTCGGATAACACCGCAGGCTGAAATCGAAACCATTTTGTCCTGCTCTTGTTGGTGCGTCCCCCCTCCCCATTTTCACGCGTTCTTGTCACCCTATTTTCCTATTTTAGCCTCTGACTAAAAAAATTTCTCGATTTCGGCTGGCCGCTCGATTCTGCAGTCGAATAAAAAATGGCGCTGTTAAACGATTGCAGACAAGCAGACTTAAGTTAAAGGCCTACTTGAGCAGTTCAGCGGTTTTTTTTTTTTTTCACTCCTTGCAAGTGCACGTTTGGAAGTATGTGTTTCGTACAGATTACAAAGCGAATTGTCGTTTAAACTGAAGTATCGATTCTGATGTAGCATTGACTATTGGTTGAAAGATGGCCTGCTATTTCGCCAATGTTTTGTGACGCCGTTCGTTAAGTTTTGAAATTATTTGAATGCAATTAGCAATAACTTTCACACCCACGTAACCTATGTTGACGTATGTGCTTTCGTATTAAAAGCTCATTTAACGGGGAAATTATTTCTTTCCTAAAAATAATATTTATATCTGCAATCTGCCCAACACATACGGGTCCCAAGATGGATTACAAGAAAAGTTATGGCCGAACTAACTCACCCCTTCCTTTTAGAAAACAGCTGCTGAGATCACTTCTAACGAACCTGGAACCACACAGCCCCTATTTGCGCACAATTGGAGTTTAACTGGTTAAATTTAAGGGCACAAAAAGATATCGTCACAGCACTCTCTTATAATTGGTCTGTTCGCTATAATCGAGGGCGTTCCGCCACAGTGGGCTTGAATCTCGTTGCCCGACACACTATTACACGTTCTTTCGTATAGCTTGAGTTAGGCTGTGTACAGTGCGGGTCAGGCTTGTCTAGGGCAAGCTGGCCCGCGGCTCCGGAGCATGACATCTGCTGGTGGCTGCTGGGTTGTAGACAGCTTGCCATTGCGCGTGCGCGGATCTCCGACAGGCTCGGGCCGGCGGTGATTTAGCATGGGCCACTCAATTTGCTGACGCCACCACCCGCGAGGGGCGCGCTTCTGTTCTGCAGTGCCAGCCGTAAGCGGTGAAACGGGAGATCAGCGCATAATCTGAGGCGATGCATTATCAGCGCAGGCAGGTAGGTAATCGGACAAACGTTCAGACCGACAGTGCAGCAGTGCATTAATGTTGCGTGTTTTAAATGCAGAGCATTTGTATAACTTACGAAGTCACCCGTGCGTCGGCGTCCGCAGCAGCCAGCCTCCCCTTACACTATAAAAAGAAATAACAGTTACCGGCGCCTGGTTTCTATCCCACGACCCTGCGGGCGGAACACAAGGTACATGGGGCTCTACCCACTGCGCCACAAAGCCTACACCGAATGAAAGGCTACGAACGCGCCTTATATCCTTGACTCATTCAAACTACGTCAAGAAGCTGCTGATACAATGCATTCACTACCTGTTAGCGGAACGCGAGGTACATGGTGCTCTTCCCACTGCGCCACAAAACCGACACAGAATCAAAGGCTACGAACGCGCCTTATATCCTTGACTCATTCAAACTACGTCGTCAGCGGCGTGCGTTGGCGACTCAGCGGCGTGCTAGCGGCGTGATAGCTGCGTGGTGTACACGTGATAGCACCAACCACCCAAACACTAAACGTTAACGCAATACACCAACCCCCTATGCGACGCATTTACTCGAGTCCCCCTCGCGGGGAGATGGGCCCTTTTTTTTTTTTTTTTTTTGTGCGGTCGCCTTTTGCGGTTACGTAACTGCGCCGTTGTGCACCGCGTCAAAAGACGCGTGTATCTGGACTGTCACCCCTCGCGGCTGGCATTGTGGAAGGCAAGCGCCCCTCGTGGCTAGTGGCGTCTGCAAATTAGAGTGGCCCATGCGAGGGGACCACCGTCCCCACCCTGTACGAGATATGCGCATGCGCAGTGGCAACCTATCTCCAACCCAGCAGCCACCAGCAGACGACGCCAGCACGCTCCGGCGCCGTGCGCTCGCTTGCCCTAGATAAGCCTGATGCGCACTGTACGTCGGCTGCCTTGTTGGCGGTGACGTGCAAATAACTCTCGATACCGCCTTGTCTTATTGACTGTCGTTCCATTTAAGCAATGTGCTATCCTTAAGTGCAAAAGCAAGAACAAATTGCGTGAGACCCCCTCTTTCCTTCAAGAAAAAAAGCAAGTTTCTTAGCTTTTGCAAACTCGCAAAAGAAGGAACCTTTATTTTTTGCTCACCCTGGGTCGGCGAAAGACCTCTCAATACTGCGAAGCATCATTCATATTTTAACGCGATAGCGTTATTAGGCTCATTTTTCGATTCCACCGTGTCTCCTAGCCGTCTGCTATCAGCCGTGCTCATCAGGCGTCCACGGAAGTACGTGATCGCTGCCACGCGGAAGCTGTGGCTGAGGCAGGAAGATTCGATTGCTCCGCTGAACCTGTAACGGGGCGCTACAGCAACAGAAGTTTGGAAAGGAGGACAAATATACAACGTCGGATACGAAAGAAACCACACGCGCCTTTACCAGGTACCACGCCTGCGCGGTGAAGTTTGTTCCACTTGTTCCACTCGGTGGTAGCATGCCCGGAAGACACGGTCTTCAGCCGTGCCCGCAACTTGAGCCCATCACACCAAAGCCTGTTTGTGCACCAGAATATCAAAAATAATAAATTTCCGGTAATTCGTGCCCCGAAGGTACTCGTGGGCTACGAGGCATGTCGTAGTGGAAGTCTCCGGAAGAACTTTGGCCACTTCAGGATATTTAACGTGCGCCCAAATCTCGACCCACTGACGTTTTTTGTTGTCTGCTTCCATCAGAAAAACAGCAACAGCGTCCGCGAGTTGAACCAGCGTCCTTTGGCTTATCAGCGCAATGCCTTAACCACTGAGCCACTGCGCTGTGTTTATCACCGGAACTTATGCCGGCACCAATAGTGGGTGACCTAACTAAAACAGGGGACAAAGGATTAACGCCGGTCTCTTAGAAATCAAGGAAGGCATAGATTATAACTCGAAAATAGCTAAAATAACGCCCACTATAAAGCGTCTAATCACATAAGTTTTCAAAATAGTTTTTGATATTCCAACGGCATGTAACCGTTGCAGGCTCGGTTTGGTAAACGACAGATGGCGCTACGCGGTAAAGTGAAAAATCTCCCTAAAAATAGGTACGAAAATCGTCCCAGAGACCAGCCAGGTAAACATGTTCGGCGGGGTTCTAGACAAGCGGGTAGTGCCAAACTCACAATCGCCCAAAAACAGATCACCTGTAATCAATAATTGCCCCCAAGCAAAACGTCCACCCAAGAGAAGAGCAAGAAAAAGAGAAAAGAAACGATAAGACCTATGCAACCACTGATCATGACCAGAATATTGCAGAGCCAGCGATCCCACAAATTTACCCTCGCGAAAGAAAGCGAGAGAAACACAATCATTATGAGAGCATATAAGACAGGCCTCAACCTCACAATTTTGACCGTGATACGAACTAACAAAACAAAAGGTGGACCACCGGGGTAACAGGATGAACTTCCATAGACGCGTCTACAAGAAGTGGACGGCCATTTACTCAATGGAGGGATGAAATAACAATATTCGGAGCAAATAATGGACTCGGGAAGCGCAGGACGACAGCGGGTGAAGGTCAACGGGAGAGGCCTTCACTCTGCAGTCGTCCTAAGTAGGATCTTGGTCATCATGACGATGAATAGGTCCCCAACTTGTGTCCTCCTAACGAATTTCGAAAAATCAAAGGAACCACTCTCCTAGCACCAAGAAAGCGGATGTAAAACAAAATCGGGAGGGGCCATCATACCCCCTTCGAAAATAAACAGGAACCACCAAACGGGCACCCTCAAACCACAACTTGAAAGGAAACCACTGCACGCCATCGTAGACATGGCGCCAATCCAGCGACCCCGCATAACAACTCTCCTCGACCAAAAATACGGATACACTCCTACACAAGAAGGGACAGTATGGCAGGCTCAAGTTCATTCGGGAAATCATGAGAGCACAGTATACACCGACTCCGTGATGTACAAAAGCACGAGGCCCAAATTGTCGAAGTTGACTACTCTGGCAATCTTTGTGACTGCATGGCCCTCCAACATACAGGAACAAAGGGGAAGTGGGAGCCATCCTATTGGCAATCCGTACAGCGAATTACCAAATAGAAGCGTAACATCGTTACAGACTCAGAAAGGACATTAAACAGTTTTTGGAGGGAGAATACCAAGCGCTTCGGTCAGATATTCCAATCCATAATGCAGAAAGTTAAGAGCGTCACCTGGAAAGCCGTATCCAATGGTCTGGAAGCGAACGACGCACTATGCAAGAGGCACATGAACTCACATACCGTTCGCCTTGTGACCACGACAACCATACAGCCCTCTTCGAAACAACGTTAAGAAGGAATCCTCATCCTATGCCTAGGAAAAACAGTCTTTCCCCTTGCTACAACGAGGTCTCAACGCCGAAGAATCACAAACTCTGTTATCTTAAAATCCATGGGCGTTAAGGTGTTTGGTGGGAACATCAGACGTTAACTTGTAACTCTGCTAAAATAGGGGAAACATCCACCCTCTTTCGCGCAACATAGCCATGTGAAAGGGTAATGTCAGGGGAGAACAACTCAAACATAACATATTCCACTTCTTCGGGGCATGGGAGGCAGATTTGATCAGTTCGTTACCTTAAGAGCAGCGCGGCCTGATTCAGAGGGCATGGGAAGGAGCTGCTGCATCTGGTGCCGTAGACTCAGGTTCCACCTTTGAGCTCCCTGCCATTTTTTTACCCCGTTTTCGTGAACCACAGCTATTTCTTCCTGAACAAAGATGTTTTCTCTCTTTCTCTCTCTCTCTCTTTGAAAAAAGCAAGGTTGTTCAACCCGGCCTAGACATGACAGAATAAACATTTTGATACACTGACACTGACTCCTCCTCGCTCAAACTAACCAACATTTCGCTTTTGCAACCATTCACGCTCACATTTTAAGGCACAGAAGCACAGAGAGCCTTTGCCTCTCCTGTGACACGACGATTAAAAACCCGGGTTGCATGTTTTTCTCTTTTCGATAACTTTTTGTGCTCTGAAGCATAGATCGGAAATGCAGCAGCTGCGTACGAACACGCTCCCAGGAATCGAAATATCGCTATCGCGCCTTACATCTTAGGATACAAACGTAGATGTCTCTGAACTTTTTTCTTCTCAATAGAGTGCACGTGCATAAAGTTGCTTTTTTAAGAGAAGCTTTCTATGCCCCACTGATGGCGTATGTCGCTTCGACAACGCACTGCAGCAAAGCCAACTTTCTCTGGCGATGATGATGGCCGTGCGTGAAGTGAAAGAAACAAAAGCATCCTCTGGTCAAAATCGAACGTTGGCCGCTTGCGTTATGAAGCCGATGTCTATTCTATTGAGCCATTCGGAAAAGGTGGAAGCAGTTTAGATTTTGAGAGGGGTGCATGGACGTGCAAAATTAGACAGAAAAATCATGCACCCCCCTGCCCCCCACCCCGGGCTAACGATGACAATAGTTTAGCGCAAAGTTTTCTTCGTGCAGAATCACATGGCGAGGGGTCAAAGTCAAAGCCGCTGCGATTCACAGTCCAAACTTCATCGAGACAAAGTCCAAACTCAGACGATAAGCAATCGATCCCTCAAGGAGGAGGAGGAATCAACTTTTACTGAGCCCAAAAAGAAATCGGTGGTGCACGCTGGCACCAGACGGGGTGGTCCCCTAGTTACAGGACCCATATGTTCTCCGCAGCGCCTGGCCCCTGTCTGTCAGTGCGAGGGCGGCAGGGCGGCAGGGCGTCTGTCAGGCAGGGCGGGGCTGGTCAACAAGGTCTCCCATCGCTCAAGGGGTTGGGGATTGGGGGTGTTGTGGGGAAGGGAAGGAGGGGGGGGGGTCTTGAGTTCTGTACACCCTGCCAAGATGTGCGGCAGGGTGCCCCTCTCTCTCGCTTGCAAAACGGACAAAGCGTATCGTGTTCCGCAGGGTACATGTGGTTCATCAGTACGGGATGCGCAAGCGATCTCACCTGCGCTCGACGCAGCATCGTCTGTTGTCTAGTCAGTTTGCGGTGCGGTACCGGCAGTCTGCACCTCTCCTCTCGGTACATCCGGGTAATGTCCCGGAAGCTGGTAACCGGGTGCGGTAGCTCTTCCGGCTCGGGCTCGGCCCGGATTGACATTTCTCGGGCATGGTAGTCGGCGATGGTGTTGCCTGCTACCCGCGAGTGAGCCGGGACCCACACGAGCTTTATGGCTCTTCTCGGTGGATTGCACTTGGATAGAAGGGCTCGGGCCGCGGAGGAGATTACCCCCCTGCGGAAGCTTCCGTACGCTGTCTTTGAGTCGGTGACCACGGTGTCCACGCACGGCTGTGCGAGTGCCAGGGCCACGGCCACTTCTTCGGCAACTGCGGGGTCTGTTGTCTTCAGGGACAACAGATTCGCGTTGTCTTCAGGGACAACAAGCTTCGCGTTCAACCATCGTCGTCGTTAGACGCAGGTTTGCATGCTTGACGTCACCTCACGTTGCCTAGCAACCCCTGGCGCAGATAGGCATAGCTTCGCGCTCGCTTCGCTAGCCTAGGACGGCTCGACGAAGCCTCCCCGACGCCCGTCAAGCTATGACGTCACCGCGCAACACTTAGCATAAAAGCTCATGTACAGATGCGCGATCTAGGCTTGCGCGTGGGCTTGCATCATGTGAGGTGCGACAGCTGGGTCTCCGACGCCGGGAGAGGGGCCGCTAGCTCTGCTATTTCTCTAGCCTTTCACCACCAGTGCAAGCTGCGCCAATTTTAAAGACGATAGTCTTTCTTGGGCTCCTTAAATCCAGAAATTTTGGTCTGTCTGTATGTCTGTATGTCTGTCCGTCTGTCTGTCTGTGACTCGATTCAGCCACCCGGCCAAAGCAAAACAATGCCTGCCCATTAGTCTTATATAGTCACAGCTAAATCTACCCGTCTATGTCCGGTGTAAGGTTCATACTTGTCAACGTTGTTGAAGAAGAACAAGACATTACGCAAATATGAGACAGCAAATCAATACAGAAGTGATATTTGCAGTGTTCCTTTATAAAAAAATCAAACATGCTTGCTTTTGCGAAATTAAATACTTCATCAACTGCAGAAAAAGAATTCACTTCGCCGTCGCCTACTGTCGCCCGCGCCACTATAGCTTCTTGCGCCATTTTAAGAAATCAACCGGCAACAGTTACGCAAGGTTCCACTAGATAGGTTCCACGTTCTGCTTGCAACGCACGTGGAGTAGGGAAACGCGGTTCTATAAACGTTGAAGTAGGGCGCCTCGATTAACGCGCGTCTCCGCCGTACAGCAGCGTTCGCATCGAGACACCCGGTTTGGAGCAGTGGAACGCGGGAAATTTAAAATGATTTAAGCAAACCTTTGGCGTCTTTACCTTAGGAGGAGCGCGACGCAAGAGGAACAACATGAGAGGTGAGCGGCAAAGCGAATGGAGGCATTTACTTCGAAATAGCCGATAAAGACTATCGTCTTTTGACGACATTTGCAACGAAAGGAGCAGATACGCGGCCAATTTTTTTTTGTTATTGCCACTTCTTACCACGACATCTACGTCACTTGTAAATGTAGCTGTATCCCCGCTGCTTTGCTTGACTTACAACACAACCGGTAAACAGGTTTTCTACAGCTAACTATAGCATCAAATCTCTAATTACGTTTAATGACACAGCTGTCTCGCCGATGTCTGAAAAAAGGAAGACGAAAACCTCGAAATAGGCATCGGAATTAAGGCTCAATCAATTGCTATAGTTAAAAATATTTTGCGACACTGCGGTTGTAATACTTTTTATATACTGGATACTTCTCCGTTCACATGCCACCCCAAACTACGAACGTACGGGAGGTGCCATCCACTGCTCAACGACGAACTATGATTACCAAGCAGTGAGCGACCGGACGTATTTCATTTTATATGCGAAGCATCTCTTGCTGGGGGGGATGTCCCGCGTCCGTGCCCCGTCCGGAGCGCCTCTGATTATGATTGTGGCAGGATACCCCTAGGGATTGGCCAACCAAAGAATCCATCACGAGATAGCTTCGCGTTCAACCACCGTCGTCATCTTCCCGTACAGGAACCGCTGAAGAAGAAGAATGAGAAGAAGACAAGGCTGCGAAGAGGAGGGCGTGTACGTTGCTCTCAGACGGTGCACCAACGTCAAGAACCTTTGCCTCACCAACGCTGACGGAGACTACCGATTCTACCACAGAGACGACAACATCGACAAGAACATGATGGCCGAGTTTCGGCGCCTCGAGAACCACCGCTTCGAGGCGCCTCTAGGCGGTGGTTCTCAACAACAGTACAGTACAGTACTCAACAACACAACAGTACTTGCGTGCCTTTCCCACCGGTGTGAACCCGGAAGTCGGAATTCCCTCTGGCGCTACTAAACACCAGATCACTCAACATGACGGCAACACAATGGAACCACACGGAACCCCCATGATCCTTCCCATTCTCATCAGGGTTCCCTATGGGAAGATGGTGTAATTTTTTATTTCCGTATTCTCTTACAAAGAACAACACGAATGCTAAGCCAAGAACAAAAAGCCGCCATGCATCAGCTTGACACTGGTCCTTGCCCCTGAATTTCGCAACGGGCACATTGGCAACAAGCACTGAGTTTGGCAATGGTCACACACACACACAAAAATGCGAAAAATTGCTAATAGCACAACTAGCAACTAAATACACAGAAATACGAAGTTCTACGTAAACAATGGTACCAGTAAATACAAGCACAAGAGGAAACACATCAAAGTCAGCAAACAGTATTACAGAAACTCTAGCCTGTCTAATGTATACAGTATGTTACGGTGACCCTTCATACACATTTATCAATTTTGAAAGCGACAGCTTTTAAATCGACAGCTTTTTTAGTCGGACCAATGGGGTTCTGTCAAAAAAAGCGTCGCATTTCCCCATAGCCCTGTTGGGCGACCGAAAAGCTCTGATAAGGCCTCTGAACACACGATGCGTGCTTGAAAACGGGTTTCCTTCGTGTAAAAACGGTTACTTTGAAATCGCGAGAAAAGAACAGTTATAGATAAGACAATACCCCACGCATCGATCATGAAGAAGAAGTACAACAATATACTTTTATCTCATTAACCACGTCTCGACAATATTTAGATCTTTCGTAGATGCGTTTACTGAGTGCGGGAAAATGGTCGCATGGGTTTGTTCTTCAATTGCAATTCGGCTCTTCGAAGGTGTGACGATCGATTGGACGCACTTGCACTTTTGGCGAAGGTTGAACGCACTTTTAGCTTTCGCGCTTCCCTCACCTTTCTTTAGGAAGGAATGGTAATTTTTTTACAACCATTCTATACAAACAAAATGTCGTTCTGAAACGGGCCTCGCGTTTATGCCATGCGTAATTATCGAAAAACAAAAAACAAATCGAAGCGCAGACGACGTGGTGCGCCAACGAAACCTGTGCTATTTGGGGCGGGACGTAAAATTGGAGCAACAGGTTTTAATGCTGTCGCAAAAATAGTCCGACCGTTTTTTGCAGTCTTTGTTTTATCAGCAATAAGTTAGAAAACAAAATTAAGGTGGAACATAAACATAAGGTAAGACATATGACATAGCGACATATTCTCATTTTCCGAGCCAATGTCGCTTACACCACACGAATAACAGCAGCCTTAATCCTCTTTCTTGCATTGCAGCCCGTTTAAGTAATTTTTGCTCTACTACCCTCAAATTTTGTTTATTTAGACAAAGATGCTCCGTTTTAACTATGACGTGGTCAAATGCTATGGTGATTGTAATTCTATGCTTACCATGCCCCTAAAAACGGCCGTTGTGTGGTGGTGGTGGTGGAACGCAATTTACTGGCCTTTAGAAGAGGAGGGGGATGGGGAGAGGAGGCCCGGACTCCGGCTCAGGGGAATCCGAGTGCCATGTACGTGGCCTCTGCTCTGCCACACAATAGGAGCTGGTCCTCGAGGGAGTGGCTGTCCAGGATAAGCCTCCAAGGCCTAGGAGCATGACGGGATGGAAAGGGGGTGCTGCTGTTAGGGCCGTTGTGTGGGAAAATGCACAAGTGAAAAACAACTGTTCGATGGAAAACTGCGCATCAGACAACAGACGGCGAAGTAGACAGACGCAGCGTTCTTATTCTCCGTCATGCCGTACCATGCCTCCCGAGCTTAAACCACCATATAAAATAAAAAAAAATCCCGCAACACTTCCAGAAATATCTGGTTTATCACAGTTCTCAATCAACTGCAAGGCGTGGAACTGCACACTTACAACCCAACAAAAGGTGTTTAATTGAAGAATGAAACGCGCATGCATAAGTGTCTTTTAACCTGTGAGATGTTGTTAAGCCAGGTGAGATCTTAACAACAGCGCAGAAAATAACTTTGACTAGGGAAGTGAAACCGGTTGTGTCAGCGCTCGTCTTGCTCGCTCCCGCAGTCACCGTCCTTTTCTCTACTGTTTCCCCGATGCCTTTGAATGTGGGCCTACTTAAAGCGAATACTTTCCCTATTACCCCGTTATTACTGTTATTCTTAACTTCCCTTCCGGCATGAAATAAAGAGGAATCTCCATGCCTTTCCTATTCCACGAACCACATAGTAATTTAGCGCTTAGAGGACAGACCACTAAAACCTCATTCCTGGAAGTGTTGCAAGTATTGCTTTATGTGACGTTCCTATAACTCCTAGGAATGATTTCTCCATTCCCCATGTCGCCTACTGATGACTGACATTCTTGGGCAGCAATCTCGTTAGGCGTGCTGGGATGCAATTCTTTTTTCGGGAAACGGCGTACGTAATTAAGCAGTAATTGAGTAATTCGCCTCATTTCGAGCTTAGTACAGCTGAAAGCCTTTTTTATGGCTAATCACGTTGTCTCCAATTAGTGGCCATTCGGGGGTGAAATCCACCGATACGGGCTTTACTTTCGCAGAGTATGGGGCATCGAATAATGCTATTTTTGTAACCGACGCGAGTGAAGAAAAAACATTACAGCGGTATCGTCAGTATCATTCTCCGAACTAAGCTCTCGCGTTTCTTACAGCAGTAAAACAATATTTACCCCGCAGTAAAGAAACACTACTCGTAGTTTTGGTAGAAATTTCTTATTATAGGTGCAAACTTTTTTTTCGTAACGGGTGTAAGGGACGGCAAAAGGCCCTGGGAGCACTGTATTCTTCACAGTTGATATCGCAAACTGTTGATATAGCAATTCTCTGCTAGATTGAGTTGCCCCTTCACATCAACTTACATTTTCAGTTATCTTAGTATACACAATAGCAACCGATGGATGAAATTATAATCAATCAATCAATATGGGATGGCTCTTATCCATGGGTGATAAAAATGACGAGCAAAAAAATACTAGAATATCGTCTATGTTGTGATGACACTTTCATATACCCTAAACTGAAAATTTCATCTTCTGCACGTGCTCTTCGTTATATCGATCACCGCAGACATCAACAACCGCGAAGTACACAACTACCATAATAATATTGTTGCGTGACGGTAGTTCAGAGATGGGACGATCGATGCGATGGGGGGAACGATTTATTCACAGCATTTACATGGCTGCCACAAAAGAGAGCGTTCTAGGAGCCATCCACTTCTTCTTCGTCGTCTTCGTCTCCTGGAAAAGGCAGTATGGGACATTGCCCGTCTATGTGTCCCGTGACATCACCCCCCGGTCGAGGGCGACCGTCCCGGTCCAAGCCGTGGTGCGGTGGCGATTGTGATGCGGATGGGCAATGCGATGGAAATGTACCGTGAATATGTGCCTGCCACCACAGATGACGATGATGCTTTCATGATGCCTGGCCCCGCAGCAGCGATGTCTTGAAGGGAGAAATGGACCGTCCGAGAAACTCGAACCACGTCGGACGACAGGGCTGGGGACGTGGTATCTTCGATTGGTCTGGTCTCGGCTTGCGACGTCTGGTCTTGATCGGCTGCTTACGGGCTGTGGACATGGGGCGGGGGACGTGGTAGAATGCAGGTCGCAGTGGGGTGGGGCTGCCCGACATGGCCGACGGTCCCTCGACGATTTCGCCCCAGGCCGAGACGATGCAATGTGGAGGCCACGATGGGGATGACCCAGCACCTCTACCAAGATGATAATACAGCGGCAATGACATATTTTTGCGGAGCATGAAAAACGCCTATTCACAAGTAATAACCGGAGAATACTCTATTTGCAGATAATTAGCAAGGCAAATTCAGTCAGGCAGCTAGGTCGTTCAGCTGGTGCACACACTAGTCCACGAGAGCGCATTCTTCTTCCTCAGTTTTACTGCCTTGAAGGCGCTGCTGGAGCCTTGGACACTGCTTGGCATCGAGGTTTTTGTTCACGAATAGTGAGAGAGGATCTAGAAGTGACTCAGCGGCTCAGGCGTTGCACTTTCCTGAACAAAAGATCGCTGGTTTTAATGGTAACCGTGGCGGCTATTTTTCCTCTGTAAGCGAAAAATGAAAACGTTCGTGTGCGCGAGATTTCGGTGCCGATTTTATACCTCCAGGCAGCTGAAAAGTTTCAGAGAGGACAGCAGGAGGAGTGTTGAGATTTTCAGGACATCTGTAATGAAAGCGACTTTCGCTTCGCGACTAGGCCGGTAAATTGGCCAACAAATGTTCTGTGGTGATCTGGCGATTTTTTTTGAAGTGTTTGTGGAACGGTAATAAGGACGATTGACGTTATTTTTAGCATTTTCGACGCGGGTTCACTGTGATACACAATGTACGAACGGAGGGAGACGGACTCAGAACGGCGTAAGCGGCTTGGCCAACTTGATTAAAACCATTATGTTTTTATTGGAAGCACGTGACGGGTGAGTCGTCAGGGTGTTTATCCGACAAATACTGCGTACAGTGATGCCAACACAAGATCGCTGCAGTTGCGCGCTTTCCAGGTCAAACGGCAGCATTCCATATCTTTTTAGTCTCAAGCAGCTTTTATTTTTTATGGGCCGTCGAGATCGCGGACTCATCGTAGATCACGCATCGCCCCCCCCCCCCCCACCCCCCCCCCCTCCTCCAGCACCGCAGTTCATCGGCCGAGAAAGAGAGAGAGAGAGAGAGAGAGAGAGAGAGAGAGAGAGAGAGAGAGAGAGAGAGAGAGAGAGAGAGAGAGAGAGAGAGAGAGAGAGAGAGAGAGAGAGAGCTCTTTACGTGTACTAATGAAGTCATCCCTGCTAGTGGGCTTGCTACGCCAGATGGTGATGACTACAGTGTGAGGGGCTGAATGTTGGACATACCCATTTTGTATTCTTAATGGAGTGAACTTACCTGTGATTCTGTGCTGCGCATACAGCTGTGTATCCCCCTCATTCCACATTCTCCTACGCCAATTTCTCAAAAGCAATTCCGATCTGTACGCTTCTTCTACATCATAAAACATGAATTCATCCCCCCCCCATACACTCGGCCACGTGGCCCGCTGCATGAGATGTGCGAAAGGCGAGGTGTTTTTCGGTGGTACGGTCAGCTCAATCAATTACAACGCGATCCGCGTACGGCCTCCTCATTTCGTAAATAGATGCGTTATTGTAATAATCTCCACCCCCCCCCCCCCCCCTTGCAGAGTGCATAATATTAGAGGTGTCGCTTCGCGGGTGAAGCCGAACTGCCGGTTTCACTTAGTAATGCGCCTTTATTGACGTACGTAAGAAAATTACGTACGTAAGAAAAATATTAAATTATTGAGAGTTATTATGGTGGGCACTTTTTTATAAATCTCACATATGCAGCTAGCATGCAGGTTCTTGAAGAGCATGACTGAAGAGCCAGGAATATGATATTTTCCTGGCTCTACACAAAAAAGTAAACGTATGATGCACAGTCAGTCATAATCGGGACCTGTTTTGCGGTAACGGGCTAGTGGTCTGTTCTTTATGTGTAACAAGTTAACCCTATCCTGTTTCGTTCTAGTTAGAGTTAGGCGCTACTTTCCATTACACATTCTCAAAATAATATACTACTCTATATTTCATTGTCATATCACTTACTGTGTTGAGACATGGGGGGTCACATACTTCTCCTACATAACCCGAGTTATCTTGTTACAAAAGAGAGCGCTCCGCATTATAACGTTTAGTAGGGTAAACGACAGTTCCGCTCCTCCTTTTTCTAGCTTAAATATTATGCCAATTACAAATGCTAGAGACCACAAGTTAGCTTGTATGGTTAAGAATATATTAGAAAACGATATTCCGTTCTCTCATTCTATTTTTAAATGGCCACATCGAGAAACACGCAATCAAACCAACCTTCGTTTCAACCTCCCTGTTATCCACAATAATTATGGTAAACGTAGTATAGCTTTTTCCGGAGCTGTGATCTGGAATCTTCTGCCTTTAGATATTAAAACTAACACCAAGTTTACGAGATGTGTAAAAGAATTTTTTCGTGATGGAAAGTATGCATCACCATTGTAGCCAAGCGGCATTTTTTACAGTGTTGTCTTCTTTTGATGTGTGTAATGTGATTTCCCACTGAAATGTTTGACCCGCGTACAATTTCATGAAGCCTTTACTGCATGGGCCCGGGTACTAGCCAGATTGGCTAAGAGCCCAGATGTTAAATTGTATTGTATCCAAAGAATGAAATAAACTTTCTTTCTTCTTCTTCTTCTTCTTCATTAAGATAGTTAGCCAAGAACATACAGGAAAAATAATCTGACACTAGAGGCAGCTCCGCGCAAACTGCAGTTCAGTACCTTCTACGAGTCGTCTACTTATTCGTCTCCCGAAAAAACGGCGGGAAATTTATAATCCGACATAGGGACACGCCATCACACTGAGAACCACTTTTAAACTGCGGTGTGAGGGGCTTTATACGAGATTTCTAAGCCTATTTTCGGGAAACAAAGCCTAGAATAGCGTATTATACCTTTATAAGTCTGTCATGGCATGCCTATACCATTATAAGCATAAGCTTATAAAACGTGTAATATTGTGTGACGTTACGGAGACACCTTCATACCTATATAAGCATACCTTTGCAAGCAGTTTACTGAAGTAAATCATTTCCTTGTTAGTCTTTTATGTTGTCTTTCCCTTCCTTCTAATCGTGCGCTATTTTTCCGCAGAGAAGTATCATATTTCGCAAAAACCCACTCTTCCAGGGAGGTAAGTCGTCAGGCTGCGACTGCATCTGTCTTTCTAAAGTGTATATACTGTCTTACAATCGGGCACGTACGCATGTTGTCGCTGCTCGCACACATAATTCGACATCCTTTGAGAAC
This sequence comes from Haemaphysalis longicornis, assembly GCF_048455015.1. Classification (NCBI taxonomy): domain Eukaryota; kingdom Metazoa; phylum Arthropoda; class Arachnida; order Ixodida; family Ixodidae; genus Haemaphysalis; species Haemaphysalis longicornis. The sequence goes on from NW_027526335.1 coordinate 56,655,145, forward strand.
GGAGTTCGAAGCCATCAGGTGCGCGTGACACCGAAAATGGGGAAACTGCGCACTCGGAGCGCAGTTCCTGTCGTGATAGCAATGGTCTTAGAGAGAGGAAGCGTAACTATTACGGCGGTTTTTCTCTTGCGCCTCGTCGTTGGTCTGCGCTTTTTGTTTTAGTTTGTCCTTGCCCTTTGTTATTTATGGAGTACCGTCAAGAACAAGCCCACACATTGTTAAGTTTATGGCAGGGCCGCGCACGCTCTCCCAAGAGTAGCCCTGAGAGTCTGATAGTAGTGAGAGCCGTCTCTGCACCGCTGCTGTGCCGGTAGAGAGAACTAAAGCCCTTGCTAATGCAGGCGGCGCATAGACAGAGTGCTGAGTTTCGCTTCGCTTTTCGGCTGCTGTCGACTCCTTTACTGCACCCACCGCACGTGTTTACGACCCCTGCAATTCTTTTTCTTCCTCCCCATGTTCTCTCAGGTGCTAATGTTCTCTCAGGTGCTTTACAATGCAGGAACAACAGAAAGAATGGTTAATTTACGTCGTTATTACTTGGCGGAGAAGAAAACGAGAAAGAACATGAACAAGCCCAATGCGCTATACCCGTGTCGTTTGCCGTATCTTCAATGGTCTGCCAGCCACTACCTTCACACCCCGTCCTTTTTTAGCAACAGATATGATGGCATGGGCGGCTGGTTTTTATCAAGACAGCGTAAAAGGCATTCTGTGGTCACGAAGAGCTCTCGGTTTTTCAATGCTCCCTCCGTGGTACCTGACTACGATGGCTTACGTTTATTACTTCCACCTCCTGGGACTGGCGCTTTGCCCTGCTTCAAAATCGCAACATGCCGCAGCCCATCTAAACGATCCCACCTCGACAAAAATGCCGGCAGGCCTTCTCGTCTTCCGCGCTATTATCGCCGTACTGTACGTTTTCAAGCCGAGCACTAAGCAGAAATAAAATAATTAAAAAAAAACGTGCCGACTTTTCATGCTGCTTCCCGAATTCAAAAGAACGTCCTTCTCTGTGTGCATGCGTGCGTGCGTCCACTCATTGAAATGAGAACAAGAAGTGGAAATTAGAGTACTAGGGTTGGGAACCGAGGTCTTCTTTTTTTATTCACGCCGCCCGCACGCCACGTTCGCGTTATGAAGGCACCGATCAACAACAACACCAGCAAATGGGACCCCTGCGAATTGTCCAAGAAGAATACACGCCTAAAAATTTATGACGATGAACAAATACTCATAACGCAGCTTATAAGCCTAATTCCTGAACCAGCAAGAAATCATCTGAAAACTCGCGGCACTCCTCACAAATACCGTGGTTCTCCGTGTGATAGGCTTTAATACATGATGGAGTGTGTTTGCTCCGAAGGCGGTGCTCTATCTATAAACAGCCGACGTATGCACCTTTGACTGAAGTCTGAGCTATCAGCTGCCTGTACCTTTCTTGCAGACCATGTATCGCGGCCGGGAATAGTCAAGTTAGTTTTCAAACTGCTTCGCGCTTAGCGGGTATAATTTTAGTTACAACAGGCGTGAGAAATCAAGCATCCGTTTTCATGGCCAGGCCCCCAATTACAGCGTTTGCATGTCTATCTTTGTGACTCAATAGTGTATTGAAATTGCGTTTCCTCCCACGGGAGGGACTCAGCACTGTTTCGTGGGGCGGTAGAGGTAGAGGAGTCTGCTCTTTCTGCTCATCTTATAACGACTACCAGCGATTCTTTTAACATTGTTACTGGATACTCGAAGATTTTCCTGACGTCATGTGCGTCACGGAAGTGACGCCAGTACAACAAAGCATGCATCCTCTAAAGGGTGCATTCTTGCACACAGAGCGTTCTTGCGGGGAAGCAACCTTTAGAACTAAACAGTACGTTATAATCAGGGTGTCGAACCGGAATTTTTTCGGGTTCGGTTCGGGTTCGGGTTCAAGCCTTTCGGGTTCGGTTCGGGTTCAGTTCCAGAGCACCATTCCGTTCCGGTTCGAACCGGTTCGAACCGGTTCAAACGGGTTCAAGCGGGTTCGAAGAAAAAAAGCAGGCGTGTTTTTTTCTGTTAATTTTTTGTGCTCGTTTTTCGTTTCCTTATCAAGTCGGCATAAAAACGAAGTCATAATGAAGGTTTCTTTGTCCAAATATTTTGTCTTCGCCAAACTAAAGCAACCCTGCAACACTTTTTTTAACTTTTTGCTAAATCTTGAGTGCTTGCAGGAAGTAGTCAACCAACACATTAGATTATAGGGTCGCAATGGGCCTCAGCCAAAAATTACTGCTCTCTCCTCCTCAGATAACATAGAAACTTGCTCAAAATATGTTTGTCTCCTTCCCGGTCTTCGCGTTCTTCGACCGCTGAATGACGTCATTACAGCGGTGTAGCGGCTGTTTGCCGGCTTTCCTTAAGTTACAGAATAGAACGCATTTGATAGCCACTTAAAAAAAGCCACAAACGCGAAGCAGAAACGTAAGCTGCATTCACAGCGACGAGCAAATCACGCACTGTTGCTCTGTGCTGGCAATAGCTATAGTTTTCGCAATGCTTCCAGATGCGAAGAAGAGTGAAAGCGTTTACCGAAAGTGTTGATTTATTCATTTACTGTCTTTTTTATTTATTGATTTATTTATTGATTTATTTATTTATTTATTTATTTATTTATTGTTGGGTTTAACGCGCCGACGCAACGCCGACGACGAGGCGCGCCATAGTGGAGGGCTCCGGATTAATTTTGACCACCTGGGCATCTTTACGTGGGTCGAAATTTCGGACACACGGACGTTTTCGCTTTTCGCTTCCATCAGAAAATCGGCCGCTTCGGCCGGGAATCTAAACCGCGTCTGTGTGCTCAGCAGCGCAACGCCTCAGCCACTGAGTCACCGCGGCGAGTTTATCTAAAGTGTTGAAGAGCTCCTTTAGCTGTATACAAAATATTTTCTGTGGTAGTGTGACGAGTATGTGGCGCCGACTGCCAAGCGTGGCAGCTGGCATTTAGAGACATTTCCTTCTGCTCATCTTTTATCTGCTAACAGAGCTGTTCGAAAGAAAGAATGGCTCTAATGACTCATTGGACGGCGTGTATAGGACGGCATTGGATAGGTAACCACCGGAGATAGGAACTTGCTAATGGCCCTTCAGCGACCGGTGACAGCGATTGGGCTCTAGGAAAGATGATAGCCAAGTGAAGTCACAAGCAGCAGTAATGATCACTTCTAGAGAGAGAGAGAGAGAGAGAGAGAGAGAATGAAGTTTAATTCAATCGAGTCAAAGTTTCAGAGAGGCGTCCTCATTCGAGGGAGCCGAATCGACAGCCGTTTCCATCCAGAGCAACTGATCTTCCAGGCCGGAGCTGGCCATGGCTGTCTCCCAATTCTCTATGGAAACGTGGAGGTTGGATGGATCTACGGCACACTTGTCGCAGCCGCCTACTATGTGTATGAGGTTCCCAGGCTCTCCACAGAAGCAACGAAATGGAGAGAGTTGTGTCCCGTCAAAGAGGTGAAGTCTGGTGTTGTGTGGGAAGGTGTATGCCCACAGGGTGCGGAGTAATCTTTCCTGGTTAATCGGTAGCGATTTGTGCAGGGAGGAATACGTTCTATGGAAGAGGCCATAGTGCTGAGTAACTTCCTGGTCTGTGACTGCAGGATGCATGCACTCGGGCCTGGCTTCATCAGCGCTGGCTAAGCGAGTCAAATCTCGACCCACGAGGTTGGTGATCTTGTTTGCCGGGGATGCCAGTATGAGCTGGTGCCCATAAAATCGTGACTGGCCTCGTTAATGGTCTCTGATTGATCCCGGAAGTGTTGTAACATACAATCGACCGTTGGCAAAGTTGGGCAACGCCTGCTAAGAGTCTGTTATGAGAGTTTTGGCGCCGCTTTGGCTAAGCGCACGTGCTATCGCCGCTTCCTCAGCTTAGAGGGGGCTGTGTTCGGGGGTTGATATGCTACACCTGTGGGAGGCTGCAGAACGATAACACAAATAAAGAGAAGGTATTGAAGAATGCTATCGGGCGTCTCTTGCATCAAACCAGTTGATCGTTCCTTCCTTTTTTTCTTGCAGTTTAGTTTCTTTCCAACTGTCTCCACTCATATATACACACGTTTTGAAAACCATTTGATGAATATAAAATATGCATTAGGCAATTAGTTATTAACTTTAGTGCTAGATGTCAATTTTAATATAGCAACAACATAATAGCGCAATACGGGCATAAAGAAAGACCTTTTTTATAGCATTCAGGCGGTCGTCACATAACCCTGCGGCTACTTTGTGCGTGACAAAATTTTCTGATTGGTTGAGAAGGAGAACGCTGCAAAATTTCCAAATGCCAAGCACCCCAAAGATATCATGTTTGGTCCGACCATCGAATCCTCCTTAACTGACCCGCTAATTCCTTTAATTCAAATTAATCAACATACCAGTCCCACTAATTCACATTAGCTCATTCACTCACCTAACTAATTCACCCCAGTCTACCCGCTAACCCGCACTAATCGACTTCAATCCATCCGCCTCTTAAGTTGAAGGTTGAGCAGATTCAAGATAACATGAAAATGCTATCAAATATACTTTAAAAGTGGAAATTAGGATTCCCCATTTTTTTATATCTCATGTTCTCTTAGAGCAGTAACCAAAGGACACAACGGCACTGAATACAAGCAGAAGTGACGTTAATTTTGAGAACTGCGAGTGTTTGTGTCTCAGTGCTGTTCGTATATAACTGCCCATTTAAACTAGGATAAGTGGAAGATGTGGATTTATTGTTGGTGGTGTCCCTGAAGGCCTCCACAAGCGGACAGGGATGCATGCGAATTAACAACACATTGAAAACGTTACACGATTTTAAACACCATGTAGATAGAAACCATGAAGAATATTCCATGATATGTTGCCTCGTAATATGCGTTATAACTTAAGTTATGCTAAAGATAATTGGGAGAGATGGGCAGTACCTAACCCAAACTGATAGTATATACGGACAACTTTACATTAAATTGAGGGCAATAATTAGAAGAGAACATGATGGGCCTTGGGAACTGCAGACTGCGCGAAATATTTCATGATTCTGTCGGTCGAGTGGCAAAATATCTTCAGACGTAAGGTAGGGTACCGAAATGGAAAACTAGAAATAACATTTCTGAGGCCCCGGAACCGGTTCGGAACGGTTCCTTCGATTCGTTCCGGTTCGGGTTCAGTTCCAAAATGGCGGAAAAAATACGGTTCCGGTTCAGTTCCGGTTCCGGGCAAAAATTCGGGTTCGGTTCCGGTTTTCGGTTCGGTTCCGGTTCCGGTTCGACACCCTGGTTATAATTAGGGTTGTTCGTTTTCGTGTTTTGTATTTTAACAGGAGAGTGTTTCATGCCGCAAACCCCAAGATTTCACTGACATCCTATCCGTCACGGAAATGACGCCAGTACACCTTTGCCGAAGCGACCAGCCAGCAGGACGTCGCTCGCGAAGTCCCCCCCACAAGAATGCCGCCGACCCGCAAATCATGCTTAGCTGCAGATTTCGCTGCACATTTCACTATCGTGTTTTACTGATTCCTATGACAGAAGAATCAACAGAAGAAATTTGTTTTCTTCTTTGCCAGAAACGATATACCAAGCTCACGCGGCTTCAACGCCCGCTTCCGTAACGATGACCAGCCATTTCGCGACGCCTCTGAATAAAACAAAAATGAAGAAGAAAACAATCGAAAAGTTGTTTAGAGCACGGCCACTGCATCTCCAAGTCTTTTTTTGTTGTTTTCAAACCGATTTGAGTTGCTTTTCTTCTGTATGTGTGCGTGAGTTCCTTTTCTCTCCTTCTTATGTTAATCGGCTTTGTGTCCGGACAGTTCTTGAAGGCAACGCGCTGAAACATTTTGCTCTCGTGCATCAGAATACTTGTGGCACAAGAAAGGCACAAAGCCTTCAGGTTGTGATAATCGCTATCATCTGAGGAAATCGTCCTTTGAGAAAAGTGTTCCTTCTTTAGTAAGCGACACAAAATGCTGTAGTTATAGTGACGTAGAAAATTTCATTTTTAATGACGCTACTTTCACTGTAGTTGATAACTTCAAATAACCTAAACGGACGCACTTGTGCCGCCTCCTGTTTGTGGCTTTCTCTGAATTTATACTTTTGTTGCTTATTGAATCTGATGGCGAGCCACTTTGCTGTTGATGATACAGCCTGCCTTGCTGTTCTTATAATTAATGTTAAAATGACTTTTGCCCGGTGCGTTTCCTGCTAAGATAACGAAGTTACAGACGGGTTCAATTTGTCCCTGACGTCAATTTATTGGGTAGGTCACAACAAAAATTATAAAACTATGACCGGTCTCACCCACGGAGGAAGATTTAAAGCATAACAAAAAGCAATTTCCGAAGAAGGTATATACAAAGACTAGCCTATGTTTATTTATTTATTTATTTATTTATTTATTTATTTATTTATTTATTTATTTATTTACAGAAACGTTACAAGCCCCCTAGGGGCATAGCGTAAGGGGAGGAAAAAACAGTAAAAGCAATACAAGAGCAACTAAACAGGTGAGGCTAACACTACTTTTCGAACACAAACAAAAGGACACAAATAAACAAAAACAAAAAGACACAATATATTGCCAAGACGTAACTATAGATTAAAGGCGCAGTGCATACACAATACAACTTAACAAAATACTTCCCAGAAATACCTCAGACAACAAAAAGTCGGTGAACTGTTTAATAAAGCAAGCCTAAGAAATGACTGGTTACACGGTTGTGAAAGGAGGCATGGCTTGATATGGAAACGATATGTTATCGGGCAAATCGTTCCACAGACAGATGGTAGGTGGGAGCGCAGAACTATTGAAAGTTAATAATGACCGAAAATGCGCGAGTAATTGAGATTGTTATCCAAACGTTTTGACATGCACAATGGTCTTTCAAGAGGAAGGGGTGGCTACCTATGGCCATAAATGCACTGGTGAAACAAGCACAGAAGTGCAATGAAAAAAGGGCAACGCTGCAAAAAAAACCTGCTATTTTCCCTCTTCAAGCTGCCTTAATTTCCCGTCTAAACGTTCAACGCAGCTTGACTGCACAGGCAGCATGATCTTTAAACTTCAGGATAGCGAGGATGTCTCCCCAAACCTGGTCACTCTATCGTTGTGACATAATGATAAATGATTCCGTTAGAGAGCAAGGACGCATTGGTCTGCACCATGTATCGAGTTTGAAGTCATTCCAATATAGCCGTGGGCGAGTATCGGGCTCTGCCTCCCGTTTGAGGCGGCGCAGTGTGATTCCTCGCGGAGGGGGCACGACGGAATGGGCAATCCAGCGCTCTGAAAGCTGTGGCACGGGCCATTTCGTTACTGGGATCCGCGGATTGCGTTTCACGAGACGCGGAGCTCCACCTGCGTGTTCGGCAAATGAGCACAGAGCCCGAAAAGTTTGGGACTAATGAGGTCGTCAAGTGCGCTCGAAAGTTCAACACCGCGAGAATTCTTGCGCTGGCCTGCAACAACTAAACTAGACAGGGCTTAAATCACCGCAGGTTATGCGTGCGTGCAGTGTACGCTCTAAATAAGCCGGTAACAAGTGCACGTGGGAATTAGGCAGTTCAACGAACACCTGATTATTAGCGAAACTGCACTGAATGTATCTGATGCCGTATGTCGTCATTCTGGGCTTCCCTACCTCCCCTCATTACAAATTCCACATTTCACTCGCAATCTGTGTCATTCGTTAGATGATCCGATAGTAGACAGGGTAGCCCTAGACGGCACCAGGACCTTGATGAAGTCCACTTTTAATGCATAGCACATCGAAGTAAGCGATGATCTTCAGCGATCTGTAGACACCCCCCACCATTCTCTCTCACCCCGTTCTTCCGCGAGGCACGAAAAAGCCGTGAACCATAGTCTTCCCAATGGAGTTGTCATGCACGTAGACCCCTGCGCCGAGTAGAGTCGTGGTGCATATAGATGAAGGAGATATGCTTGCTTCCGTAGTTCAGCCTTAAGTGTCAAAGATTTGCTGCGGAGCGCCTCGCGGGACCACTATTAATGCAGCCTACACTTGAAGAAAATGGCTGCCCTCCCCGCTCACCCCAAAAGAACCTTTTCTGGCCAATCACGTTAGCAGGGCGGACGTCGATCACTATTTTTATCGCTTGCGAAAAGAACGGCATCCCGGTGACACTGTTCGAAGTTCAAGTTAAAAATGCAAAAATTATCGATTCAGGTCAAAATAATGATCTGATTTAAAAGAATCGCGTGCTGTTCTACCACTTCACATCACGGTAGTATTTCGCTTCTCAGAGTGGAAACTTAAAAACTTCTGGTGCTCCAGGAGATGCCTTAGTTTCTTTGTTACTTACGCAGCTCGCCACTTCAAGTTCCGGCACCCTTCGATAATCTGTAAATAGGTACTTCAGCTGTTTGGACTCCCCAAATAATCACGCACACCAGTACAGTACAGTACAGTACAGTGCACTACACTACACTACACTACAGTACAATGCAGTACAGTACAGTATAGTGCACAACACTACGGAGCAGTACAGTACACTGCAGAGAAGTACAGTTCAGTGTAGTGCAGCTTAGTACCGTACAGCACAGCACAGCTAGTGCAATCAAAATCAGTAGAGTAGAGCGCACTACAGTACAGTACAGTACAGCACAGTACAGTACAGTGCAATGCAATGCAGTGTAGCGCAGTGAAGTACACTACATCACAGCACAACACTCCACTTACTGAAGTGCAGTACAGTGCAGGGCAGTGCAGTAGCGTTGGTCAGTATTGTACAGTACAGTACAGTAAACCACAGTACAGTACAGTACAGTACAGTACAGTACAGTACAGTACAGTACACTACAAACTGGCATAACCAAGCACGCCGTCCAAAGCACATTTTGCTTCCTTCAAATCAAGCGAGTGAAAGGCCATCGGATTTTTGTTGATGCATTTTATACTAATGAGCCAAAAAACTGAAGAATAAATGAAAGAGGAACAACACTTCTTCGAGCGCCTTCTTTCAAGCCAATAGCACTGCAAGGGTGGGACCTTGACTGCGTTACAAACACTCACATACAACGTAAGGCCTCTCTGCCGGTGTGCTGTGTCACGTACACACTTCGCTTAGTTACCAGCGAGCAAGTTGCTACCTACGCAAAACCATTCGTAGCGTTCCCGGACCTGCTCGAGATGGCGTGTCTGCGCGAAGCCGTTGACAATGCCAACAAACGGGTGAGAATAAATAAAAGAACTTCACCAGCGGTCGGCGTACTTCTCGGATTGCGCCCGGCGTGACCAGGTTCCGAATCCGCGGACAAAAATCTATCAGCCACCCTCGTGGGGTTTCTTCTTCTTTTTTTTTATTCCGAGTTTTGCCGACGCTTCCCAATCGATTATACTGGAGTAGGGGATTACGCCAGCGCTGTCACCACTGCTGTGATTCCCCTGAAGCAGCGTAGGGCACGCACTCACGGGTCTGTGCCACCTCCTAGCGAGGGCGATTTGACCTCCCTCGTGTCGTTGGGACTTTTTTTGTCGATGCCGGGGGCGCTCGATGCATAAGCGATTTTTTTTTATGCCGGTATGGAACCAACTCCTCGCTTTCACGCCGGTAAATGATGGATGGGAGTGATTTTTTTCGATTGGAAAAGGGCGGACGCATACGAGAAATGTTGATCTACTCGAGACAGCGCATCCGTGCTTCGGCAGCGATATGGGGCGGAAGGTTAATAAAACATCAGAAGGAGTGGAAGCGGTTTTTTCCCTAACCGAATTGAAAGAAACGCTTTTGCTGAAAAAATAATACACAAATGCAACTGGAATAAACGTATACTCTTGCGCCCTTGATTATTCAAACCAGTTCAAGCAACTTCACCGAGATGATGAAAGAAGTGCGCGTTTGTTTGGATTTCATTATTTCAGTGTAGTAGATAAACACAACTCTAGAGTTATTGCCTGCGCACACAAATGGCCCTGGAAGCAATAAATTATATTGTTACTAGAAACGTTAAACATCGGCACAATTTAACGTTTCAACGTCGTTCGTTTCGTTTCGATGTTCGCTATATTCATTTCGACGTTTTCAGTGCAAACGCATTGAGGATGGGCAACGTATCGGGAAAAATAAAGGCCGAAGCATGCTTATGCGTAGGTGCTTATATATGTGAGTGCTTCAGATGTGCTGCGTACCATAACATATGAATAGTGAAAAAATAGAGGGAACAGAGTTGTAGGAGGGGGGGGGGGGCGTTTCTGTCGCCCCTTACAGTATTGGTGACGGCTCTAAACTTCTACTTTTCTGAGGCGGAAGTATTCGTGCCAAGAAATTCTAATAAAAAAAACAACTGGATCCTATATAACGTTAGGCCGCCGCACTTGACGGCGCAGGAAACAGTTATCCATGCGACGCACCCAGACGACACAAAGATATTTGCATATCCCACAGAAAAATGCAGCGTTCGATATTCGCAGCTACCATTGGCAGTGCCTCTGACAGTTAAAAATGTCAGCTGTACGGAGATGCTGTCGGAGACAAGAAGAAAAAAAATTAAACGGAAGGTCTGCTTTTCTGAACGTATTTTAAAAAAAACCAACCCTACATTGATCAATTTCGTTTATATTACAGGATCTCTCGAGCAGAATAGAAATGGAATCTGCAAAATATGTTATCGATTTTTACCCGGCGTGGGCATATCTATTTTTGACAGCCGCCGGAATGTACGGATTGGTTGTAGTAAAACTCTCGCAGGAAGTTTATCGAACGTGAAGTAGATACGCAACTGTCGCCCTCAATTTGGGATTCCTTGTACCCATCAATATTTAAACGTACAAAAAAATGACAGAAGCGAGTTTGATGAAGTGTATTTCGCGAAGGTGAACGAGTTCTAAGTTAATTTGTTTTCTTTGAATTGGGAATTTCGGTAGGGCATAGCCAATGCGTGTGTATTCATAGCGATGACGCTGGTAATTATCCGCTTGTAGTAAATAAGTGCGCAGGCGGTAAAATTAACTCAGGCACCCCTCATTATCATCCAATACCTTGTGTTTGCAATAGTCATAAAAAGCAACTCTTCTGTGATCTCTGTTAGAACAGAGCGAAAAAAATTGGCACGGGACATGGGCACACGAGACTAGCGCAAGTCCAACCTGTTTGTCTTAATTTTGTGTAATTTTTTGCTCTTAATTCTATAAAAGAAACATCAACTAAGTCGCCCAACAGCAAGTATTACCAGGCTATCTTACGTGTTCATATTCCGCTCAGTGAGACGTGTAACAGTGTTTTGGGCAAAGCGAACTGTACAATCTCACGCTAGTGACCATCCACGAGATGTGCACTGCCACTTGTTTGAACGTTTGCTCGCGCATTCGTCCTGTTTGTTACGTGAGAGGTGCAGGTGGCCACACCATTTGGCCGGAAGTGGGTGGTCGAGATGTTCCTTTTTGCCCTGTCTGTCACGCATGCAGGAAGTATTTACGCGTGCAGAAGATCCTTCGTGGAAGTGCAAAAATATTTAGTAAGTAGTCGCAAGTAGGTAGGATTCGCTTCTATTCCTGTTCTCTTGTTTCAAAAACTGTTTCCTTTGCCTACACCCATACTACTCGGGCGCTTTTAGGAACTTTCCGAGTAGCGGAACCCGCTTTCTTTATGTTTTTGCCTGAATCGGCAACATCCTGCCTGCATCGTAGTGTGCCAAAAGGCTGATGTTTTTTTTTTATGCAAATCGCTGGTGGTCGCGAAAGATTCAATTTAATGTATCAATACCATTTTCGCTGCAAACACACTCCGCTTTCAGGCCAGATGGTAGTTAAAACGCCGTGGTACTTTTACCTGATAGCCACAGGACTGCCAACATATAAATTCCTGAAATTCACTGGTAAACTGTCAACAAGCCTTCACAGAGCATTGGTTAAACTCTTGCGGCCTCCAACGTAAAAAAATTTGTGTTGGCTCTTGACTCCCCTTCGATCTTCATATCCTTCGTTTTCCAGCCAGCACATACGCGATCCTGTTCAGTGCACACTCACAGGAGAAGGTCACCAGGTGCAACAAGAGTATGAAGTTTTGTCCCGCCACGTGGAGCTCCGATGCTACACTTGTCACAGCCAGCGCTCTTGCAGTGAGTGGACGACTGAAGCCGTAATCCTGTAGACTCCAGCGGCCCGATCGATGCATTCGTTAACTCTTCGGGCGAATGCACCCGTCACTAACAGCCGGTACCGAGGACAACTCGCCTTCAGTTTCCACTCCGGCACAAACTCCAACGTTCAGGTTTCTTGCGTGAGGCTCACATTAAACGACTTTGACTGCAGACTGAATCGAAAGATAGGGGAGAGCATGTTAAATGTTCTTTTTTCTTGACATTAAACTATTGCAAGAGAATATGTCGCCGCTGAATGGTGCCAATCCTGCAATAACAAGGCACAGGAATGTGCCCCTTGTATTCAGAAGCTACACGAAATAAAACTATTTTGTATCTGCCTAAAATGAAACAAAGCAAACATTTTTGTTCAGCTCACTTATTTGATACAGAGATTTTGCAGTTTTCAAAATGTCCGTGGTGCCGATCGACTGAGAAAATTATTGCGGGTACGGGTACCCTCTTGTTTCTCCTCCTTTTTTTTAACTTGGGCTCAAGTGCCCGATTCAAACAAATTTCACTTTTTATCTAGCTCCTGTCTAGTGTTGCAGCAATAGTCGTAGGCATCCAGGATAACCAGAGGCCAGGGTCGGGGAATGTTTGCATTCTTGCGCTCAATATTTTGTCAGACAATCATCACCCTTTGGACACTAATTTATTGGTATGGTATTTTTTGGATTTTTGGTATTTTTGGTATTTTTTGGACTTGTTAAAAAAACAGCTGTTTTCTTAAATGTGCAACATTCCACTCTTAAGACAACCATGTGTCAGCCACCTCACACTAAACCTGAGTGAGCAATCGTCCCGATTAAAGGTCAAAGTGGGTCACTCAGAAGCCACAATTTACGTTGTACCATTTATAAAATTCAACAGGCAGAGTAGAATCATGGGCCTGAATATTAATATGCAGAAAATTACGGTAATGCTCAATAGCCTCGCGAGAGCACAGCTGTTTGAGATAGGTGGCGAGACAGTGGAAGTGATCAGCGAATATTTCTACTTATGCCAAGTAGTGACCCCGGATGCCAACCACTAGGCAGAGATAATTAGAAGGATAAGAATGGGGTGGAATGCATACGGCAGACATTCTCAGATAATAAATGGGAGCCTACCATTGTCCCTGAAGAAGAAAGTGTATGACAGCTGCATCTTACCGGTACTCACCTGCGGGGCAGAAACTTGGAGGCTCACTAAGAGGGTTCATTCATTCATTCATTCATTCATTCATTCATTCATTCATTTTTATTTTTTCTCAGACACTGCCTAAGAGGGCACCGAGGCTAAAGGCAAGAAATGCCTGACGGGGCCTCGGTGCCTTTACACCATTCAATACATACATTGAGAACATAATGAACCGTTCAGCTTTGCGGTTCTTTACATCAAAAGTAACCTCATAAAAAATAATGCAATAATAGGCAAATACAATGCATATACAGTACAGATTCTACATGAACTGAGAAATCATGAACTCGGAACTCTGAACATGAACTCAGAAATCAATAAAGAAACATGTATTTAGAAGCAGCATTTTCATGATTAGAGAACATAGCCCACTCATCAAATTGGGACATATAACATAAGTGTAGAAAGTGGCAGATCTTGTCATTACTGCATAGTAGTTAGTTGGAGCGTGTGATCAGGCTATCCAGGAGAGGCCTGAATTGATGAGAAATGTTCTGGATTTCATTTTAAAGCAAGAGAAGGATTGGTCAAAATTTAAGTTCCCATTTAAGGTATTTAGGAGTTTATTGGTTTGGTACGGTATAGTTTGTCGCCCGTAGTTTGTTCGTATTGAGGGTAGCTTTCTTTTTTGATGACGAATTGCGTATGCACTTACTTTTCCAGTTGGCATTTTGTGAGTCTTATTATTGTGTATTCATTGCATGAGTTTAAAAAAATTGAGGACGACTCAGCGAGCAACTGGACGGGAGATGATAGGTGTAACATTAAGGAGAAAGAAGAGAGCTGAGTGGGCCAGGGAACAAACGCGTGTTAAGGACATATCATCAGGAAAAAAAAAAGAAGCAGAACTGAGCGTGGGCAGGGCATGTAATGCGAAGGGAAGATAACCGTTGGACATTATGGGTAGCATAGTGGATCCCTAGAGAAGGCAAGCGTAGCAGGGGTGGCATAGAGTTAAATGGGCAGATGAGAGCAAGACGTTTGCGAGGATAAAGTAGTCGCAGTTATCACACGACCAGGATAACTGGAAATTTATGGGAGAGGCTTTTGGCCAGCAGTGGGTGTAAATAGGATGACGAGAAGGAGGAGGAGGACGACGACGACGACGACGACGATGATGATGATGATGATGATGATTTATAAAATTGGACCTGCACTATGGCATTATGCCACGCATGCTTAGCATTTTTAATTTGCTTGATATATGCGTATGTCTGGCTTGCGTATTCATCAAATTCTTCTTTTGAACGCAGAAGTTTGTCTCTTAGCTACATTATGGCGAAGCAGACTCACGGAAAGTTGTTCTAGAATGAAAGTAAAAGTGAAACTCCCTTACTATTTTGCGTGATTCATTGACGGCAAACGTCAGGACCAAATGCGCGATAAGGCAATAATTTATTTCAAAGAGAGCCTCACCAAGCTTCAAAAGTTTCGTGTTTATTGTTTAGTCCACAAGAAAAAGTTGAACATTTGAAAACAATTTTCATCCTTCGAGCGAAACAATGTGAAAGGATGATGGGTAAGTGCTGATGGATTCAACAGGCTAAGTATATGTTAACTTCTTAGGTTGCAGTTAGAAATATAGCTGCGTTGGTTAGCATGCACTTCCTAGTGAACATTTCTGGACACATTTTGACCCGCTACAATGCGGCTCTGCTGAGTCCATGTAGACAATAAAAAACCTAGCTTACATGCATGATGTTTAAATCCCCTACATTTTCAAGAATGCCACGAGGTGTGCTTCGCCACAATGCACTAACCTAACAATCTATTTTACCCAATATATCTACCGTTGTTCGTTTTCGGGGATTCTTACAGCCCGAACATGTTTCAGGAGACTCGGTTTAAACCCAATTTCTCCCCGAATGGACCTTTTCAAAGGAGCGAACTTCGCAATTGTGGTCTGACGTTCCGCCGTTCTCAACCAGTACTTGCTGGAAGCAAGCGCACAAACACACCTTCCGAACTCATTCAGTATTGGAATGACTCTACCACCTGCAACCTCAGGCTGACAAATGCTATCCTGAAATTGCTGTACATAGCAAATGGAAGCTGTGATGTCGAGAGAACATTCGGCCACTTGATATACGTTCAGCAATCAGACAGGCCTCGAATGAAGACCGACAAGTTGCGCAAGCAGATCACAATAATGTGTGCAAACAAGTGTGAGGGAACAGTCGATGACCAGATTTTCGAGAATAAAATGTCTGATTTGCTAGAAGTTATCAATACTATTTACTGCTATTCTTTATTCATTTCCAAACAAATGCCAAATTTCGGGGAGCACTATAAAGAGAACCTCGAAGTGCCCCCCGATTATCAGGTTGAGAAAAAAAAAAACACCAATTTTAACGCATTCGAGTTGAAAATATTGCGATAGCCTCTAATATAAACTGCTTGTATTACAATTAACTTAGTACATACATCGATTTAACCCGAACGAACCAGAATTTGGTGATGATTTTACAAAAGCACCCGATTTCTCCCCGAATATCAGTATCCTAGTATGCTAAAGAAAAACCACTAACGAGCATAAAAAATCTTTTTCTGAGTCTTGAAATTACGGAATGTACGACAAGGAAGTTCCGGAGTCAAATTGTACAAGCATGATGTCTTGTTAATAGGGGCGAAACCATTTAGGGGCTCGGGATATCGGCGTCTCCTGTCGTCGTCCTCGTATCTCCTATCATGTAGTTACGGTAATAAAACACCGGGACCCTCGTTTTCTAGATCGCGCAAGAACGTAACGCGTACTAAAAGAAACACACCGGGACAATCGTTTTCCAACGCCTCGCGCCAGAACGTTTCATCTGCGTGATCGGAACGGCGTCCTAAAAAACACACTGCGACACTCGTTTTCCGACGTCTCGCGCTAGGACACCTCCTGCTTCAAAGACACATTTATAGCAAAGTTGCCTGCATGTACCCCCACACGGTTTTTTCTCCGTTGGCAAAACCGCTGAGGCCACAATTATTCACTTATACACTGCATAATCCGCCACTCCCCAGGCTTCACGTTAGTAGAGACGGCCCGGAATTTTTCGTTATTTGACTCCCCTGGACGCATTGAAATAAGACCATCAGAAGTTAGCGAACATGTACAATAAAAACATTTGTATGTGACAACTAAACAAACAATCAAGACGCAGGGAAACATAGCACATATTTGTTTCAGACAGATTGCCGGGAACGCGTTTTTCACTCGTTCCCTTTCGAACGCACTACGCCTTTGAACTGCATGGAGATGTATTTCTATACTGCGTAAGCAACGCCGACCCCATTTTCTGAGTGACTTCTATATGCACGACAGCCCCGTGAAGGTTGCGGAAGATGTGTCCAACGAAAATTACATTGTTCTGTCACTATATATCACACATGCCCCTAATTCTTATGCTACAAAAAGTGAGAAATAAAGGTTTTGAAAAATATAAACAGAACAAGCAGGGCACACCTATGTTTTTTTCCCATGCGGTGCATTGAACACATCAAAATCTTCTTTGCGATAACACGCGGGCTTCTACTCAAGCTGCTTTTCCCCGCACTGTTTTTTTCTTTTTCTTTAAGACGTTCGTACGTCAACGCGTCTTAGATTGGATGCGGTGTAAATCTACGTCTACGGTAATAGCAAAGTCCGCGCATCCCAAACAGCAGAAACAGCAAAAAAAAAAAAAAAAAAAAAAAACTAAGTAACCCCTTGGCACATTTGGCTTGTTAGAATTGTTTTATCCTGCCATACATGCCCACTATGGGGAAATTCTTAATTTTACGTTTTGACAGCGCCTCTTTCACATTGCTATCGGTAGCTCCTGCTCCTAATCAGGATCTTTCTTTCTTTCTTCGCCGGTCGCGCTGAAGGGTCCCCGCGTAATTAACAGTAACGTCACATCGTAATACATTATTACTACGCAAACGCTCGGACCGTTAACCACACGAAATGCGTGCTTAAATCCCAAAGGTAAATTGGCTGTCAGCGACTCAAAGCCTGCAATTTACAGGGTTTTTAAAATGTACGGGTCTCTTCCGGGGCACTGAGAATAATTATCGACTTCAAAAAACGGAGAAAAGGGCAAAAAGTACGGGCACCCGCACACTTTTCTTTTTTTTTTTCCCGGTAACGAGGGCGCACACGATGCGGCTTGAGGTCTGGATAACCGAGCCGATGATGTCGAGAAAACATCCGAGCACTTCTCGCGTGCTGGAGGGAAGGGGCTGCCTTGTATCGTGCAGGGACATAATTGACCAAGCAGACTGGAACTGGCTAAATATCCTCCTGGTCACAGTACTCTCAACAAATAGTACTCTGTACCATTTGCGCTGCAGAGCACGAGGTCGCGGGTTCGATTCCCGGCCGCGGCGGCCGCTTTTCTGATGGAGGCGAAAAGCAAAAACGCCCGTGTGTACTAGATTTCGGCGCATGTTAAAGATCCCCAGGTGGTCAAAATTAATCCGGAGCCCTCCACTACGGCGCGCCTCATCGCCTGCGTTGCGTAGGCGCGTTGAGCCCCACAATCAATCAATCAATCAATCAACTCTGTACCATGGTGCTTCTTACAGACAAATACATTCGCCAGTCCTGTCATGTAGAGTCGCTGTTACCTCAGGCTCTACACGAGCGAGTGCAAGCAATATTCGGGCAGGGCAGACCAACACCATATTTTTTGCGAATGCCCTCAGGAACAGAATCCGTTAGGTGCTCCCTTTTTGAGAACGAGAAGCACTGGGAGACTGCTTTTCGCAGCTCCGACCCGGACGTACGTTCAGATCAGGATCGTCCGAATGGCCAAAGGCGCCATCGGTCCCCAAGTGCTTCTGGCCGATTCTGGGGGGGGGGGGGGGGGGGGTGAAGGGGCTCTGCCACTTTTCTTTTAACATCATGTAAGGCAAATGTTTTTCGCTGGCTCTCTCAACGGTTTGTAAAACGGGCAATCAATTCAAACAGTTGGGCCTGTTACAAGTTCGTTCGTTCGTTCGTTCAATCAATCAATCAATCAATCAATCAATCAATCAATCAATCAATCAATCAATCAATCAATCAATCAATCAATCAATCAATCAATCAATCAATCAATCAATCAATCAATCAATAAGAGGGTAGAACGCAGGAAATAGTGCGTGTACTTTAATGCCTGTGCACGTACTCTGAAGGGCAGGAAAGAACTGTGCACGCATCTGAGCCCGCATCCGCAGACGTGTATTGGACAACGCTTTATAAGCACGAATCTATGGTGCGTCTGTCGCGCCCGCTTCCTTGCCCGTAAGCGAAATCTAGGCACCCAATCTAACAAGCGAAATTCATACATCCTAATGATGCAAATGAGTCGAATGAGTCTTGCATGCGCTCATAGCGAAAATATGCACGAGACCGTCTCATGATTTAAATAAAATATTGGGTGTTTTAAGCGTGATTACCTTCTTTTATTGAACGGCTTACGTCCTTCAAGTAGCTTTGAAAGGAAACACAAGGGGAAATAATACGTGACGTCAGCTCTATCTACGGGGCGGGATTCACGTACTAAGGGGACAAAGCCAATCGAGGAATCTTGTTAGTATTCAGCTAATTACCTTGCTGTAGCGATGCGCAAATTCCTGTCTCCGCTGTGGAATCCTTTAAGCGCGCCGAATGTCTTCCCTTGACAGCTATGGTTGTTGAATTTAGTCGGCATTAATTTAGCTGCTTGTAATTGCTGCTGCTTTTGTTGTTGTTGTAGTCACCGTCGCAGTCTTCGCTGCTGTTGTTAATACGATTACTGTACAATTACAAAGCTTCTGCGAAAATAAGTTTTAGGTTCACTCACGGCAGGGAAGTATCAAAGAATCTAAAGTTGCTCATTACCGTTACGCAAGGAAGTGTTACATCAAACGACGAAGAGGCAAAGTGCGGGGTTAGTTAAACATAAAGATATAGGTTCTGAGTTTTGCCCGAAAGCTAAGCTAAGCTAGGCTAAGTCAGACAGACAGACAGACAGACAGACAGACAGACAGACAGACAGACAGACAGACAGACAGACAGACAGACAGACAGACAGAATGACAGACAGACAGACGGACGGACGGACGAATGGACGGACGGACGGACGGACAGACAGACAGACAGACAGACAGACAGACAGACAGACAGACAGACAGACAGACAGACAGACAGACAGACAGACAGACAGACAGACAGACAGAAGGGGTTTATCAACCTGATCCGGATACGCTAAAGAAAAGCGAATAAAGTTGGGCAGCTCGAGTGTTTACGGTATTCGGGAGTAGAATGAAAAGCCACCTCCAACTTTGACGAGGAGGGAGTAGGGGGAGAAATGCGCTCTCTTGCTGGGCTGAAGACATATAAAACGTTTTTTTCTGCTCTCCTGAAACCTCCGCTTCCCTTATTGTTATCAGGATAAGTACCCGTGTTTTTCTTCGCAATGTTCAATAGTTACACTGGATGACACAGGGCAGCTTTTCAGCTAAAGGGTGTCCCGAGCATTCATTTTTACGCATGGCTACGTGGGCATACACTTGCTTCTGTTACCTGGCACAGAAAGTTCCCTTACACTTCTTTTTCGCCCTAACACGAAGCCAGCATGTCACTGCCAACGGTTACATAATGGTAGCGCTGAAAGCTGCATGCCGACAAGGTTTCGGGCTGTCGCATAGCCCCCCCTCCTTTCTTCGGCTTGGAGGATACGTCGTGACCACCTGGCATTCAGGCGATACAGTATCCATGTTGCGTCATCGTGGCAGCACCGATGCTCATGTGTGTCCGCAAAAATGTGCACAAAGGTTTCTCAATCACGCGTTACCTGTCGCAAGCTCTCAACGAGTTGCGAGGTTACACCACGATGCCGTTTTTATGGTTGCCGTTATTGACGCTGCCGTTGTCGCATTTGCTTACGTCTTTGTGGGCAACGGAGCATTTTTCCTGTTCAAGCAAATACCTAGAGTATTGAATGCAGCTCTGCCCTTAGCTATGCCGGCTTAAAACGGGTGCCGGGGCATGGGCAGAACTTCCCGTAGTTCTTTTTATCAAGACTGCTTCCTTACTTAGTTGGTCGTGAGCAGCAAGGCCTTCAAAAGGCCACCTGGCGCATGTTTTCTTTTTTCTGATCACAATTTTATTTTTATACACGCAGGAAACAAAGATGCTATAGATAAGAGTTTGGAAACTTTTGAGGAAGGAAGGAAGGAAGGAAGGAAGGAAGGAAGGAAGGAAGGAAGGAAGGAAGGAAGGAATGAAGGAAGAAAGAAAGGAAGGAAGGAAGGAAAAGGAATGGAGGGAGGGAGGAAAGGGTAAAAGGTAGTGGTGTGGAGTTTAACCTGGGAAAACACTGTACTCTTCCCCTCTCCTCGAAAGAGGCAAGAAAAGGCAAATGAAGGGTACAAGGAGAAAAAAAAAATGACTGCAAATGACGTCAAACACGACAGCGTTTTTTGACCCTGGCACGTAACATCCCCTTCTTTGCCCTGCCGTTCTTAACCTACTTTTTCACCCCTACCTTCCGGCCTAACATCCCCTCCGCGTTTCGTACCCCTAAAGTCTCTTTCCCCTTTGTCCTTTCTTCTCCTGTTACCTTCTCGTTTTCGCTCTCCCTTGTAGTTTGCTCCCCCTCCTCTATTCTCTATGCATCTTCCTATTCTCTACCCCTTCCGCCTTTCTTCCTCCCCCAGTTACCGTTCTACCTCTCCCCTTTTCTAATATCCTCCATACTGGCAATTCACCTCACCATGCCTATTCTCCTACCTGTCTCTATTCCACTTCGCTCCCCCTGCAAATGTCTTACGCAATCCTTCCCACTCACTCATATCCACCTCAGCATTCATTTTCCTCATTCCACGATAGAACAGCTACACGTTTATCACCGTGCTCTCTCCTCGGGTTTTCAACCTGCCCTCTCGATTCTCCCTTTCCCCCTTCTGCGGCAGATCTCTTGCCTCTCCCAACACCATAGCTGATTCTGCTTCATTCCCTCTTCCTCTCCCTCATGTTCCCCCACTCGAATTGTACTCGTCCCCTTCACTTCCTTATTCCTTTCAGACACTTTTCCCTTCCCATCCCCATTCGCCATACACTCGTTTTTGCATCCTCCGCTTCGTTCTCCGCTACCTTGTTCAACAACTGTACAAATATTCCTTATCCCCTTTCCCTCCGCCATCTCTCCCTCCCAATAACTTACCCGCTTATTCCCGCTTGGAAAATGGCCAACTAGTGAACAGGCTCGCCAGTTACATTTCTGGGTCATTCGAGTAACAGGCAGACGTACTAAGCATTTCCGCGTTACATTACGAAGAGTAAAAAATTTAGACAGACACCTAAGGCTGCATGCGTGTTCAATTGTGCGAAAGCTTTAAGTTTTATTTAAAGCACAGTGGTGATGGAACATTTCCACTGTGTATACTATCATGACGTCTCGTCGAGAGTACATCACACCATACCAAGCACCAATGAAGGTATTGTCACTTTATACAATCATGGTGTAACGTCCTCGGTACATTGTAGTGGACGCAGCACTGATGAAAGCATTGTGTTTTCTCTGTATTATTATTATCATCATCGTCAGCATCATAATCTGCCTCTTGCGTCATTTCCTACGTAGCTCGGGGAAATTAATGAGAGGCATGGTCAATCGCCCCAGTTATCCGGACATATACGCTATTAGCGTAAACGTCTTTCCTTACTCGCGTAGTTAGCTTTCACAGGTTACTCTTGCAGGCCTCAGCACGTGTTTCTGACACGTTTCTAAATTGAAAACCACAATGCATTAACTAAGTCCACATCTTGCCAGCTACGAAGAAGGATTGAATGTGGTGCAGATGCGTAGAATTTCGAAAGCCCTGGGCTTCGAATTCCCGGCCACTAAATCTTCAGTTTTACTCTCCTTGCACTATCGGACATTTTTAGGGCAATTTTCGGTCACGCCGACGCCATACTCTGTTGTTGCGGAAAAAGGCTTTTGCATTAGGGCTTTTGCTATAATGCTTTTGCATTGAAATATCACACTCCGCATACACAGCCGCCATGGCAGAGGTGATGTTTGGACGGGGTGGCTTTTATGCATAGACCGCGATATAGCACGGCTCTAGCTGAACCAGTTGTTTCGCAATCGTCTTTCGCGTACGATAAGTGCGTAAAGTCCCTGCTGTAAAATGCGGTGTAGCTGAAAACGGTGGACGTAACGTTACGGGAACGCATTATTTGACTAGATAGCAGAACGCGGCTGCGTTTTGAATAACTGTATGCTATAGAGCCGCCGCATTTAAACGCGCTGCGCCAACTCTCCGCACGTGGGAGTGAGTCTTTGCGCAAGAAACTTTTTTGCGTGGAAGATGCGTACTCCATTGCGGAATCACCTTGTATGAGGAGACTATAAGTGCTTAAACAGGCGTTATAAATAGAAAGCGTGGCTTATCTTGCTTCCTTTCACAAAAGAGGAGCACTACGTACCCATATTGATGCAAGTTTTCTTTCCTAACCCGCATTAACAATAAAGCCTCCAGGGCCCTTAGCCGAATGTTATGCGGCAAGTGTTTCACTCCTTCCCTTGCATAACCACCACGGCCGTAGAAAAAGGCTTTGATTTACTAAAGTTAGAAGAAAAGCGAAGATACAAAGAAGAAAAATAAAAGTAAATAAAATAATTACCTACAACCGGTGAACACAAAGAGGTTGGGGATGCAGAAGCAGGTGTACCGGGTTGCCCATGGCTCATCGGAATAATCGACGACGCTGCCTGCGGCGCCTCTGATGCGGGCGAAACTATTTAGCCCCTCTTGTGTGTATGCACCTGCATTGCAACTGAGTGGTAAACGATCTGTACCGCAGTTTGTATACTGAGACACCGCCTGATCACTGAACGGACTCATTTAGGTTACTTGCCTCAGCGCCCATGCATTAAGAAAGGGCAACAGGCAACTGCATCCCGACATCCTTTTTGCCGCCATCTGACAACAGATATTTTGTGTCCGCAACTGATCATGTCAGGCCCCGTAATAAGTCTTTCAGAAATATCTGGCTTAGAGGAATATCTGAGTTAGAAATATATTAGGCAAATACCAAAAGTAGTCGGTAGCCCAGCACTTTTGTTGTGTACATTTTCATAGTGCTCAATGTAAGCTGAATGTTCGGGCAAATAGAGTGGCTATCGACGCTATTCTCTCAAGCATTTCATTTTGGTGGCTTTCCCTGTCACCAGCTTAAATTCCGGAAATGAGGAGAACGCTAAGTGTGTTGTTGTTTACAAGTCCAAGCCCATTATATGAAATCACATAAGCAATTACTGCGACTTCTGCCGTGGAGTCTGCGCAAGCAGTGTGATATCGGTTGTGTGACAGATTTCTCTCGACAAACTCAATTCGCTTCCTCCACCAGACCTCTTCCTTGACGTCCTCCAGGCTCTCCGCCGCTATGAACTCCAGTCTGCTTCCATCCAGGCTTCACATCGCTAACAATGATACTTCACTGTTTTCGGAAATCCACATGCTTAAGAACAAAACTCTGGAATCAACCCAAAAACGACGCTTAGTGCCAAACATTGTGGGCCATTCGTCGCTGCACGGAGCGAAAAGCCTTCCGTAAAAAAATCTGCAGGAGATTTATCAGTCATTGACAAGATGCTTTTACGTTATGTGGGGGCAAATTGGTGCCTCTGATAATGACAAACCGCCAGATTTATTCCAGGAAGCCACCCGAAATTGCACATTTTGAATTGGAGGTGGGCTTCACCGCATGACACGAGCACCGTGCATGCTAACATTTTTTTTTTTATATCTGACAAACTGTTCCGCGCACTTCTCGAAGGGCTCCGAGACACGGAATTCGTCACCTAAACAAGCTTCAGCGACAACAGTTAAGGAACTTTTGCGCAACGTTAAATACTCACACCCCGTTGATGCGTATCTGGCGTGTTGTCAAAGGGTTAGGTATGCGCGTAACCTAAGCAGCTGCGCCCTTTCATTGCTCTTTCCCTGCACAAGTGCTCCCCTTTGAAAGTGGTTGCAGAAGAATATTGCAAGATCCTCCTCTCATCAACGCTCAGCACACTTCCACCTCTTAAGCCTCCCGAATCAATTGCTTCAGAACTTCACCTGCCTTTTACATTACAAGAACTGGCAGCAGCAATTTCCCATTTGAATACGAAGTAGTGTCCAGGTCCGGATGGCGTTATAAACGCAGCTTTCACCCACTTACCTCACAATGGCCTGCTCCGCCTCCTAGAATTCTAGAATTCCTCTTGGGTGAGCGGTAAGCTGCTCTCTGATTGGGAACTCGCGCAAATTAATCCTATTCTAAAGCCTAGCTGGCCGCCCACGTGCTATTCCTCTTTTCGGCCTAGAGCTTTGTTGAACTGTATTGGAAAACTGTTGGAGAAGATGGTACATAAAAGAACGTCCTGGCTTCTCGAAAGCAGACGCCTTTACCTGAAATAGATGAATAGCTTCCGTAAGCACAGATCGTCCATTGACAATATAATTACCCTAATCCTGTCAGTTGAGGAGGAATTGGATTATAGCCGCATACCAATCGCAATAGACATACAAGCTGCCTACGACTCTGTCACACACGCAGATATTTTTACTGCTCTTGCAGTACATGGCTTTGGAGGAAGACTCTATGCCTGGATCGATGATTACCTTGCTGGAAGTCAGCTTTTCATGCGCACTTCGGACGGTGACACATCACGTTTCCCCGTCGAAAAAAGAATTCCACAAGGAGCCCCCTTAAGTTCATTGCCCTTTAATTTGACTCTCATACAACTGAAACGGCGCCTACCGCTGGGAGTCAACATCACGATTTACGCAGACGACATTTTACCTGTTACGCATCACACTCCCGACGTACCCCTCTAGAAGGGCCTTGCCTCCATTTGATCGTACCTTGCAGCTCGTGGACTTAACCTATCGCACGATAAAAGCGTACCAATGGCGTTCACAAAGAAGCGCATGTATCGGTGCCCAATTCTGCTGAGTGGTCGCGCCCTCCCGTACGCCCGGACTCAAAGGGATATTGGCGTAATCATCGATTGAAATCTCTCCTGGCCAGCTGAGATAAAAAGACTATGTGCCTGCATCTCTGCGACATCTCAGGTTCTCAGATATCTTGCCTGTTCGCGATCACGCAGCAATTGCGGCTCGATGCTACATCTTCACAAAGCCTGCGTCGATGGCTTCACACACTATAGACTTTCCTCACAGCACCGTGCAGCGTCTACTAACAAAATGAAGCTAGAAGCTGCGTGACCGAACAGCCTGCGCATTTGTCTTGGTTTACCCAGAGGTTCCTCGGGTTCCGGGGCCATCACTGAAGCTGGATGCTTCACAACATTACAGGCATAGGTTAGTGACTTAAAAAAATAACATTTTAGGGCCTTGGTCTTCCTGTTGTCAGCAACGCCCAGCCCTAAAATTTCTTTTTTCATACCTAAACGACACCGACTTAATTAAAAATACTTTAGATTTTTTCCCTCTGAGGCTTTCGCACTTGCCTTTTCTTACCCAATTGCGTTGCCCCCTCTATTAGCGTGTATCTCTTTTCTGCCCTCCTCTCTCTTGGGCCTTTCTTCTTTTCTCCCCTTTGCTAACAGAGTACCATGAAGGCGATTTAGTAGGTCGGCTAAACACTCTGTTTTCGCCCGCTGCGGTGCCTCAGTGGCTAAGACGTTGTGCTATTTTAGCGAACACTTCCCAAGAGAGTCATGCATTGAGCGTGTATTTTGCCTGAGGTCCACGCGCAGCGATTACGGGCGATTAAACAGTCCCAGCAACACGTTTTCAACTTTATTCAAAATCTAAAATGCTTGCAGAGCGTAATAAATCAGCACATCCAGTACTTAGATTAGGCGGTCGCGAAGCACCTCACCCGAAACTTACTCCTCTATGCTCATCAGATAACTCGGAAACTCGCTCAAAAGATTTTTCTCTCTTTCCCGCTCTGACGTTCTTCGACGGCCCGAATTACGTCACTTAGGCCATGTAGCTTCTGTTGGCCAGTTTTCCTTCAGCTTCAGCAATGAACGCTTTTTGATATCAACTTTAAAAATAAAGCCACAGAAACAAAGCCGAAACGAAAGGCATATCTGGTGCGACGAGAAAATCACGCACTGCCGCTCCGTGCTGGCGATAACTGTAGCTTTCGCAGTGCTTCTAGACGCGAAAGAAAAAATGAAAGCGTTCATTGAAAGTGTTGCAGGGTCCCTTTAAGGCTTTCCTGCGAGGCTTACTCCTGCGAAGTGATGCCGCCGTCCTCTGAGGCAACGAATAAGAGACCAGTGGTCTTTTCAAAGAGGTTAGCGAGCCCAAAAGCGTATTTCGTCATCTAAACATTTCGCTCCCGCCCGCGTGTGTACACGCCCTGACAGAACTCACGGAGTAACGAAGCTCAGGCCTAGCCATATCAATGTGCGCTCACTCCCACGTTAACTGTATTTCCTCATCCCCTTGTCCGCGACGGTTTAAGACAGTTTTGTGAGGAGCTCGAATGATGAATATTGGTGACATTCACGACTTCTTCGGGCCGTGAATATTCAAAGTCTGCTGGAAGCGCCATTTTATCAAAAGTTTGTGTCTATTATCGCGGCAACCATGAGAATTACCGTCACAAATTTCTCACGGCAGTAGCCTCTGATTGGCTAAACACGCCACCCGAAGATTCTCTGGAACAAATATAGCCTAAAATCTTCGCTCTGCAGCTGCTCCTGTGGCGCTGTGGTATAGCACTTGCTTGTGAACACGAAGGCCCTGGCTGGACTCCGGCGTTGACGAATTTTTCGTTTTTTTTAAGCTTTCAAAATTTTGGAAGTTTTTGCTCGTCCTGATTTTGCTTTTTTATTTTGTGTATTACTATATCAAAAAACCGACGCACACGGCTTCTAGAATGCGTTGGATTAGGTTTAATTTAGGTTGTGTTCTGTGTCGTTGGGCTGGGTTAGGTTAGGTTAGTTGCAGTTGGGCTGGATTTGGGTAGGTAATAGTACATTCGGTTAGGTTGCGTTAGGTTTGATGAGGTTAGGTATATTAGGTTACGTTGGGAGGTAATATTATTCAGTGATTTTTAGGCCAGCCACCTTTAAAGAAACTGCTGGGAGAATTTCCCGGCGGTAATTCTGGCGACTGCCCTGAGATTACACGCAGTCTTATCAAAAACGCAAGCTCATGAACTGAAACTTGGGAAAAGAACGCTAAAGCTTTTTTCGGATAATTGTTTAGCCGTTAGAATTGAAGTCAATGACCTAATTCTCTCTTTGTGGCATGTATAATCTCCTGAGAAGAGTAAAAGTAACTATAATCTACCCGACTGCGCAGAAGGTTTTAAGAGACAATTCTAGCATTTCATTTTAAAGCTTCTCAGACCCCTCTTTTCTTTTACATTGATTGCGCTTTTGTGGGCGAGGGTGATGACCTCTAGGTTGAGTCATCCGGCTTTTAGCATTAAATAGTGTGGCATATTTCCAAGTTAAGTGGATAGTAACTTCGAATGGTAATCGGTGTGTTCCACTTCGCAAATGACTACTCTGTATTCGTGAGCAGGACTGCACCCTACCAGGATGGCGGCATACGTTTTTAGAGCTTTTCAAGAGAATTCGTTTCAATTGTACATTTAATGTACTTGGAGAGAACTGGTTTTAGTTTCATGTTTTGTTGTTTCGTTTTAGAAGCGATTTCATGTTTGCTAGTATTACGGTCGATATGAACCAAACCAATTCTCATTTAGCTAGCTACTCCCCGCTCCTGAAGAATGTTTCGACCTTTTTAGTATGTATTAAACATGGGAAAAGTGAAATTATCATACTTTGCATCGAGGTTTCTCATGACTGGTCGGTCGGGTTTTGTTTTCTTATAGGCTCCCACTCCAGGTCCTTGCTGGCTCGAGCCAAAATGAATGAATGAATGAATGAATGAATGAATGAATGAATGAATGAATGAATGAATGAATGAATGAATGAATGAATGAATGAATGAATTGCCAGGAAAATTAAAAGGCGAGTAGGTTTAATTTGTCACACCTAGGGGTGGGCACCGGAACACCTGCTGGTATGGGGGTGGGGGAAGGAGATCTCAGATTGATTGGGGGCATAATGGCAACAAAGCTGTTTATATAAAAACCATTTTCAGGGTCAATAACCGCACCACCCTATTGCTGCACCCGTAGAGGAATGAAAAAATAGTGCTGCGATTCCCTATGTGCACGTGATTCCGCGTCCAACGGAGAAAATTGGAGAGGTATGGCAATAGTGGTTTTAGTCCACTTTGCATTGTAAACCACAGGTAGCATGTGCGCGCCCTGTGCATCCTGTGCGCGTGCTCTGAAGCCTTACACCGTGTTACTTACCATCAGAGTACCACATAACCGCAGAAGAATGTATCAGGCAACGGCTAAAATCGGCTACTCAACTAAACATTTCGGTCATTTCACGAGTAAATAAATTAATTATTTACAGCAACAACAATTAATTACTTAAAAATAAACAGAAGAACTTATAGCTCAAGCACTATGCAGGTCGTCCACTGTAATCTGTACGCGCACCTTAAATACCGTGTACATATAGTCCACAGAGAAGCCCATACCATTCAGGTGTATTCAACAACGCGGTATAAGCGAAAATTAAAGCGACCCTGCAACACTTGCCACCGACTACTAGTAATGTATTTTGGCATAAAGTCTATTGTCCCAGAAATCTCCTCCCGCAAGAATTATGAAAATCCGTTCACAATTAACGAAACTACGCACGATGAGAAATCGCGCATAATCGTTCCCTCTCAACTCGACCGCGGACAACGCGACGAAAGCTCCGCGCTCTCTCCCAGAGAGGGGGGCGGCTCGCGACGTTCTCTTCGGCGGCCTTTGTTATATCACATGCCGGTTAGTTTTCTCCTTTTCTCCGCAACGCGGAGGGGCCTATTTCCGGTCTGGTGCCACAAAAAAAGCAGGCATGGGTGCCTGCTCGGAAGTGCGCGCTCGGGCTGGTAGGGCGTTTTTGAAGCATTATTATAAACGTGTGTAGTCGAGTGGTCCCGTTGAAAGGGAAGTATTGAGCTCATCACTCAAACTCTGCGCGCACTCTAAACACAAAAGAAACGGCAAAACTGTGCCTACAGGTTCAGGCATAGAAGAGGTTCGTACACAGCGATGACGACGACGGAAATGGGAGAATCTAGCCGCGAAGTTGACCAGTGACAGCCGATCGGGCAGCCATGGCCTACGTGACGTCCCTTAGGCCATGCCAGGGATTGCATAATGAGGACAGCTGAAGAGATAGCGGTTGGTTTTTCCGCGTCTTTCACATCAATTTGCGCGCTCACCGCTTCACGTGCACGAGTAATATTTGGCTCAGGTATTCCTGGCAGTGTAATCTAAACGTCGCGCAGGTTTACTTGCACTGCTCAAAGAGTGTTGCAGGGTCCCTTTAAGCTTGATTTTGATGCGCACACAGTAAAGACAACGAACAGGATTCATTTGTACCGCTTAATGCCGCAAATGAGCCAACTGAGGCCTGTTTCCGCAGTTATAACTAATCTGGATCAGATCGTACATAATGTTTTTTTGTTTATCGCACGGGAAGAAATAGCCGGTACACGCCCACTCAACTCAACAAGTCAAAGGGCAATAAGGCCTGGGGCCAGGACTGCTGTTATTCTGCAAAGTACAAAATCCGAATCTCCGGACAGAATCCACTCACTTTGGGGTAAATTGTATATCGGTGATTCCCGGATATATGTGTTTGAATACCCTACTTAAGAGCACGAAAGTGCGCGAAAAATAGCACTATATTTGTATGCGCCTAATCACTGCCTCGCGAAGCTTTGTGTCTCTTTGGCGCGTTCAGTTAAATGTGCTTGTGAAGTCTCACACGCGTAAGCCATTGTTATAAGTGGTAATACGTGCCTTATTCTGCCATCAGTCCATCCATCAGGGAAGCGACTTTTCTCGGAGCCGCAGGTTGATTGATGTGCCAGCGGCCTCTGCATACTATTCCGTTGGAGTCTTTTGAACGATGCACGCACATACATTCTTTTCAGTTGTGCGTGGATGTGCGTGTGTGTACGTGTGGAGTGCGCGTGCGTGCGTTGTGTGTTCATATGTGCGTGCGTGCGTGTGTGTGTGCTTTATGTTCAGACCATTTTGTATAGTTTCGTACACCAACCCTATTCTGATTGCCCAAGTAATTGTATTTTCTAAAAAAACATTCCGTTATGAGGCAGCGCTGTGTCGCTGCACCATCGTCGCTTTCTGCGGTTTTGTGCCCTGCTTAAAAATAACGAGAAGATATCATTACCTCTTCAGAAGCCGTACGGCCCTGTTCGCTCTTTACTACAACCGAATTCATTTTATTTACCCATACAGACACCCTGTTTATATTTCACCCCTCTGCACAGGGAAAATCTTCGTTATCTTCAGTGCTTCGTTAAATGTAGGGACGTTAAACATTTCGAATAAAAGGAAATTTCGAGTAACGCGATTTAACAACAATGAGGAATTTGTGTATTCGCCAAAACGTTCCCATGCACGTATGCACAGAAAAGTTTTAGGTTGGTTGGGTACCGCTAGATGTTTTTATGCCCACAATATAACTAACTTTTGCCACACAGCGCACTCAAATAAAAAACACTGAGCACGAGAAGGGAATTATTCATAGGCTGGCAGCCTGTCAACAGCGCAAAAGTTTCACGAGCCGAAGTTTCACCGCTCGGGGTTTGGAACCCTTAGGCTAACGTTAAAGGTTAGCTGGTTATTTTTTTTAAAACATAGGCTCGAAAGCGCAGGATGACCGTGCGAGAGTTTCCTCAGTTCCGGTGTACAAAACTTTTTTTCCCGTCTCCTCGCCGGAAACCTGTCATATCCTCGCGACACTTGACCAACCGCGCGAAGTTTTAATAGGGGCTGATAGGGTGCTGACGGCCGCTCAGAAAACCATTCTGCGTAACTTTTATTAGCGTTCAGTACGGATATTTCGTTGCCACGCATAGCCCAGTCTGGCGAAGGCTATTAGGTCGTATGTCACTTCTTCCTAAACTTTGCGTAGCTAGGAAACTACTCACCCTAGTGTCACATTTTCATAAGCACACAATTTTTATTGGCCGGTAATACAGCCCTGGTTTCTTTTTTCGGTCAAGGATCCTATAAGCGCGCAACTATCCTTCCTTTTATCTGTAAGCAGGTTCACGACATTTACTGCTGTATGCGATGGTTTTCGCGAACACTGCAAAAGTTAATTTCACCCAACCAAGAAACGCCAACGTTAGGGTAGGGGCATCCTGACTGAATATTAAGCCAGCTTCTAAGTAACGAATGCACAATAATCTCCATAGAGTGAAGTACACGCATCAATTTTACGAACTCATGAAATATTAACTGACAGAAAGAACATAGAGCAAAGCAAGCGCAAAGAAGCATAATACAGACACGCTAGATAATGGCAAACGGTAACCACTTCAAAGAAATCACAAATGTACTATGTAATAATAAAAAAAAATCACCGGAATGGACATTGCTTTATTTGTTGTAATTGTTCTGCGGGAAGTCTTTCTGATTTCCTTTCGGATATTCTTGTATATTTCTTCACAACGTGTGATCTCGAGAAATGTCAGCTGTTTGTCCTATCCGAACCCCTTTATGACCACTCGTCACGGCACCAGTGAAGCTCTTACCATCGTAACAAATTATCCCCACTAAGTGATGTTTCACAATACTTCATGATAAGTGTAATTGTGCTTTAGGTATGATTACTTATGCCGAATGAGGTTGAAAAAGCCCGCCAATTCTAATTCTAAGTAATCCCGTTACTTTCATTGCTATGATCAGTTATTATTATTTTGTACTCACTGTTCCTCAAACGTTTTGCAATGTTTGCGCTTGAAATAGTCAATCTGTGGAGGCGAAGTGCCGCACCAGCTCACGAAGTACCTTCATTTTATATTCACACAAATGGTCCATTTTAAGGCTGTTCGGCATCCAGTACAACATGAAGTGGTGAAGCCGAAGATAAGTGGCATTGCGGGAGGGTATCGGATATCAGCGGGCGTGCGAGAGGATATCATGTACTTGCAGGGTCCTGCTACCCGAAAATGGTCTTCGCACCTTTGCCCAACTGGCCCAACTATACCCTTTTGAGTTTATTCTTCCGGTTCACTGAGTCTCAAAATTATTTTGGCGCTGATCTAAAGGTTGCTTAGGTTTCGAGCTTGTCATTAAATATAATCGCACCATTGAGTTAAACCTGCACTTTTAAATATCAAAAGAATTCAGAACACAACTGGAAATAAATTTTGACAACATGTTTAGAAGTTCTGCAGTGCGCCATTAATACGATTTTTTCTCCAAGAGAAAGATTGATGGGAAGCCTATTTATGGTGTTTACTGCCTACTGCACTCCCATTAACGCAGTAACAGTCGCAGACCCTGCAGGCAGTATGCCATTGCCCAAGTTTCTCGCAAGGGAACGAACAAACCCTCACACACACGTGCACACACACACAGGTACGCACAAACACACGCACGCACGCATGCACCCACGCACCCACGCATTCACGTACACGCACACACACACGTACACGTACACGCACAGAGCACGCGCACACACGCACAAACACGCACGCACGCATGCCCGCCCACGAGCGCGCACACACACGCACGCACACACACGCACAAACACACGCACGCATGCACGCACACACACGCACACGCACACACACAAACACACACACACACACGCACGCACGCAAGCACGCACCCACAGAGGCACCCAAGCAATTTTAAATTTCGAGGCTGTGAAACAGGTCGGAGTTTTGTTGAGAGGCCGGGTCCTTAGAACTCGTTCTTAGTACTGCAGAGAAAAAGAGAGGGGCATTGCAAAGATTGAGGAGAGGTCAGAAATATAGCATCTCCTAGACTAACAATGCTGAAGTGACGCCAGTTCCATTGCTGGCCTACTTTTCATGCTCTTACCAATTCCTTTAGAAGAGGTGACAGGCCTGAATTTTTTACGCCATGTCGTCCCGTTCCTCGTCATGTGCTCTGCTCATCTTCTCTCCTAGGACCTCTCATCTCATCTTCTCATCCTTTCTCGCGATGACGTTGTACTACCACGTAATCGATGTCTTCGTCGGTGTTTGGGACACGTTCCGCACGGATTGAGAGGCAAACTCAGTTACACTTCACGCTGAAGTAACACGGTTGTCGTGTCCTGCATTCATGAAAACTTGGGAAACTCCAAGAAAATAACAGCAGGATAGAAAGGAACAAAGTTACTTCCTTGGTGTCAACCAAGTTTCCTACTAACGCTGCCACTGCTTTGTCGGGTACGAAAGAAAATAATGCGGCAATGCCGCCGAAGTTTTCTACATGAACGGAGGATGTCGTCAATAGTATGCCGTTACCAAGTAGGAAGGGGGGCTTATCATGCAAAAAAAGGTATGAGGAGCCCTCATGGGATGCACAGATGCAGCTTCGGCTCATCTGACGCATAGCTACATCGCTATGTCTCCTACTTCACTGTCGAGACTGCAGCAGCAACGTCTTGACCACCAATCACAGTGCGCTGAAGAAGTAAATAAATAAATAAAAGAAATCAATGGGTCAACGTGAAGTCTGTAAATGTTCGTAGGAAAATCGGCATATAGGTGGCTCAGATGAGGCACTGCACGACAAGGGTTACTGAACTCAAGCATGAACTCGAATATTTCCACGATACATTTTTAAAACTATATTGACATGTCTGCTGACTTTTTACTTTTTATTTGCAATACTGCCTTAGCGTTCTAATGTGTATGTTGTTTTGCTCTCCCCTCCACATCACTGTCTTTCTCTCCTTTCCATATGCAACGTGTAAAGAAGCATCGTATTATTAGTCAGCATGAAGGGGAAAGGTTCCCCTACAAATCTACACGGTTCATTATTATCCAACGGCTGAGCTTAAACCGGTACCTCGGGCCGTACGTAACCAGCTCGGTACTGCTCCAGATTCGTAAGTGTACGAACTGCACTTACCTGACAGGCAACGTGCGATATCGCGGAATACCCTCGTCTCCTGCATTCTTTTCATGTTTGTCAGCACTCCTTTAGAGAATAACCAAAAAATGTTAACGGAAACTAATTGAACGTAAACGAATACAACGTTTCAGGCTTCTTGCTTGCCCGTTTTAGGAATTTTTTCAAGGCTATATTGATAGCGTTGCTGCTATTAAGCGCGCTGCATAGGTATCTGCGTTGAATGGTGAACCTGCTAGAGTGCTAATCGGCAATTACCGGCTTTCTCTGGAAGACGACAAGAGAGCATAAAATATTAGCGTTTCCCATAAAATATTAGCATGCGGAACGAGGTTTATAAATTTTGGTGCTGATTTTTTTCTCAAAGCTGTCGCTAATTGGTGAGAACATAGAATGTGGAGCCGACTTGCGGCTGTACTCATATATCCGCCAAAAAATAGCCCACTCTCCTCTCATGATGATGGCGATGATGTTGATGACGACGACGACAATGGTGATGACACACCGTCACCTCCACGCTCCGAAAGAGGCGTGACAACGGCCTGTTTCGTCTCCTATCCGTTGCCTGATATCCGGAGACCGCTGCTGCCTCATCTTCTCACAACAGAGTTCTTCTCGCCTCCGCCTTCACAAACTTCTTTTCACATTCGCCTCCGCTGCTGTTCCCGACCTAGTGGGGGCCGCGTATATTTTTTTTAAATATAACCTTTGGATCAAGGGGTCTAAGACAAGTTGAACAGTCTTTCTGTTTCCTTCTGTTATCTTTTGAATTCCTTTTCAGAAGTATACATCTTACGTTAGCTCAAATTCCATGAGAATGCATCATCCGATGCGGGATGAGGTGGTGAGGGAAATGGACGAGATAAACACTGTTGTGATGCCCTTCCCTTGGCCTCCGTTCGGTTTAGGGGCGACAGCCTGAGCCCCCTTAGAGGCTCAGGCTGTCGGCGTCTCCTGTCGTCGTCGTCGTTCATTGAGGTCCGGTACTTAAACACCGGGACACTCGTTTTCCAACGGCTCGCGCTGGAAGGTCACATCTAATGAAAAAACACACCGGTACACTCGTTTTCCAACGCATCACGCTAGAACGCTTCGTATTTCAAAAAACAAGGCCTCTAAAACAAAGCTGTATACCTATAACCCCCAACGGTTTCATCTCCGTGTGTAAAAACGCCAAAGGGCCAATAATACACTTAGACACTGCGTTCTTCGCCCCTCATCTGGTTTCACGTTAGTGGCGATGGCCGGGTTTTTTTTTTTTTGATGAAATTCTTCTTCGGCGCTGCATCCTGCTTCTCATATTTGGGTCTTCTTCTTTTAATACGTCTGGGATTAGCAATACTTAAGCATTGTTGCTTATTCGATCATTTTTTTGCTGTTTTTTTATTTTCTTAAGATTGAAATTTGGCCGCGCTTCTGTAGAATTTTGTGTTGTGCGACATACGTTGCACCGGCCATGTAAAAGGTCGAATTCATGCTTCTGTTGTCTGCAAAAGAAATCACCAAAGCAAAGAAAAAAGCCACAGAAAGTACGGCAATTCACCGCTTTACTAAAACAATATTTTGAACTAGGGCTGAGGAAAGACAACTGGACTGGACTGGACTGGATTAGACCGGACTGGACAAAACAAGGAGGGAAAGGAGGAGAAATTATATGCAAATGTAGCACCCAGGGATTAAAGCATTTCCAGCAGAAACCCCTGTCGGTCAGGCATTACCTTTTCGGCATTAACGCTTTCTCTGTGTGCCTCTTTTTTCGAGTAATGATGACACTGCTACCTATTTACTCCATCTAGAAGAGGGAAGAATGATACTACACCATCACAGTGCCCTAACGTCTGCTAATTTATTCACGCCATCTCCAAAAGCTTCTTGTTAGCGACTGGTCTCTTTGGACCAGCCTTGTCTGCACCAAAGAAGAAATTCTTTTGAACTCACACAAATTCAGTCAATTTTAATCATTCAAATTGACGCTTAATTTTAATTAAAATTTATTGGGTACATGAAGAACACAATAGAACAACATACTCTAAAGATATGTTGGCAAAAGTTCTGTTGTATTTTGTTTCATTGAACCAAAATCTTACGGCAAAGGAAAAGATTCCCGGACCTAAAGTACAGCTTTTGCACTCTGCGATGAATTCTTTAACGACTCGCTTCCCTGTATAGCGTCTTCGCTCTAGCCCAAATACTCAGACACAAGGTATTTTGAACCCATCCAATCACAACAAAGCGAAGTCACGGTGTTTGTCTTTAATCAAGGATAACGGCGGAGCAAAAAAAAAAATCGAGCAGGTCAGATGGTTCTGCATTTTACTTTGAGTGTGTTGTATTTACATTCCGCTTTTAATGATTCAAAATCGATCTTCCTATGGGAGAAAACGGGGAGTTGGTCTGATTTTACATTGTAGGCATTGTGCTGCAGCACCGGCGTTCGTTTATCGTCGATTCTGTGTTTCGACAAAGGGATTTTTTTGTTTTGCTGTTGTTGTTGTTAAAACCCAGTTGTATATTTTTGGATAGCGGTATATCGGAAGACAAATTCTGCCGCTGGGCACCACGAATTTTTTTAGGGCCGCTGCCCCTTAGAGACTCGGGCTCTTGGAGCCTCCTGTCGTCTTCGTCGTCTCAGGTAGTCGTGGTACTAAAACACCGGGACACCCGTTTTCCAACGCCCTCGCGCTAAAACCCTTCGTAATTTAAAGACACAAAACCCTTACGGCACAGCATGATTCTCTACCCACCCCACGGTTTCATCTCCGTGGGCAAAAACGCCAAGGCGCCAAGAAAACACTTACACACTGTATGCTCCTGCCCCTCCCCAGGTTTCACGTTAATGAAGATGGCCCGGCATTTATTCTTAGTATCACTTTATCCCAAATATACCCCAGATTTGCGTTGTATAGTCTCAAAAAAGGCTTTGCAAATTCATTGAAATAATAAGACATTTTTTTGCCCTCCTCAGTGAAGGTAGTTGAACAGATGGATTACGAAGCTGTCAAAGGGAAAGGGTAGTCTCATATTGGGAAAATCCGCCAATAGTCTCATTTCCGACAAAGGCAGGCTCGAATTCCCCGTAGTGGAGTCAAATGAGATCGAATTCTCCGTACTGGAGTCGGGCTGTCGATGTAGCTCGCGCGATGTCTGTCTACGAGACGTCGAAGACTAATTCCCTTAAGCCGGCGGAAGGGCCATCTGGGTAGTAGCAAATTGGCGGCGGCTTTTTTGCTAAGGCAGGGGATCTCAAAAAGCAAGCGCTGGACTCCGCCGTAGCCCGAGTGGGTAAATAAAAAGAAAAGCGCCGGACACGGAAAGAGAGTAGCCGACCGAAGAAGCTGCTAATCTTCTGTGTTGATAGCCGGTTCCGTCCTCATTTATTTCCCACGCCTACTTGAAATGACTACGCATTCAAAAACCTCAGCTAAAATATTTAAATTGGTGTCGTACGCAGTGAACCAACACTTGAGGTGCACAAGTCGCTGTTGTGAAGGGCTATGGATAAATTTCGACCACCTCAGAATCTGTAACCTTTGCCGAAGTCTTGAACACGCAAGAGTCTGTTTCGCTTGAATCGGTATCCCATGCCTTAGTCATCGGGCTTGCGCGGCGGGGTGGATATAGGCTTAGAGAAACTCCCGTCTAGAATTCTCCCACCGCGCATTCATTTCTACCGGTTCGGCAAAAAAAGTTGGCTTCAAGTGCTGCCCGAGGCAATGTTGCTTAAGCAAAATGTACGCTGCTCTGCACCTGTATATCTGACCCGCAAACACCTACGAAGTCTTACTGTGGTTTATTGATTACAAAGTGAAGTGAATCATAACAATAACCGGAAAACCTTCCTACTAATGCGTAGGAAGAGGCGTACAATTCTTACAATTTAGGGGTATTCGGCAAGCACTCCGCAGTGATTTGGAAAGCGCTCTACCTCTGTACCTTCCGTACTCCAGGGGATGACTGATGAGGGAGAGGCTTGGAAACTTACTAAGAACCTCGGAAGAACAGTTAAATAGGCACAACGAGCAGTGAAAAAATGAATGATAGAAGTAGCACTTAGGGGTAAGAAACAAACGTCTTAGATTATGGAGAGGACTTGAGTAAAGGGCGTTATTGCTCAAAATCAGAAAAAAAGAGAGGTGTTGGTCTCAGCATGTAAAGAGGAAAACCGACTACTAGCGGGCGAGCAGTGTAAGAGAATGGCCACCGAAAGACGGAACTAGAATTAGGAGGTGGTTTTGATGGTAACAGAAAATGTGGTGGCAAAGAGTGGAATCGGACAGCGCAGGAGAGGGGCAGCGCAGAGCAGAGGCCTTAATAACACAAGGCAAATAGTTGGAAGCAGAAAATCACTCGCATTTTACCGGAGCGACAAAAAAAAAAAAAGAATACCCACACAATTTTTTTCCCATTCTTTTTTGTCCTTCATCTAGGCTTCTGAAAATTGCTTATCAACTTCGTTGATATTTAGGTTGTTCTACTATATCACAGTTTTGGGAGAAAGTGAATGTTCGAGGCACTTTTGTAAGTCTGCAGAACAGAATTGATGTACCGCCATGATGTTATCAAGCGGCGTAAACTGAGGGGGAGGAAATGTTTAAGCCGAAGCTTTCTATTCATTCGGTGGTAGCATTCGATGTCGCGTCAAAACACACTGCAGGAAAGCCACATTTACACAGTGGGTACACAAATGGATGGGGATAATAAGCGAAGGTACATCAAGTGCCCCAAGAAAAAACGCTTCCTCTAGTCGGAATAGAACTTGGGTCCCTCGTGTTATGAAGCCGGCGTCTATCCCATTGCACCATACCGACACAATAGAAGCCGTTTTAACCATCTCTTTTTAAGAAAATGGCTTTGATTTTTTAAAATTATTTTCATTTTTAATCTTAAATACATTATTGGTGCGGAAATGTAAACACTATACAAATATCCATTCCGTGGGGTAAAAAAACTCGCCCTTGGTGATCGTTTGTCTAATTTGATAAAATAGGTCTATAAGTTACAGCTATTACGTAACTGGACAACACCCAACCCGGAAGACGAGATAGTTCTATGCGTGCGATACCGGGGAACGCTGGTAATTTGAAACCCCCTTACGGACCTCTTTCCCGCCGGCAATGACACCAGCACATACAGCGTTACCATTCTAATGAGTGACACCTCGGGACAACACCTCATTTCTTTTGCCCATTAAACCGTAAATTGGACAGGCCCCGACGAATTTACGCCGCCAAAACCGGCCAGTGAAGGTGTCGCTCTCGTTCGGCAGCTTACCTCGTGTCCGTATCCGCCGCGTCAGGGGGGCAGTGCTAACGTAGCTACGCTATTTCATGTTAATTGTATTATTTAAGTCCTCCATTTTTCAGTGCCACTTCTTTCATGTTTTTGGTAACGACCAATTCAACGCGGGGTTCTTTTTAAGTAGCTTTAAATATGTACATTTATTTTGCCCTAAACGCGCCCAAGGTTTTCCCTACTTTTAAGCAGCGTTGGCATGTGTGAGCACTACAGTGCCTCCGGTGCTACTAGTTGGAAAAAGCTATTTCGCTATATATGCGTCGTCTTTATGCCCACTGTTAGGGCCCAAGCGTTTTAGCAGCAATATACGGCTCCCTTGAAGCTGACAATATATTAACAGCAAAGCTGCTCAGGCCGACACAAGTCTGCCCGGTAGAGACGAAACCCTGAGCGCACGTAAGCGCGTGCCACGCGCCGACCGCCCGGGGTCGCCCAGGCGAGCGCGTGGGCTTACGCAACATGAGGAGCTCCCGCTTTTGACGTCGTCATCGTGTAGCGGCCGGCGCGCCACAGGTCCGCCGCGCCGAAGACAATGACGGCGAATCTGTCAAGCCATCCCTCCCCATTGCAAACGTGGAAACGGCCACCGGACGAGCTGATGAAGACGTGCCGGTCTACTGGGGCGAGGACGAGCTACAAGAGGACTTGATCTACGCGACTGTAACGTCGGAAGACGACGACGAAAGGGATGACGACGATTGCTACTGAATAAAACACTGTACATATTTTAATGGCCTCTGCTTTACAGTGCCGTCCAAAACGGCTTTGCACTGCTGTGGTCCGGCTGCTCCCGCTCCCTGGGATCCGCTGTCAGTGTGGGCAGAAGCTAGGTCGACCCTCAGCACTGCTGTGCCTCCAGCCTTGCAGCACTAGTGCAAGCTGCGCCAATTTTTTTCTAAAAGTGTTACAAAGAAACATGAAACATGTCGGTGTTGGCCAAAATATGCTTCATATATATATATATATATATATATATATATATATATATATATATATATATATATATATATATATATATATATTGTGGGGTTATAGAGGGGTTAAAGTAGATTGGTTTACTTTTCCCTGCAATAGCAAACCGGCGACGAGAGAGACTAATCAGTCTTTGTCTTCTCGTTTCGCCCCGCTAGTAAGCTATCTGCCCCCACCCCGCGGCTGCGCGCTGTACCGCGCCAGCCGCGGCGGGCCGTGGCTCGATGGAACAAAGGAAGCGACAAGTGTTTTCGCTCATTGACATTTATTACTGAATAATAAACATCCAAAGAGCATGCAGGCTAGCTGGTTGACGGCGAGGATCTAGTTCCTCGCCCGGGCAATTTAAGGGAATCGAGAGGTTCGACTCACCGCGACAACAGTCATCGCCGGGGCGCCGCCTCAGCGCGCTCGCGTTTGCCTCGCTGGGACACCGATGGCAGCCATTGTCGCCCTCCTTTTTGCCCGATCCTCGAAGGAAGGAGTCGCCAGGCGCGTCCTGACGCCTCGCTTCCCGAGCTCCGACTCTCCCCCCGCAGCTCAAATCCCGCGCGCGCTCGCCGGCTTAAAGACACTCCCACGGCGAGGAGGTAGATCCCCCTCACCGACGTCTTGTCGAGCAAGTTCCCGCGAGGAGCAACCGGTGTGGCGAAGCCGAACCAAAGGGAACGCGCTAAGGTCGCGTTCCCACAATATATATATATATATATACCCTTATGAAAATTTCTATGTCCAGTCAAAAGACAGTCTGCGTCCCGAAGGAAACAGACTGCGTGCGTCCTGTGTGTTTCCTCTGTGTTGGAATTTCGCCACCGACTTTCTGCGTACTCCAAGTGTCCCGTGTGTTTCCGTCCTCCATGCGTCCAGTCTATCTCCCAAAGGCAACACAGACACCATACGGCCTTTGTGTGTCCCCTATATGTCTTGAAGGCAACAGACCGCATTCGTCCCTTGTGTGTCCCCTGTATTGAAATTTCGCCACCGACTTTCTGCGTCCTCCAAGAATCCTTTATGTTTCCGTCCTCTACGTATCCCACAAGCTTCCACCTTTTGAGTGCCCTTTGCATGCTGTCAAATAACAGTGCCCCACAGCCAGCTGCATGTAGAAAATGTCAGCCAGCTCCACAGTCACTGTTTCATGCTGCAGCTGTTTCTGTAAGAGCAAGCTGACGAAAATCACATGAATCACACGACTCTTGCAAACCTGACTATTTTATTCAGGTTGGATCCATACGTGCTGCTGCCGGCTGCCACACCAGGTGTCGCCTCATCTTTACCCCTCACAGGACGGGATAGCCACTGCCACGCTTGAACCTGAAATGACAAACGCATTGATCGCATATGAAGGGGTTTAAACAAACACGTCTCAAACATTTGCTGGTTATGCTTATAAATATAAAGGAGTGTTCCCATACAAAACTGAACCAAGTATCCTGAAAGAGAAGGTATAACTTCTAGGTTGCAAAATTAGCCACAAAATTTAGACCACATAAATTAACTAATGAGCTTACGAACATCAAATATGACATACTGTTACATAGGCAACACAACCCAGAACTAAGTACTGTTTAGATTCATGGCCTCCTCATGACGGGCATTTATACAGCCTCGCAAGAACATCTGAGATGAGATTATTGCAGCAGCACTGTGGGAACAAAGCAATATGGGGGGGGGGGAGGGGCAACATAAATTTGCATGAACATGCTAAGACAGGCATTGATCAGTCGTCATCATGAGTAGTTGCTTGTGTCTACGCGTTCTTTGGAACCTATAAAGCCAGCAGTTTTATTGTGCATTTCATTTACGAGACAGCACTTGCATTGTCTAGTTTGTTTGTCTCTGCTTGCTTACAAAAAGCAAAATGTACATCACCATGAACTGACCAACCTCTAGGTTGGCTCCTCACTTTTTATATTTCCTTGTGTCGATGGGTAGCAGACACGGGAACAGAAATAAAAAACAACCCTAGAAAAACGTGGTGGATAGCACACTTGCACCCATCATTGCACGCGTGCCACGTGGTCACTCATCCCAACAGATGTACAGTGCACGGAGTGACCCCCAAGCAGCGAAAGCTGGGCGTGGTCGCTCTGTACTTTGTGAAAATACAAGCTACTAGAAAGATTTGACAGATAGCACAAACAGTGCAGGTGCGCCAACTTTGCACCATAGCAGGAATTTTTCAACGTACAACAGAAAACGCAC
Source organism: Haemaphysalis longicornis (assembly GCF_048455015.1). Taxonomy (NCBI): domain Eukaryota; kingdom Metazoa; phylum Arthropoda; class Arachnida; order Ixodida; family Ixodidae; genus Haemaphysalis; species Haemaphysalis longicornis. The sequence continues at coordinate 56,697,875 of NW_027526335.1, forward strand.
CGGTATGTCAGTGACACCGTGGAGGAGAAATTCGAAGACAAACCAGGACATCAGTGACAGTGAACGGGTTAAAGAGGTCGAATACAGCAAATTTAATTTCAGGGTTTATGCTTATCAGCAATGAGGAAAGCTACCGCAGTAACTTGAGCTGACTACTCTGTAACGTGCACTCAAATGCTAAAAACACACAAGCATTTTTGCATACGTTTGCACACAGAGCATTCATACTGTTCGGAAATAATGCAGGTTTTTCCTACTATAAACATCATAATATTGCCCCCAACCACGCCATTTGATTTGTTTACAAAATATTTTCTTACAAGCACCTGGCCACACCCTGCAATCTTATCCTTTTTTAAGGGAACCGTCTTTTTCCCCTTTTTCCTTTGTATGCTGCACCAGCAGTCCTGTTTGATATGGAAAGGGTGTTGCTTTGCGATCCCTATCCTAGCTTTTCCTGTTTTTTATTGAAAACGTTCTCGATCTAAATGAATGAGTGCAAAAGAAACCCTGCAGCATTCAATTCGCCAACGCTCATCCATGCACGTCCCTTTGCTGACTCCTTCGAGGTTTGTGTTTTTTTATGTTTACTGCGGAGCACAAGTTTGCTCCGATAATCTATATTTTTACAAAAACCCTGCATTATCCGTGGCTACATAACAATATTCCAAACAAAGTCTGATACACAAACCAGAACCCCCCACAGCTCTTTCTTCAATTGCTGAGTACCCTTCTACAATTGATTGATTGTAGGGTTTAACGCGCCGACGCAACGCAGGCGATGAGGTGCGCTGTAGTGGAGGGCTCCGGATTAATTTTGACCACCTGGGGATCTTTATTGTGCGCCGAAATATCGTACACACAGGCATTTTTGCTTTTCGCCTCCATCAGAAAAGCAGCCGCCGCGGCCGGGAATCGAACCCGCGACCTCGTGCTCAGCAGCGCAACACCTTAGCCACTGAGCCACCGCGGCGGGTACCCTTCTGCAATTAGGACCATCATTATATTTGCTAGAGTAAATAGCTGTTGGGGGGGGGGGGGGCTACGATGGCCAGTGAGACTCATTACACTACATGAAACACAGTGGCAAAAAGGCACGCAATACACCCTTTTCACTGCTAGGCACAAGTTGCATCTAGGGCATTGAAGTGAATTCACCTAAATTCTATTTCTGGGTGCATGGAATTGTTTCACTCATGTAATGTAATCCATAATATGACTTTTGAGTAGAAGTCTAAAGATCTAGTTCATCTGTAACAGGCGGTAGAAGAAAAATCCCCACACACTGTCTGTGGGCACCACGCAACTACCAGTGAACAAGGGTGACAAAGTCGCTATTAATTAATTCATGGAGCAAGGACGCAGCCCTGATGTGACAAAAAAAAAATAAGAAAGGTACCAGGAAGTTTCTCACCCTCATCGGTTCCTTATTTTTTGCCCCATCTCTGCAATGTTCTTATGTCTTAATATCACTAAGGTACCACAAGAATGCCACAATGGTTTTCTATGTTTTCATGTTCTCTCAGCCTTCAAAATCGAGATTTTCATGCATTTCACAGCCGTAATGAACTCCACTTACAGGTCGTGCAGGATAGATAGAAACAGGAGGCAGCCAATTCTTCTGGTAGCTCACAACGTACATCCTCCATGTCAAACACCTGGCCCTGTAAAAAATGGAAGTTCAAGTAGTAAACAAGCCGTAAATATGCGGTATAATGCCGTGAAATACTCGCTCTGACAGGACATGACAGAATTTGTTTTTTGTAGGTGCAAAAAAGGCACCTTCAGTTCTTTCAAGCTAAAAAATAAGTACAGTGCTCACTGATTGAAACGCAACACTGCGAGCGCGTGGCTGCCAATACATGCAGCGCCGTCACTGGACGCCGCTGTCGCTGCGGAGAACCACTGCCCCGCTTATTGGCAACCGGAAGCAGCAAGCTTATGGTCAAAACACTCTCATCCTCGTGGTATACCACAATGCAACACCTAGCTTCCACGGGCGGCGCTGCATGTAGCGCAGGCCACGCGCTTGCAGTGTCGCGTTTCAATCCGTGAGCACTGTACATACATGACAATCCTTACAAGGCTTTCAGCCATACTTTAAAGGAACAGAAGCATCCTTACACTGAATTAATGTTAAACTAAGCCTATTAAATATCCCTAGGTGGTAGAAATCTGTGGCCCCAGATTCCACTGTGCAAGCATATTCTCTGGTCCAGAGGGTGCGAAACGTGGTTACGGCTTTTAAAGGAGCCATGAAGAGAAAACACAAGTTTGGTTCATTCAAAGGATTCCGTTGCTAGAATCACGCTGACACCATTTTTAACATAAACTCCACTCAAATAAGCTACAAATTAGGAACAAAGGAAATGGCCATGCGACCCACTAGCTCATTTCCCGCAACAGAACCTATGTCATACCAGCCAGCTCTGCAGTTAGCGGAGGGCAGCAACAGCAAACGCGAATTAGGCAGAGGCTATAAGCTTGCCGAACGAACCATTTGCGCTTAAATTTAGGGCACATTCTTTTTACAGTAGTAAGAATGGTGGGACCAACAGTAAAGGTTAGGAAAGCACACGTAAGCATAGAAGTACCGATGCGTACTGCTGTTGGTACTGCGCGCACTATGCTTGGTTTAGCTGCACAGGACTGCGGGGCTTTGGGGTTGTCTCGGACAACAATGGCCGATTGACACAAGCAACGGTGTCTTACGTGACCATATTTGTGGAGCGAGCACTATGTTTCACGAAACGATTATTTTCTCGCTGAACAAAAATAAGCCACGTTTAAATACGGTAAAAACAAAACAAAAGCAGAAAGCGGCTTGCCACGGTATGGTGGCACCATCTAGGTTAACTAACGGTAAAGAAGGTTTCCCGATCGGCTGCAGAGCGGTCGGTTCCTGTGATGTCATTGCAGACCCTGAAAATGCACGATTTAGCGGGAAAACCAAAATTTTAGCTTAAATTAATGAATTTCTCAGTGAATAAAGCATCGTTTGCAATTGGGCAAGTGCTGGGGGCACCATACCACACGAAATTTTTCGAATAACACAAACTTGTATTTTGTCTTCATGGCTGGCGCCATTAAAATTCTCTCTGAGGCACATGGTGAACGTCTCAGCGTGCCAATACCTCCAAGGGGTAGGCAAGTTGAAATGCTGATGAAACGAAAAAACAGGATGGTGAAGGAGCACGGTGGCAAGCCCACGCCCTGTTGAATCTTTTTCGCACCGTGATTGTATCCCCATCACATGCATATTTGTAAGAATCAACATGTTTAACCCATGCTCAACATGTTACGGTCAACACAATTTGTGCAAGCCGGCTACAAATAATGTCACACCACACAAGAATTTCTGTCTGATCATGACGATGCTGGATGAGCTTAGGAAGGTGGAAAAATTTCTTGCATTAAAACAGTGAAAGCTGCCCTGTGACTGCACCAGCAATGCAGGCTGGAACAGCATGTTTTCAAGCTGCGACGTCTAAACAATTATCTGGTCAAATGTTCACTGCCTAAAGACCTTGTGCATGTGGTACTACTTATAAAGTTGCTAGCAATGCTTAAATGTTGAAAATTCAACGTATATGCAACTCTTACGTATTATAACTACAAATGTAATGCAGCCTCCTTGCATTTCTTTACCCGTAAACGAAAACTACCCGTTAGAACAATGCTAAGCTGCCTACGTCCTGTAAAAAAATATACTGTGGGTCAACTGCCTCCTAAAAAAAAAAAAAAATCGGTGAGTGGGCGTTTTGTTTTACAACCATTAACGCAGTTTTTTTTTTTTTTTTTTTTTCATGCAACAAGCTTTAGCGTCGAATCCACCCAAGCCAAGCGGCGGCCGCTGGGCCGTCAGCATAATGTTTTCGTTGCCGGCAATGGCAAGGGGGTCGATCACTCACACAGCATACTGGCCGCCGCTCCTGAAAGCTCATTATGACCGCGCCGACGCAGCCGGTAATTTACAATAAAAGAAGCGCGGCGAGCCGAACACCAAGGAATATACTCAACACGTTTAACAAAACAGCACTGCGGCAACGCGTAATAAAATTTTAACATGCACCACGATAAACAATCACTTACGGCAGAACACGCAGCGTTTTTCACACGTCGCGTCGACAGACTGGAACTTGCAGTAGACTCTTGATTCACGTAGGCACGCACAACTTGTCAGGTATTTTGTCAAATGGCGACCTCGATGTGCGTTTGCTACAGCAGCGCAGTACGGCGACGACACAGACGCTTTGCCAGCACTCACGATGTTTCAGGTGGCACAAGAGCACTAACACGTAATATTACGGCAGGAGGAGCACGTAGTAATTCACGTAACACCAGCAAATCGAAAACAAACCACCAAAACCACGCACAACGAACAAACCACGTCTTTTCTTGCGCACCGATACAGTGGCTAGAATAGAATATAGCCACTGTAGCACCGATAACAATGACTGCATATATGCTAGCCTAGACTAGACTTATTACTACAGTTGGCTATCTAGCAGTCATAGAGTTTTAGCAGTTACTTTCTTCCTTCATCATCACCCCTGAAGCAAACTAGGCAGACGCCATTATAGTATTTTGTTAAAATTGATAATAGCAAACATATATATAATGGCAGTATATTTTCTTGATGCGAGCAACGTCTTTTGTTGTCGTAAGTTGTTGCTACTCAAAAGCGAATAAAAATGGATTAACAAACGAAGTTATTATCATCGTCATCTACATCTAGATTGACTGTTTTGTGTTTTGTTCAGCGTCCAAGCATTCACCATTCACTGTTTGTGGGCTTTTCACAAACAGAACGGCCGGATAAAAAAATTATTCCCCGCAGACATACGCAAACACACGCGCACACGCATACGCACACACACACACACACGCGAGCGCGCGCGCGCGCGCACACACACACACACACACACACACACACACACACACACACACACACACACACACACGCGCGCGCGCGCGCGCGCGCGCGCGCGCGCACACGCACGCACGCACGCACGCACGCACGCACGCACGCACACAAAAGCACCGTGCGTCAAATCCACGCAGGCAAACAATTCACTCAAATGGAGGCTTAGCAAGACTATGTGAGCTCAAGTATTTACACCTAGGTTTACGACGTGATCGTGTACTGTTTTGGTGGCTTGGAGGTTAAGTACTCGCCTAGTGATTCAAAGGGCGGAGGTTCGAATCCCCCTCAATAACCTTTTTTTTTTTTTTTTAACCGTGCCTTAATTAAAGTTTTTCTGCCTTAGGCTATATTTTGACATTGTTGTTGCTCTTGTTGCTCTCGTCTGGCTGTGTCCCTTTTTTTTCTGTCGCAATATATTTCTACCGCAAGCTCTGCTCCAAAAAACAGTACACCGCTCAGCATTTAGTTGCAAGGATAAGCCATTTTACAACGACCCTGAAGGAAAACACAGACTAGGACAATCGGAAGCCACTTTTTATGTTGTTTTTGTTTTCATTGCTTCGTTTTCTATTCGGCTTTTTGTGTTCTTTTTACTTTTTCTGGTCTGTATATTCTTCTCCCTCCCACTTTTTTTTCGTAATGGGAGGGACGAGGCACTTCGAACAGCCTCGTTCAATATGTATCCTTCTTACGCCACTGTTTCATACAAACGTACCAGTTGGTAATATTAATTCTGCGGATTTATCAGACCTCACTAGCACGAAATAACGTATACAGTGCTGCAGAATTTCCACAAACCATCGGCATTGTTTCTTACCATCTCTAGTCAAGCCAAAAAACTTAACCTTTCGAGTATAATTAAGGCTTACATGCTCGACTTTATGTTTACTAGAGGAAGCACGATCTTCAGAAAAAGAATGTAAGGCAACAAATAGTTATCCTTCCTCCCAGTGTCCTAGAGGCAACACAAAAGACATAAGTCAGTCTTTTGACTTCATTTTGCCTTCAGTACATACATAAGCAACAGCATTACGGCACACAGAAGAATTAAGACAGCAAATTCAAGTTCTATCTTACAGCCTTTGTCCTAGAGGCAACACAGGGGAAACAGGCCAAAGTCTTTTGACTTCATTTTGCCTTGAGTACACACATGGGCAATAGCATTGCGGAACTCAGAAAGAGAAGAAAGCAAGTCATTTTTAAAGTTTTATACCTCTCATCCGAAATAAAATCTTCGTATAGAAATTTAAACTTTGTCTTTACCATAGTACATATAAAGGTAAAACATCATGGCTGTTTATCCGGCAGTCTATAAAAAGTACACAGCCTGTTTATGTCCTAGAGGTAACACAAAGGAAAAGTCAAAAGAAAGGCCACACAGTCAACATGCAGGAGACACAAAGTAAACAGAAAGGAAAAGTTCATTTTCATAAGGGTATATATATATATATATATATATATATATATATATATATATATATATATATATATATATATATATATATATATATATATATATATATATATATATTTATATATATATATATATATATATATAAAAATACGCAATAGGTGGCACACGTGTGATGCTTCAGGCTGTTAGCTATGTGCAGGACAACAACACGTGACATGTACTGATAAGATATAATGCAACATAATCTTGCGACTGTAGCGTTCATTTACATACTTTAACATGAGCATAGATAGTGGAAGTGGGTGGGGTCGTGCAAATGGGTTCTGCACAAAACCTCCACCCAGTTTCACCCGCCGCGGTGGCTCAGTGGCTAAGGCGTTCTGCTTCTGAGCACGAGGTCGCGGGTTCGATTCCCGGCCGCGGCGGCCGCTTTTCTGATGGAGGCGAAAAGCGAAAACGCCCGTGTGTACGAGATTTCGGCGCACGTTAAAGATCCCCAGGTGGTCAAAATTAATCCGCAGCCCTCCACTACGGCGCGCCTCATCGCCTGCGTTGCGTCGGCGCGTTAAACCCTACAATCAATCAATCAGTCCAGTTTCGACTCAAATATCGCTTAGGTGCATTGCATCGCTTACAGCTAATGTCCTAGACAGTGAGTGCAATGTTATCTTCTATACGGCGTTTAAAAAGTCTTCTGCCTTTACAGCAGCAAGGCTAACTACCTTTGTGCATGAATATTGCAATATTTGCGCGTCATTGAGCAAGCAACCATAATAATATTGCATGCTCTTTGGCAATCCCCTTGGGAGTGAGAAAAAGCAGAACAAATTTAAAAGAAAAACAGTTTCTTTGAGTGGCCGGAGAAAACAAGTACAATATCATTTTTTGTTTCATTCAAACATAGCCTACAACCCTCATGGATTACCTACACCTCCATTTTCGTCTTGGGGGCTTCTACAGACAAAAAAAGACTCTTGCGTATTATTTGAGCGGCACACTGTGAACGCAAACCTGCTCAGTGTTCCCGAACTTCACTTGCAAAACATGAAATATTTATTAATATCTTTCCTTATCAAAGTTCGTACTGTGTTTGCGGAAGCATACATCCTAACCGGCCGGCTTATTTCGCAACCTCGCACAAAGTGCGGATTTCACCCATGGTAATCCAATCGCGGTGCGCAGTGACAAGGTACATAAATTATGTTACTGACGGGGGGAGGCGGCAACGAAAGCCACTGGAAAACTTTGGTTCTCTAACGGATCAACTCTAAGTTACAGAGCCGTTAACAACTTTTGACGCCTGGAGAAGGGGAAACAAAGTAAAACACTAGGAATGTAGGAAGTACAAAGTAGAACTAGAAATCAGAACAAGTAGAGCGCAAGCACTTCGAGGGTCAACCGGAAAAAATCTTTGTGCTCTAAGAGACAGAGAGAGAGAGAGAGAGAGAGAGAGAGAGAGAGAGAGAGAGAGAGAGAGAGAGAGAGAGAGAGAGAGAGAGAGAGAGAGAGAGAGGGGGGGGGAGAACGAATTTATTTGGTGCATTGATAAAAAGATCAACTGAAAGTAGTTGCCTGTGAGCGTACTCTAAAGCCTAGCACAGCATTGCACAGCCAACGAATGACGCATACCCGCAAAGGTTTGTACAGCGTCTAAGTTAACGATTTCTTCGAGACAAGTCCAATCAATCAAATAATTTATTCCATCGATCGAGCGATAGGTCAATCAATCAATCAATCAATCAGCTCATTGTGGAGCCGAACATTCCTATTGACGTGAAGGTTGAGACTGGTTTCCGCGTTTGTTTCCGGTTCATCAGGTTTCTGTTATTTATTTATTTATTTATTTATTTATTTATTTATTTATTTATTTATTTATTTATTTATTTATTTATATTTATCAATCCGTAAGTACCAACTGCATGCTTCCACCTGGTGAAGTTTCGCTGAATCTCACCTGCTTCAGAGTTAACCGCAACAGACAATAAATGTCGGATTAAAACAAAATAAGCAGGGATCTCGGGGAATTTCTCTAGCGGACGCTAGCGAATATGGCAAACCACCCCTGCGTGTTTTTAGTTGGACTAGACTGAATCATGGTCAATCGAACGTTTGAATCGAATTAGGCAGAAGAAAACTTTTGCTTACGGCTTACTCTCCGCGCTTAAAATTCGTTCTCGTGGTAAGAACCCAGAGCATTATGTTTTCCGTCTTAATGATTTCGTAAAGAGGACCCACAAAAAAAATCGGGTTCAAGAGTGTCGAATCAAGCGGATTGTGTCAGTTAGTTCTCTTTGTATCTCTTTCGTTAGAAAAGTGTGCAGTGAGGTCTCGTTCACTCATTACTACTGGCGCTTTTAACCCCCGTCCTTTCTGTTTGTTTGTTTAGGTAAGAATTAAGCTCACAGTTTTCGTTTTCCTTCCATCAGAACTCAATAATTATGTTGTCGAACTTGGGTGGTTGGAAATGTAAAGTCACAATTTTGGGCTGAACAGACGGGGGTGGGGGAGGGGGGGGGGATTGCACGCACTCTCCAAAAGCTTTCCGTTCGTTGTTGGGGAAGATCATTAACAACTCTGGAGGACTAAGGAAGGCCGCGGAACTTTCGCGGAGGACGTGGTGAAGTCGTCGGGGCGTGACGAGAGACGCGCTCCCGACTGCTTCATTAGTCGGAGACAAAGACTCCTGATAAGTGCTGCGGCGCTCAGGTCCCGCTTTTCGATTTACAGAATTCTAGCTTAAAGGTTCTTAGTTGTCTGGTTTTGTAACAAATTACTGCAACCGTTCTTTTTTTGTTCATTCGTGCTCAATTATAGAACACGGGAGTTCGCCTTGACATGTTGTGGTCTTGGAAAGCGGCGCCGGACGTAGGAACGTTGCATGCGGGAGGGCATACAAAACGGGGATTCCAGAAAAAGAAAGAATATAACGTGACGTAAAACAACTCTGAATCTGCGTTTTTACAGTGGCTTGAGATTACAGGACAGAGTCTCAACAAGAACAGTCGAAACGAGAACTATCCGAGCACCTTAGGAGTCAGCCAATATGTTGTTTGTCATCGAAACAGGGTTTTTCTCATTACTTCTGTAGCAGCTGCATTTGGCGCTGTATTGAAGCTGTAATGGCAGCGGCTGCAGGAGGTTTTCTGTGTTTCCTGCTGAATGGGCGTGCTTTTATTGATATTTATAGTTTAGCTCCTCTAATCAGAGCTCCAGCAATGAGCACAACCTTGGTTTCATTCATTTATTTTGAGTTCGCGTCATCAGAGAGTGTAAACTCATTTGCTGCCATTACACTCCTTAAATTTTCAGAGAGGGGCGCCGTTGACTAACTACTTGTTCAGTCTGACAAAAGCAAGAAATCCTAACCAGCTTCAACTAAGAATAGGCGGATACTAAACCGGCACCGTTATTCCTCGCGAATAACTTTAAGGGGACTCTGCAACATTTCCGCTAAGCGCTTTCAGTCTTTCCTTCACGTCTGGAAGCCCCGCGAAGGCTGCAGTTATCGCCAGCACGGAGCGGCATTGTGCGATATGCTCTTCCCAGCATATCCCTCTTCCGTTTCTCCCGTGTTTCTGCGGATTTCTTTTTAGAGTGTATATCGAATGGGTTCATAGCTGCAACTAAAGAAAAGGTGGCCAATAGACGCTACACCGTTGTAATAAAGTAATTCCAGCGGTCGAAGAACGCCAAGAGAAAAAAAGGGAGAAAAATTTTTTGAGCAAGTTTTCAAGTTATCTAATGAGCATAGAGCAGTAATTTTCGGCTGAAGTACTTTGCGTCACCTTAATGTAAGTGCTGTATGTGTTGGTTCAGTACATTCTGCAAGCGTTTGAGATTTTGAAAGAAGTTGAAAGAAGTGATTTAGGGTCCCTTTAATTCGTTACCGATGCAATAACGGCAAATTCAAGAAAACCCCACGTTGCCTTTTATGCCCTGTGGCATCAGAAGACGCGAGGTTTTCCTTCACAGCATGAATGGGGATGAGCACCCGGTAGTAGAACCCCGTTGATGCGTTACCGGTTCACATACGATTTCTCGGTTACAACGCCCTCAGTTGTGAACACTAAAAATGCCTCATAGCGTTACGGTGTTTCTTCCTCGTCACTACGCTCCTGGATAACACGATTTCCCGCTAAGTACGTTCAATATTTTAAAAATTGTATGCAAATACGACCGGATGATATGTTTTACGGTGAACAAAAACGTGCTGACGTGCGTGCGAACCGAGCCTCAGCGCGCGCGGCGCAATAAGCAGATGCCCACCGGCGGTCGGGCTGCCTGAGTCACCGTGGCAACTTTCCAGCAGTGCTGGGCTTGCCGGAGTCACTTGGTAACGTGGCTTCCTTGAGCCAACGTCACATGTATAACGACGTGCCAACGTGCGAAACGCTAACCTTGGAAAAAATCGTGGCGGGATCCAACCATGAAGCAGCGCCAGCGCTCGCTGGACGAAGCCGTTGAGAAAGATGATGGCGTAGACAGGGAGGAAAAGGTGGCGTCTTCGGCGGCCACATTTTAGAAGTGCGGAGTTACTTACGCGCGGAGGACAATTCCAGTGCGGACAAAAGTGTGCGACATAATTAGAAAAGGAGCTCTTGCTCTCAAAGGGCTGCAGCATGCTCCAGAAGACGTTGACAGACCTGTACATGTGAAAAAGGTCATTAAAGGAACACTGAAGGCAAATAGCAAGTTTGGGCTCAGAAAAAATTTTAAGTGCCCTGGAGCCCTAGAAACGTTTATTTGGCGGAGAAAGGTGTCTTCAGGGCCGAGAAATTAACAATTGAAAAACGCATTTCATTCTTCGTACCCTTTATGACGTTTCGCGTGACGTCAGCAGTTGTCGGAAGCGAGTGAGACCACGGTGTGGTCTAGCAGGAAAACTAAAACCTACCGAGAGAACTATCGCGGCCCAAGGAGCCACTGGTCGAGCACTCGGCGCTTACGACAAAACAACTTACCCGCCCCACACTTCCGTTACCTGCAAACCCTGGTTACCTTCCAGTCTCTGTGCGCCTATCTTGTTGCCGCACGGTACGTAAGATGCTGGTTAACCAATGTGAATGTGCCGCGCGGCCTTTTACTTTACTTACAAAACGTCTAGCGGACAGCGCGACCGCAGCGAGAACGACGACAGGGGCGCTCTTTTGAATTGCATTCTCGTTATGGACAGTCGAGTTTTAGTCACTTAGTGCACACGGCTTAACAACGTGGCGCCATCTGTTAGTTTAACTTGTAACAGCATGCAACACTAGATTTTGTTCGTCGCGATATGGTAACGCTTATCGCACCATCTGTTGAATGTTTTGCGAAGCGAATTGCCTATTAGCTAACCGACCAGAAGTGTTCCTATTGCTTTCTCGAGCGCCCAAACCACTACTAACAAACGCCTTGGCGCCACTATGGAGTAACAGACATGGATTGCATGATACAAATATCATTTTACCTTAGTAGGCACCTTAGTGGAAGCATAGCAGCACACATCACCCTGAATGAAAAGACCCGGTTTGGCGCACACATTTTATTCAACTTCAAGAAAATGAAAAAATGGTTCAAACAAACACATCGTCATGGCATGCGCTTTGAGGTCGAAGCGCGAAATTAACAGGTGATCGACTGCTTCTTGCTCGTCGTAAGGATAGCACTCCCTTCTTGCGATTTACGGGGCCGAATAAGTCCCTTCACTCCGGCGCCAGCTGAGAAGGTTAAAAAAAAAAAAAAAACTCGCGCACACTCTGCATACCCGGTGCGAGGTAGTATCTTGGCTAGTGATAATTCTAAAATAGAAAGCACAGTTCCACCCACACACCCACAGGACCGCTCCATTGAATTTCATCGCGAAGCGAACGCGACCACAACACACACACCTTCGAGTGCCGCCGGCCTGGGTGCAAAACTTCGTTCGGGCAGACAGCGCTACATGAGAGAGCAAACGCTTGTTCTATCAGACGCAAATTACGGCCCACAGAAGAGTGGAACCGTGGAGGGCGGACATGCTAGTTGCCGGCATAAATGTAAACAAGGAGAAAACAGACATGGGACTTCGCCGAACCTGCAATAACCATCGCAACCACTACCGGCGCCACGGCTTGGCAGCTTCAGAATGTCGGCGCGGCTTGAATGATATTTGTACATTTATAATTGTTTATGACGTATGAAAGTTAACGTGAAAGAAAGATTTTATCTGTTTCTTTGAGAGCTTGTGTGCGCGGTTCTCGTTCTGTTTTTCGTCACGTGACTCTTGGCACATTTCCTCAGTCGCCGTTGACGTCATCTCTCCTGGGCGGATGATAGCTTCTTTTTTTATTATCTACGGGAATATTTACGGGAAGATGCTGATCCAGAGACTGGTACACTCGCTTTCGGCGGATGCCAATCTATCTATTACCAACTACAGTTTTGTCTTCAGTGTGCCTTTAAATGCTCACGTTCGTCTATTGATTGCCTTTTTCTTTTACTGCGGCGGATCACAGATTTTCCCGGTTAGTACTTTCCTCCCTGGCGTTATTTTTTTTAAACGTATCAATAAGGTTGCACTGTATTTGTGTAACACTATTATTCATCCGACGAAACACATCCATACACAAGTTCTTTGGCCAGCTGAAGATACCTTGCAGAGGGAAAATTCTTATTTATGGTAGGTGGAATGTAGCTGAAATGTATTAGAAAATATTGGTCATGCAACCAGCACTATGGTGCCAGTCGACAAATATTCCACACGCTCGCGCCGAGAAAATTTTTTCCGCATGATGACCGCGTCACTCTTCAAGCAAAAGGGAAGTATGAGCAGGGGCGTATTTGTGGGTGCGCCCTAGAGGGGCTCAGAAGTTTTTGAAGTGATGTTGATGATATTACAGTATAGGATAACGACGACAATAAGAGCAATAATAAAACTAGTAAACAATAACAATAATACTACAAATTCCATTCATTCTGTTCTGGCTTTCACGTTCAGCCCACTGTGTCACTTCAGTAAACAAAGCAGGATGCAACCATTGTCATTAAAATTATTTAAGGGCGTCTATGCAAGACGGCTGCCACCCCACCCACCCCTTTCCACTCCACTTTCAAATACGCCACTGCGTAAGAGAGGAGTTGGGCAACAAACAAAAATAAAGACAATCCAACCCAGAGTGAAATCGTCCGAAACAGCGGAGCTGAGGGTTGTTTACAAATATTCCGTTTAGCTTCGGCTTATTGCTCGTGCGTAGTGTTTGAGTAGTCTGATCGGCTAATTTTCATATAATTGTTTTCCGTTTAGTTCCAGTAAAACAACAGTTACACGCGTTTCCTGTAGCCATACTCCCATGACAATGTATTGACAGCAGACAGCAAATCTGTAACGCTTGCAACTCCACTGTAAACTAACAAATTATGACAAGTAAATATAAATTTAGTGTAATGGTAGAGACGTCACAGCGGCTAATTGTGGTATAATTTGTTTTGAGATACCTTTTGTAAAAAAAACTCCCACCTCCCCTCGCGGGAACCCTTGTGTAGATGCGACGCATAGGCGGAGCGGCGAAGGGACCGCGTTTTATAGCGCGCATAACGTTGAGGGGACTGCGTAAGCCGGTCCCAGTCGATGACGACGTTGGCGTACTTGTAAAGCGGCGTAGACTCTAGGTGTTTGAGCCAAGCGTGGATGTTGCTTCGCCGGAGAACGGCACACCGGTTATATGCGCAGCGCGCCCGAAGGAGTGGAAACCGCGGAAGAGAGAGTACTGCACATGCGTGAGCCCCAGCGCGTCTGCCGCGGCTATGACGCAACGGGCCGCGGCTATGACGCAACACAATCCAACACAATCCACTTTAATCAAATCCAATCCAATGCAAGCCAAGCCAAGCCAAGCCAAGCCAAGCCAAGCCAAGCCAATCCAAGCCAATCCAAGCCAATCCAATCGAATCCAATCCAATGCCCCTCGCGAGGAGTGTTCGCTATCGGAGAGGAGAGGGGGTGAGCGGCGGAGAGCGCAGCTGGCGCGGCGAGGAGAATGGGGGAGGGGCGGACAACGCCGACGACGACGCCGGAGGGACAAGGCGAGTGAATCAGATGCCATGATCTAATAAAAGGGTTGAGCCGTTTTCTGTAGCCATACTCCCTCCGAAGATGGCCATGCTTCACTGCGTAACATGCGATGTGAGTAAATCAACTTACAGAGACAAAGCTCACATGGACCTTCTTAAAGTCCGCTTCACCTCTAAGCACAAGTGCATTGCTGGAAAAACACTTCTTTCAGGGGCAATTTAGCCCATCTTGTGTCAAATTGTGAAGGCCTTGGGACCTTTTGTAGCGTGAGCTACACTGGCCGAGGTTGAACAGTTTGGCGTGGCTCCCGAAGAGCCGTGCTGCGCATGCATAAGGAGCAGTAACGTCTCACGGCGCCCAGCTGGCGCACCGGAGCCGCCGCCGCCGCGAACAGATTGTATTGGATTGGATTAGATTGGACTGGATTAAATTGGATTGGACTGGATTGGATTGGAAATTGTTTTATCAGCAGAAAGCATGATAATCAGCTAATCCTAGACAACCAGGACACATAAGAATGACCAGCTTAACCTTAGCTCACGCTACGTATATCCTGGCATAGCCGAGCTAGGACACTGCTCATTTATTTTTTTATTTATTATCAGATTTTTTATACTAGAAACCGGCTTTCGCACGGCGCAGAAATCTGCTCCAGAGAGAGAGCGCGACAGGATTTTAGCAGAGACTGCCGCCAAAACCAGCGCCAAAACAGCTCTGCTGTTAAAATTAATGTCCAGCTCTATATTGCAAAGCGACAGCTTTAAATTTTGCCGTAAAAAGCAGGAAAGATAACGGGCACAAAGCCACGAAGGAAACGACACGGCGATAATGACTGAACTTTACATAGGTTATGGATACTGTTTCGAAATATTCCTGTCCGGGGAGCGCAAAACGGTACCAGCAACTAATAGAAACGAACGTTTAACAGCTCCTAAAAGAAACAACCCCAGAACGATGAAGACATCGACCTCACCTCGTGATTGTATCAGGTCTCGTGTACATGATTACAGAATCTTCCTTAAAAAAATAGCACATGGGGCGCCGTGGTACGTTCTGGGTATTTCCGGCCCTTCCTTAAATAGCAGAGATTGCAGCAGCTCCGGCGCACCAAAAATTACGGAGGAACGCGATAAGAATGCGAGGAAACGTATTGACAGTAATGAAGCCGATCGGAGACAGAAAAAGACAAAATAATAATGAAAATCAAATTCTTTGGAAGCACGCCGAGTAAAATTAGCCTGGCGGAAGATTCTGCTTATTGCTTATTGTTTTATCGTGCTGCACTCTGTTCTTTCTATCTTGTTTTCTCTAGCAGGAGCTCCGCAAGCGAAAAATGGCATACTGTCGCTCGTGCTACCGCGCTTGTCCAGTCAAGAAAGCTCTGCCCACACACCCGTGACCTTATAATATCTAGAAGCACATCTTAATGTCAATCAACACAAGTTAGACATTAAGTTCAAATTTTAATATCCCGCAGAATGTATTTTGATTGCTAGTGCGCGCCAATAATCTCCCGGGAAGCAGAGCTTTATTCGTCGAACCCAGCGAGGCATTAAATTTGACGGAATTATCTACGCAATACACATTAATTTAAAAAATACACAATTGGTTTCGGTCATACGAAAAAATGCTTTGCTGTCTTATTGTTGCCTCGAATTTAAACGCAGAAAGGATTTATTTACCTTGTTCGCGTGTAATACGGTCCTGATAAAACAGGTGTGAGTGTTCTGCAACATCAAAGGTTTTGAACGTCTACAGAGAGGATTAATACGTTTAGTGAGTCTGCAGCTTCACAACAAACGTTTGCTGAGCCAACAGACCCACCTACCTGTCTTCACGACTGCCTTCACAGTCTGTTTCGCACAATTCTCATCCAACTACCCGCACGACATCAACTATCTTCTAATTCGTGACTATAGGACGAACAATTTTCGTCGTGCGCTGTTTGCGTTACTGTGAGCATGGAATTTCCGATGGGACACACAGCGCTAAAGTATAATTAACTGATAATTTCCCAGAAGCTACCGAACGAGTACGTCATTTTTATATAGACAAACACCATGGTAGTATGATTGGAATTGGTGAAAGTGCTTCTACACGAAGAATCGTTATAGAAGCTTCTGCTTTAGCTTCTCGACAGTAGTTTTGAACATAACACGAATTTTGAAGCGTACAAGCACTCCCCGCTATAGCTCGATGGTTGAAGCATCCTGTAGCTGAATAGGAGGTCCTGGATTCGATTGCTGGTCGTGGCAGCTACAGTTTGGATATGGGCACATTTGAGAAAACAGTGTTGTTTGCTTTTTATTTAGCCATGTCGCTGCATCTCAGGTGTATGTTATATTGACGTTTGTGGAAGCTTACGGTACCTTGGGGATTTACCCTGTCGTCTAGCACTTGCTCCGCCCCGCGGACTGTCGATAAGTACACCCCCGCGCTACCAACGGCTAGTGTAGTGGTCAGCTTAGTTGATAGAGCACGGCACTAAAGTTGCCGCCGCCGCCGCCGTCTTTGCCATCATCATCGTCGTCGCCGTCATCGTCATTAGCATGCGTACTACAGCTACTCATTTCCGCGCAACCCCATGTTTTATAGTATGCCCAACCGTTTACATCGGTTGATAAATCTCCTTGCCTTCGTATGGCGGACGTCCTTGTGAAGTGCACCAGTGTTAAGTGTGCTGTTGGCCTTTGAGGAAACATTTCTGGAAAGGATAATTATCATTTTGTGTAATGTAATGCCTCTTTTCACGTGGATGGCATCATTTTATTGCAGTAGAGTTATTTTTTCATTCCAGGGTTGTCTTGGGCTTCACGTGTAAGACAAGCTCCCCGTTCAAATAACAATGTTCTGATAAATGCGTTACATTTATACGTATAGCCTTTCACCAGACATATATCTGGGAAACTTTCAGATTGCGGGTACGTATATATTTCAAATGCGTAAAGCCATAGGTGACGGTATTGTTTGTTTTCGCTGTTCAGTAAGACCCTTTTTTTCCTGCAATTAGCTGCATATTTTGAAAAATAGGGCTAGCGTTACTATATTAGCCTTAAGGCATTATTGTCCACTGAAGCTCACGTACGCCACGTGGCAAGCCATAAACGCGCCTTAGCGTTGCGCACGTTACTAATTGACGGGCCAGCGAAATACCCATAGCGTAAACAGCCTTGTATGGCTAACTTAAACGCCCAGAAACCTAACATTTCATACAATCCTCGCTGACGCCTCTGAAAAGAGGTGTTTTCTAGCGCATCGAAACAAGGACACATAAAAAGTATAGGATCCAGCATGGTGTCCTGCATTTTTTTCTTTCTGTTTATTTTGGTTCGGTACGCTGTAAAAGCCCCCGTTATGATCAACCTTACCCAATATCCCACCAAGCTATCCTAATCCCTGACGCACGTACGCTCACGCAATATTAACTCCGGAAAGATCAAATTACCTGCCTTAAAGAGCGAAGTCCGCTATCTCTGCCTTTTCGTTTTGATGTACTTGCTCTTACAAATAAAGAACATTGCACGCAAAAAAAAAAAAAAAAAACAACTAACGAGTGTTGTGTGTTAACGACACCTGTTCGGAACGACATCAGAGCGGAATCGGAGCCGTCACCACTAAATGCTTCCATTGTTATCTGTGTGTATTTACACTCCCAGGGGAAGCAATAAAGCAGTAACTCCCCGAATACACCAGAACACCGCGCTAACAAAACGCGCCAAAGGCTGAGATATAGTCGGGATAACTGGGGAATGCGAGTCACCACGTGAATATCAACGCACAACGTTATGGATTTAGTGGTGACAATCGAACCATCAACTTAAGGACGAGCAAGGCCTTTAATGTATCATCTCCGTCATCCGCGACGTCGCAAAAATCCCACGTGCATGGGGCACGTCACTCTGAAAGGGTAATGACAGTTGCAAACCAGCCCCTGTTAAAGTCCTTTCGCCGGAGCCCCTGCTGTCGTGGCCGGCCGCCCCGCCCCATTCCGTTAAGGGATGCGTTCTCAAATACGATTGAGCCACTTAAACGGGCACTCGCGTAGTGCACAGCTTCTAAGCGGGTGGTTCTACCTACACATCGCTGACGCAATAAGGCGTCGCGCAATTCGATTCTCCGCTCCTTTTACGACGGCAGAGCCGCGTGCCATTATGCTCACCGGTCTCACAAAGACGCAGACATCGCTTCGGAGCGCTAATTGCGACGCATTGGCCACAGGATATGGAAATCGCTAAATGGTGCGTCTCCAGAATAATCGCCTCAGCCGACCACGCTCTAAGAAGAGGGGGGAGAGGGGGAGGGGAGTGAAGAGGGGTGCGCGGAGTGTTCTCGGGTAAGGAGGGACATGAAAGAGCCATTTAGAGGCCGCGCCCAGTGTTCGCAATTAGCCTTCATGGCGTTCGGCACAGACCGCGGGAAACGTCGTACCCGCTGCCCGAATCCCCCTGACGACGGGCATAACGTGCACGCAACCCCAGCTATCCTCCCCTTTCGTGCCCGCGAAAAAGGGAAGCAGCGAGCTTGTTCCCGCGCAAAATTACGCGCGAAAGCGCGTTTCTAACGCGCGCGGGCACCATGGTCAGCGTGGCGAGCGCGAACATCAGCCGTTAAATAGAAGTGCAACAGAGGCAATGTAGATGCCGGCGTGGGGTTTGTTCCCCAGCCTGGAAAGACTTAAATGCGACGTCACGGAGGAGACTCGGGATGCAGTAAAGAAAACCAGCTTCTTCCTGTTATTGCTTGGTCAGCCATGACCGCGCGGGAGGACATGCTCGAGAAGGCTAAGCGCGTGCGAGTTGGAACGCATTTTCTCTGCGGGAAGAAAAAAACGTCTTTTGTGTGTGTGTGTGTTTTTTTTTTAAGAAACGCGAGCCGAGCAGGAGGCGCGAAGTCGAGCGTGAAGTGAGTTGCCCTTAAACATAACTTCAAGTCCCGAACTAGGGAAAATAAAACGAAGAAATTGGACCTGGGCTTGGATTGCGGGCGCCGCGAGAAAGCTTCGGAACAAATTGCGTATCACGTCCTTCGAGGATCATGAATTCGCTCGGGCCCAGTTTGGTGGCTGCGATACTCGTCTAGATAGTCTACCTGAAAGAAGCAACCATGGTTCGCGTCTTTCGACTGTGAGTGTTTTCAGAAACGTGAAAAAGGTCGTATAAATTCCAGAACATGATTTTCTAGCCATGGCCTGAGGCAGATGTAAATGAGAAGCTGACGCTCAAGCGTCATATATTTGTAAAAATTTATCTCGAATTATCAGCACAATCTACAAGGTGTAGAAGCCGGTTTTTTTTTTTGTGTGTGCATGACAGTGGCAAGACCTAAACAGGAGAAAAAAAATTTTGAGTGCCCGATTTGGTTGAAATAGGCGGAAAAGGGACATGTCTGTTCAATAGAGTTGCGGACAGTAAGCTTGGAACACATCGCGTTTTAAAAAAAGTTCTTCTTCTGAAAAGTAATTATCAACAAGAATTACCACATAACGGAAGAAATACACAAGAACCTCGCCAAATAAAATAAGTTGCACATTTACGTATTCTGGATGGCACGCGGGAAAACGATTGTGATATCCGGTGGACGTACATTACAGGCTACGCTGCGTGGGCTTCAATAGCTTCTTGGTCATATCTAACAAATCATGAAATCCGTAGTTCAAGCGTGATGCAGTTTCCATTTTCTTCCGTGGGGTGGCGTATGGCGCCACGTCACTCTGTCTGTCTGTCTGTCTGTCTGTCTGTCTGTCTGTCTGTCTGTCTGTCTGTCTGTCTGTCTGTCTGTCTGTCTGTCTGTCTGTCTGTCTGTCTGTCTGTCTGTCTGTCCATGCGTCCATCCGTTCGTCCGTCCGTCCGACTTAAGTACACTGTTCTCGTTTCAGGATCTCCCTCGTGGAGCTCGGTGCACTGCGATGCTGCGTGGGATACTTTTACGTGCTGGCCACCGGCGCAGGCCGGTACAGTGCTCCGGAAACCATGCGCAGACATCATTAAAACACTGCTCAACTTCTCCATCAAGGACGTGTCTTCGAGTAAAGGTGAGCGTACTCTACTTCTTTTAAAAGTCCCACTATAGGGTATTCCAAGCATCACGACTGTTCGGTTTATTACCACCAAAAGAGCTACGGATTGTTTTCGGCCGGCAAGAAACTGTCATTGGAATCAATCAATCAATCAATCAATCAATCAATCAATCAATCAATCAATCAATCAATCAATCAATCAATCAATCAATCAATCAATCAATCAATCAATCAATCGATCGATCGATCGATCGATCGATCGATCAATCAATCTGCTTATGCGTCCGTCTGTCGTCAGCCAGTCAGACCGACCATCACCTGCTCCTTATGACAGTGTCAGAGACCTTTACCAATGTCTGATAGAGAGGCCAGCGCAGGGATGAAAAACTAGTAAGTCTTTTTTTTACCCAGCGGTTAAGTTAAATGGAAAGAGAGATACAACATGATTTCAAGCCATTCCTGTTCCGTCCATAGAACAACGGTGACCTTGGTGGCTCCAAACGTAAATGGAATGGCGTGACTGAGTAAGGCATTGTTATTGAATTATAATTATGATTATTCGACACTAAAATATTACGTGCTCGAAAATCTAGCATGATAATAGACTTTGTAGCTTTCTTATTTATATTGCGACCCGATCGTGTAAAAAACAGATATAATGCTCTTGACCTCTGCTTTTCAAACATTTGAAATCTACGAGCATCGATGGCAGATGTCTCTCGTTAAACCGACGAGCTTCATCCTCCGTTTCTCGTTTTGACTTCAAACTCAATTTAATGATTTAATGCCTCACGGAAGAATAAAAATTCTCTTTCTGCTGTTATAGACGTCCAGACAACGTTGATTTGTATGACTTTCTTTTTCTGTTTTCATTGCTCAACACTCCAAGACCTTCTGGAATGCGATGTGCAGGTCAGCGGCTCACTGAAATCTCCTAAAGCGCTAAAATTTATTTATTTCCAAGAACAAGCCCAGTTGCTCCAAGCACCCTCTCACTACACCTCCAGGAGGTTTTGTACAATGGTAAAATTAAAGGACCATGCCCACAAAAAGTATAAGATCCCCGGGCTCGATAAATGAGCGGAGGAGGAAAAACACGTTTATTGCTCCCAATGAATATCCAGAAAGGAGCGCGGAATGGCTGTCAATCATCCATGGTGAATGGCGTCCTTAGTCCGGGATGTCATGTCCATCTGCATCTCGAATAGCCCTGGTAACCACGCCACGCTGGTTTTCCAGGACATCACCTGTCAGCAGGACCTAGAACTGCGCCGGTGTCAGTACGATGACTTCTGGTAGTTCCGTGACTCTATGATCCCACACCATGGCGTACAAGGTGTTGGGCGTCCCACAGCTGAAGTTGCAGTGGTAGCTTAAGAGCGTGGGGTGTATATTCGACAGATGTGTGGCGAAGAGCATGGGGTGTATATTCGACAGATGTGTGGCGTGCCGAAATGAGTTTGTCTGCAGTCTCCGGAATTGTGTGGCTTCTTAAGACTTCGGTTAGCTTCGGGTGGGGCGGCGGATATCGTCTTCTTGATAGCCTGTAGTGCTCTAATATGTCTCTGCTGCGCTTGGGGATGGACGGGTGGTTGTCGGCAGAGTGGTGAGTGCCTATGAGGGTTGAAGCCCGGTGTGAGTGGCCTCGGGCTGCGGTATCTGCCGCTTCATTACCCTCTAAGGACTTGTGACCTGGTGTCCAAATTATATAAATGTCCAGTGGAGTTTTCCGTCCTTTTGAAGCCTTATGTAGTAGATCAAGTGCCATCGCTAAAATACGGCCCTTTTCAAAATTACGGCAGGCCGCTTGCGAGTCGGTGATGACGGTCGCCCGGCTTTGCGTATCTGGTACAGTGGTAGTGGCAAGCACGACTGCTGTCTCCTCCACAGAGTCGGTGTCGCCTATATTGAACGTTGCTGATCACAAGTCATCTCCTTTACTGTTTGTCACACTAACCGCGCGTTCCCACTTTGCTCTTGCCGGGTACCTGGCAGCGTCGTCGTAACTTGTCGAGCTCTCCATGCTGTAGGCTTTTCGCAATGCCTTGACCCTGGCTTCCCTTAACCCCTTGTGGTAAACCGGGGGCACGTTGCGTGGGGCGTTTTCAACCATGATGTATTCCCTCAACGCATGCGGGGTGCGTCGTTTTTGGTTTTGGGTTCCTACGCTTGGCTCGTAACAGAGGCGGTTCAAGGTAGCCCGGCCGGTCGGGGTAAGCTTGAGTCGCTCCATTTGGCTGGCCTTATGCGTGTCGGTGAGTTCCTGCTACGTGTTGTGAATTCCTAACGGAAAAAAGTTTCTCTGTGGAGGTCTTGGCTGGTAGTCCCAGTGCTAATTTGTAGATTGGTCGAATTAAAATGTCGATTTTCTTTATTTCAGCGATTTTTAGCCCCACGTCAGGGGTCCCCACGTAAGGGTAGGTGGTTATGCTAATTACCAGGGCCTGTCGCATTCTGATTGTGTCCTCTTCTTTGGACCTGTGTTTTTTGCTTGTTACTCGCCTGATTAGGGGGATTAACTGTGCGATAGTGTTTTGTAGTTTCTGGAGGGTGGGAGCCCCTGCCCCGTCTTTCTGAAAAGTCAGGCCCAATACTCTGAGTGTATCGACCTTTGGGATGGTAGCGCCATGAAGCGTCACCTCCGGGTCGGGGGTCTCGGCGGGGGGTCTACCCCTTGTTCGCTTGTTAAGTATGAGAATGTCAGATTTTCTGGAGCAATAGACAGCCCACATCTTTTCAGATAGGTTTCCGTACACTTAACGGCTTCCTGCAAGGCGTCCTGTTGTATGCCTGCTGGGCCTTTGTTAGTCCAAAAGGTCAGTCACGGTGTCGACGTAGATGGCATGCCTGACACCTGAGATGGCATTTAGCTGGCCAGGTAGGTTCATCATTGATAAATTGAAGCGTAATGGCGAGATGACCGAGCCCGGCGGAGTGCCCTTTGCGGTGACGTCGAATTTGTCGCTCCGTAATTTGCCAACACCGACCGTTGCCGTGCGATGCGAGAGGAAGTCCCTGAAGTAATTATAGGCCTTCTCTCCTCATTGGGTAGTCTTCAGGGTTTCAAGTATGGCCGCGTGCGAGACGTTGTCAAAAGCCCCTTTGACGTCCATGGCGTATGTGGCGCTTGTTTATGACGTGCTTAGGTAGTCGATGACCTTTTCTTTTAGACATAACAGGGTGTCCTGAGTGGACAAGCTCGGGGGGAACCCATACATGGTGTCCGGGAATCCTTTCCGACACTGTGTTGGTTCCTCCATGTGAGATGTCAGTCTGTCTAGCACCATGTGTTCCATTAGTTTGCTCGCGCATTAAGTCAGAGATATCGGCTTTAGGTTGCATATCCCCGAGGTTTTGGAAGCATGGTGACATCTGCGTGTACAGCACGGAAAGAATTGGGAGCCAAAAAACGAAGAAAGAAAAGCAAGACACACAAATCCCTAATGGTTTCGTGTTCAAAACACTTCAGTAGACTTAAATGCCTCGAGGAACGTTTTTGGCATCTAGGATGTCTGGGTGAGCTGACAGTGGCTTTCAAACAAAAGCCTTATCCCCCCGCCTTTCCAAAAACAAGCAACAAAATCTTATGGGGTTTCACTAAGATATTCTTCTCGTGTGATTCTCTGCGAGATGACGTGCACGAATTTGTATGAGTGTGTGTGCGCGTGTGCGTCAATGAGTGTGCGTTACTATGGCTGGCGTACGAATGCGTGTTCACGCCAGTACCAAGTATCAAAACACAGTTTCAAAAGACAGTACCAACCGCATTACCAACAGAATTCGCGCACTCACACATTACTAAGTATTTACGATAAGTGCCAGGATTGTACACCGAGCCGGAGGATGCAACGCTGCCAGCCTAAACGAATTGAGTGCACGTGAATTGCTCCGAGCGAAAAGCACCATCACCGACGCAGGTAATGTCGCGAGGAGCTATCATCACTACGGTGTTCACCATTCCCGCTCTAAGTAAGTTCGATTGTTCTCAGGGACGAATTCGTGTAGGAGAGGACCAATGACATGTACCTGCACTATGCGTACACTCCCATGGACGCCGCGATGGCGCCGCGGTTATGAGCTCTATCTGTGCAAATGGCCCACCGTGTGACGGGGGAAGAAAAAGAAGTTCCGAGCACCCGTGCCAACCTTCCGCACATAAGTACTCCGTTAGGGCTAGAACGTGGCGTTCGTCGGCGAAATAGGACAAAAAAACTACAAAGCTAGTTGGAAAGACGGGCACGTGTCTTATTAGAACATGCTAAGCCGAGACATACCATGATCGGCTCCCGGCGCTGTAGTGCAAGCCCGCATACGCGCAGGCGATGGGCGCTACTTAGCGGTCGTGGGTGGTCTGCGATCGTAAACAACGTTCGAACGAACTGGGCAGCCGCAGACTCCAAGCTCATCTGCGCACAAATGGAGGGAGAGTTGCCAAGAAAGGGTAGCCGGGAGTACGAAAACGCGTCACCTCCGACGCCCGAGAGGCGTCATCGCTTCCTTTCATGCGATGATTTTTCTTTTCTCTGCCAAATACTTGCCGCATAGACCACTCAAGTTTCCCGCTTCTCCATAGATTCGCTTGCAGTAGCTCAGTCGCGGAACGAATCTGTTGTGTGCGGCCAGCTACGGCCTTTGCTAATCTCGTCGCTGGAAACACGGCCGTGTAGAATGACGCGGCGCCAGGAATGACGCGGGAAGAAGATTGGTAACGACCAGGAGTCGCGGCTCTATGGTGCGAACGGACGCTCGGTAGGGTGGGAACCGTCTTATTGGGATATCCAAGCAATGGGCGTGTTGGGCTTCGGGCGACGCTGTTCGCAGAGCCCACATCCCCGGGCCGCGCATTATACGTAACGGGTGCTGACCGGGATTCGCCTTGGGAGGATGCCCGAGGTTGTTATGAGCTGCAGAAAATTGGGTGTAGGCGTCATGGAAGGAGGGCTGCAATATAGTCTCTTGTTTTACGTTTCTTTTTTTTTTTAGGCAGGCTTCTTCCCCTGGCCGAATCTTTTCTCAGATGATGCCATGATCACTGACCTAACGGAATTCATTTTCTGGAGTACTCACTAGGTTTATGCTTGCCGGCTGTCGCACAAGGCCGAGCTGGCGCTGGGCTTTTTTAACTTCCTAAAATTTCAAGGTAAGAAACCAATATTTACTAATGCGCCTTGACCAAAGCCCGCAAAGATGCTCGCATCAGCCGAGAAAAAAAGGGGGGGAGGGGCCTGTATGGTGCGAGAACTTTCGGTACACCAAAATGTTCGCAATGACTTCCCATGTCTGAAAGTGTCACAGGACATGAAACAAGAATTACTTTGCAGAATATCTGCGCCTACTTTCACTGCAGAGGCCTTGGTGAACGTCAGGTTGTTCTATGTTTGTCTAAGCCTGAATTGCGTGAATAAAAAATGGTGTGGGCCAGAACAAAAATCTAGCCGGGGTTGCGGGGGCCGGAGCGCAATATGCAAACATAGAATTACCAGACGACCTTTGAAAAAAACTACAAAAAGAATCCCGTGCCATCTCCAATAATGTGAAATCTGGGGAGGGGCGAAGCATGCAGTGTAAAAGGGCATTCTTGGCACCTTGGCGCTTTTGCCCATGGATGTGAAACCGTTAGGGGGGGGGGGGGTACAGGTATACAGGCTTGCTGTAAGTCCCGTGTCTTTGGAGCACGAGGCGTTCTAGCACGAGGCGTTGGAAAACGAGTGCCCCGGTGTTCTATTACCGTGACTACATCGACGATGACATGAGACGTCGACAGCCCTAACCAATAAGGGGCTTCGCCCCTAAAAGCAACAAATTTCGTAACGTCCCTGCATCTGCCTGTTTCGGCTCAGTTCCAAAAAGTTGGGACATTAAACTTGGGTACAGATGTATGCACATCTTTGATACATCACTTCGACATCAAAAGTACCTATAGATGTCAGTGCTGGCAAAGGTAGTTAAAATCTGTGCTAATAGAAGAAACCCTAAAAATAAAAGAACGGGCAGATATTTCGTTAAATCTACTAATGTAGAAACACGCTTACCCCGCTTCTCGTCATTTCGATTTTTTTTTTTTTTTTTTGCTGAGAGTATCCAAATGTATCTATTTCTCCTTGTTATAAACAAAACCAAAGAAAATGGCGTTTCTGTCTCGTCTTTTGCAATAAATGTAAGCCTTCCTCAGATAGCCAGGCATTGTCCTCGTGCAAAGACCCCGACAGAAAGACATCGCCAAATAGACCTGTCAGCCCTCTTGGAAATTAACCTTTCCCCGATATCACCTCATTTAAGTTTCGTGAGCAGGCCCTGCGAAGAGCTCCACTCCCAGCAGGCAACTGCTTTTTTTTCTCTCCCCTTCCTCTTCCCCCGCGCGAGGTGTTGGACCTCTCCCGACTATAAATGCGTTCATTCATATTGAATCTCTCCCACAGCTATTCTGGGCAACTTTTTGTTTCGTTTGGTTGTAAGTTATTGTGATTGGGATTGTTATTTATTATTGCTACTTGGGTAAAGTTATTGTTTCTTTTTTTTTTTTTTACCATACACCTACATCTCAATTATTGTGCGGTTTAGCGCACCGAACCAACACCCGGGCTATGAGACGCACCGTAGTGGTGGCCTCCAGGTTAATTTTGGCCAGCGGGGATCTTTAAAGGGCGCCGAAATCTCGACTGGCGTTCTTTCTTTACGGGACCATCAGAAAATGCAGGGAGCTCAGACTAACGCGTAAGACTTGAATGTAGTGAAGCTGTAGGCAACCTTCACGACCATCACGACGGTTTAGGTCCACGATTGCCGCCAATTTGCTTCTTCGCTGCCGTAACGACCTTTACTCCAACTTTGTTGCTATTACGGCTAAGAAGAAGCAAATTTGCTGCAATCGACGACGCGGGGAGGGGGTCTTATTCCACGAACGAACGAACGGAACGCGCCCACTCTAACAAGGTGCCGCAGGTGCAACGTGTACACTATCCCATGCTTTGGCTCGAGCAGATGGCGTGATTCCTCTCCCCACAGTCGCGACCGTGTGAGTCAGCCATTTGACTCTGGTATTTTGGTAATACTTTGGTATTATTTTAGTTTGACTTTGGTATTAGCTCACGGTCGTTGCAGAGTGGGTAAGGCGACGGACTCTGCCAAACCGATTCTGACGTCCTGGCCGTTGTAAGGAGAGAGAGAGAGAGAGAGAGAGAGAGAGAGAGAGAGAGAGAGAGAGAGAGAGAGAGAGAGAGAGAGAGACTTCATTTGAGCCCCATGGGGCCAGTCTGGGTGGCGGGTGACCGGCGGTGGTAACCGGCCGGTGACCATTGCAGCTCGCTGGATGATCTTATCCTGGACCTTACGGTCCGAGCTGCACAACGCCTTCGCCCAGGGCTCTCCGTCTGTGAAAGGGGGGAATGGGTTTTGGGGGCACTGCCGCATGCAGTGGTCTTGGGTATCGAGGGGCCCGCAGTCGGGGCACAAAGGGGTGGGGTACAAGGAAGGGTAGATAAGGTGAAGTCGATATCGGCAGGGGTGTGCATGTGTCTTCTGGGTGAGTCGCCATAGGCGTTCCTCTGTAACTCCAAGTCTCACGTTTTATGTGTGGTTTCCTTACTTTTCTCGTTCCGAGCAAGTTGGCTGGGTTTTGTTTTTATTGCGATAGTATGCCCGTTGGCATAAATACTACGTCACAGGCATAGATTAACCCCCGTTTCGCAAAGAAACGTAAAGAGGGAGCGTGATGGGGTACCCAAATCCACCGATGAAGGTCAGGTGGTCTGCCAGGGTGGAGGCCTGTGCCTCGGAGGTGTCTTGTTCTCGCCGCTTTCAATGAAGGGCACGTCCACAGCAAATGTTCAGTGTCCGCATCTTCGGCAAGAGCCGTGCAAGAGGGGCAGTTTTGTGCAAACGGGGCATGGTAACGTGGTGGCCACTCCCAGGTAACAGCGATAGAGAGGACCGCACCAACATGAAGTCTTCGCAGCAAGACCTCCTCCCAGCGAGCGAGTCTGCTAGGGAGGTCCGTTCCACACGGTGGAAGTAGAGCTCGTGTGGCGCGACTAAGATCTTCTTCCCTTTGGAAAAACTGTCCTGGGGTATGTAGTGTCAGTAAAGGCAATGGTCGTGGAACAAATGCATTGTGGCAGGCACCATCCGCCGCAATGTGAGCGGGAAGCGTATTTCGCCGGACCCACGAGAGCCGCAGAGGGCAGGGGTACGTATCCAGTATGTCATGAATGTCCCTCGAGATAGCCGAGTTGTTATTCACTCGACGTAAATCACGCATAGCCGCCGTGAAGTATGTATAAATTTGTAAAGTAGTACCTCCAGGGGCTTGATGAAGAGCAGCAGTTAGTGCTTGCAAGCCGTCCCGGATGGCCGTAAGCTCGGCCAGCATAAACGGCAGGGTGCGGCGTGTTTCCTAGGAGCACGTTTGACACGACTCTGGTTGGGAAGGACATTGCAATGTTTAGGTCACCACGTCGCCTTGGCCCCAGCGTCCGCAAATGCCTGCACCCCTGTTGGTTGGAGCCATAACAAGAATGGCACGTAAGGGGCAGGGGGATTCGCCGAGTCTGATTGCGGTTTCATTGTTGAAGAAGCTGATGATTTCAAACTAAGGGAAAATACGAGCAAGTGTTGCCACGATACGGCGAACGCTGGAGTTTTTTTTTTTTTTTTTTCTTGGGTGAGGTGTGGGGGGGGGGGGGGGCAGCTTTGGCCAAGCTCCTTAAGTTGGTAGGTAATTGGGTATGCTTGGCTTGAAGGACGTGCGCTCGTTTCTTTTTTTTTTCGGCGTGAGGGACGCACTAACGAATACTCTATGGCGTGAGTTTCTCGTTCCGAGCAAGTGTTGCCCCGACACGGCGAACTTTGCACAGTTTTTTTGTGGTGAATGTTGGCCAATCTCCCTAAGTGGGTATCCTTAGCTTGACGAACGTGCACTCGAGGCACACAGGCGCGAGCGCTCGGCATGCATTTTCTTGGTGTTTTAAACTGCAGGCACCACAAACAAACGATTTGCTCAACAGCTTCGCTGTTAAAAGCAACCACCGGGGACCACGTCCTTGGGCTCAGCAGCCCAGCGCCATACCCACTGAGATACCACAGCAGGCAAAGAGCTACATTTACAGTAATACGAAGATTAAACGCCCTAACTTCACGAATTGTACATTTGTGTGTAGATACAAGGAGTTAAAAGGTTGGTTCCTTTTGGCGAAATTTGCGCTTTTGTTTGTTTTTCGGATTTTTTTTTTGTCTCAATCACACAGAGGCGGGGAATTAGTCTCTTACAGTTTTCTTTGTGCATTTGTATTTTTTTTTACTTCTTAGATTGTGCGGCAAATAGTCCACATTAGCACTGTTGTAAAAATATAATGTGTTAATAACGACAATTATGTGTTTTCTGGCAGAAACAAGGCTTTACAAGGTTTGTGCTCATGGTTGCTCAAAAAAAAAAAAACGCTTCAGCGCTTAAAACGAAAACGTATACTTTCTACACTATCCTACATAGACAGCTTTAAAAAACACGTATCTTTGTAGAGCATACCTGTAGGCTGCAATTACCAAAAATTAGGAGGAATACACACAAATTTTTAGGTTACGTTGGTGCGTTAGAGTTTCTTGGAAGAAGGAATGAAAGACACCACAAACCACCATAAATATTGCACTTTTCGGTTCGGTTGGCGTTGAACTGCTGCTATAGCACACGGCAGAATTCAGTCCATTCCGTCCTATAACTTTTAGCATATATGGATGAAGTCATTTTGTGCCAAAACTCACTAGAAGTGAACGTTGCTCGTTCAACAGGCACAGCTAAAAATCGCTAGAACAAAAACGTAAACGCGCCTAGCTTCACATATAAAAGTAACTACGTGAATTGTACGCGCTCTTCGAAGTAGGTGATGTGATAAGGAATAATTTCGTTGCCAATAAATATTAGGAGTACACGAATTTCTCGAGTAACGTGCAGTCAGAACCTCGACGCCCCGCGCCATAAGTATAACTAAAATGAATTACCAAGTCTCGTGGCTGCGTGAAATCGGCAGTATCTTGCTTTTATGTTACGTCTGAACGTATAAAACATGGCTACACGTTTCACTAGGACATATCAACGCTTTAATTGTTATAACAAAATATGTATGACCCCTGCTCATCTTTCTAGGTTACTTTCAATACATTCGCTTTCAAGACAATCGAAAACCTACGTTTTCTACTATCAAGCACTGCAAAGTCAAAGTGCTTTCGCTTAGCCTGACTGATCATGTTAATGCAGATCTGAGAACTATACGTCCACCTCCTGATTTCAACAGAAATCACTATGTCGCACTGCGGCCTGATATTGTTTTCATTCGACGCCACTGCATGTTTAAACTAAGTACCGTCATGTTTTCTTCGTATTCTGAGTTTAAACCCCATCTTTTCCTAAAAACCTTAAATTCTCGAGCGCGTCTACGGTAAAAATGTTTGCTGGCTCTCGTTCTGTGGTTCGCCCATGCATTGAACGTAACTTTTCAAGCTGTGGCGGTACTTCAAAGTTTCTGCCATAGCTGAAATTGAACAGTTTAAGAAAATCGTTAGCACTGCGATCCCTTTTATATAGACTAAACACGTGTGCAACAATTTTTTCCTGGCTCTACCTATTTCGCATGCGTTCATTTTTTCGTAGCTTCACTGCAGCAAGCCACGTCCAAGGAAAGATATCAGGAGTCTCGAGGCCGCCAGTGCGGGGGATGCTTCAGGCATAATAATGACATATCGAATGGCGGCGTTGTGGTTCAATCAGGAATGACTAAAGTAGCCTAAAATAGCCGCTCACTCCGGTCTTACGTTGGACGGTTCCGTAATCTCTATGACTGAGGTGCGACGAGAGGAACATTGCCTGCGAGGCGGTCCTTTGTTGTCGCTGCGTCATCCGTGGAACCCGTCCATCGACCGTGCCGACTTTCCGCGAACTAGCGGTAGCGGTGAAGCTCGGTCAAGCGTACCATGGCAGCACCTGTGGCAGCGCGCGGTAGCCCAGGTCGATTATTCCATTCCATCACTCCTTTGTCGCAACATTACCAGGAACATGCCAGTGGCGGGTGATCGGGATGAACCAGAGCGCACTGCATTCCAGGAGTCCGCGCGGTTAGTCACGCTACAGGGCAGGTAGCACCTGCAACGCTGGCCCGCCTTCGCGTGCAACCTACGTTCCCATTTCCGGAACACCAAAAACTTCCCGATTCACGGGAAAACACATTTCTATCACAATCGCTGCACCGCAGTTATCTGCAAGATTTCGGATAAGCCGGCCATCGGTGTTTAAGGTTCAGATGTCCTGCTTTGCTCTGGGTTTCAATTCTTCACGCCTCTTTTATAATTCGAAAGCACCAAAGGCCCGTCGGGCAAAAAAAGCTGGCGTCGGCATTTTCGAGCGTACGGCGTCTGGAGCCGCGCATGCATTACCGGGGGCTGCGACAATATCGTACGTGGGATTTCATTTCAGGGATACCGCTGCCCCCCCCCCCCCCCTTTAAGGAGTACTGACACGAAATTTCAAAGCTGAGATAACTATGTAAAATGCTTCTTTTTTATCAGGAGATATCTCCCAGCAAGTTTCAACAGCAACCGTTCGGCGGAACATATTTTAAATCCGTTTTAATCTTCGCCCGCCCTTGAAAGCCCAGAGCGGGCCAGCATGACATCATCTGCTACTTGCCCCAAACTGCCGACGTCGGGGCTCCCGGGACGAAACCGGCGCGCTGGCAGTGGTTGGCCGGCGCTGCTCCGGCATGTGTACACGTCATGGTTTTGGGACTGACGTCATGCTCCCGGGAGCGTGGGGATGGTGAAGACCTCGGCCGGTCTGGGCGCGCGCGCGTCCAGAGCGGCAGCGGTACGGCAAGAATGGTGACGTCACGTGATACCTCCTGTCATGGCGGCGGCTCGGCGTTAGTTTTGTCGAAACCGAAACTGACACGAAAAAACGACGCCATAAATGAATGTTTCCGCTGCGCTCGACCGTTTAATACGTCATTCTATGATTAGTGGGCTGGTAGGCACGCATAGCAGCGAAAAAAACGTAACACGAAAATTTCGTTTCAGTACTCCTTCAACCCCAAGAAAGGAAGAGGAAGCCGACATCCACTTCTTTCTGTTGTGCTGTATCACCTGGCGTACCGCAAGCACACAGCCTCTTGCAGCGATGGGGCCTCCGTTTGGAGCACACACTAGGCCCCGTATTCGTTAGCTTCTGGAGTTTATTCGAGTGGCGAACCTCTTTGTATCTACCTGATGATTTCTCTTCTTGTCCTAGACGTCAAACCACAGCCTTTCTTTGTCGCTTGCAGCGAAATACACGGCAAGAAATGCCATCTTGCTGCACTAGAAAGCACACCACTCGTAACCAATCCTTGAATAAAGTTTCACGCCTGCACGCTCAAGTATTTCTGACTCACATTTACGTTTTCCCTAGCTCCTTCCTCGCTTTTATCTTTGCGCCTCGCAAGTTGTAGTTACAATAGTGAGCCTCTATTTTTGCGCAAGTCGACTCGGCCCCACGTCCGCCCCGTGGACCGAACATACCTTAGAAAAGTAAGAATAGCGTGCTGTTTAGCAACACTACTTGTTCTGAGAAAACGGAACAAAGTAACGTAAACATTTTTCGGAGTTTTCACCTAATGAAATAATTTTTTCCTTGGATTGCCGATACCAATATGTGTCTATTTTCGCAGGGTCTATGAACACTAAAACTCTTGGTTCTTTTATCATTTGGCCTGAACACACACTGTCATTCAACATTACACGCGAATCGTATCGTGAGAAGAAAATAGCGCATGGAACAGTTTTCTTGAATAGAACGGAAATATTATTTATCCCTTGACTGCCGATGAGCTGCTGCCTGCAAGATTAATAGAATTTGCATGCAAATGACAGGAAAAACTCAGTCATCTCGAAAAAGGGCTGACACCGCTTTGTAATAATCTGTTCGCCTCACCGCAGTCTCTGAAACAAATTTTATACGGACACTTGATTGATTGATTGATTGATTGATTGATTGATTGATTGATTGATTGATTGATTGATTGATTGATTGATTGATTGATTGATTGATTGAGTGATTGATTGATGGACTGACTGACTGACTGACTGACTGACTGACTGACTGACTGACTGACTGACTGACTGACTGATTGATTGATTGATTGATATAAAATAAACGGCACTAGTACTCGATTTATTTTCATCCCTCTTTTATCTCTGCAACGCCCCCGCTTGCCCCCGCTTGGTGGAGGCCCCTTCAGTAGAAGTTTGTCCCCTAGCTGAGCTTCATTCTGTCGGGGATTTCTTGACTGCGCCCCCCTGCGCGAGATTACGAATTCATTCGCAATAACAGCCGGAAGCCGTCGAGTGGGTTTTGTAGCCCATCGACCCAAGTCAGAACATGTCCTATTCAGTCGGCTTTGTGGATTAAGAAACCACGCCAATGTATCACATCTCTCGGCCTCCTGCGAAGGCACAAAGCATTCACATCTCAACAACGGCGTAGGCGCGGAGGCTGGATTCGGACAGAGTAATCAAGGTGAGACCTGGCGAGGCAAGCTATAGTTCAGGAGACGATATTTTTTCCAGGGTTTAATCAGCGAGCATAGATGTTTCGGCATGAATGAATGTCAGATTGCTAGGATTACGGAACATTTGAGTAACGACACAATTCCCCGTCTTCTGATTGGTATCATAACTCATGAGGGATTCGGCTCAGCGAACGGGAACCCGCTATACCCCCTTCGTACTTTGCAATGGGCACTCCAGAGACAGCTACAATAGCATCAAAGAATGTCGTTTTGCTTAGTCGCATTGATGAAGTTTACCAGCTTTATTTCTTTCCCACCCCCTGTTTTGCAATATACACATGTGTCTTAAAACTATTGCTAAGGGCATCGAGGATTTGTGTGAATCAGTAACTGGCGGCAACGAAAACGCCTTTACGGTGGACACTTGAGACCGTAAACAAGGTGGAAAAACAGATTCCCGGTACATAATATATCTTTCTTTCAAGAAACCATGAAAATTCAATTTTAATCACTCCAGCATATGTATGCTATCCTGGCCACCGAATACAAACGCCTGCAAATATTTTACATAAGACGAGAAATCATATTTACTTATTGATTGATTGATTGATTGATTGACTGACTGACTTACTGCTTGGGTGCTTTGAAGGCGAAAGCCTGGAAGGCTATTCTGACGGGTACCTTTTAAATCACGTCCGTCCGTCTACACAGCAGCCACGCTATTTTGCTGTCTTGATCCCTCTTAATCTATGGTGGTCTACTTAATAGCGCCTTATTCGATTTTATTCCACCCCAATCCATCTTAACAAATATTAATTCATCTCAACCCCCCTTCATAATTATTGCCATAAATCACCAAGCAATGATTCGTATACTTCGCATTATCTTTTATTGAGTGTCCTTATTCATGGATTGGAATGCATCAGGCAAGCTTTATCAGCTGTCAGCTCCGGTTGGGAAGGTTTATATTGCTCCACAAGTGGCTGCCTTTGACTTTACCTGCTATCGGAATTTCTTTTCTTCCACTCCTAGATGGGGCATTCGAATTCGCGCAGCCAAATAAAATCTTTAACTCACATAGAGGCGTCACAACACAAATTCTTACTATTTCATTTCCTTTTTTTTGAATTAAAGCACGCCACCAATGGTGTCTGTTGACTATCATCAGTGGCAGCAGAGCTGTCCCTCTAGATTTTTAAATATCGCCATTAACATTTTTGTGTCCTATGGTGATCGTTACAAAGACGAGCTATAGGCAAGAACTAACAAAATCTGGTGGAATAGCGTCTCGTGCCGTTCGGTAGCTGATATGTAACACTTTGAAGTGCGCACGCAACCAATTTATTAGGGAAACTTCGAATGCCACGCACCATCGCAATTCTATTGCTAGAGACTGTCGTCAGCCCCTCTCTGATCTCTTATAAAGCCATTCTGAAACAATTTAAAAACTTTAACCCTTGTGGGAAGAGGGGGGGGGGGGGGGGAGGCTCATTTCTACTCGTATTTTGTCCCGTCTTTAGAGCTCCCGATTCAACTGAACAAAAGGGTTACTCTCCGTGGCCCTGAGTTTGGGAAGTGGACCAAATTATTTCCCTAGATTTCGTATTTTTCGGACGTTAAATTCAGAGGAGCGCACGACGCACATCCTCCAAGACTTACGTTGGCGGCCCCACCAGCTTCTGTGTCAGCCTTATTTTCTTTTTCTAATAATCTTACCGCTCTTCGAGCCACCCGGCCTGAATTTGATACCCCGGATTCGAGTCAAACCTTCTCTGTTTCAGATTTTATTGCTTATCGAACACTTTTTTTCTTTCCGTACTGAATCTACCTCGCCTTACCTTTGCTACTTGCACAAATAAATTGGACTCTAGTCTTCACTTTCCAGTAAAATCGAAAGGCTACGCATCCTACTCACAAGAAAACGTCCAACTGAGTTTGCGATGTCTTGGGCACTTCAAAACTTGAGCGCGGTGGATCTGTCATCCTACGAAGCACAAAATATCTTTACTGTCCTTCGTATTAAGCGTACCGTAGCAGCGAGTTGCGAGGAAAGACAAAAAAGACGTAGTAAAAGAACGTGTATTTGATACGACGCTTTCGCTCGCTTCTTTGCCGTTTACAGTTTTCCGATACAATTCCTGTCCGATTCCTGTTCGTTTCCAAGGACAGGGTTCTTTTATTTTTTCGTTTTGAGACGTTTCGATAATCGATTAAGCACTGCTTTTTTTCGTAGGGACGGCTGTATGCTTGCACAGTGCAGCAGTCGGGGTGGTGGAGAGGGCGGGAGGGGGGGGGGGGGGGCGGCGGAAGGGTTGTGTCTTGAGCTGTCCACGGCGTCGGGGCGCTGAGTGAGCTCACGCGAGATTTGGGTAGGGCGCAGTTCCGAAGGGGCGGAGTGATTGAGAAGGCGCTCCGCTTGGTGAACACGGAGTAAGTGTGCGCTTCCGCACTTCCCCTTTCCCTTCACCATTACCCGTTCTATTCCTTCCTTCCTGCTTGATTACGGATTGCCAACAAGTGCTCCTCACGTTGGCGGGTGGTTGAGGAGACGTGCCAGACGCGAAGCATATTAGCGATCGCCAGCAAAATTTCTGGCAGCGATTTCGCGCAGGTGATTTCGGCTTACGGAAACAGTACAGGTGAAAAAAAAACTGTGGTTGATTCCTCTGTCATAGGAATCAGTAAAACACGAAAGTGAAATGGGCAGCGAAATCTATAGCTGAGTGTGATTTGCGGGTCAGCGGCTGTCTTGTGGGTGTGCTTGGCTAGCGACGTCCTGCTGACGGGTCGCTTTGGCGAAGATTTAGTGGCGTCATTTCCGTGACGGATATGACGTCAGTGAATAACGTACTCTTTAGTACTAAAGGTTGCTTCCCCGCAACAAGACCCTGTGTGCAGGGGTGCACCCTTTACAGGCCGCTTTCTTAGTTGTACAGGCATCACTTCCGTAATGGATATGACGTCAGCGAAATCTTCGTGCATCCGGGAATAAAACGCTTTCGTGTTAAAAACAAATTGATCGCGTGTCGGCTCATTTCCACTACAAATGCCGTGAAAAGACAATATGCCGCCCCTGCCACGTAAAGGCCTCCCTCCTCTCTCAAGCCCACCTCTCACGCTCCTCCCAGGATAAACACGGCGGATGTTCCCTCAAGCCAATTCAATTTTCACGCGCTCACCTTCTTGCGTGCCATTGAACCATTCGTTACTGCAGGACTTGTTGAAATGCCGCCGCGAGCGAATGGCCATGAGTCTAGCCCGGCGCGAGCGCTTGTATTTTTCGGTCAAAACCTTGTTTACAACGACGTCAGACATCAGGTCACGATCTTTCATTCTGGGATGTTATGTTTAGGCTTCAACGTTAGAAGTTACATTCAGGTTGAGCCTTTCGTCATTCGAATCAAAGTTAAACTCTCTGTAGGTCGACTGGCGGGTAGCGGCTGACAATGTTGTACCTCGAAGCGAGATGTTAGGCCTAACGTAGGGCCGTCGCATACCTTGTACTGCGCATCAACCTTTGCGCAAGCGTGTTATAAACTGCAAACGAGAGAGGCTTTCTGCATCCGTGAAGTAGAATTTTCTACATCTGTTGATTTATGCCAACAGCGCTTTTGTACTCAAGACATTTCTTCGACAAGTGTCTACAATAGAGGCATCTGCAAAAATATCCCACGCGAAAGGTTGGGCATATTCGGGCAATACATAAGTGCGCAACCAAGGCTAGTGGCGCGCTCTTAATTAAAAGTGCTCGTCATCTAATGGACTACGTTTAATTACTGCAGGCCACATCCAGCCTACTGCTTTTTGATGCCGCATTTTAGACTGTGCAGCGCGAGATAATAATCAAGCGGGTGACACGCTCATGACGGCGGACTGTGAAAAGTTCGTTGGCGCCGGTTTTAGAACTACTAACAAACACCACATGTAGGCGCAGAAACTTTCTGAAAAGAGGAGGCACAGTGCCCGGCACAAGAAGCTAGACGCAAAAAGCCGTTCTGCATAGAAATTAATGAGAAGCGCAAGAAGTGTAGTCTTACATACTTGTCTGTTTAGCAACGGGTCGGCGGCCGTGCAGGCTTCAAAATTAAGAGCATTGATGCAGACGGTTGCTTCTAAGGCCATGTTCAGACTACCGCTGTAAAAGCCGTATCGTGGTCTATGAACGTCAGAAAAAAAGAAAAACGCCGTGTCACGCAGTTCGGTTGGCTGAGACGTAAAGTGACGTCGTTCTTGTAGGCAAAGCGCGAGGCAGACACAGGACGAGAGAAGAGATGGGACGAGGATGAGCCCTACAAGAATGCATCACCGACAAGCCCAACTTTCCACTCTCGTTGTTCTTAAATTTATTACGTCGGTTGCGGCAACTCTGAACCCGGCCTTATTGAGCTACTTCAAAACACATTACATTACGAGTTTCCGCCAGCAACATTCAATAATCATGAACTATATCATCGTGAACACAACGTTATCAATGCCTTTAAAGGCTGTTTCAAAATGTTGCCTTTTTTGTTCTGAACACCAACGTTACATAGTGACGCTCACACTTGTTCTAGAGATCATTGCGGAAATTAACTACTGTTGATCATACTGTACAGACTCAATTTGAGATTCCCTGGTAATCGTTCTCTTCATGTTTCATTACCATGGCGCGGGAGCGCCTGGTTATATTATTCTGTGTTTCAAGCTGAGCGCCTGTTTGCTCCTTCAGTCGTATGCCGCGCGGAGCAATCGTGTTTTATAGGAGCAGGGTGTAACCTTTTACTCGTAAACGTAGACTGTTCTTGTTTGATCGACAACCCTCTCAATGTACTTGCGTGCTTCTAGGAAGGAGTGGCTTCCCAGATAAAGACGCGCATAGCGAACGCCGCGAAATTTGATTCGCCGACAATCGTCTGTGAACGTCACACTTTGATCACTGCCCCTTTGGCATTAGTATTTACACTTACTTTCTTTTTCGAGGAGGAAATATTGCTCTAATGAACTTGACTTCGTAGAAGGGCGTTGAGGGGTTCTGTGCTGCACTGCAGTATACATTATTTACCTCTTTCTTTGCCTATTTTTTATTACCGAGGTATGGTTTGAATCTCTCGCATACCCCCCATGCAATGTGGATGGGTTTGCTGCGCAAGTGTACTTAATGTAATGTTGACCTTTCGGTTGTCTTCCAGATGCTCACTGTCATTTAATCAATTTCATAAAATATACCCTCTGTAATGCCCTACGGGCCCTGAGGGTATTCTAATAAATAAAAATAAATAAATAAATAAATAAATAAATAAATAAATAAATAAATAAATAAATAAATAAATAAATAAATAAATAAATAAAAATAAATAAAAAATAAAGTAAATAAATAAATGAATAAATAAATAAATAAATAAATAAAACTTCACCTGACGTTAAATTTCAAGCTCCATTCCATTCCCCCCTAAAAAAAAAACAAACCAATTGCTGACTTTGTTTCTGTACAGGTACAAATTCTTCCTTTTCCAAAGAACAGCGTACTCTGTCATTTTTCTTCCGATGAATGGTTAGAAACGTTACATTCTGTCGGTCCCTCGCAGACCTCTACGCGTACCGTGTCTGTGGGCCTGACGGAGAGTGGCTGTGGGGGAACTGGACCAACTACACAGACTGCATGAAGATCCTCGACAACAAGGTACGTCTGAGAAATTGCTGCCTGGGCAATTGACCAGCCTTAACAGGGAAGTTGTGATGTTGGGTGAGCCGTTCCCGTGATGCCACATGCAAATTTTTAGAGGCCACGTCTCGAGGGACGTCTTGTTGTTGTTCTGCAGCCCACACTACGTCTGCTATCGCGTCTGGAATTATAAATTGTTCTCTCTCACGCACACGTCTTTTGTTCTTCCAACAGCGAAGCTGTTGTAACTCGAGCCTTTTCGTTCGTCTGGTCAAGTTCGGGCATCACGCAGAGCCAGGAGCAGGTATGATGATGATGATGACGATGATGATGTTGATGATGATGATGATTATTATTATTAGTGGATCTCCCTTTGAACAGGGGCGTCGGTTGTCTGCAACCGACTTGCCTGTTTTATTACGCGTACTTGCCCTACTCCTAGCTAACCTAATGGATTTGCTTCCTTCCTCCCCATCTCCCCCTTACCCCTGCTTTAAATTCTCATCGCTCCCACCCCTATTTTTCCTCCCCCCGCTGTTCTAAATTCTCATCCGTTTGATTACTCCGCTTGCGTACCCATCCCTTCCCTACTTTTCTTCCACCACCACTCCAGTCGCCTCTTCGTCACCTCTATGGCTTTCAAGTTCAGGTTCCCCCTCGCCCCAAATCCCAAAGCCTCCGCCAGCGTCATTTCCCCCTCCCTCCGCGGTGGTCCTATCTCTGTGCAGCCCCTGACAACATGGTCTATAGTTTACCGATCACTCCCGCAGCATGCACATGTTTCATCCTGCTGCCTGTAGATGCCCGTGTATGCCCGGGTTCTCAGGCACCCCGCCCGTGCTTCGAAGAGCAATGCACCCCCTCTCGTATTGCCACAGAATGCTTCCTTCTAAATTTCCAGTTCTCAATTTCAGTTCCAGTTCCAGTTCCCAATTTCCAGGTTCCCAGACCCGCCGGCGGTCTCTACCGGTGGGTCTGAGAACTGCCTCGCCGGCGGTTCCCAAACCCACCGTTAGAGGGCGGAGTGGTCTCACAGGGGCAGGGTTCTCGCCCTCCCGCTAGGTGAGGGAGATGCCAGGGAGCCTTCTACCACTGTTGTTTAGCTGCACGTTCCTTTTCGGGAACCATATAATTTGCGCGGCGACGGCGCTGCCGTTCTCTGGCTAGCGCACGTTGACACTCGAGCCGACATACGAAAACGTCAGCTGCACTGTTTCAACACATTCCACACTGTGTAGAACTGGGTTAAATTTTTTCTCGCAATGACACGAAATTTTCCTCACCCCTTTTTTCACGTCAACTGACTTGTTTCGCTCCTATACCAAGCCGCCTTCACTAGGAACAAGAAATCACATCAAACATTGTTGAGAACAGCGACTTCAAATATTTGGGGAATAATATTCTGTGATAGAAATGACTGCTGGGCAGCACCTCAGGCAGGTGTATCTTAT
Organism: Haemaphysalis longicornis; assembly: GCF_048455015.1. NCBI lineage: Eukaryota > Metazoa > Arthropoda > Arachnida > Ixodida > Ixodidae > Haemaphysalis > Haemaphysalis longicornis. Next base: position 56,738,879 of record NW_027526335.1, read on the forward strand.
ATACGATCTTCAGATACAGTTCGAGTAGCTTGTTTTGCATCGTATGATCAATGAAAAATGTGCTTTAGTAGCGGTATCGAAAATATCGCGTTTATTTTATTTTATTTTCTACCTCAAAATACCCGCCAACTGAACGTAAGTAATTTGAAATCCCTGATTATTCTTATTTTATAACAAAGTGTTAACGCTCATGACCAGCAGCACAAACAAAAACTCGGAACAAGAAGAATGGGGATGACCGAATCTGCCTAGCTCCTGAAATTTCGTTGGGAAAACACAGTTCATTTAAGCAAGAATGGGGGTAGTTATCAACCGGTACCCCCCCCCCCCTCTTCCTTTATTCGTTCCAAAAGCTCGAATGCTTATCAAACACAAACGCTTACACTTACGAATTGTCTATAGGAAAGCCAGCACAGGCATATTTTCCAGATGCAGTTACAGTTTGTAAACAGCGCCTGTGTCGACTCCGTCCACTCTACTTTCCCCATGCTTCTAAAGCAAAAGCTTTCATAGTGGGATCGATGTAGTCCGGTCAAAAGACCGGTTGTTTGACCGAAAGTGCTGACAGGATCCCTAGACACACAGCGCGTGCATGAAACCGCACTTCTATTGTGTCAAATTCGTAGGGGCGTTTACTTTGTGCGCGAAAAATCGTCGCATGGGTTGGTTTTTCGTTTGCGATTTGGTACTTTGAAGGTTTGCCGATTGATTGGACTCACTTTCAGTGAAGGTTAGAGGCACTTTTAGCGAAGCTTTTGACGTACTTTTGACGCAGTTTCCACGTGAGAAAGCTTTCGCGCTTCTCCCAACTTCCTTTAGGAAGAAATGATAAAGCTTTTTATTCGTGCTGGCCATCATGACCATTTTCCAACTCGTCCTATTCGGGGCCCAATTTAAGTGTAATGCAGCCGTTTTCATTGAAATGTACCGTAAAAATATACTCCTACGCAGGGGTGCGCCTCCTCTGACCCGGGAGCGGGGACATTAAAGAATGCGGAGCGTCCCCTCTTTGTGCGCCCACACAGGCCACCGCCTATTCCAATTCAGCCCATTCTGCGGGCCCTGGAGCCTGTGATCCGATGCCGTACCTGTCTGCGTACGAGGCGTTCTGGGCAGCTGGTGTGCTCAACTCACTTCTTTGCGGCCAAAAAGATTCATTCAACCTGCAAATAAATGCGCATATGTTATACAAACACGCGCAGGAAACTCTATCAGGAAGAAATCCATTCAGGAAATCTCTTCACGGGGACTGTTACATAAAATTTCTCCAGCTAGATAAGTGGACCTTCTGAGCAAATAGAAGAAAAGCAGAAAGTTGCAAAGTGCCTAAAAATATGGCGTTTACCGAAGTTCCTGCGAGAGTTCTTCGGAGTTGGGAGAGTTTACGGCGCCTGGATGAAATATTGAAAAACGTATGCACCGCCCGAAATCGCCGTGTGCTCCCGCTAATGTAGGAAGGGCGGCAGCACGGGCGTCACCCAGTTGGGATATGCATGCTTCAAGAGCACGCTACGGCGAACGATGCTTGAATGATGCGCTCGAGCAGCGAGTAGTTTAAATTTGGGGAGTTGCCTTTAAGGCGTTAAAAAGTATTCTGCGCCAATGACTTCTTCGCGGAAAATGCGGCATTCTCTACTTCTATTGGTGCTCTACAACGTTGCAATTGCAATACGCAGTTGAGATTTCTCGTTTAAAATTTAATTGTTACATACGAAGCACATCTTGGCGTACCCCTTAAGGTCACCTGGCGTCCTATTTCTGGCGTCACCTTGTTGGAACGGGTTACAATTACCGCGGGACCCTATACCGTTGCCAGAGTGTTTCTGCAATAACAAAGAACCCGAATGGGAGGCTAGTATAACTCGCACCTTTCCATGCAGCTTGCATTGGTGGGTGCGGTTCGTACATGTCAGCAGTGTTTTGTGCAAAGCAAACCTTAGGCCTATTTGCGGCATATGGTAAGTACATAAACAAGAATACCAGCACTCGTTTAATTAAAAATGGATATTAGATCAGTTTGTCCGAAATACAAATGAGTAATAAATTAGTAATACTGCCTGTGGAAAAATTGTACGAAAACACAAAACCCGATTAACGCTACATTGATATATATTGGTATTGGGAATTGTTCGTACTGTTGTTCCACGGCCGGTATTAATGTATGTATATATATATATAGTAAGGAAATTAGGGGCTCGTTGAGAAAATACAGAAAGATAGGTCGGCAGTCTAGAACGCCAAAGGAGGCATAGGGGTGTGGTTAGGCTCTTTTTTTTTACTACGGTTAATGAAGTTAACTTTTTTTTAAATATACGGAAGAAAGAAAGAAAGAAAAACACGCGCCCAGAGTGGGGACCGAACCCACGCCTTTCGATTAGATCTCGAATGCCTTACCAATTCGGCTATCTGGGTGACTGTGTTCTCCTTCACTTTCGGCAATATTTATATTTACTAGAAGTGTATCTGACGCTTGAGGGTGGTAGCCAGCGCCACTCTGGCTACACGTCCCGGGTGTTGAAAAGAAGGTCCCCTTCTCCCCGTGTAGTCAGAGTGGCGCTGGCTACCACCCTCAAGCGTCAGATACACTTCTAGTAAATATAAATAGTATAGAAAGTGAAGGAGAACACAGTCGCCCAGATAGCCAAATCGGTAAGGCATTCGAGATCTAATCGAAAGGCGTGGGTTCGGTCCCCACTCTGGGCGCATGTTTTTCTTTCTTTCTTTCTTCCGTATAATTAAAAAAATGTTAACTTCATTAACCGTAGTAAAAAAAAGAGCCTAACCACACCCCTATGCCTCCTTTGGCGTTCTAGACTGCCGACCTATCTTTCTGTATGTATATATATATATATATATATATATATATATTATATATATATATATATATATATATATATAGATATGTAGCGAATCAGAATAGGAAATGAGGGACTCGTAGAAATAACACAGAAATAAGGATTGGCAGTCAAGAAGACCTCGGAAAGCAAAGGGGAGGTTGTGGTAGGCCATTGAAACAGATCAAGAATTTGGAATAAAAGAAAGAAAGCGAAGAAAAAATGCCCGCCAGGTGGGATCCGAACCCACGACCTCCAGAATACCGGTCTGGTGCGATAACCACTACGCTACCGGCGGGGCGATTTTCTCCCCCGCTTTCTGGGGTATTTATGTCAATGTAATTTTGTTCCTGTGCTTGGGGGTGGTAGCCAGCGCCACTCTGACTTCTCGGGGTGAAGGGCACCTTCTTTTTATTCCCCGCGCCGTGACTCGAGTGTCTACGACATGTCGAGAGTGGTCAACCAGCGTTGAACCCTTTTAAGCTCCCTATGGCACCAATACTGCCAGAACAGAGGCCCTCGCTATGCATGTAGCGAATCAGAATAGGAAATGAGGGACTCGTAGAAATAACACAGAAATAATGGCTCCCGAGCTATCTAGGCCTCTGGCACAACCAGACCTTGTCCCGGCGTTCTGGACAGCCTGCTCATCAACCCCATTATAATATATATATATATATATATATATATATATATATATATATATATATATATATATATATATATATATATATATATATAGGAAATGAGGGGCTCGTTAAGGAAATACAGGAAGATAGGTCGGCAGTCTTCAACGCCAAAGGAGGATAGGGGTGTTGTTAGGCTATTTTTTTACTGCGGTTAGGGAAGTTAAGATTTTTTTAAATATAAGGAAGAAAGAAAGAAAGAAAAACACGCGCCCAGAGTGGGGACCGAACCCACGCCTTTCGATTAGATCTCGAATGCCTTACCAATTCGGCTATCTGGGCGACTGTGTTCTCCTTCACTGTCTGGGCTATTTATATTTACTAGAAGTGTATCTGACTCTTGCTGGTGGTAGCTACCACCACTCTGACTGCACGGGGAGAAGGGGACCTTCTTTTCAACCCCCGGGGTGTGACACGAACGTCTACAGCCTGTCATGAGTGGGTAACTGGCGGGAAACCCTCTTATCAAGGCATCAAGGCATCAAGGCATCAAACCTTGACATCAAGGCTGCCAGAACCGAGACCCTCGCTAGGCTTTCGCAGAATAACATATAGGAAATGAGGGGCTCGTTGAAGAAATACAGGAAGATAGGTCGGCAGTCTTCAACGCCAAAGGATGATAGGGGTGTTGTTAGGCTATTTTTTTACTGCGGTTAGTTAAGTTAACATTTTTTAAATATAGGTAGGGAAGAAAGGAAGAAAGAAAAACACGCGCCCAGGGTGGGGACCGAACCCACGCCATCGAAATGCGTGGGTTCGGTCCCCACTCTGGGCGCGTGAATTTCTTTCTTTCTTTCTTCCTTACCGCACAGTCTATATCGCTATTAAAATAAGAAAATACCCAAATCTTTCGTCCAAAATGCCCTAAGACCGACGCGAAATACCAGCTGCTTTAATCGTAAGGGATGGCCAACTCCTGAAAAAGTTATACAAAGGTTTAGTATGCCCTTTGCCCCAGAATTTGTGCTTGTATTCAAATTAGTCCTGTTCCTGTTATACATTTTCAATGAGAGAGAAACATGAACCGAGATAAGGAAATCGGAAACCATCCTCTCTCGAAGGGGAACATTACGGAGAAAGTTTTCGATGAAGCGCCGTTTGTCGAGGTATCAAGGGCAGTTGGGTAACATGGCTCTTGCTTTTACTTCGATACCACTCATCGATGCTAGCACAAATTTCTTAAAAACCAAAGTTACATGGTGAGCCTTTTTGTTTATCAACCTTTTTGTCGTCCCGTTTATTCCAAATAAGTACACTGTCAGAGTGTTTCATCGTATACGTACCCTTCCTGCGCCTCTTAAATTTTATAAAAAAGAGACCCCACTCATGTGCCTCACCAATGCAACTCATCCAACCACCTTTCATGCATTGATTTAACCTTAGCAAAGAGGTACTCTCTTTGAAGTAACCAATGATGTGGTTAAACGCATTTCACATGTCTCTGGTTTTACTGTTTGTAGAGCCACGTGCGTGAATTCAAGTGACTTCGCATGGATAATCGCTGTGGGTGCCGTTTACAGCTTCACTTTCCAGTCACCTTCACAGGGTCGATTGGCGTACATTTTTTTAAAATATTTTTGATTGCAACTGATCATCGCTAACTTTAATTGGCACGTGCAGCGCACTAATTTGATATTTATAATCTATGGGTGACCAGTGGCTTCCAGTTCGTCTTGTCGCGAACCGAAACTTCCTGAACCTAATAAGGGTAGCGTCCTGTGCACGTTGGTACTCCTTTGTTAAATAAAATGATTGCGCTAAAAAGAAGGACACGGACGGAGTAAGGACAGACACACGCGGCGCAAAAACTTCCTGAGACGCTATGTCACCATGTTCACACACAGCCACAGCCAGCTGTTATCTGCCAGTTCAACTTCAAGTATGTGTACGTGACCAGCCACGTGTATCGAGAAGCTTCACGATTCTTCGTCAATAGAAAACGTACAAGGCATGTGCAACCAAGGCTTTCTAAAGCGGGTATTGCTGCGTAGGCGAGAATCGCAAATACATGGAATAGGGTCTCTTCGCATATCCGTCCATGTGGGGGTCCACCGAAAACACTCATCTCTAGGCGTATGGGAGGAGAAGGAGGAGGAAGGGTTCTTGTAAAGTAATGCGAATGGGTAACAGCCTGAGGCTGTCGGTTTGTGAAAACGAGGCCCCTCGCAAGTGCTTAGAACGTGGTTCTACTCTCGAAGCAGGCCCCGTCGCGCCGCCGTGCTTTACACACTAAAAAATATTCTCTGGTTTTACTCTTATGCAGCCTCTGCTTATATTCAGCGGTCAACATATCAGGGAAATCTACAGGGGCACAAAAGTGAATTAATCGAAATGTTATGTTCCCAGTCTACCTGTATTGTACAGTTTATTTGTTTATTTATTTATTTAAAATACCTCACAGGCCGGAGGGCATTGAGTGAGGGGGGTTACATGAAAAAACATAAAAACATGAAAATAGCAAGTAGCCCACGCAAGGCATAACAGATATAAAATCCAGGTAGGCACACTGTTGGAAATTAACGCAAAGATATATCATGGTTCCACACAGGCAAATCAAATCAAAGAAGACATACAAAGCTTGCAGCAAAATTTGAGAAGAAAAAAAGTGTGAATTAATTAACATAGTTTGGCTATACAATGAACATATGAAGCGCATAAAGGAAACTAAATACAAGCAACAAAATAGGGCATACATTAAAAAAAAATTGAAAATGGGTCAAAACCTCTTGCCTACTGAAACAAACAAGGTGATGCCGTTAATTATATACTGTTAAAATGATCGTGAAGGAGATGGAGAAATTTTTCCTGATTGTTTTCGGAAGCAATGCTGTCGGGAAGGCTATTCCACAAGCGAATGGCAACAGGAAGCGCAGCGAAAATAAACGAATGTGTGGAACCGTATAAGCGGAAAAACCTAATTTGTTATTTATACTTTGAGACGTGTTGGATGCGATCTGGATAGGCAATGTGGAACGAGTGCCGTCATAAACATATTTGTGCAGCAAAGATAAAAGAGCGATATTACGGTGCTGAACCATAGGCTGAAGTGAATGATTAAGCTTTATTTGTGTTAAGCTGGAATGGTGGCTGTAATCTCGTGCGATGAAACGGGCTGCCCTGTCTAGGACTGATTCAATGATGTCGATGAGATAGATGGGATGCGGGGACCAAATGGATGATGCGTACTGCTCGAGTTGCGGGTGAACAAATGTCTGATAGGTCAATTTGCGAATGCTCGAAGGGGAATTACTAAGGTTACGCCGTAAATATCCCAGTGTCTTCGATGCTTTAGCATAGACGGCTGTAACATGGGATGACCATGAAAGATTTTTTGTTAGGTGAACGCCCAAATATTTGTACGATGGTGTATGCAGCAATTCAATGTGATTGGCGTTGTATGAAAAATGTGAGTTGACGCGCTTACGGGTAAAAGAAATTACCTGACATTTTGATACATTTAAAGCCATTAACCAAGTGTTACACCAATGACAAATCAGGCTGAGGCCGTTTTGAAGCGCTTGATGGTCGTTACCGTAGATAATGCAATCATCAGCGAAAATGCGCATGGGAGAGGAAATATTTAGTGGCAAATCGTAGATGTAAATCAGAAAGAGCAAAGGCCCCAGAACTCTGTCCTGGGGCACACCTGACGTCACGTAAGCAGAGATGAAGCAATATTGTTAACTAGTGTGAACTGTTGACCCTTGGAAATAAAATTTCGAAGCCATGAATAGTGTGAAGGAGTCAATTCGAAGGGTGGTTAATTTTGTGATAAGACGACAATGGGCGACACGATCAAAAGCTTTAGAGAGCAGTTTACCCCTATAATAACTTCTTTCAGTAATCCGAGAAAGCCGAGAGCCTTGTTTATCTATAACGGTCAGCAGAACAGGAAACACCATGTGCCGTTCGGGGCCACCACGCTAAAATGGTTTGCAATGTGTTTGCATACTATCTCAGAGCCTTCACAATTCTGATTTTCCCCCATTGCGCCTTCAAGGTCACCTTTTCGTTTTATTTTTTGTGCCCTGTTTGTACACACTCTAAGCCTATAACAGACTTACACTTCACAATAGACTACCCCATAATTCTCCAGAATTGCTGATATAATTTCGTCTCTCTCTCTCTCTCTCTCTCTCTCTCTCTCTCTCTCTCTCTCTCTCTCTCTCTCTCTCTCTCTCTCTCGCTTGCTCGCTCGCTCGCTCGCTCTCTCTCTCATCGTTTCTCCTGTTTTGTGTGGGTGTGCGGGTGTTCGTGGGGAGGGGAAACTGCGAGTTACGGCCCTCGCAGTATGGAGCTACATAAGACCGAATTCCGGCTACCTTTCTGATTGTGCGCAGCTGAGTAATTTTCTCGATCCAAAAACCTCACGGAAGGAAAAAAGACAGGCAGAATAAGAAGAGTTGCAGAAAGTTGAAACAAACTTTACGGGAAAAGGACCGATGCAAGAAGCTCAAAATTTGTACGCAGCGAGAGCAGGTGGCGTAAATCTTCGGAATATTCAAATATTCCACACAAAGCGCTTAACGAGCTAGAGTTCCCGCAGCCGCAGAAGCCGCCACTAACTTTTTTGTTATCGCCAGTTTACGGCTGTCATTTGGCTCCTGTGGAACAACCTGCTCCGCTAATGCGAAGTCCGCCGTTCTCAATCGGCTCGTACGCGCTTTCCGTTAGCCCCTGGAGAGCGAAGCGTGCTGCTACATGGGAATACATTACAATTCATTAGAAGTGGGGCAGAACGCGTTTCGAGAATGCATTAGGATGAGGAGTTTCCCTATCAGAATCAGCGCGAGGGGGAGAGGTGCGATTTTTAGCAAGTTAGTTTGCCTGGTCGGATAGGGTTTATCGAAGCTGAAATTGCCGGCATAGAAATAGGTAATTATGCCTAATGGTTGGAAAACATGGTATTTGCGGGTGTAGTAACAGCATTGCACAGTGTTTCTAAAGATTTCGCCTGATTATGTGCGCGTGTGCGTGTGTGTGTGCGTGCGTGCAGCGAGCGTGTGCGTGTTTCGCGTGCGTATGCGTGTGTGTGTGTGTGTGTACGTGTGCGTGTGTGTGTGTGTGCGTGTGCGCGCGTGCGTGCGGGTGCATGCGTGTGTGTGTGCGTGCTTGTGTGCATGTGTGAGTGTGTGTGTGTGTGCATGCGCGTGCGCGTGCGCGTGTGTGCGTGCGCGTGTGCGCGTGCACGTGTGCGCGTGCGCGTGTGCGCGTGCGCGTGTGCGCGTGCGCGTGTGCGCGTGCGCGTGTGCGTGCGTGTGCGTGCGTGTGTGTGAGTGTGTGTGTGTGTGTGTGTGTGTGTGTGTGTGTGTGTGTGTGTGTGTGTGTGTGTGTGTGTGTGAGCCGTCATGCGCATGTGCGAGTTACTTTCATATGTGTTCATGGTACCATCACTCTAATCTGATGTAGCAAGGCGAACGGCTATACTGGCTGACCTCGCCCGCCCATAAATCTCTCTCTCTCTCTCTCTCTCTCTCTCTCTCTCTCTCTCTCTCTCTCTCTCTCTCTCTCTCTCTCTCTCTCTCTCTCTCTCTCTTCTCGATTACTGAGGACGTCAAAATTCACGTCGGGTGATGGACGTTCTTGCACTACACTCATAGAGGTTGAATTGAGCATTGGATTAGATCCCTTGAGTGTCTTGATCGTTTAGTAAAGCCCGGTACCTATATTTTGCTTCAGAAGCTGTGTGCATCCCTGAGAAAGCTAAATTGCTTTCAACAACCCGCCCACCGAGCACACATAACTCACTGTGATGGGGCCTTGAAAGGACATTTCCGTGTCCCCTCTGGGCAGTTGGAACCACAAGGTCCCGGCGCCTGTTGTCGCTTTTCCTTCGTGGTGAGTTAGGCGCCCTCAGTGGGCGGTCTTTTGACAGCAATGTAGCCTTTACAGTACTTGCACACAGCTTCTGAAACCAACTATAGATGCTTTTGGTATAACGCCTGCAACAGAATGGCAGCCCTCCCGTTCACGAATCCAATGCATTCTTTAAAAGAATAAATAAAAAGGTAAGTCAAACCATGGTACAACAAAGGCCTTTGGAATGCAAAAATGAAGGATGTAGTTCATTACAAATAACTCAGTCTACTGGTTAGCAGCTTCTCGAAAACCAGTTCGAAATGAGGTGCATAATTAATTTGAAATGTGAAGCGTGCAGCAAGACCTCTATAAGGTAACAAAAAGGCACTAGATCTGGTAGTAAAACCAAAAGTGTATATTGAACACAATTGTGTCCAATATACACTTCTACTGTGTACAGAGGACTCTGGGGCTAATTTTTCCAGAGGAGAGGGGGTGAACAAAAAATAAGAAAGCTTAGATAGGTCGGAAGACCCGCGAAATGAAAGATGGCAGATGTATTATGTTTAATAAAGAAAAAAACCTATGCATGGATGGGAAAAAAGATATAATACGGTACGGTACGACAACTTTATTGATAGGGCCTGCAGACGGCTTGTCACCCTGGTCTTGTTAGGGTACTTGGCCGTGACGTGGCCTTGACGTCGTCTCGGTTGGTGTCGCCTCTACTTCGTGCGCGGCCCCGCTACTTCCTCGGGTCGACCACGCCTGCCCCTGGTCTGGGGCGGCAGTCTTCCCTCGGTTTCGCTGGGTCGCTGCCTTTCGAGTGCAGCCAAGACCTGCTGGACGGCCTGGGAAGATATAATAGAGAATATTGTACCTGAAGTTAGGCGACACATGCTTAGTTGAGACGCCATACGATTCGCAAGACAGGCGGTTTATGTGAGACCACAAGAGTAACAAAATTGATATTGATAACCGGGACGAGAAGTCCATGAGGTTTAATGAGTGTAGCTGAGGGGACTTCGGAGACTCATTCGAGTTATAACCCTGGTATTCTGAGTCCTTCCTACTACCCAGCCTCCGGTCGAGAAGGCCTTTGAAATCGATTTCCCCATGCATAAGCATTGCTGAATCCTCCCCTCACACGATTGGAGGGAGCAACTGGAGTGGAGGACGGACTCAGAATACGGCCATAAGAATGCATCTAGTTCAGGTGTCATCAAGGCAGCCGGGGGTCATTCGAAGAGGTCTTCCTCCAGTGATGAACATCAAGGGTCTAACGATTAAGCCAAAATTACCTCACAACACACTCTCCTGTCTAATGTCGGTGAAAGAGCTCTGCGTGGAATCCAGGGAAAAACGTCATTTCTTCGGCTTCTCTATGTTTTAACGGTTACCGTCATTCCAGTCACTCCCTGTGCCCTATCTAGACACTTCACATTGGAAGGTTGTAAACGCAGAGACCCGCATTCATAGACAGAGCTTCACGTTTGCTCTTACCTGCAGCTTGGGGAAGGGGGGAGGAGGTGCCGGAGGGCAACGAATGCTCTACCAATAAACAGTCACAAAGGTGGTCTCTTTTTCTCTTTTTGATTCCCAGCTGTCGTCGGTGGCAGAGAAGACAGAGGGAATACATTTAAGGGGGACGGGGATGTTAGACTAGCCGTTGCGCCTGGAAGGATTTTTTTCGCGATCTTCTATACGTAGGCTTTTCGGGAAGAGGAGGGGGGGGGGGGTGTAGAGGGAACGCAAGCGGATGAGCATTGGGGGCACCGACTTTGACTTCGGCACCCACCGCCGGGACGGGCAAGGGCCATTGTTATTGTTATTTGGTTTTTGCTTGCTTTCTCCGGGGCCGGTTATGCGACGTCCAAGAAAGTCCGCACTTTTTTTGCGGCCACATGTAATCTTGCAAGCGCGATGCTTTTCTTGCGTGACCTGTGAAATTGAGCTTGGATGATCGACGGTTGGACAGATCGGTGGCATTGGAACAGAGTCAAGCTATAGCTTAACCCGTGGTCAATCTGTTTTCCCAGGCACAACTCTCTCTCTCTCTCTCTCTCTCTCTCTCTCTCTCTCTCTCTCTCTCTCTTAATTTAATGGGACGCCGACGAGCTCGTGAACACTGCATCACGTTATCAGGATGAAGGTTTTAGTGCATCACACGTGATAATAGGTTTTTGGTCCTTTTTTCCTTTTTGTTTAAAGGTAAAAGGCGATAAGCGAGCCGTTTCCCTCACATTGTTGCAGTCGCATAATTTGGGGGATCCCGGCCACGACAACACTATCGCATTTGCGAACTAGATGTTACACCCGGCCAGTGCCTATTAAAGCGAAGGTTTTTTATGTGTTTTTATGTCTCACTGGTGGAGTATGACACGCGGAAAGCGCATCGCAGGAAAGCCAACTTTTTTTAACTATGCTGATGATTGGGGGTGGGGGGGGGCGATGGGTGAAGAGAAAGAAAAAATGCCTCCCGTGGCCGGAATCAAACCTGGTTCCCACTCGTTATGAAGCGGACGTCTATCCGATTGCGACGTTCGGACACGGTAGAAGCAGTCTGGATTTGAAGAGGGGTGCATGGACATACAAAATTACACAGAAAGATCATGCACCCCTCCGTCTAACGACGACGATAGTTAAACACGAAGCTTTCCTCGGGCGAAATCGAGGGGCGAAGGGTCAGAGTCAAAGCCGCTGCGATCAAAAGTCTAAACTTTGTGCTAGTCAAGGTCACAGCTCAACGAGTCAAATTCAAAACTCACACGACAACCAAGGAATCCCTCACGAGAAATTTCGCTTGGCGTTCCACCAGCGCCGTCGTTACACAGAGGGGCGCATAATTTTTATATTCTACGTAAGTTTTCCGTAACCAAAAATTAAAGCCTAATATTCATGAAATGAGTTCTCTTGAAATCAAGGGGACAACAACAGCATCACCGCACATTACGCATACGCACGGTCCCAGTGGCACTTAATGCAGGGGTCGGAAAGGACCTGAATGTTGTCGGTCTTTCTGAACTTCGAAAATAAATCAAGGCTCACGACTTTCACTTCATCGTGACCAAAAGAATGAACATTTTTAACAGCACAATTAAGGCGTAGGTGTCCTTTATACATTGTGCTCATTATGCTCTACCGTAGTGACTTAGTTGTTGTATTTCGTTTTCTTCCATGTCTCTGATGCAGCGAGATATGTCCTCCCTGGCTGTCAGCTACATCCTCCTGCTGTTCTCTCTGCTCTCCCTGATATTCCTGTCCGCGACCATGTTTATCTTCTGCTACTTCAGGTGAGCAACCGTCCTCCTTCTCGTGACACTTGCAGGCGCACGGGCGCCCCAGAGCTCCCACCCTCCATGGCAGCGCACGCCCTGCGAAAGCATTCGGGCGACACGTCGAATCGCTCCAGTACGTGGGATGAATGATGTATAAAGGAGCTCCAAGCGGCGACAGCGCTGTCATGAATTTCGAGCGCCGGCCGAAACTTGTAGAAGTTGAGCTTATCATTTATGCGAGTTTGTTGAACGAATGGACTGGCCGGCTGGTATATCGTTTCGGTTCCCTGCATGTATTTTTTATTTACAACGGCTCTTACTGTCTGGTGTTACAGGCATGAAATGCCTTTCGTAGCACTAAACGCATCTTCATATTTTTTTTTTGTCTGAGTGCTTGCGTGTTTCCTTGCGCTCGTGGATGCAGGACAAATTTAAACGATAAATACATTTGCCTTTTTGTAAGCTCTTCCAACATCCCCCCCGCCCACAATACACGCGCGCACGTATTTTGAAGCGGCCAATTCATAATGGCTGGGATATTTCGCCCCAACTAGATACAGAAATAGAAGACAAACAGCAAGACAAAAAGACACAAGTAGTGTCTCTCCCTGGCCTACACACACGTGCTAACACGTGACGCATATCCGTGCGGGGGACTGACGGCGACTGACAAGGCGAATTTCTTGCTGTATACATCTGTAGATTCACGACGTGGAGTCAAGAAAATGCTAACCGAACGCCGTGGAATTCGCTCCTCAGACTCCCGACAGCGCACGCCATTGTCTTTGACTTCCTTTCGAGGCCTATTTTTTGACAGTTTCTTGCGGAGCGCGAGTTCACTCCAATAAACTTTGCCACCTTCAAAAAACCCCGCATTTGCCTCTATTTTGCGACAATATTTTGCGTTATTTTGCAAGCGAGATCCACAAGTGACTTACTTTCCACTTTCCAACTGAACGCGCCGTAAATTTGGGGCACCATTCAGAACGCCTATCAACGCACTTCTTTCCTACTGCCAACATGGAAGGGTAGCTAATTGTGTCCTAATTACGGCGCGGAAATGAGACAGCCACTCGCGAGAGACGATCTTTGCCGAGGACTGTCGACATAGGAGCTTCCTGTGCCTAATAGGAATCGTGGACCGGAATTCTTATTTTTCTGTTGCATTGTCGCTAATCCTTAATCAGCTCGCAGAGAGCATGGACGGGGCGACCAGCGTGCTCCGGTAGCACGAACTGCACCGTCAGTTCGAATGAAAGCTATTATGCAGCATGTAGTTATGGAAGTTAGCAAAGAGCTGGAAGAGTTGTTTGCTTTGGCGTTGAACTTTCTCATCAACTGCTCTCAGAATACGCATCCTATGGCGCATGCGGTAATCCCCTAACAGACCCATGGAATGCTGTAATAAAACAACTTTGCTTGAGGACTTCAATATTGCTTCACCGCCTTCTTTTTTTTCTTTGTACCTTCGGCTCACAGTCAACAAGTAGAAGGCACGCGAGAATTGGAAAAAAAGAAGCTGTGTTTATTATGGGCGATTCAGTGAAGGTGAGCACAGCTATTAGGAAGACAGGTTAGTGAAATAGCTGCGCAACTCGTATTTTTTTAAAACTTTCTTTGGTGAGAGTTACTTCTGTGCTAGCAATTGAGTTGTTTTACTTCTAGTTTGAACATTTCCGTCGACTCGAGCATACGATCGAAAGTAGCTCCGGCTACAGCCAAAATATATGGTTGCAATCAAGGCTGACATCAGTTTGGAGCTGGAAGTTTTCTTTGTCGGCTGCGGTCTACGCTCAAACGCAAGTGTCCCCTAAAGGCACTTACACAAACATTTACCGAACGTACATTAGCAACAGCTTCCGTTGAACTCATAATGAGTTAGACAGCATTTTCGCGTAGTTTCGAAAATTACCTACGATATACGACCGCAGCGCAGGCCTCATGTCAATATAACTTGGCGGTACGTGCATACGACGTGATTGGTTGTGCAAGAGTGTACCGCTTTCGCGTACTAACGTCGGGATAATCAAACCCGGCCTAAGTGTGGATCATCTTATTCTGAACGCGAACCGGAATTTATTGGAGGTCACGTCAACTTTTCGAAAGCTCACTGTCATTTACACTTTTCTGCTCGAGTTTTTTGACCTATAGTTACCGAGACGTCCAACGTTGCTGATTGCAGTAGCGCTTCCGGGCACGATCTCGGGAGAAGGGGTCAAGGGGGGAGTTTACGCAATTTATTGATTTTTATCGCGTTCTTGGCCAAAGTGCGCCCAGTGGGCCGCCTAACGACTTCGTGATTCATTAGGCATAGGTCAGCAATGCAGTCAAAATAAGAACAAGAGGGGAAGAGGATTATAACCGCTTTAACTGGTGCTGTCCTCGCCTTTGCTCCTGGCCGCGTGGTTCTTAACGAACCACGGGGCTTAAATCTGTGGCACGTTCGCGCTAGGGCAACTTCTTTGTTGTTACTCTAGCGGGAGGTCAAACAACAGCTTGGCCTCTACCCACTTGTTTAGCCCCCTTTGCCTTATTTTTGTCGCGGTCAGGCGAAGGTAAAGACGTTTCTAATCACGAAAACTGTGCAAAAAGAACACAAGCATCAGAGTAAATGTTAAGGCTATATTGATGAGCATTACAACAGTAATAACACCGTTAAAAATCTAGCTCAGTCGGATTGTTTAGAAAACATACCATGTGCTTGCTGTCTTTGCTTGGTACGCTAGCGTAACCGGGAAAACAAGTTACGATAGAAAAACGTAAACGTTAGAAAAATGAGTGATTGATTGCAGGCTTTAAGGCGCAGACGCAAAGCAGGCGATGAGGCGCGCCGTATTGGAGGGCTCCGGGTTATTTGTGACCACCTGGGTATCTTTACCGTGCGCCAAAATCTCGTACCCACGGGCGTTTTTGCTTTTCTCCTCCACCAGGAAAGCGGCCGCCAAGAAAATGAGTCACCCTAATATCGAAGGCATTGCAAGCGCAAATTAAAAAAGAAACGTAGAAAAAAAACCCACCCACATTATCTTTTTATCACAAATAATTTTTGTAGACTACTCATTAGGCTTATCAAAAAGAAAAAAAAAAACCCTGCTAACCTTATTGGAAACTGTAGCCCGCCGCATAAGACCCCGGTGGAGTGCCACCCAACCAGTAAAAAAAATATAAATAAACGTTTTCCCTCCCTCCTCCACGAGCGGCAGTTCTAACGGACTCATTATTTTGTTGTAAAAAACAACAAAAAGTAAATTTCTTCTTAGTTTCAGCGGGCTCTGAGAAATTGACCCACATTTAAAAAAGGGCGCTTTTGTGTATATTATTGAAACTTCAAACTATGTCCTTTTTTTTCCGTGACCTAAACACAAAAACTGCGGGCGCGTGCACGCTTGCATGGATTTCACACTCGCACACCTTAGCGTATGCGCTCCTACAAACATATACACACACGCGTACGTGCAACCGTTTGCGCTAGCACATACATCCATACAGGAAAACACATAAAAACACGCACGCACAAGCGCCCACATGGACGTACGCGCATTAAATATCACGTACGCACGCACACGTAGAAAAGTATACACCCGCACAGATACCCACGGACGGACACCCGAGTGCGCGCACGTACGCATGCCAAGTACGGCTGTAGCGACCAGAGCGGGTCATTCGTAATTACAGGGTAGAACTTACACCGCACTGAGCCGAAAATAAGGGAATGTATGCAACCGCCAACATCATCAGCTGCCAACTTGGCCCATTATCTCGGATACTTTAAATAACTAATGACCTGGTCACTCCCCTTCATTTAACATCCCCGGAAAGCTCATTAAACACATCCGATAGCGGCGTCAACTCCACCTCTTTATCGCGAACGTCGCGACTTTAGGAGCAACTGTGATCAGGTATTACGGCAGTATAATATTACTGCAGCGAAATTACATGTTGCAACATCGAGTGTCGTCCCTGAAATATGTCTCCGCGTGCCTTGTGAGCTTCAATACAAAAGTAGTCTCTCCTCTCCCCTTAAAAAAACGCAGCTTATATTGCCGGCCTTTGGATCTGACTGTTTTCAGCGAGAAGGATAAGGACAGGAGGGAAGTCTTTATTATAACAATATAATGACAAATTATTATTAATGCTTTATTCTAAGGACGTTCGTTTGTTCACTGATACGCAATAAAGTTCCAAATAATTTTTCTTATCAAGTGATCGCTAACGTTATTCCTACTAAGACTTCACCACGGTCTGCAATTTTAGCACGTCTGATGTGTATTGAAGACCCAAGAATGTTCATTCGGCCCGCGCCAAAAATCAGGAGTGATTAACGGGATTATTAAAACAACACCAAGCGTTAAAATGTCCTAGTGTCACTAGATACGGTGACACTAGCATGCCAATAGACGAAGAAAGGCAGAATGCGAAAAGTAGCGAAGTGAATATCTGGTACAGCACATGTCGTCTCACAGAGAAAAAAACAAGTTCCACATCGCCGATGCTATCTTTCAAACGCAATTTCTGGGCATTTCGCTCGGTGGTGTCAGTAATATGTGCGACAAATTGTTCCGCCCGATTGATTGCTACCTCAGTAATGAAATATACGTAAACACAGCGGTGACTTGTTTGTGGTCGTTCGCTGAATCAACCTCAGAAATATTGTAAAAGCAGCTAGAACATCTTGACCAAATAAACTCCTGCCCAACACTACAGCTACGTGAAATAGGACATTCGTGTAGACAACCCATAGCATGGCAGGAATGATTGCGTGCACCGTACTTGTCGCAAAGTAACGGAAGCTGAGAAAAAACCAAATAGCTACGCTAGAAACAAGTAACGCTGTTCCGCATGGTCGTGAGAAGGAACGACGGCAATCGCGAAACGGTGACTGTACACTGATAGCGTGTAAACAGGCCATTTATATGGCGCAGAATTCTCAGTCTTGAGTTGAAATTTATCTACCGGCGCCTATTCGCGAAAAACAAACTTCGAAAGTGTGTCATGGGAAAAAATTTTGTTTGTTTGTTTGTTTTTTTTTTGTTTGTTTGCTTGTTTGTTTGTTTGCTTGCTTGCTTGCTTGTTTGTTTGTCTGTTGTTTGTTTGCTTGTTTGTTTGTTTGTTTGCTTGCTTGCTTGCTGGTTTGTTTGTTTGTTTGTTTGTTTGTTTGTTTGTTTGTTTGTTTGTTTGTTTGTTTGTTTGTTTGTTTGTTTGTTTGTTTGTTTGTTTGTTTGTTTGTTTGTTTGTTTGTTTGTTTGTTTGTTTGTTTGTTGAGATAGATTACTAAGAGGTGAGGGCCAGAGGACGGTGTGCGGGAAGGGTGCGTGTTTGGGGACGCTATGGTGCGGCCCGTCTGGATGGAGGACGAAGGCGATTAATGCAAGGACTGTCTTCTGCGCCTGTTGTCACGTGCGACGAGTGAACTCGAACCATTCCCGGTACTTTGGTGGCCTCAATGGCCAGAAGAAAAAAAAAACCGGAAATGTGCCTCGAAGACTCGGATAAATGCGGCATGTCCAACTGATATGTTCAGCTGTCCTGTTCAGTGTATCCAAATTTTGCATCACGCAGCGATGAAATTGTCCCTGTTTAGAAATCAGCCCTTACACATCCTAAGTATTCTGTCCCCGCCCCACCCAACCCACACCCCATTTTTCGCAGGTCACTACAGTGCTCACGAACCCGCGTGCACGAGAATCTCGTCTTGGCGCTTATGGTGCACGCCATCATGCTCGTGGTGCTCTCCATGCCTGTCGTGCTGAACCCGGACGAGCCCACGCCGTTCGCACAAGTCGTGAGTACCCTTTTACATATCGCCGCTCCTGCACTTCCAGTGAGAACGGATGAGCCGACATTTTAATGCTGCGATGAACTCCAGACAAACTTTCACGTCTTATTGTGAGCTTGGAGCAAACCTTTCCCAAGAGAGTATACCGGATCGACAAAAAGACGTGGGGCGGAATTTTGAGCTGTGTCCATTTTAAAAATGGCAGCATCTCAACGCCGTGGATGATGGCGAGGGTGCCAGTTACGGGGACTCGAAATGACATCCAAGTTGCGCCCCGAGTGACATCCGATTTGCGCCCCGACTTTCATTCGATTTGAGCCGTCAGTTGCACCTTAATTATTCCCTAATTGAAACTGTAACTCACGGCTCAAATCAAATTTCGCTTGATTTTCGCTTGATGGTGGTGTGCTCACGGATGGACGTGGACGGACATTGGGAGGGCCTAAAGAACTCCGCACCGTTACAGGCGAGGGAGTAAGCCGTTTGACTCTCACGTTTGACTCAGGGTCGCAGCCCAATGGGTAAGACGACTGACACTAACTCTGTGTGGTCTACCAGACACAGGCTCGAAAATTCTATGCGCACGGACGCAGATGGACATTGTGTGGTCCTAAGGCGCTCCGCACTTAAAACGGCCATTTTCTGCTGCTCTAGCAGAAGCATCGTGGCGTACCTGCCACTTCCGGTCTCGGCTTCATCACAACCGTGCAATATATTCTGCCACTCATATTCGGAACTTTTGAAACAGACGAATCTCAGTATGCCCTTTATACAGTTGAAATATGGGTGCGGACATTGAGCTTCTTGAAGAGAACCTCTGCAAGGGCTAGGCTAGAGGAAAACTGAAGGAAAGCTACCCGCTCTGCCTGAACACGTTGCCAGGCCAATGTAGAGAATACGTCTGGAATATTTTGAAGTTTTTTTGTCGAATTACACGCATTTTTTCCACGGGATAAATACGTAAAAGACGCGTTTTCCTTGTTCCATCTTTCTTGCTCAATTGGTGGTGGGGCCGGGATGACACAGGCGTCACAGCCTCGCATTTCGGCCACCATTAGAAATATTGCTTTAAAGTGGCCAAACGTCGTCAACAATTAAACAAAACAGAAAAGGGTGAAAAACAGACCCTTGCGGCACATCCCTTTTGGCGCAGTAACGATATGATTACTGGCCGGTTACACGAACATAGCAGCTGCGCATGCTCAAGCAATGGATAAAGCCAAGAAAGAAATTGCATATGTTCTTGGGTGGGGTGACAGGTGTGTGGGTGTTGCAACTACCAAGTGATGTCTGGTGGCGGCAGCAAAAGCGTTGCTTAAGTCAAAGCACGGATCAAACTGTGTCCGACAGTGAACCGCTTCGGAAGACCATCGCACGAACGAAAAAAATCAGTTATAGAATGCCCGGAACAATAACAACAGTGACATGGCATCCTCCTCCTCATCATGATCATCATCGTCATAATTAGCAACACAACCAGTTTGTATCAATTTCAGGAAGATCTATCCCATGTAACTTCAACCACCCGTGCCCTGCATCGACCGAAACCAATCTCGTCTCCTGAGTTTTCTCCTTCGGTAGCCAGAGCTCTTCAAGACATGATGGTATAGTCGGCGCTATATACTCACGAACTGAGTTTAAGTATTATAAACGTTAGATGCGCTCAGCTTAAACAGGGTGGTATTGCATGACACGCCTTGTTCTGTAATTTGAAATGCTTGTTCGTGGTTCTTGGCGTGTAATCAAGAAGAAAAAAACATCAGTCCTTCTGTCCTGCTGACACAATGGGTAGACCTACTCCTGAGCGCCCGTAGAGTCGCAGCTCTATAACCATAAACATCAGCCAACTGTGAGGTTGACAAATCTGTCTACTATCTGTGATGTATATTTTTTGCATTTTGTTGCTCGTATCTGAACAACTTTCTTCTTTTTTTTTTGCTTGAATAGAGCGTATGTTTCGCGTACATGATTTCTCTTTCGAGCCCAAGCTGTTTGCGATTTATCTTTTTTTTTGTTTTACCAAATCACAAAATCCCGGGGGATATAAGCCCGCTCGATCAATGCAAGCGCAGGAAAGGTAAGGAAGAGCAGAAATTATTACAGTTTTGCAACCACCTAATTATAGCTTGCTCGGAAAATAGAGTACAGGTAATTGTCCGAGAGCTCGAAGTTCTATGCTTATGTAATGAACGTAAACTATTTACTTTATGTGCATGCGTGCAATGTTTGGTTTGGCTTTAACCTCGTCCCCAGGTGGCCCTCAGCCGTACGGTTTTCAACGCACGGGGACGTGTTATCGACGTACTCTACTCTTCCATAAACCTTCGTCCGAAAGGGCGTCGCTGGCTAACTTTTTTGGACGGGGCAGACCATGTAATTAGATAATGATAGCTTATTGGTTGTTTCTCGGCCATGGTGCCCTTCGGGCACCAGTTCTTTTTCTCATTGGCTAAGAGTAGACCCAAATTAGCATGAAAATGCGAGAAATGTCCTGCCATGTAACTGCATGCAAAGCAGGAGGCAGGTAGGCGGTGACTACACTGTCAGGCCTCGGCTCATTTCAGATGCATGCCTTGGGACTTAGTAATAAGGCTATCCTGGTCCACCTAGTAGTTTTATTCGCTCGAGTTTTTTTTTGTCTTTTTCACTCCCGGAGAATTGGAAATAGGCGCTGCAAAAACGAGAGATCGACCATGTGCGAAATTTGCCAGAACTTCATATTCTCTGTTGACGACATTAGATGCAATGCCCGAGATAAATGAGGAGACATTTTTATGCATTAAAGCGAAGATTTCTATGCCCCACTAATGGCAACAGTACCGTCTCCAAAACACACTGCAGGAAAGCCGACTTTGCACAATGAGGTTTACAAAACAATGACGATGGTAAGCGAAAACCCACCAAGCGCCTCAAGAAACAAACGCTTCCCGTGGTCGCAATCGAACCTGCGTCTCTCGCGTTATGAAACCGGCGTCTATCCGATTGCGTCATTCCGACACGGTCGAAGCAGTTCGGATTATGGACTTTTACTCAGGTTGCATGGCAAAAAGCTTCACGTTTTAAACGTATTTTTCTAAAAAAAAGGAGATTGGTTTTTTTTGTTTTTTATTTGTTTTTTGCTCCCGTGGGCTGCCCTCTAATAAACATTTGGAAAATTACCATGCAGTGATAATCACAAGGTATCTAAGACTACGCCATACACTGGCAGGGTGGGTTAAATCGTTAAATTAGTATATTATTAGTGTTAGTGGCAGCCTATAATTTCATTATCGTTAACGTTGCGTACGTAGCTATGCAAGAGTAGCTGGTTAATGGGACTGCTGTTGTAAAGTAACCGGAATGAATTGCGGTGCACGTGTAACGCTGACTGCAAGGATTATATCGCTCATTTTACAATGTTACCTACCCACAACACAACCCCTGCCGATGAAGAAACTGTGAAATTGCTGCTAGACGGTTCGAAAATCAGTTTGTTCCGCTAAATCAACAACCAAGGACCAACATCATGCCCGAACCCGTGCTCTAAAAATCTAAACATAAAAAAAAGGTGTTCAAAACGTTCTTCAAGAGGGAAAAAATCCGTGACACACAAACTTGAACAAACTCAAACAAGCAAGCTCTTGAACAAACTCAAACAAACAAGCTCTTGAACAAACTCAAACGCGTTTACAAGCACGCGTGCCTCTACGTTCTGAACATATCGACTGCACCAGCCCCGAACGGAAAGCAAACAGAACGCACCTTGAAGGTTCGTCGTATAAGGTAGAAATACATGATAAACTTTGAAGATGTTGGGAAAGAAGGCGGCGATGGTCGTCGTTCATTTGATGAAGTTCGTAAACGTGCACTATAACCTAACTTCAGTATGACAAGCAGTGGTTAATAGCACCCCCGGGCCTCCTATTCAATTTCTGGCACGTAGCTTCGCGCCGCCACCGGCACTCTTGTGGCCAACTTTACTAAATTACCCTAACTTAGTAACGTCGCCTGCCATTGTATCCTGGCTTCTCCGACTACTGCAATCTCCTCGCCTCCACAACGCTCTGCGGGCTTGCGTATTTGAGGCCTACGAGTTAGGTTTGGCTAGTACTTTCGGATATGTCGATGCACGCTAACAGCAGCGTACCCTCGCGACGGCTCTACTCAAAATGTTTTATGAAGAAACACATAGATTGCATATGAAGCGATAACAAATAAATGCAAAAAGTATTCGTTGGACAATCCCGAGTTCAGAATACGCGCTCGGTATTGCATCGCTCCGTGTTATTTTTGTTGGCGTTGTGTCAAATAGCGTGCGAGTTTAAGTTGAACGTCAAAAGCTTTGGTGCGGGATTCCAGCATTCACCATTTCTGGAAACGTGCATATCAAATGAATGTATGCCCTACTGGCGAGTGAGTGAGTGAGTGAGTGAGTGAGTGAGTGAGTGAGTGAGTGAGTGAGTGAGTGAGTGAGTGAGTGAGTGAGTGAGTGAGTGAGTGAGTGAGTGAGTGAGTGAGTGAGTGAGTGAGTGAGTGAGGGAGGGAGGGAGGGAGGGAGGGAGGGAGGGAGGGAGGGAGGGAGGGAGGAAAAGTGACAAACTTCGGGTATGCCCAACTGTGCTATGTATGCATACATGCATACCTAGAATAGGTTGTGGTACAACCAGAAAAGGTCCTATAAGCTTCATAAAGAAGCCTATTCAATAAATGGACTGTCGGTTCTAATCAATCAATCAATCAATCAATCAATCAATCAATCAATCAATCAATAAGTTTATTTAACAATTATTTTCTATCCATACCGCTGAAATTCCGAGCACCTCTGTTGTCCGTACCTCTAGCGTACACCCCGAAAGCACCACATTCCCGCCAGAGGGGAGTTTACCGTTGATTGTTAAGCGGCCAGCCAAATAAATAATTCCCATCAATCACTCACGATTAGTCAATACTATCGGCAAGTTACTTATTCCATCAATAAATCATTTTCCAGCAAGCAATAATTTGATAAGACTATATGTTGAACTGGCGCTGAAATTACCATGGTATCTGTGGGGCCGTCCCTGAGTTATTTAATCCCCTTTCCGCATGAGTATAACAGCCGTCGTGGCCAGGCTTCCATTTATTGACGACGGGCGCATATACACCGAATTTATGCAATCATGAGGCCAAGTTGTGCTTAGTTCTCCAAAAAAATATCACACCAAAACATACGCAGCTCTTGTACGTCTTGCAGCACTGTATGCCTAATTAGCAATTAACAACACGAAACACAGACGAGAAGTTCGCCGCTGTACTTGACACTAGGAGGTTGATGTCTTCTTTGCTGTGCACCTGCTTCGGACATTAGTATGCGGACAGCCGGGCAGCACTCTGCGTAAATCTTGCGGGAGAGGTCTTTGTCGGCACAACTCCGCAATCATGAATGCGCATAGAATCGCGGAAAATGAGGTGATGTTATTACACACAAACGCACGCGCATAGAGGGAATGGGGGTGAAAGAGACAGAGAGAAGGAAGGGAGAGAAATGTGAGAAAAGTGGGGTCAGCGGTCACATGGAGGGTCTAGAATGGTGGACGCACCTGCTCACAGTCATGACAGCTTGCTCTTTGCGCCTGAGGTACTTCATAATCGCAACCTTAGGGGGTGCGTCTCTTTGTGTGTGTGTGTGTGTGTGTGTGTGTGTGTGTGTGTGTGTGTGTGTGTGTGTGTGTGTGTGTGTGCGTATGTATGTATGTATGTATGTATGTACGTATGTATGTATGTACGTATGTATGTATGTATGTATGTACGTATGTATGTATGTATGTATGTATGTATGTATGTATGTATGTATGTATGTACGTGTGTAGGTATGTATGTATGTACGTATGTATGTACGTGTGCATGTATGTATGTATGTGTGTGTGAACGAACGGACGGATGCATGGATTGATGGATGGATAGATGCAGGTCGAGTCAACTGGCCAGACATCATCATCATCATCACCGTCATCAGCCTGTCTACGCTCACTGCAGGGCAAAGTCCTCTCCCATGGACCTCCATTTACCCCGTTCCTGTGCTAACTGCGTCCAACTTATCCCCACAAACTTCTTGATTTCATCTGCCCGTCTATCTTTCTGCCGCCCCCTGCCACGCTTGCCTTCTCTAGGTATCCACTCTATAATCATTAATGACGAACAGCTATCGCGCCTTCGCATTACATACCTTGCCCACGCCCATTCATTCTTCTTAATTTCTTCTAATGTGTCCTTAACACGCGTTCTTTCCCTGACCCACTTCAATATCTTTATTGTCACTTAACGTTACACCCATCATCTTCCGTTCAATTTCTCGACGAGTTGTCGTCAATTAAACTTTAACCCTTTTAGGGAGCCTCCAAGTTTCTGACCTGTAGGTGAGTACCGGCAAGATGCAGCTATTATACACTTTCCTCTTCAGGGAAAATGGAAGGCTACCATTCCTTACCTTAAAATTCCTGCCGCATGCACCGAACCTCACTCTTATACCTCTAATTATCTATGTCTCATGGTTGGGATCCGGGGTCAATACTGGACTCAGTAGATATACGTTTTCGCTTACCACTTCCACTGCCTGGCCACCTATTTCAAACCGCTCTGGTCTCCCGAGGATATGGAGCATTACTTTAGTTTTCTGCATATTAATTTTCAGGCTCATGATTTTACTCTGCTTGTCCACTGCGGTAATCCTGCTTTGTGATTTGTTCCAGAAGTTACTTAGCAAGGCAACGTCATCAACTCTGAGGTTACTGAGGTATTCTCCATTAACTATTACGCCCACCGGTTCGAATCCAATACATACATACATACATACATACATACATACATACATACATACATACATACATACATACATACATACATACATACATACATACATACATACATACATACATACATACATACATACATACATACATACATACATACATACATACATACATACATGATACAGCGAATGAGAAATGGGAAAATGAGGGGCTCAGTGAATTAAGACAGAATAAGGGTTGGCAGTCAAGAAAAGCACGCGAAGCAAAGGGGGGAATGCGGTAGGTCATAGAAACAGATGAATTTTTTGAGATGAAAGAAAGTCGTGAAAAAATGCCCGCCGGGTGGGATCCGAACCCACGACCTCCAGAATATCGGTCTGGTGCGATGACCACTATGCTACCGGCGGGGCTGTTTCCCCACCACTTTCGTGGGTATTTATGTTAAGGTATTTTTTTTTTGTTTTCTGCACTTGGGGTTGGTAGCCAGCGCCACTCGGACTACCGGGGTGAAGGGGACCTTCTTTTTAACCCCCGGGCCGTGACTCGAGTGTCTACAACATATCGAGAGTGGTCGACCAGCGTTGAACCCTCTTAAGCTACCTTTGTCACCAAGGCTGCCAGAGCAGAGGCCCTCACTATGCATGTAGCGAATAAGAAATTGGAAAATGAGGGGATCAGTGAATTAAGACATAATAAGGGTTGGCAGTCAAGAAAACCTCGGAAAGCTAACGGGGGAATGCGGTAGGTCATAGAAACAGATGAAGAAGTTTTTTATTCAGAAAGAAAGTGGTGAAAAAATGAAAAGGGGGAAGGGAAAGTGGTAAAAAAGTGGAATCCCATTAACTCAATGGAGAGACGAAGTAAGGAAGTTCGGAGGCAAAGAATGGACGTAACCAGTGCAGGACTACCAGGACAGGAGCGGTTCGAGGTCAATGGGAGAAGACTTCGTCCTGCAGTGGACCTATGTAGGCTGTTGACGATGTTGCTGATTACGATTATGATGATAATGATATATGTATGTATGTATGTATGTATGTATGTATGTATGTATGTATGTATGTATGTATGTATGTATGTATGTATGTATGTATGTATGTATGTATGTATGTATGTATGTATGTATGTATGTATGTATGTATGTGCATGAATGGACGAATGAATGAATGAATGAATGAATGAATGAATGAATGAATGAATGAATGAATGAATGAATGAATGAATTCAGAGGTCAGACAAAGAGGCTTGGCGGAAGGCGTTTATTCGGCGAGCGGCTTACCGGCCGAGTAGAAACAATCACGATGATGATGATTATGGTTGGAGAATGAAGATGATGGTAATCGGTAGTGGCTAGGCGACAATGATGACCAGTTCGCAGAGTGGAAGGATTACGATCGAGCAGGCAGTCATGGTATGTTTGCGCGTATGTAAGAGTGAAGTCAACAACCAAGGCGTAACATTAATAATTTATTACGACGTTCTAGCACGGGCAGCCCAGCCTCTCTCTGTAGAATACACGTAATTGAAAATTGAAAAAGAAGTCTTGTCTAAAGGGACAGGCACGATGCTAGAGGTGTCTTTCATGATGAACTTTTTGGCTGCGCCTACCGATTGGCGGTAGGCATGGCTCAGGAATTGTGAACAAATAAATCAGGAAGTATTCAACCCACCTTGTCAAGGCGGGTGTCCAGATGATCACAAGAACTTGATGAGTCCGGTAGTCTTGGATGCATAGCAGAACGAGGCTAAATTACCACATTACTGGGCGAAAATCTGCGGAGCCAGTGGAGTACACGTCAGATCATCGCAGCTCTTCTTCTTCTTCTCCTGCAGATGCGGACAGCCATACGAAGCGAGATGGTGATGCATCGATGCGGGAGGGGGCATCTTAGTATGCATAATTTTGAAGACACAGTGAACAACCTGTTGGGCAAGTTGGTGCATTACGATCAAACATTAGAGCGTGACTTAGACAACTACACGGGGAGAATTTGTCCCGTTGTTCTTCCATGGGTCGTTGTCTAAGTCGCGCTCTAAGTTTTGATGATTTGGAGACCCAACATCACCCCGAAGATTCGTTGATACCATGGGGAACGCACGAAATTTACGAATCAAGTATAATGAAGTCCTAAAAGTCGTGATTAAAGTACCTACCATGACTGTGAACTGATCGAACGGGTGCTGCGGAGAATTGATGAGCTCTGAAAGGGGAACGTCTGGCAGAATTTTTTGCAGGTACTGTGTGAATGCATGTCCTAAAAGACGTTTAACTTGAAGTGATGCACTGCAAGACGTGAACGATTTTTGCAGTGTCGCGTGTGAAGTTTTCCCGTATCTCCAGCGGGAAAGCGGATGCTTTTTGTTCATTTGAACGCTCGGGGCTGCTTTTATCATTCGACAATGTTTACATCAGCGTTTCATGCATAGCGTTGAGTTAATTAAGCTGATTTTGTTCATTTTGTTTTATTTTTTGGATGACGTTACAATTTTTCTGATATTTCTTGACCCTTTCGACACACCTTGAGTGGTGGATCGGGGATAATGTGCTCAATGTTTTTCGTTCCGGAGCAATAAACTGCGGGGCCTTGTTAGATTTGTGTTTATGCTTGGCCTAGATGCTGAATACCTCAATATGAGATTTTTCAGGGAGCTCTAATAGGGCGTGTTGGTTCTGTTGATGAGCCCCCATTCTGAAACTCTCTTGTTAGAATCATCATTGAGTGAAGGTGGCTACGGTTGTCGTCAGAAGTTATTAGGGGCTGTTTACAACTTGAGATAAACAAAGAGAGATAAACTTTATGGAGTTTGCCAACTGTTATAATTAGTCGTCGTCCATGACCCCTTGGGCTCTGGCAGCGTCATCAGCCAGATGGCTGGCCCAGAGTTGATCTTCCAGGCGGGAGCTGAGCAGCACGGTCTCCCACTGCTCACTTTCAGTGATTGTGCGGCCATTCGTGATCGCCTGCGAACACTGTCATAACGCGTGCGCTTTGTGCACTCGTTCCTGACATCTATGAAGCAAAATGTTCTTGATTGAAGCGAGTCCTACAGAAGTGTATAACACATGGCTGTGTGGAATGGTTGTTTAGCAGTGTCAGACAAGGCTGTTGCTAAAGTGCCAGTATTGGTGGTAGTCCGCGGGTTTCCTGCAAACTAATGGGGCTAGTATATTTGGCGCAGTTGTTACCTGTATACGTCAAGAACATTTATTGCAAAGGCCGAATACACACGCGAGAATGAGAGATCACCCTGAGCTTTGTTCAAACCTAGAATGAAATTGATAAAGGCTTTCTCTTCAGGGAACCAAAGAAAAAAATGCCGCAGATGCGCCGCTTGTAGAGCAATTGGCCCAAAGGTAAGTTGTCGAGGAACTTGGTACATATGGTGGCATCAATTGGTTCTATTTTTGTGCCGATCAATGTGCCAGGTTCATCGACGTCATGCTGGATAATATATTCAAAGTTCTGTAATTGGAGGAATAGCCAAGACAGCATAACCGAAGTCTGGCTGTGAACAGGTTTGTTATATTTTAAGCGCTCATATATATAATAACCTACAAGGGACGCGATTCTACCGGCATGAATAAGTTTCGTAGACACAAAGGCTACCGAATGTTACCCGGGAGGGATGCTCCACTATACTGAGGAAAAATATCTTGCTTAGAAAATTAGGGATATAATCTTACAATTTTTATTATCGTTGTAGACACCATTTTCATCCCACAAAATATTGTTATTAGATAACATAACTTCATTCCTCTGTTTCCTCTTGACTTTTTTTCGTCATATTTTTCTTTTGCCCCGAGTATTTGCAATTTCTTGTAGAACCAATACAGGTCTGCTATTATTGTGATCCAACTTATTTAGTGTGTTTTTTGTGTAATTCTGCAAAACGTTTACTGCACCTTTTGTGGTTTCCTTCTGTAGTAATTGCTATTCCGTATTAATTGCATCGTTTATTTATAAGAGGTCCAACCTCCTTGGCACACTTCGGGAACTCTTTCGGTAAAATTAATAACCACGGACTGTACACCTATAACCCTTAATACTAAACTGAACTGAACTTACATAAGTGGGGATACTCCCAATGCTGACAAAGGAAGAAATATGCATGTCTTGCTCAAACATGCCTGTAACCCTTTACTGGAGCCACCATCACAACCGCCATACAAGGCTTCATCAACTTGACCCTTATAGTAAATTTCAGGTTCCCCTGGCATTACGTGCGACACTTCTTCACCGACTACGACTCGGCATAACTTTACCCGTCACCGCCAGTGCCTCGTTGGCGGTGCAAGTGATCACGACTGTGAAACGTGCCATGTTCCAGAGTCCATTGCACATATTATCCGCGACTTCTTATGCTGCACGAATCTGCGAGAGAAGCTACCCACATCAAGGGCCCCTTCAGACAATCGGGTTATGTCTGAGGTTATCCTGCTGAGTTCCTCGTCAGACTCGTGGCGCACACAAGAGGCCCTCAAGGCTGGGCTGACGTTTTTTGCGAAGCAGCCATGTGGCAGCTAAATCGCAGCTCAGGCCCCGGCTTGGTGAATGGCCGTACGTGAGCTGTATAAAGTATCGACATTCCTGTTTTGTATGACATCTTACCCTCGTATGTCCCTTATTTTCTCATCCCTGTATTCCTCCATCCATGCTCTCCTTCCTCTTCCCTCTCCCACAAGCAGAGTTCCAGGCCAAAGCTTGTATTCAAAGGCCAACTTCTCTATTTTATTCGCTTCATCTGGTCCATCCGACGAAATCAAAACGCAGCAAAGAGAAAACACGCCACCACAATTTCCGATTGGTCACTGCGTTTTTTATGTTGTGCTCCACCGTAATCGAAAGCAAACAACGTGGTTTCCGCGTCCCGCGGCGACACAAGGCGCCCCAGACGCATAAATGGCGTGGACAGAATCTAACGGGTGGCGTTTCCTCCGACTCCACTTGGCCGTGAGAAGAATTCGCGGCGCAAGGAGCCACTCGGCAGCACCTCCGAGATCATGATGGATGGCGCAATAGCTTCCGAAGGCCCATCACGCGGAAGTGATGGTGTGTGTGGTGTCGCACTACGGCCGGCCGAGTGCTTTCTCCTGGCAGCAACGTGCTCTCTGGAGTCATATCTCATCCACCCACGGCTGTCGAATGCGTTTGGAGCGAGGCAGAGAGTGATTTTTAATGACGCCTGCGATTTTGTACTGAGAAAAGTGCTCGTGGGTTGCCGCACCGTGAGCATACATGTTGAGAAAATTATGAGAAAAAAATTGCGATGATGACGATGGCATTGATCATAATTGAAAATACTTTCTACGGCATTTTCTCCTTTGCTTTCCTTGGCTTTCTTGGCTGCCTACCCTTATTTCTGTATTAGTTCAACGAGCCCCACATTTCCGCTTCTCATTCGCTACATGCGAAACGAGGGTCTCGGTTCTGGCAGTCTGGGTGCCACAGGTGGCTTCAGAGGGTTCAACACTGGTCGCCCGCTCTCGGCATGTCGTAGGCGATCGAGTCATGGTCCCGGGATTTAAAAGAAGGTGCCCTTCACTCCGCGTAGTCGGAGTGGCGCTGGCTTCCACCCCCAATCACAAGAAAAAGTTTCCTTAAGATAAATACCCAAGAAAGTGGTGGGGAGCATAGCTCCGCCGGTCGCGCAGTGGTAATCGCACTAGTCCCGTATTCTGCAGGTCATGGGTTTGGCTCTCACCCGGCGGCCATGTTTTTCTCATTGTCTTTCTTTCTTTCAAAAATCTGTATCTGTTTCAGGGATAATAAAATGATCACATTCTCTCATTTTCTTTCCTTGGGTTTCTTGACTGCCTCCTCGTATTTCTACGTTATTTCAAGGAGCCCCTCATTTCCTATTTTGATTCGATAGATATATATATATATATATATATATATATACATACCAGTGTGTCGAACCGAAAAAAATACTGGTTCGATGAGTTGAATTATCAATGAAATTAATAAGAAAAAATATTTAGTAGTTTAAAACGACAGTCAAATCAAAATACAAGCAAAAATTCAAAATGCTGCTGTTCCACAAGAGCAGTGGCGCAATTGCAAAGCAAACTTTAAACAATTACAAGATATTAGGAAACCAGATAAAGTGGCGACGATTTACCACCTACTTTCTCGCCCAGACTTTACGTTGTCCTAGCGACTATTAATAAAGCCACCGCCAAGAGATATAACGGTGGGATATACTTTCGGCCCTTTCCTTTTTTGTTGAGATCGCAATCCCCGCTATGGAATCGCCCATCACGCTAACCTTGAAGCCTTCAATTTAGGCCTGCGTACTGGGGCGTTCAAATACCAGTGCTTAATACCAATAGCGCACATTTTTTTTATTTGTAACAAAACAGAAAAATCCTACAACAGGTACATAAATACTACCAATGAATTATATTATTAAGTCACCCTAAATAATTTGTTAGCTGTCACGTTATCGAATGTGTTAGCCACACTTGTTAAAAGTAAGCTTCAGGTAACGCTCAGTCACTGTATTATTGCTCTGACCACTGCAATTCTATTTGCGATAGCTATACCGGATGTGTGAATTACACTCAACATGTCATCGTACCGCCTGACCCCCGGCCATCGTTCGTGTGCTACATTGCGGAATCTTATAACAGATTATGCTTTTACAAAATAAAAAGGAATTGGACGCGCGGAGCATGAGATGGAACTTTTTTGGGTAGACGCTCTTTAATGCGTCCACAGCAGTACTCCCCTCCAGAACGAGTAGCAGTAGAAGTAATGTAGCGAGTTGGGCAGTCAGTACAAATGCACCTTCGAAAAAAAAAGCAGATTACAAAGAGGCAAAACTGCAGAACAAGCAAAAAAGATGACCGCTGGGCGAATATGCGACAGTGTGAGGTACCGGCCTGCCTTTCTGCACGTGTCATCTGCTTGATTACTGTTTCTGCTTTCAAGACAAGGTCGAGGGCTGCAGTTTATTGCCAAGGGATTAAGTGCGAACCTTAACAGTTGTTCTTGACATATCTGTTGCTATTTGTATCTATAAAAAAATGGAACTTGTCCACTGTACTGTCCACAAAAAACTGACCACGCAACTCACTTCCATCGCATTCATGACACGTTTGGTTGTAAAAGGCAGGGCAAAGAAAAATATAGAGTAATATCCAGGTTTGGTGCTGTTTTTTACATATTCGGTTTTACTTACCTCTTGCGTAATATTTTAAAACAGCGTGATTGGCATACTCTTTATTGTTTTCCGTGTAAACTTAATTTTTAGAAAACTGGCGCGTTGATGCCCCGTGCTATAAATCTGTTCCGAGGCGCAGCTTATGGTGCAGGCCGAGATATTTTAACCAGCTGGTGATATTAAACGTGGATCAAAATCTCGATACACGGACGTTATCCATTTCCGTCTACTTTCGAGGCCACTTGTGGTCAGCAGCAAATGGCTTAGCCTCTGAGCAGCTCCTGCGGTCACACTTGTCAAGTATTAACAATTTGCAGGTGTCGGACCTTTCAAAGAAATTATGAAATGCAAAACGCTTGCACACATTGATTGTGGGCTTTCGCTGTTGCGCAGTGGAGCACTCCTGCAGCCTGATGGCTCCAATAAAGTCGCAGCTAGGGAAGGGCAAAGTCGTTTTATATCCTCCGCAAGCTGCCGAGAATCTTAACGGTAACTTTTGCGCACTCGATACGGGGATACAGAAAAAGGTGTCACGAACACCCCCGCAGGTAGCGTAGTGGTCATCGCACCAGACTGGTATTCTGGAGGTTGTGGGTTCGGATCCCACCGCTCGTGCATTTTTTCTCGACTTTCTTTCTTTCCAAATTCAGTATCTGATTCAATGACCTACCACATCCTCCCCTTTGCTTTCCGAGGTTTTCTTGACTCCCAACCCTCATTTGTGTTTCATTTTCAACGAGCTCCTCATTTCCTAGTATGATTCGCTATATATATTGTGAGCCTTCGCGACCACACTCCCGGCGGTGGAGAACTCCAGAGGACAATTCCCGCACCTCGTCTTCATCTGTACATGCTCATCAGCACCAGCCATGCGGCACTGTTCCATCATCTTCTACGGACTTGATCATCGTCATCGTGTGTTCTGCGGTGCTTGCGGCTCGAACGCCTCAGTAAACGCCGTTCCTAGCCCTTGTCTCTCAATATATATATATATATATATATGGCAGGACGAAAAAAAGACGAACTATTAGATTGGTGATGGTGAAGCGATGTCTTACAATAATTCGGCGATGTAGTAACCAATTTATAATGACAGAGATGGAATAATTCCTTCCCGCCACCCGTCTTCATGTTTGTCGTCATGGCTGGATAGCATGGCAGTACCTGATTTCGCGTGTAAGCATAAGTCGATCTTGAAGAACTGTATGCGGAGATGAACCTACAAAACGCTATTATTTTTATACACATGTTGCCGAATGCTGCCTAATAACTCGGCTCTAAAACTTTTC
Organism: Haemaphysalis longicornis; assembly: GCF_048455015.1. Taxonomy (NCBI): domain Eukaryota; kingdom Metazoa; phylum Arthropoda; class Arachnida; order Ixodida; family Ixodidae; genus Haemaphysalis; species Haemaphysalis longicornis. The sequence goes on from NW_027526335.1 coordinate 56,772,472, forward strand.
CCGTGCATCGAAACGGAAGAGCTTCTTGTCTTACACAAAAATGTTTTTTTTTCAATACGCTAAACTTTGGATTGGAATTTGTGTACTCTTTCCCTGCCTCCTGGCTTGGAGAATAACTGCAAAAGTCAAAAGCAATACAAAGCAGTTCAGTAGTAAAGCGTAATGGGAGAATCATACATTACTTTCCTTACATGAGTTTACAGGATGTTTATTTTGTACTTTGGGCAAACTTCATTCAATGTGGATTAGACCAAAAAGTTTTGGCAAGATTTGCGCAAATCTAGCATTCTCAACTGGATACCCAAATGTCGCAAATCCCAACGACGCTGATGGGAACCCTGCAATGATTTGGCAAAGGATTTCTTTTTAACGTAATTTTTGTTAGTATTCCGCCCTGTGCAGGGAAATTCGACGAGGGCGAATATTTACTTAAATCAAGTACTTTTTCCCCAAATTTCGGGAGCGGTCTTTTAACGAGCGCCAAACCAATTACTTGGGCGCGAAACTTAAGATCTAAGTATTTGAAGCTAGAATGTTGGAATTGCAAGCCGTATTTTCTAAATTGGAGCTTCAGAGCAACAAAGCAAAAAAAAAAAATTCCACATGACTGTTACACGATCATGGGTTGTGAAATGACGTAGTAGTTTTACTGAACGGACAGAAAGCACATGGAGATTGATCTGAATAAAGGCTGTGGCTCGCGATGCAAACGTTCGTAATGGTTTTCACTTTTACTCTTAAACAGACCCTGTAACACTGCCGGTAATTTTTGTGTGTCTCGACGCGCCGTAAAAGACATAGTTGTCCCCAGCACAGAACGGCAGTACGTGATTGGCTCGTCGCAGCAAATACGTCCTAAAGTTTCTGCTTCACCTTTCTTGCGATTTCCCTCGAACTGGTTTTCAAAAGCGGTCTAATAGCCTCAACAATGCTTGAATGGTGTCATTCAAGCCGACAAATATGTCCAGACCGACATCTTTCGAGCTATTTCAATGGCGTAGAGCAGCAGCATTTAGCGAAAGTACTTTGTGATCATCTCATCTAAGCTTTGGATGCCCTTGTTGATTTTTTTCTGATTGCATTCCAGATTTTGGAAAAAAAAGGCTGAAAACCAATTAAATCATTTTCACTCAACATGCAAACTATCGGAACGGAGAAGCAGGCATTCGCCAGTATTTCCCCCGTGTTATTCTTATGAGTACCTTGTGTCTGTGTCGTTGTTTTTTGCCACGCCACCTGTTTAACATTGCCTGATACAGGCGGCGTTGCTCCTACTCTCCCGCCAAGTGGGGCTGTGGTGCGGCCTCTCTTGACCAGTTTCAGTATCCGCGTGATGTTGATACCGAAAGTAGTGAAGAGAGGGCGCCGCAACTGTTGAAGATGGCTGCACAAAGACGCTAGATTCATAGATTCGGGGTAATAATGCGCCTCATAACGTTTGCTTTATTTTATATTATCGCGTACTTATTTGGGGCCTGGAAACGGCAGCGTCCGTTGTAGCGACGCAGCACAAAGATCCCCCCCCCCCCCCCAACACTTTCTATGTGAGTAAGGCCGGGTTGAGACTTTAAAGAATGGCGTCATTTCACTTCTCACCGAGCCCAACTGCGTGACACGCCGTTTTTTTACATCCATAGATCACGATATGGATTTTGCGTCGGTAGTCTGATAGCTTAGCGTGTGCCTCGATCCCGAGGTTCGATCCCGACAGGTTCGATCCCGACAAGGGGGAAGCGGTTTTCTTTTCGAAGCCTCGGTTCGGGTGCGTGACGCCATGAGCTTGGACGACTCATGGCGTTGCAAGTGTAGCAGACTTGCTTTAATTCTGACAGCCAATATAATGTGGGGCTCGGCGATGTAAGCCTGCAGCTTGCTGTCAGAAAACGACGGCTGGGGAGGAAGAACGACCGTGCGAGACAGGGGGTGGCCGTGTGTTCGGAGGAGCCAGTACAGTACCGTACTAAAATGGAGAAGGGGCTTAGAGCACCCTTTACTCCCAACGGCAAACGTCAAACTTTTAAGTAGATTATCCTGTTCACGTCTATCGCCGCTTTTTACCGAAGGGGCCATTTTGGTACCACACGTGTTGACGGACGATCACGGCGATTATGGCAACTCTTAGCGTTTGATGGGGTATCTAAGCATTTGGGCTTAAGAGATGCACATAGCTTGTAAAATGCGCAGTCGTCGTTTACGGGTTGTGGCTGAACTTTTTATCTTAAAAAATCATCGCGGAGAACCGGCTTAAAATTGCACACGCACACACGCACAAGTATGGAAGTCTTTACTTTTTTGGTCGTCTTTTCTGGCCCAAACATTCTCTCTAAGTCGACACAATCTTTTCCAGAGACGTTTCTCTGCCGAATATTCATTTCGCGATGAAAACGGTTTACGGCATGTACATCATCAGCAACCCTTGTATGCGAAAAAACGATTGTACACTGTGACTACATTCTTGATACGTAATCGCACTCTGTGGGGTTTGTGCAGGATTTTGGCAACCGTACGTTAAAAAATTAAATTAGCAAATTAACTTCATTCAGCATTAACAAAACGCTTGAATATTTTCGCGGCTTCACAATGACATGCTGCGCCTGTAAGAAAACAAAAAATTAAAAGCCACTACAAAACGATTGATTGATTGATCGTAGGATTTAACGCGCCGACGCAACGCAGGCGATGAGGCGCGCCGTAGTGGAGGGCTCCGGATTAATTTTGACCACCTGGGGATCTTTAACGTGCGTCGAAATCTCGCACACACGGGCGTTTTTGCTTTTCGCCTCCATCAGAAAAGCGGCCGCCGCGGCCGGGAATCGAACCCGCGACCTCGTGCTCCACTACAAAACGCACCTAGGTGTCTCTACTTAACACGTCCAACTAATGTGCAGCAAAAAAGCAACCTAAACTCCAGACTCGACCTCATCCCCAACTGCTCTGCATGCTGTTGACAGTTTTCACACGTGATATTAAAGTTTTACCCAGCTTTGTTTCCCGCTCTTCGAAGTTCACAAATCACGCCAGTCTAATTGCGAAGACCGGTATGCAAGCCCATCAACGACCGTGTTCGGAAAGGTGTACAATTATCCTGCACATTCTTCCTTATAATAAACTGGAACCACGTACACTGCAGCGGTCCCGCATTCCACCAACTTCCACTCGCCGCTGACCGGCCAAATGATGCGGGTCGTACACCCGGATGCGCGAAAGTTCTCCTCGCGTGGGCGTACTTTCTTATGAACGAGACTCTTCGGTGCAGTTTCGCCGGCGGCTCAGCTTATGATGAGACGAGGACGCAAATTAGTTGAAGAATAAATCCGCGTACCAGCTAGATTGGCACTATACCACGACTGCACATTACCCCTCTTTTAGAGACCACGTGAGCTATCCACCCACCAAGGCAATGTGTTGATGAAGCTTGTCGTGTGATTAAGGGTGGTTGCGAGGGAAGGTGTTCAATAAATGGGCGAGCCGGCGATGATGTCGTTCACTTTAGCACTTTAGTTCCGGTACAAAACCCTGTTGTACGTCTTGACTGCAGATGCGGGAGGGCGTTTGTCATTTTTTTGTTTCTACTGTGCCCTGAGTGGTCCACTTTCTGTTGCCAGCCACCCGCCACCCTTCCAACCAGCCACCCATATAGTTGCGTCGTTTCTTTCCCTTAAGCCCCGATGTGAGCACAAGGACTAATAAGGTACTCCTTCAAAAATAGCGTCCCTTAAACAAACGACCGATCCAGAGTTTTACAACGGAGCGATACCTGTTATATCGAGAAAAGAAGTTTTTCAGAAGCATATGTCTCTTGAGGCGGCCTTGCAAGGAGGCCCGTCCTTTGGTATTTTTCTTTCTGTCTAACGAACTTTTCCGTCGTATCCCAGTAAAAATAAAATGGTTTGTCGAACTTTACCTAACTCCTGTTTTCTTCCTAATAGTTGAATTTCCAGCTAGCGTGATTCCCTAATCGGGAAATGTACTTGAATTCGTCAGCATGTTTCAAAGGGACTCTGAAACACTTTCGATACACGCCTTCACCCTTTCCTTCACGTATGGAAGCACTGCGAAAGCTATGGTTAACCTATGGAAGGAGCGGTACTACATGATTTACTCGTCACAGCAGAGACAGAGAGAGAGAGAGAGAGAGAGAGAGAGAATTCGCCTTCCGTACCTGCTTTGCTTTTGTCACTTTCTTTTTAAAGTTGCTATCGAATGCGTTCATTGCTGCAACGGAAGGAAAGCCGGCCAATAGCCCCTACACCGCTGAAATGACGCAGTTCCACTGATCGCAGAACGCCAAGACCGAGAAAGAGAGAAAAAAGTCAAGTTTCTAATTTATCCGATAGGCACAGAGCAGTAATTTGTGCCTGAGGTACTATGCGACCCCGTAATCTAAATACTGGATTAGTTCGTTGACTACGTTCCGCAAGCGTTTAGGATTTCGAAAAAAGTTGAAACAGATGTTGCGGCGTCCCTTAATTCTTGACTAAAGTCACATTATCTGTTCCACTCCGAACAAAAAAAAAAAAGAAGATAGTTAATGGTAGAGAGAGACAAACAAAAACATTTTAATGAGCGGCTCTGAAAAGAAACGGCCGGGTCCTCTCTCGTCCTTAAAATATTGAAGAAAAGCCCACCACAGCCGGAGTGCGTCCGATGGTCCAATGTGGGATCGTGGATCCATCCACTCCTGCTAATTTATCTAAGCGTAGTACAAATGAAGTCGGCTTGAGCGTTGCAATAAAAACAAGTACACAAGCATAATTCTGGTTTAAAAAATACGGTGTCCGCTTACGATTTGAGCACTATTACAGTGGGACGCAGCAAATATTGTGACACGTGTCGTCAGGATGAAGAACTGCTGCGAGAGTACTCCGTCGGACGGATCTAAATTAAGGAGCTTCTATTGGGGTGTTTACTTAACACGGTATCGCGCACCGTTGACATGTCGAACCTAGTCCGACGATACGACACCGGCAGGCCTTTGTTATTTAATATGAAGATGTCCTGAAACCCAGGACCTGCGAATAAAACATGTGGCTGCTGCAAGCCTTGATTTCCGGCAGGACGCAAACTACCGTCGTAGTCTTCACGGCTCTGCCACGATTACATCCTGGACGCTGTCCTACTTTTTAAGATATAACCAGAGACATCTCTCACCAACTAAGCCCTGAGGCTATGAAATAAACGTAATCACGACTCTCAAATGTTTTCTTGTATCTATTAAAGCTATTTTATTACAGGCCAATGTCCTCTCATTTATTGAAAGCGCACAAAAGACACCGATCACCAAATCGCGGAATAAGAGTTTCATATCTAGTCAGTATTTTAGGATACCTAATTATGTCCCTAAATCAGCTTCAGTTAGGGCAAAAGACTACATTAGTCAGACTCCATGAAATGTAGACGCTGAATTTCTCCAGTATATCCTGAAATTTGAGCTTTACGAAGTTTTTACACTACTGTTCAGTAGTCTACATTACAGCTTTCCCTAATATCGTTGCAAATATAGTGGGGTCAATGCGTTTTTTTAGTACTTGATCTTGTGGACAGTAATACACGGTAAAAATATATGCCCGAGCGGACAAATTTATGGCACTTGACAATATCATACTTTTTCGGAGTACCAGTTGGGACAAGATCTAACTCACCCAGTGTGCTAGCTCCTCCGTTAACAAGATCCTCTGTGAAATTTCCCTTGAGCTTTGATTTCAATTTCGAGCCCTGGCCAGCCGTAAAACATTGCCCTGTCTATGCTCCAATGCTCCAGTTCCTGCAAAGGCACGCTTCGCTTCTTCTGGTGGCAAGGCAATTTGTTATCATATATATATATACGCCTCGAGATTCGCGATCGCTGCGCCGCCTGCCGCCGCTTCTCCGCGGCGTTTGCGGGATTAGCGCTGCGTGGCTGATAGGTGGTCATGCAGTGTTTTGGTTCTCTTTCGCTTCTCTTTGCCTTTCCGCGCTCTAAATAACTTGTTATGGTGACGTCTGTAAGCTAACGGAACGTTTAGGGCGCTTAAAAAAACAGCTGCGTCTTGGTAGAGCGCTCGAACGCCAACAAGAGCTACCCGGGGAGGCGGTTCTGCGCGCTTCTTGGCCGCTCTTGCGGTCGTCGGCGACGGCAGCATCATATCACCGCTGTCGCCTTCAAACACGTCAGCACAAGTGAATTCTATTTATTGTCACCTCGTTTAGACCTGACATTGGCACTGTAAGAGGTTGGTTCGTTTTGCAGCGCAAACAACAAATGCGGCTTTGCTTCGATATGTACGTCGTAGAAAAATATATTTCGGGGATGTGATAACCCAATAGCTGACAAAAACTTGTGCCTTTTATGGGAATATAAGCCACGCGAAAATGTTAAGTACACTCAAAGGCTGTGCATTGTCAGATATGTGCCCACTCATGCCGTATAGTAAGAACCAAGGTATATGTTAATGAAACCACGGGAAAATGAATGGTCTGCAAGTCAGGAATAAATAGAATAGTCGTACAGGAATGAAAAAAAAAAACCGAGAGCAGCTTCTGAAATATGCTAAAGACGTTTGTTTGAGCAAGGTAGTATTTACCAGACCAACTCGATGCGAAATGCACTGATATTTCGCTAGACATGGGGGGGGGGGGGTGAGGAGGAGGGCGCTCAACTATCGTTTGTTTACAAATGCGGAGCGAAATCAACGAATGAACGTTTTAGTAATCACACACACAAGCTGCGTGTTCACTTTTCGTTTGTTTTTCGCCTTCAACGATCGGCTGATCACTCGGCGGACGCATTTTTCGAAGAATACAGGGTAGGCAGTTCACAAGAAATACGAGGTGTCGTTGAAAGAGTTGATTGATTGATTGATTGATTGCAGGGTTTAACACGCCGACGCAACGGAGACGATGAGGCACGCCGTAGTGGAGGGCTCCGGATTAATTTTGACCACCTGAAGATCCTTAACGTGGGCCGAAATCTCGTACACACGGGCTCGTTTGAAGAGTGTCGTATATGATAAGGGTCTCTGATTTCGGTTTATGCTAGATTCTGCAGTCTCCCTGTGTCATACGACGATGTTTCGAAGAAGCGTTTGGTCGCGGTCGCGGATTACTCTATAAGCCCATCTTCGCGCTTCTCGTGGAGGATAAATGTAACAGATGAATCTTTGCGAGCGCTCACCTCGGGACAAGACGACCCAGCATTAAATTTGTCGTCGTGTGCTGACTCCGGAGTGTAATTTTGCATTATCCATCGTACTTCTTTGGTACAATGTTTGCGAAATTTATGCCGCATTGGCTTGTTCAGGGTACTGAACAATATCTGATATGTGATATTGGCAGGCGTAACTTGCGTGCTGTCAGGTATGAGTGCTCCGCTAGATTTTGTAGTGCACAAAGTCGATTTACATCATAGTGTGTATGGCCGCACATGACCATCGGAGGAAACACTGCTTACAGAGACACTGCCACTAAATTTCAGGGCAGCGGAATTGCAATCAGCTGCATGCAAATGCTCGCTTCGGGACGCTGGCCTGTGACACACGCCCGGCGCTCATATAGATCTTTCTAAGATCGCGTCATAAACGTTTATACTCTCGTGAACCCACCAGGCTTGCAAACAGAGTGCCTTCTCCACGTTATTCGGTATTTCGAACGCGGACAAACGGTAAATCGCTGTCTTGAATGAGCCCCAAAAGCAACGGCGACAGGGGGGAGCGGGCCGGGGACTCCCGCTCCTGCTTTCGAAACGGGCCGCTAGGGGGATTTCAGTGGCGCCCCTACAGGCCGCGCTCGAGGCGTATATATATATATATATATATATATATATATATATATATATATATATATATATATATATATATATATATATATATATATATATATATATATATATATATATATATATATATATATATATATAGTAAGGGCACCTGAAACGTTGGTAAACTTCATTGTTGTATGGTTTTTGGCGTGTGTCTCGGTCTTCAGGTACCCTATTTCCTCGCGCTCTTAGTGAGTTTCTTTTGTTTCCCAGACTATATATGTATATACTAGCGGTAGCCACTATACTAATGACAATAATGGTCATAACACCTGTTCAGTTATCTCTTACTTGTCATAATAAGGTAGTAGACCGAGAAGTTGTACACAATTAGGAACTCCCGACTGCTGTCAATACGTGGGCTCCTACCGGAGGCGAGTGGTCGTGGGAAGAGGCTGGAACTCGGGTTTTATTGGAACTCTGACGTAACAAACTGTACCAAGAAGGTGCGCTCAAACGACTACTTACCCATGGGAAGCGATATTTCAATAGGTGTGAAGGGTACTCATCAGTCACAGCTTTATAAGTAACACGGGCTGGTGCGGGGAGGCGCGTGGTTGCAGAAACTGCAACAGATGGCGAGAGCTCTGCGAAAAATCGCGCTCTCGTCTTCAAACGCGTACATACATACATACATACATACATACATACATACATACATACATACATACATACATACATACATACATACATACATACATAGATACACACATACATACACACATACATACACACATACATACATACATACATACATACATACATACATACATACATACATACATACATACATACATACATACATACATACATACATATGGGGATACTCAAATGCAAACGCCGTGAGTCAGCCTAGGAAACAAAACAGAAACTGGTACTTACCCGTGGCCGAAACACACGCGTAGCAATCGTTCGAAATTACCTGAACCTTTGTCGGCGGGCCCGACTCAAATAAATGGCATCGAGAATTCTCATCCCCAAGGCACGACAGAGGCAGCGAATAACGGAACAGAACAGACTGCTTTGGGCTTGAAGTTTGCCACGTCGTAGGGAGGCAGACAGTCGACCAGCGTTCTAGTTGTTGCTTACGACACTGGTGCAAACCGTGGTCTACGTCTCCCCATCTAGTGACCGGCCCTCCGCACTCAAAGTGGGCGCAAGGACACTCTAGCCACCCAATCAACCACGAAAGCTTTCCGGATCTGCAACGTCCCTAAGGCAGACAATAGATGGCCCCCTTCACCTGCCTCCTAAGGTTTCGTGAAATGCGGAAGGCGGTCACCGCGCACAGAGGGGGACAGCTGTGCCGTCAATCTAAGAGGGCGAAACCGTGAATGATCATACTCCCTGGAGAACGGTGTCCGAGGCGTGCGAAAGTAGAAGCGGCTCTCCCTGGTGACCCAACCGGATAATATATTTGTCCTAGCACCATAGAGGCCTAGCATTCACTGCACCGACCTGCTGTCCTGTAAAGGCACATCGGAGTGTTGTCCGTCTTATTTGGTATTGTATTCTAAAGTTTAGTTCGTGTAATCAGTTATTCGACTATTTAGCGGAATTCCACAGCATTTGTTGCTCTGTAATGCGTAGCAGAAAAGAAAGCACCATGCGCCGTTTCCTGGCCTCAACGTTCACAGCAATGACAGCGCATTCGCCTACAACGCATTGTCGGACTTGCAGACGTCGATTTTTAGCTATTAAGGCGAAAGAATTCAATTGCTCATTGCTCACGGTACCTCCCAAAGAGTTCCATACGATGAGGCGTTCTATAGCGCCACCCTAAACTCAGCAGTAAGTAGCAAGAGGTGGCACCTTCGAAACGTTCCACAGCACGAGGCGTTCCACCCCGCGAGATTTCAACTCGACAGCGGCGAGGGGTGGTCGCCTGCGTCAGTACACTGCAAATGGTGGGAGCGGAATAACGAAGCCGAAGGAGCGAACTAACAAACAGATAAATTCGCAATCGTCGGCTACTCTCTTATTACGCGGCGGTTGGAATGGGCAGCGGCGGAACGCGTAGGAGATAGATCCAAGCCCTTCAAAAGCATTCAGTCGGATCTCAAACCTAAGTGCCCCAAGCCCCTCCTAGAGAGCTCGTTTTTTGTTGGTCGCGAAATCCAACAAGAGTTTCTTTACGTGCGCCGAAGCTCATTACCTCGCTACCATTTACTCGCTCACTCACTGATTCGCTCTCACTCACTCTATAACTCGCTCACTCATGCTCTCACTTTCACTGACTCATCAATTGAATCCTTTTTACTCCCTCGTTCACTCACTCTGTCACTCACTCCATGATTAACTAACTTATTCAATCACTCACTGACTCATTAATTCACTCACACTTACTCACTCAGTCACCCACTATGTTACTCCATCACTCACTAACTCATTCAGTCAATCACTCCCTCACTCACTAATTCACTCACACTTACTCACTCACTCACTCACTCATTCACACACACATTACTCCCCAACTCATTTACTCCCTCACTAATTCGCTCACTCACTCGCTCACTCACTTACAGGCGACACCCTTTATCTCCTCATTTTTTTTAACAGCCAACTTTTTCCAGTTACTTTCTTTCTCTGTCGAGTGCATTGACCAGCCAGCCGCTGCAACATGAATACACTGCAGTAGCCCCACGTGCCACTGAGGTCACGCTGAGTTTAGACGTCGTCTTTCGGGCTACTGCCTCCACATACTGGATCAAAGGTAAAAGTGAACTGGCGCCGTGTTTCATGCCTTTGAATTACACATTGACTTCGCTCACCCTTCTTGCATGCAGGGAGGAGGAGGAGGTAGCCTTTATTGTGGCAGGAAGACTCTACGTCAAGTGGGGGAAGGAGAAGTAGAAGGTGGGAGGTTTGTAACTTGGGACGTCTTAAATGTGTACAGTTCGACCCAAAACAGGTGGGCTCCTTAAGAATGCTGAAGAGGCCGCGTGGGGTGAGGAGAGCAGGCTCAGGACTCTAGACTGCTCGCGCAAGAAAAAGTACGCTGTCTAAAAGACCATACTGGACACGCATCCCTGTTTAAAGTTTTATATCGCCGTTCCTATAGCGAGGCAGGCGTCTGAAAGGAACGTAGAAAGCGAAACCACTACTTTTCCCCCTTTCACCTCAGCAACCTTCCTAAAAACCAATTTACACGCCTTTTAGTGCTTTCACAAAAATTCCTTTCAGCTCTCCACTTTCAGCACCTTACGGCAATTTCATCTGCTCTATTTATGGGGAGGTGGGGAGAAGAGAAAGGAAGAAGTTGCCTGGAAAGCCTTTACAATGGAAGCGGCACCTTGTACTTTGTCGACGGCTGACAGCTGAAATCAATTTTACCTCGCTTTGTACCACGTATTGAGCGGCCTTCCATTTCCAAGTCCCGGTCTCACGCTCCATGGGTACATCTGGGACAGGAAAGAAATGGACAGAAGAGAGAACATGAAGACTTATTTTCTTCCGCTTTAGATGCCCCGCATCTGCGGCTACAGAGGATGCGGAGGAGGAAGATAGAAGACGCACCCAGAGGAAAAACGGTGTATATTTGCCGTGTTACCAAACTCCTGTTTGCGGCAGGAAATAGGCTATCGCAAACTTTCGCTTCGAAGAGAAATGCATCGCCTTGTATTTGGAACAGCCCGGCACAGGCTTTCTCCACCGATGGAACAAGTTGTACGGTTTCAGAGCCGCATAAATATCGCAATTCCATGTGCATAGTCGCTTGCGGTATAATCTAGCATTCCGGCCGGTTGAGGTGTCGGCGTAACGCCAGACAGTTACGGGCCTCTGTCCCCCCTCCCCCCCCCCCCCCCCCCAACAATCACTTCATCATCATCATCTAGCATTCCGTCCGCGTGAGGTCTGAACGAACAATGGGAACCGACAAGGCGCGAACTGCATTGCAAACCTTATTACAGCGCTTCCTACTCCAGTTCTGAAGTTAAAGTTGCTCCTCAAACGCACTCAGGATGTGGTCAGGAGGCTCATTCTTGCGGAACGTTTATATGCATATAAAATAACGCGAGGAAAGCGCGCGTATTTGAAGAACCGTTTCTGAGCAAAGTAAATCGTTCTAACTCGGGTTATGCCAACACGCCTCGGATGGAAACGAACTTCTGTGTACGTAGAGCCATAATTGAGGTTCATCTTACTGCAAGGGTCCTTCTTGCCTCGCTTCATTATTAAGTCGCGTCATCGAAGTTGAAACCGGAACTAGAACAGGAAACACCAGCGTAAAGATTAGAAAATTTAATTTCCAAATCTACTGAATAATGACCACTGGTGTAGCCTGGACATCCTCACACGTGGTGCTGGGCCCAGAATGCTTGTGACTGTAAGCTACTGCTACCGCGAAAACTCCCTTATTTTAAACAAGACAACTTAGCTGCCTGGCATAGTCACATTACTGCCACAATATTTCCTACCCGACCCTCGACCAACCCCCAAAAACGCGGTCTTTGAATTACCTTCGCACTTTTTCATAGCCTTTATTTTGCCACAGGGCACAGATGAGGGAGTATGAGGTGATAATAAGGAGAGTTGATTAGATGAACGTGAATATGTTCACTTCGAAGATGGAGCCCAGGAGGGAACGATGATGAGGCCTATGTATCCACGTAGTGTATGCAGTCGCGTCGCCTTACGCGGAGGCCCGTCGGCGCAAGATATCGCATCCTCGTTGGGCACAAGGCGAGGCAGGGCCACAAAAAGTGGCGGATGTCAGCTAGTGCATTTCTCCGGTGGCAAACCGCGCAACCGGGGTTTGCGAAAGAATATCGAAAGTGAGACCATTGGCGGGTCAAGACGGGAGTTAAGGCCACCCCCACCCGAATCCTCCTAATGCAACCTCCTCGGAACACCTGGGTTTCGGTGGCAGCAAACAGTAAAATGAGAGCATGTGTGCGGTGCCGGAGGTGTGCCCTCCTCATGAGCCGGAGAGTTGCCAGAGCGCCCAGCCCAAATTCGCTAAATGGGGCGACGCGCCGACAGCGGGGCCGATTCGCGCCTCGACCAAACCGCCTGCGGCATACATGCCCAAACGTGAAGGCGCCGCAGAGTTGCATCTCCTTTTCCCTTCTCAACGGCTGGGCCGAATCATGCCTCGGACGAACGACCCGCGGAAGACACGCCGCTGCATGCTTGGAGACGCCTTTCCTTTCCCCGTCGTGGCCGCTCGGCTGACGCAATCGCTTCGCCTCCATTCGTCGGATTCAAACTTCGGCCAGCGAGAGTCCTGATTGGAGCGATTCAAACTTCTTGCGGCCGCAACCTACTCCCGGGGGTATAAAACCCGCCCGGAAGCACAGCGAGGGCGGCACTTTTAGGAGGCACCGAATGGAGACGCGCTGTTGCCTCCGTGCGAGCCATGTAACGCTTTTTTTCCTTGTACATACTGTATATAAATGTTGCTTCAACTTTACGTCGGCTCGAGAACTTCATCGCTCTGCTCTGCGCCTCGTCGATAGCGGACGGAGCAAGGAAACGTCGCTACACCAGACTGCGCTCGGATGGCCAGTCGCGACAGTGGTGGCTGTGGTGAGATTGCCCAGTCCTAACAGTGGTGGCAGCGTCGGGATAGCTGATTCTCAACAGCATTATCCAGCTCTAACGGGGAAGCCGGAGATGGAACAGAGGCTGCTAGCCGGTTAGGAGAAGACAGCGCGGTTTACACACGGACACAGGGAAGAGTACTTGAGACACACGAGCGCTGCTACTTCTACCTTGCAGTGGGCTATCAGTAGGTGACGCGGAACCCATTCAACCTGAATCTCTCGAGAAGTCCGTGCCGCAAGTCGGCGAACATTCTGGGCCAGCATAGTGCTACGACTAATTAACCGCAGTAAACTGGGTGCCTAAAGAGCATCCGTTCGAATTACGATGCGTGCCCCGGGATACAAAGTGATGCCGCTTATATTCACCAGAGCCTCTCTAATGGCTACACGTTCCGCACAGAACGATTCTGGAGGATCCGGGACCTCAAATCTGGACGTCGGGCTGTGATCGGAAGGGCTAGTGCTATTAATGGCAGTGGCAATCACAGTGCCTTGAATACTGGCGTCGGTATATAGTATGGTGGAGCCGGGTGGAAGGCGGCTATCGAATTCGGTGATGCGTTATTGCGGAAAGACGCCGAATTGTTGGAATCTGTACGCGAAAGTCAGTTGGCTTGTTGTCACTAAATTGTTCAAACTGCCAAGGGGAAGTACTCGTTGAGGTAGGGCTGGTAGCTTATGAGAGACTGCGTAAGCACGCCATTAATGCTCGCTCAGAATCACACAATCCAGCCTTCAATTTTCGAGCTTCGCGACATTGTGAGCAAGTTCGTCCAACGTGTTCAGTTGGGCATGCTCCTGGAGAGCAACCACAAGGGTGATGCGCGAGAGCGCAGTAATCGCTCTCATAACCTCTCCGTTAATTACTTCCAGTCGATCCCACTGCGTTACCGTCAAATGCTGGAACCGAGCAGATAAGACCAAGCGCGATTGTAAAACGGCTCTCGCAATTTGTCGTGCCACATGTTATCTGGCTCCACCAGCCTTGGGAGCGATACGGTGTACTTGTGCTAGCGTTTGAGCGGCTTGGTGTTTAGCCTGAGCTAGCCAAGCTGTCGCCGTTCCTGACTGGTCAATCAGCAACACCAGGACATTGATTGTTGGGCTCTCTTGTAGTGGCTGCCCAGCCGTTCAGCTGTTTCAAACTTTTTTTAATTACAGTAATCCCTGGTTACAACGAAATTGCTTTACTCAAAATATCGCTTTATTCGAAATTTCTTCTGGTCCCAACCCAAACACACGAATTTCAGGCTGCATTACTCGAACCGTACGAAGGGCTTGACCCGCTTAGAGCGAAGTGGCGAGCGGAGGTGTCGCCGAGCGGCGGCGACTCAGCGGTAACTCAAGCTGTCAACATGGCGGGTCGACGCAAGCTGGTGTTTTTGCGGCTATTTTCTCGAGCCGGTCATGCTCTATTCGCCCCATTCGACTTTATACAAATGGTACAAATGCGTGATAGGGCCATTGAATTTTGTCTCTAGACATTGGGCAATGGCGAGGACGAGATCGTGCGCGAACACCGACACACATTCCATAGAATCAGTAACTTAACGGCTGCACAGCTCGGGAAAAAATTGCCCAATGATTATGCAAAGCCCCAAGTGCAAAACGGGTCGGTTTTAATGATTGCCCTGAGTACCCACAATGAGCGGTTAATCGTGTTTTTGGCTCAACAAACCCAGCCTCAAACTCGATCCACTGCGTTTCCGGCGCTTTCCAGCGCGAAACTATCGTAGCGTTCCATGACGCCCGCACGCCCGCTATAAAAGTGGCCGCTGCCACTGCCCCTTTTATGTGCGGTGACCGCAGCGCCATGCAATGCTTGACCAAATTGGAGCAGGGGTTGCTCGCGCCCAGCAAGAACTTAAAAAACAGCCAAAGCTCACTGCCTCTTTGGCACCTGATTACACTTTTGCTTCACTGAATACATTGTGCTTTGATTCGTCACAGCTGTGGCGCAATGAGAGCTCAGATGCTTTAGCTTTTGTTGAGTTGCCGCTTATATCGAAACACTGCTTATAACGAAATTTTTGGCCGTCCCGCTGACTTAGTTATAACGAGAGATTACTGTAGTTGCTTTGGCAAAAGCAAACATTATTTTGTTCTCATGGGAACCAACAAATGTTGTTCCGAGGCGACCGATAATGTGCCGGTAGTATCACGGGAAAGAAAATTTTCCCCACCTTTTTCTTTCTTTATCAGCCTCTAGTTAGTTTCAAGGTCATCTATATTGTGGCAGCAACGCAAACAGGTATCAGGGTTTGACAGATGAATCATTATCGTCCGCAAGTCAAGCTGGAAGCATAAATCGCGAAGTTTTAATGGTAAGCCCTTGATGCACCAACGGACGCTGGGGGCGGTTCAGCAGTGAATGCCGGACCCCATAATTTCGACAAAGACTTGCGACAGGTACAACCGTCACGGCCGAAAGGCGTTCGGCCTTTGAAGCAAAATATATTTTTTTTTTTTTGGTGGGGGGGGGGGGGGGGGGGGGCGGGGAAGGTGAACATTCAAATCCTTCGCCACGTCGGAGAAATCGAACTTGAAGGGTATGTTCTGGTCGATACGGACCAATATCCAAACATTCATTGTAGTGAGAAAGCACTGTTACCCTCCCTCGGCCGACTTTGCAGATGTAGAAAACAGTTCACTCGGTGCAGGCTGCCGCATTTCCCAGATTATAACTAGCCTACGAGAAGTTTCATGCGCATTAGGGAGTGGAGCCGACGCGGAAACAGACGTTAGGCCAAACGTCAAGCTTTAAGGTCGAACGTTGTCAACCTATACCCGCTGCTCGAAGTACAATGCCTATGACATTACGGGGATGTCGCAAGGCTCAACTTCAAGGTTACCTAACGGGAAGTTAAAACGTAGGGACTTAGGCCTAACGCCAAGGTTTGGGGTCTAACGTCGTCCACCGGTACACGTTGAAGAAAGCACTACTTCGTGTACGCCCAGTGGTGGGTAGGGGTTGCCATCGTAAGACGTCGAGGCGAAACATTAGGGCCAAGGCGCCGTTAGGTATTATACCCGACAGTTGCTGCTGCTGTTGTAACACATTATGCATGCCAACAGAGTAGACACCGCACCGTGTGGTGTACCATACAACGCTTTCTAAGCATGTATTCTCCTGCAGCGTGCGTTGACGCACACCCTGCCGCCCACGGTGAATACCTAGACATATGTCAGTCAGCCAATCAATCAATCAATCAATCAATCAATCAATCAATCAATCAATCAATCAATCAATCAATCAATCAATCAATCAATCAATCAATCAATCAATCAATCAATTTATAAATAAATAAATAAATAAATAAATAAATAAATAAATAAATAAATAAAAAATATAAATTCGGTAGGGCGTATGCATGCACAGGGAGGGTTGACCACAAGAAATCTGTGCCTGTGCTAGGGATTTGTATTACTCCCACGGACAATCTCACAATACTAGTACAAGCCCACAACGTGCCGATTTCAAGTGAATTGGTATTACTTGCATGTCCAATCCCCACTTGTGCAAGCTGGCGCTGTTATACCTAAAAACCATCTAAACCACTAAAAACAGACCACCTAAAAAAACCACTGAAAAAAACACCTAAAAACAGACCATTCCCCTATAAACTGCAGTGGCAAAGTTATACAATGCCTCAGAAGCACACCTCACTTTGGTTTCTCCTGTAATGCAGCCAACCCGCTTGAATTGTGAAAAGAAATCGCTGGTTTTTTTTTTTTTTTTCATCAGCTTTGCTGTAGATTTCTGAAATTACCGATGTACAGCCTGCTTATTATGCCTAAACAAGCGACTTGGGAATAAAATTGCGAGGAGCTTTGCGCTTTTGGTGAAAATAAAACCAAAATAAAGCTATGTTCTGTGCAGGTGATAACGTGAAATTATCTGGAAGCAACTTATTTCCAACTTTCTTTAATGTTCACTGGCAGCTCTCATTCTTAAAAGTTTGGACATCAGCCACGCTAAGCAAAGGCCACCATCGACAGTACGCGACAATTGTTGTGAGACAAATGTTGACAGTTGTTTCCACATGCCGCTGTGCAATCGTTTGACACGGATCCTCTTCCGAGAATGTGGAAAGTACAAAACATTGTTCATCAGTTCAGTCACGACCTCTCACGGTCCATGCGCTATGTCAAAAAAAAAAAAAAGAGAGAGAGAGAATAAAACCTTAGTCTCAACAGTGGGGCTTATGCTCACAACGGGAGGACGGGAAGTTTTATAATGGGGCAAAAGAATAGTATTTCGCCATTACGTTCGGGGAATGAAGCAGTACACTAAATCAGACGTGATAGTTAGCAAAAGAAATGTAAGTAAAAGTAAGAACGACAGGGCAAAAGAACGCACTTTGTAAGGACCATAGCCAAAGCCACAGCCAAACAACATGGTCTTTCGCAGCTACATCGTCTGGGCAGCAACCTGAAACCAATCAGCCAGGCTTCGAATGGAACACGTAGACCGAGAAAAGAGCATTAACAGTGGGAGTTATGTTTTTTTTTTCCCTTTGTGTAACCTGAACGGAAGGAGGCCCTTACCGTTACGCAACACGATATGCTACCTTGTTTTTTTTTTTGCATTTTTTGTCCTAATAGTTGGAACGAGGCGGTAAACAAGGCCGCTGTTCAAACCCTTACCCTGCTCTTGTTCCCGCAAAGCATTTCTCCCGAGGCAGTTGGGCGGAGGATATTGGATTTTGCCAGACGGCGGCGACAACACGCGACGGAAAATCTCCCCGGAAAAAAAATCGTAAATGTAAATGTAATCTACAGCCATGTCTACAGCAGAAATAAAATTTTCTAGCGCACAACTGAGGTGGGGGGAGTCAATAAATAAATATAGTGTAATGAAGAGAAGTGAAAGGACTAACGGACCTCGATCGTCCAATCCCTGTTCGGGTATGTGCCGGAAGCATCAAGCTGGCATCATCTCTGTGCGTCCTTGTGGTCAGATCAGCGATTCCCTATCCGGTTCACCTGGAACAGACTGCGCTGCTTCCCGCCTCTCGCTTTTACTGCTGGCTAGCAATTAAGCCGCCTTTCAAAATAAATAAATAAATAAATAAATAAATAAATAAATAAATAAATAAATAAATAAATAAATAAATAAATAAATAAATAAATAAATAAATAAATAAATAAATAAATAAATAAATAAATAAATAAATAAATAAATAAATAAATAAATAAATAAATAAATAAATAAAAGGGAACAATAACCAAGAGCATTCAGAATAGCCTTTAACAATTAGGTGGGTTTAACACGAATGCTATTTAACGTCGTCTCAGATAAATGTTTCGAGACAGTCTGCAAGAGCTAGTTTTTTTCTTATATATCAAAGAAAAAGAAACGTTGTAAGTGTAGCGCTACTATTAGATAACCACTCGGAGAAAAATACAGCGAAAGAAAACAAAAACTTCAGAAGAAGCGCCACAAACGCTGGAAATAATGTACTGGGCACAAACTATTTGCAGAACATAGTCCCATATGCGAGTGAAACTGTCTCTTCTCAATAAGGAAAAAAAAAAGAAAAACCGAAGCCCAAACAACAGTAACGAAACAGTGGACATTGCACGTTGTATCACCTTGACTTAGTCCCGACATTCAACGCGTTTTAAGCGCAGCCCCAAATCACCCTGACGCAGGCGCGTAGCTAGGAATTTTTTCTGGGGGGGGGTCGACCAAAAAAGATGGGACGGTGAAATATGTAGGCGAGGCTTCTGCTCGTTTTTCAAACTACGTTTGAAATAACTGGCTTTACTGGCTTTAACATGCGATTTGTGCATGCTGAAGGCTAGCAGTAAAGCCCACCTTAGGGAGCTTAGATGACGATGATGGTAATGATGATGACCTGAATTCCTGTTCGCCGGTCTATGGGTAGGCCACGTGCGATTCGTTCGTCCGTAGAACAAGCGGTTATGCGGGCACGCGCTCGTGAGCGTGATCATGAGTGTGCTCGTGAGTGGCGCGCGGTCCCCGAAGTTCGTCAGGCGGAAGTGGAGGTCAGCAATGGGTGTTTACTATCAAGATTCGCGTATTTTAGATTTTCCTTTAGGAAAGGGACTAATAAGTTTTCTTACCAGATATGAAGTACAGTCGAGCACAATTTGAAGATCATCGCGCCAGCATCGAGTGGCACACGCGTGCCACCGTCCTACGGTTTCGTTTCGGAACCATGACAATAAAGATTTCCAACTCTTCTACCTCTTGCTGACTGTTCCATGCTACAACCAACGCCGCCTGTATAAACATTGCCTAACGCGTGAGCTAAAAATGGCCAAACAGCCACTCTCCTGTTGCTCTCTCCTACCCTTCCCCGTTCCGTAGCCTTCCTGCATGCTTTCATCTCCCCCAGCTAGCGCCGCTACTCGGAAACCATGCAAAATAGTTGACAGTTTCTTTAGCGTTTCCCAGGTGGCGCTCCTACGCCTTCTTCTTTTTCACCATGCCTGTCTGTCTTGGTCTGTCGCTGATAAAACCGCCTTCGCCTGGGAGTAAAATCACTTTGGCTGCCGCAGGCTGATGCCGGCTTTGCGCGCTTATCTACTTGGATCACTGGCTCCGAAATTTTCTGAGTGGGCCATCTCCCCTCTCTCCCCTCCGCATTTAGGTCTTGTTCTGTCCCCGCTGTTGGCACTCCGCATCAGTACGTTCTTTTAAAATTGAGGTCTGTACTGCACAAGCGCCCAGACAGCATGGCAGCAGACCCCTCAGCTGCTTATTCTTTTGTTTTTTATAATATTCTGAAATTTACCAGCACGTGATATTTTTGGAAAGTAATGGTAGAACAGAGCGCCTGAACAAAAAATGTGCACGCAGTTTTTTCTTCCATAAATCCTCCTGAGAGAAAAACATCAGTAAAATAATGGCTGCGCCATCCGAAAATATCGTTTTTCCGTTCGCTATTTGTCTACCCGAGAATTAATATGTTCTTACACTATTTCAGTTCCGCCTTCGTCAGGTATCTTTGGAAAAATTCAGCAAGTATGAAGCGAGTGACATGATGGACAAGATCCCCAGTGCGCCCCGGAACTAGTGCCCCGTCGCGGCTAAGATGTGAGCGAAACAGCTCTTGAAACCCAACAGGCAAGCTGACAGACACACGTCGTAGAAATTTGTGCAGCGTTCGCGACTCGCGAGCAGTGACGTAAGGCGAGATGTCCGCCGGCGCGCGCCACATAGCGGATGAGTGCCCGAACTAAGCGTCCCTATTCTTAACATTTGAAAAGCGCGCGACGTGTTAGGCAATGTTTATACAGGCGGCATTGCTACAACAATGGCCCGCACGACCGACTTGCCACCCTTTGGGTTTCAAGCTTTACATTCGTTGTTATCAAGCACAGACTTCGTTGCCTTTTATCTACGCCGATGATAACGAAACTGGCATGGAAGATATGCTAGAGCTTGTGTTCTGTCTGCTTCATTTGAAACAGTAGCTTTCCCGCGATAACATTTGAATCGCAATGGACTGTACATGCGGCACATTCATATATTACGGCGGTGAAGCTAGCAAACGTGCGCCTTCGTCCTTAAGTAATCGCCTTTTTGTTATTTTTGCGGTAATAACGTGAATAGTAAACTTAGGCTTAGCAGAACACCTTATTGCATTGCTGTTGAGTGTTGAGCTTGTTGGACGTTTCTTAAATTTCAATCTATTTCTATCCGTTAAATTGAACAGACATGGCTTCAGTAACATTCCGGTTAAGCAAATACAGAATGCTGATTCTAACCAAGAGGGAGGTCAAGGAAACAATAAAATAGTGCCAAAAAACAAAGCTCCTCAATAAAAGAATTGTACAGTTTTGCTGATGTGGAGGAAGTACAAGATGGGCAGAGCAATGCTTTTCATATAGCAGAAATTATGGAACTGCAATAGTCAAGGAAACGCGATGTCGGTAGAAAAATAAACATATCTAGGATTGATAGTTGACTTAACAACATACATTGGCATGCTCAGTCATGTGATTATACGTTGTAGCAGTGTAAACACAAGGAATGACACGCTAAAGTCCAGGCCACATGTAAGCCTATATGAGGCTTTTCCTGCTGTTCCTCCATTTCCCCGCCGTGCTCTTCCGCCAGCGAAACAGCGGGACTGCCTCGATCGGCTCGCGGCAGGTTCCGGGCGCTGCTCGGTGTATCCGGCGCGAAATGCAGCCGGGCTGTATATGGCGACATGCACTGCATCTGGTGCGGGCACAGGGATCAGACGTTTACGTGGCCCTTGTTTTTAGCTTTATATGAGCAAGAATGTCCTTAAAACTGCAGGTTCCGCGCCTGCTGACGACTTTAGGCGGTTCTTCAGGCTACCTACACCGCACCCCAGCCTGGTACGAAACATTTAGGGGGGGCAAAGAACTCGGTGTGCCCCCCCTGGCTACGCCCCTGCCCTGACGTCAACTCTGCTATCCCCTTCACCCCGAGTAGTCCGTGTGGCGCTGGGTACCACCCCCAAGTGCAGGAAACAAAAAATACCTTCACATAAATACCTGAGAAAGTGGTGGGGAAACAGCCCCGCCGTTTGCGTAGTGGTCATCGCACCAGACGCGTATTCTGGAGGTTGTGGGTTCGGATCCCACCCCGTGGGCATTTTTTCACCACTTTCTTTCTGTCTCAAAAAATTCTTCGTCTGTTTCTGTGACCTACCACATTCTCCCCTTTGCTTTCCGAGGTTTTCTTGACTGCCAACCCTTATTTCTTCCTTAATTCAACGAGCCCCTCATTTCCTATTCTGATTCGGGACATCCTACATGTATATATACAGTCATTCGTAAAATTGTAGAGTAGTAGCGCTTAGCAGGGTGTCAGATCTGCTTCATTTATTCCTCCATAAACACGTTTTAAGCAGTCTGTTATTGACGTTTCTTTCATAACGCGGGGTCATCCCTTTTAAAATGATATTAGCAAAGTCCGACACAAAATTAAAATTAAGGCCGTGCTTATTACGCCACTTGTAATCTAACCAAATTGGAGGCAAATACCTAATGAAGAAGCATAAGCATGAATTTTGCTCCGTGCATAGTCTATTCGAGCTCTATTAGATCACGTTAATGAGTGACGGCGTTATTACTCTTCGGAACTAATTTTGTCAGCGTATTACGTACCTGACACTATTGTTGCCGCGTTCCACGGGACTACTTCTGGAAGACACATCACTGTGTAAGCTAACTCAACCACCCACCGCGGTGGCTCAGTGGTTGAGGTGTTGTGCTGCTGAGCCGGACGACGCGGCTTCGATTCCTAGCCGCGGCGGTTGCTTTTCTGATGGAGGCGAAAAGCGAAAACGCCCATGTGTACGAGATTTCCGTGCACGTTAAAAATCCCCAGGGGGTCAAAATTAACCCGGAGCACTCCACTGCAGCGCACCTCATCGCCTGCGTTGCGTTCGCGCGTTAAACACCACAAACAACAAGCTAACTCAACCCAACTAACTGTTGAGCCAGATACTTTACTGGCTTTTCACGCAATTGGAATACGCGAAACTTTATGATAAGAAGGAACAAACCAGGCATCGTTTTGAAGACAACACAGGATTGGCCAGCCCATGCGTCGTGCCCCTGCTTCGTTCCTCAACATTGAAGTTACCAGAAAAATGGCATGGTGTTCTCTTTTTTTGTGTGTGTGAAGGGGGAGTGGGTTACGCGTTGGCTGCCGACTGACTTTACTGTTCTTATACCTTCACTTCCTTTCAGCTCGGGCCTGGGAAGGAAAAGCAGACAAGCCCACTAAAAAAAGGACACATCGTAACTACTACTTTCATGGACGCTATTGAAGCGTGGACGATGGGTTGTTAGCGACAATCCCTTCGATGCAATATTATTTCTGCGTGAGTTTAACAAAGCGATGCTAATGCGAAAATGCCATGCTAATTAGGTTAATTACAGAAGGAAAGTTCTTAGCAACTTTTCTTGATTGCCTGGTTTCAGTGTTGCGACACAGTGGCATAAAGAAGTGGCTCCAAGCTGATGCAATTTCGTATTGTGCGGTAGCACCAACAGGCTCCTTACAAATGAAATTAGAGAGCGCTTGAAAGGGGTGTCAGTTTTACACGCAGTAAAAGGCTGTGGAAAGTTAATTATGTACATTCGCACGAATTAGCTAATTATGGTCATTTTTAAGATTTCCTCAACACTTACGTCGGGTATTTTTGCACCATTTGCGAAAAATTATGGCAGAACAAAGGCAAAATTGTGTATCCACAAAAGTGCTCTGAGAAACATTTTTGCTCGCAATGATTAAAAATCCCGGGGCATCTCCACTAACGTGAAACCTGGGGAAGGGTGAAGCATGCAGTGCATAAGTGTATTCAAACATTGTAAATCACTCTCTCTTGCCGTACAGCGCGCGCTGATTGGGCGCCGGAGAAGCGCCGGTGGGAGGAGCAATCGCGCGCTTGCTAAGGCGGTAGCGCCCTCTGTTCCGTTGAACCGGATTTAAGTCATCAAATGAGAGACACATTGGCGGTAAGTTGTCTTCGTGTCACGTGCCACACCATGCTAAGAAGTATGCTTTAGAGGAGAAAAGCTGGCGTTTGAAACTAATTTCGGGGTGGAATTTAACAAATTTCTGTTTTTACTGAAATTAAATTTGGATTATTCCTGTATTTTAAATGAATTGAATTCATGTTAGCTTACTTCGAACCCGCTTTATCTTTTTTTTTTTACCACCGTTTGACAACTTGATTTACCGTGTCGACATGAGACGATGACGATGGCAGGAGACGCCCACAGCCCGAGCCTATAAGGTGCTTCGCCTCTAAAAATCGCGGGCGATCTCCAATAACGTGAAACCTGGGGACGGGCGAAGCACCAGTGTGCGCCTTTGTTTCCCGAAGCAAAATCGCTGCTAATGGGCAATGAGAGACAGAAGACGATTTTTTTCAACTATAATATGCATATGTACATTTATTAAA
Source organism: Haemaphysalis longicornis (assembly GCF_048455015.1). NCBI lineage: Eukaryota > Metazoa > Arthropoda > Arachnida > Ixodida > Ixodidae > Haemaphysalis > Haemaphysalis longicornis. The sequence goes on from NW_027526335.1 coordinate 56,796,735, forward strand.
TACAATCAGAAATCGCGTAGCTAATCCCAGTCAACATGCTTAATGTATTTCTTCGTTCTTGTCCCGCGTCCTAATTCTCCTGGTGTTGATGAGGCTGCTGCGCTTCCAAGTCGTAGATCGGGCCGAGTTTAGGTAAAGGTATACATCTTTGCTGCAAAAGTCTCGTGTCTCTAAAGCACGAAGCGTTCTAGCTCAAGGCACTGGAAAAACGAGTATCCCGGTGTGTTCTTTTAGCACGTTCTAGCGAGAGGAGTTCGAAAACGAGGCCCGGTGTTTTAGTACCGTGACTACGCGAGACGACGACAGGAGACGCCAACAGCCCGAGCCCTAAGGTGTTCCGTCTCTAACAAGAAACACAGTGACAATCTATCTCAACGTAGTTTGTCCTATTGCAGACGCTGCGGAGGATACTGCAAATTTCCGGTACATCATTCTTACGTGTGCGAAGATGGCCACCTGAACGGGGTCTTCCGATCCGGAAGAGTTCTTTTGATTACATTTGTTTCCATCTGGAAAAGCAGATATTGCGAAAGCCTATAGGCACTCGTCTGTACAATTCGCTCGCGACAACAGTCGACAATCGGATGTGTAACTTCGTAATGTCGTGTTTGGAAATCCTGACGGAATACAAGTTTATGTTTACAGTAGATCAACAGAGCTGTTCTAGAGAATACAATTGCGCAACAAAGGCTCAACGTGTTACGTGATGTCTCTGAGCGATTCAATGTCAGGAGAAACATATGCGATGGGTATAAAAGTAGCGACCGAAAAAGTGTTGGCAACCACTCGAATATAGAAAAATCTGAACATCTACTCAAGCAGAAAAGTAAGTGCGTCACACTAAAATACAGATACGTCGCGGAAATTGATCCATGAAACAGAGGAGTGCGCTCGCTACGGCGCTGTCCAAAGATATGGTCTTTTGTGAGGGGTTTCTCAGTGACGTTAACTCCGGTACCGACTGCTGCTTGTGCGCGCGCAAAAGCGGTTGTCTGACTTGGCAAGCGAGCTGTCTTTAGCATCCCCGTGTCGTCTGCCCAAGCATTCAACAAGGAGCGTGTCTTGTGCGCAAACAAGGGAGCGGGGGACTTGTTTGCCAGGGACGTCTTTCTACTGCAATTCATAGCTTGCTTTTCACAAACAGCGCTACGGCAAGGGAATGCTTCGGATAAACAGTTGAGCCCAGCGCCCAACCGGCAAAGCTGGTGGAATTCTCGCACGTTTTAGAGCACCTCCTCAATGGCTGTCTGTTTATTTTTGCGCGTCTTCACAGCGCTCATGAAAATCAATTCCGCTTCTTTTTTGAAGGTACATTGTGTTCAAAGCGTATACAGTAGTAGCACGTATACAAAAACAGGAAAATTCGTGTCGCGGCCTCATATCTTTGTAAGAGAAGCCGGTGTTGGACGAGCGACAACGACATTATGTATTCCTTACAACGAGCCACACAAGGGTTCGCGCTAGAAGTTCAGTCGCCAAAATCTCAGACGCCAAAACCTTCCATATCCATTCCTTTCTCGTTTTGTGCCCCCTAACCTCTCCCCAGTGGGAAGTAGCACCCCCAATGATCCGCTACTGAGGCGGACCTCTTCTCCTCTTCAATAATCATTTATTTTTCTCTCTCTCTCTCTCTCTCTCTCTCTCTCTCTCTCTCTCTCTCTCTCTCTCTCTCTCTTTCCCTCTCCCGATAGAGGAATATGGGCGACAGTATTGCACTCCTTCCGTATTTTGCCACCCAGGTTACAACGACATAAATGACTTATTTTTGTGACCATCGCTCGGTTTTTCTACATACTTCGAGGTTATGGTTTTAGGAAATTGTGAGCGCAAACGCCATTTTCTTATCGGCTATACAGAAAAGGCAGAATGAATTCCACAGCCATAGGGATGTGTGTCACGCCGTCCAGTCCGCCGTGCGAGAACTATTCGTATCAGGTCGACTTTTTTTTCCCACCGCTGTTTTCTTGTCTCTCTCTCTCTCTTGTACTTACTGACTAAATCATTTCTTTTACTACCCTATTTCGTCTTACCGACTTGGTTTTCACGACAAAAACAAGTTATTCTGGGCCAATCCCCCTAAGCGGGTGTGCGTCTTTTGACTTTCGTGACGCCCCGTCATTGGACGGCCGACATCTCGCACCCATAAATTGCTCCGCACTGAAAAAATTGTGGCTATGCTTACAACTTTCTAGGAATATGGAGGCTCAAGCCCAATTGGAGCTTCTGTTGATTTGTTGTTGAACCTTGTGCTAGACTTTCATGTTGCTATCGTCGGGACGCTGCCGCACCTTCATCCATAGCCGCTTCCTCTCGACGGCGGTTGCGGCGATTGGTATTTTGAGCTCCTCTAGCCTCTTCCGCCCTGGCGTACTTTCGTACTTTCTCGGCCATCCCCGCCCTCCTACCAGGGCCTAGTGTGTCGTCAACAATTTCGATGGGGAAGGAAGCTCTGAGCACACGCGGAGACGGATAAAAAGCGCGTCTGCGTCTGTATGGTTCTACGTTCCGTCTCCCTTTCTTAGAACCTTGTTCCGTCGCGGCGGCGTCCCGTTCCCGGCGCGTAATCCCCGGCTCGCACCACAATTTCTTGTACAACTGTTTTATTTCTTTCACAATTTTCTGTACCTTACACGTTACTCGAAACATAGAGCCTAAGCCTTTCGGCGTAAAAAACGTAAACGTTATCAGTTATCTGTGGTTTAGACACCTGTAATGGGAGAGCAATATGATCAAAGGGCCTGAAGTTTTATTTATTTATTTATTTATTTGTTTTTTATTGATTGATTGATTGATTGATTGATTGATTGATTGATTGATTGATTGATTGATTGATTGATTGATTGATTGATTGATTGATTGATTGATTGATTGATTGATTGTGCGGTTTAACGCACCGACGCTACACAGGTAATGAGGCACGCCGTAGTCGTAGTGGAGGGCTCCGGATTAATTTTGAGCACCTGGGTATCCTTTACGTGCGCCGAAATCTCGAACACACGGGCGTTTTCGCTTTTCAAGGAGCCTGAAAGCTTTGTTATCTGGGTGGTGTCCTCCCTGCTGTGCGACATATTTCAGTTGCTAACATTGTACAAAACTGGGAAATTTTCAGCCAATGAAAGGCGACTTTCCCTGATTTTTTTTTTAATATGGCGAATTGTCGAATTGCTGTTGACGTCGGTAATAGCTTCCCGGAAATTCTATCTGCGGCGCGCAACGAAGTGCCAACGCGATCGGTCTGTCGCGCCCGACGCCAAGGCCATTGGAAATTGTTTTCCTTTCGTAGCATCCGAGGCGAGAACAGCGTTTTCCACAACAATACTTCTTCATGAAGCGCAAAGTTTGCTCTTCGGATCTGGGCATCTTCTGCCGTGCAATCGACATTTTTTTCTTTCTACTTTGAGCAATTCTTTCACCAAAATAAATAAGACAGGGAATGGCAACACAAACTATGCCTCAGAAATGTCGCAGTTTCATTTTGATTGAACAAATGCAGCCGGTATACACTCCGAATGGTAAAGAGACGTTTGCTCCCTTAGATATACATACTCACCAGAGAGGAAGCATTTCAATCCACCCCACCACAGTCATGCGGCCTACAAACAGAAACTATTCACCACTTTTTTCTCTTTTCGATAAGGCAGTGATATTGAATACGAGGAACTATCCATCTTCGGTAATCCGTGTTCGGCAAGCCCTAACGATGAGAACGCCAGTGCTGCCGGGTTGCGAGGGATTGTGTGCGTTCGCGTTTTCTCGGGAAAATGCACGGCTTATAAAATTAAACAAAAAAAAATGCCCTACTCACGCCCATGCGACTATTGTGCACGCCGTCCGCACGAGAAACAATGTAGTTTTCCGGCTTATCTGCTCGGTTGATACGACTTCCTCAAAACTAATCATGCCTTCTAAAATAATTCACCGAGTTACAACGCCCTCTGGGGTTATCGCCGGTTGGCTGCAAGGCCACGCCATAGGGTACACGCTGTGAAGAACAGATATTAGCACCCGTAGTTTTAAAACCATGAAGGGATCTTCGAGTTCACGGATGCGGGCTTCGCACAGCTTGACGCCCGACTGGGGCCTGCTAGTTTCAACTGAACATGTTTACATTTAGCAGCAATGGGCCGGCCAGTCGCCTGATACGAATGGACTTCCCTGCCTCTACTCTACGCGAAACAACCCCAAATAAAGCAAAAATATTGTAATGTTCGCGTTCAGCACAATTTCGCAATACAAGTGTCTAATATCGTATTCAGACGCCGAAAAGCGTCGCAGCTGGCAACACATATTTTATGAAAAGAGCATTAGTATCGTGGTGAAGTGTTCATGACCCGTAGAGTTTATTCAACTTCAGCGCCGATGCATCAACATCAAGAGGAACCGGCGCTACAAATGATGAGTTAGTTTTCCGGAATATTTGTTCGCCGGATGCCACCTGGAATTCCAATTTCGGAAAGCGCTCGCCGACGGAACGGCGTGATATTTGTATTTACTCCGAGTTCGATAGCCCGCATAAAATTGCCAATCAATCAGTGGCTGACCTGCGCGTTAAAGCCTTCGGGCTAACCGCGAAAAGCCCAAAACTGTTTGCGCGGGAAAACTTTGTGTACAGCTTCCTTTCTCCGTTTCTCTGGTTCAAGAGTTTGGCGCGTGTGAGGTTTATGTTTGTTGACACATACTTTGAAAAATTAAAACGGGCGAGAAGAGCCCCTTTTTTTCTCCTTTTCACAGTGAAATTGGAAGGGTAGGTTATTGCTAAACTTTATAGCAGGATAATGAATACTTCTTTCGAGCAGTCCTTGGGAATGGGCTTTCAGAGCCCCCGTGGATTACTGCTGCACAGTATATTTTGTTTTGTTTTTTTCTTCGCAAAAATTTCTTTGGCGCATCTGCTCGTCTGTTTTTCCGGCTCAGAGTTAATACAGAAAATGTGCAATGGTGTGGAATGCCCAGTGTCAACGCCCAGCTTAGACTCTACGAAACAGTGGAAAGGGCTATCACTTGTCATCGCTAATTTATGAAGTCAAGACGTGATGTATCATTTTTCCATCGGGTGTTCGGTGAAAATATTCTTATTTTTGTTTTTAAGGCTCAGAATACAATGTACGCTACTAGGTTCTTTACAAGTTCCACAAAGTTCCACAATTACTCTCTACTTTTGCATAAAAAGTGTTTGAATGTTGATGTAAAAGAATTGCTTAAATTGAAGATAAGTAACTAGTCCACGCATTATCAGTGGTTTGTTCAATAAACAACAAAACTGTTTCTGGTTTATATACTGAGGCCTACGTAGTTGAACAAGAAACAAAGGTTTTTCAGGCAGTATAAATTAAGACCATCGTGCAGTTTCAATCAAGGTTTTCATAAGCATCCAATGGCAGCCAAGAAAGGTCAGACAGCAACAAAACCCACGAAAAGCCAATCAAACTGGTTACAGTATAGGAAGGCTTTCCAAGCAACCCGGAAAAACAGTAAGCTGCGTTTCAACCATTGTATGACGTAGTAGTAGTAAACTACTACTTCATACAAAAAAAAAGCTTGCACAAGTTTCTAGACTCCACACAAGGACGATTGCATGTTTACTCCAGGCACCCTTTCGGAGACTTTTGCCCCGCTTCCCATAGGTGGATGTAGCATCCACTTACGGTGGATCTCCCAACCTGCTTTGAAAGCAATATTTCTTTAGGGGCCGTATTCAATGTGGTTTGATACGGAACAATGGACTCGTCCCCACATATCCTCTTTCTGGAGGTCGTGCAAAGTAAAAAAAATGAAAAGAACACAAGTAGTGCAGGCGTCTCGGTAAGCAAACAATCAAGTGAGGGGCAGCCAGACAACACGACAGTGAGCACTCTACTTTATATGCAAATCTAGTGTCCCGGCTTCCTTTCGTAATGCTTAGGGCTCAAGGCTATGTGAGGCATGTATCCTCTCACCCCGTGCGCATACAAAGAGTTTCCGCTGACGCTAAAATCAGCATGGGGTTGATTTGAATGTTCAGCTGCTTGTATTACGACGTCTACGCTGTAGCTGGTTGCGCTTACGTTATTTGTTTCTGTTATGACACGTCTGCTGAAGCTGAGGATCTTTCTTCCCGTATATCGTATGGGATTGAATATCCAATAGATACGCCGGGAACAAGAGAGCAATGTGAGTTTCTTAGCCGTGTAACTTAGTGAAACCTTTAAAATGGCTCTTTTGTCAATGTATCTGAAGCGCCGTAATTAACCTGTTTTCCCGTGAGCAGATGATGATAGTATTCATTTGGCGCTGCTGCAGCCCCATGCGAAGCCCGCAGCATACACTCCGCCCTCCCTGATTTATCTGCGGCAGGTTCTCACGATAATTGTCTTTTTATATCACAACTTCATCGCCAGATGTTCCAATCTTTTAATACAGACTGAGCAATTATTACGTCACCTGGGGAAGCGCAGAATACGGGAGCTAAAATCTGCTTTTTGATTTCACCTTTGTCTAAGCCACCCAATTTAAGGAAATAGCGTTAAAATAACACCCCGAAGGCATATGGTAGTGGCAATTTAAGTAATAATTTTTTTCTACGTAGAAATTGCCCCCTGTGCTTAGGAAAAATGTGACTTATGGCCGTTTTTTATTAACACCTTACGAATTCGCGTGTGACACCCTTAAAAGCATTCATTTAGGGTCCGGCTAGGCCGACTAGCTCATTCTGCAATCTGGACAATACAAATTAATGAAAAACAAATTTAGTGTTCCTTTATAAAGAAAAGAAAAACAAAACAACTGTGAACAGTAATTGTAACGGAAACAGCCACAGCACATTGCGATTCTTATTTCTCGTCGCTATGTGCCCAAAGAAGTACCTTTTCCTTCGGAAGTTAAATAGGACGTGTTGCCAGGCAGCCAAGCAGCCAAGCAGGCAAGCGGGCAAGGAGACAGACAGACAGACAGACAGACAGACAGACAGACAGACAGACAGACAGACAGACAGACAGACAGACAGACAGACAGACAGACAGACAGACAGACCAGATAATCCTGTAGAACAATGACGCCACCGTTGCCTCGATGCAGTATACGAGAGGGGTTGAGGCGAAGATGAGAACGTGAACTATTTCTTTCAAATTTTCAAATCTATTTATTTCAAATTTGGATTGTCGGGCGTGGCAGCTGAATCAAAGCGGTCATGAAAAGCGGACTGTCAGTACGCGTCTATATTTGTCGCTTTCCTCTTCTTCTTGCGCTGTGGACGCCACTGCATACGCGTCGCGCTCTCTCGTGACGCTGTAGAACACACCTTGCAAATAAGAGGTTTCGACACCATACGCAGATCCACAAAAAAAGGCCATGTTTGTTCCTCGGGCAAAATCGCGTCTACAAAAAAGGACGACTATTCTGCCCGGGAAACAAAAACACCCCTCGAAGAGCTTTCGACGTAATAATGCCAGAATGTAATCCTCAGGGAAAGCGCCACACTAGCCCAAGCGATATACAATTCAGTGTTGAAATAAATTAGTGCGCTTAACTTCCATTCCCCGAGGAGACCAGCATTCGATTTGCGAAACACTCACCGCAAGCGGCGTCGAATCGTTTGTTTACCCTTGCCGGTGGGAACTGGCTCATTAGTTTGCTGAGGGCTTAATTCTAGGCGCCTTCTTCTGAGCCCGTAGGAATGGTGCAGTATTGTTGAGCGTGAGTAAACTGCAATAAATCGCAACGCTTTCCTGATATTTTGCTGGCGACGCTAGATTATCTGAATACGCAACGGGTAAGGCGAAAATAACCCGCCTATTCTGTCGAGAAACATTCTCCCAGTGTTCTTTCTTGATGAATTAGGATTGATCTACAAATTTAGGCACAAATTAATGCGTTCTTTGTAAAAATCTAGTTCCTATTTCCTCCGCGCGTTCCTATATGAATGAATAAAACAAGGAATTGCAAGTTGGTGGGGGCTTTTTGTTTTTGGGCTATAAAAATCTCATTCTTAAAACAAGCTTAACTAGTGAATGCAAGGAAAATATGTGCTGGCACTAAAGCGTTACCAATATAACGTAGCGTAAATTTGCGAAAAGTCGATGAGGAGCTGCAGAACACGTCAATCTTGTCCCTCTGTATATATTTCTTTTCCAGCGAATAAATTTTTTTAAGAAGTATTGACAGAGAAAAGTGGTTAGGAAAGGTTCAGGTAATTTTGAACGCTCAACTTACATTAAAACTGCAACTTTTAAAGGAACTAGAAGAAGGTAACGTAAAATCTGCGCATTTTGTTGGTGTGACGGTGCAGAAAATTCAACAAGAACTCCAAGCTCCTCACCCCTAGGTGAAAAGAGAGGTAGCATAATTGTGGCAATCCTTTAGGTAACGTGTTTTAAAGAAAGCTTTACTAACCTAGACGAGCCCAATTTCGCCGTCGCCAGCCATTTGACCTTCGTTCGACCCCAGCTGCGCCGTAACCATGGCGACGCATCACGTGACTCGCCGCGTCGAGGTTCGCTGCCGCTGCCGCCGCCGCCGTTGCCGCCCCGGGCTTGGCGCATGCGCTCTCTGTAGCTGTGTCGCCCCCTGACCGCGTGACTCGCCGCCCGCCTGGCTGAGAGGGGCGCCGCATTCGCATAGTCAGTGCGACCTTGGCCATGGATGAGACCGAGTCCAGGCCGTCTTCTATGAGCGTTGAGCGGGAGCCGGAGGCTTTGAGCCATCGTCGGCAAGCGGTGTCTGACCACCCCGCAGATATCGCCCGGCGTGCTGCTTCACTGGAGAGGGTTCGGAACGCCAAGCGCGCGAAGCTAGCGTCGGAGATAAGAGCTAGTTGTTCGGCTCGCAAAATTGACTTAACCAGACTAAACCAATCCTTCGCTTGGCATGTCCAGGGTTAGCTGAGCTAATCCACCACCTTTTTTTTTCTAGAGATCTCAAAAAATGGGGTGCGCCTTTCAGTTATTGACTTAACTCGTTGCATTCCTCTTCACTTTTGAAAGCCGGCGCAGACAATCAGCTTATACTGTTTTTCTTCTTTACTAAACGTTCCTAAATATCCCTTTCAAATAAAACAAGGGATCAATAACAGTATTCTAGAAAACACTGTCAATTTGCGAGATGCGCTCGCCCAATCACTACCGAATATAAAACCCCTATATTCATGAACGGGCCTACAGTTTTGATGAATAAAACGCACGTCATCCACAACATAACTGCTCATAAGTTAACGTTTATCCTTTCACGTCTTCACATTTTGGGCGAACTTTTCCACTTTGGATACAAAAGCTTTCACGTGGGGTCGCACGTGTCAGAACCGCAGTGATCAAATGCACAAAAACTCATCGCCACAGTGTTTTTGCTGGGAGATATTGCTAATAAAAGTGGTTTAAGAAATTAGTGAGCTATAATGTAGCCGCGTTCGGGCTGCCCAATGTTCTGTAGGTTACGTGAACGGAGCCGCGGAAGGTAAACCCTTACAACCAGCATTTCCCTGTATTTTCCCGCGCAGCCCGCCCTGTGCAAGAGCATCCTTTCCCTGAAGATGTACGCCGCCATGGCCTCCATCAACTGGATGTTCGTCGAGGGGCTCCTCCTGCACTCCCGCATCACCATCTGCATCTTCCGGCAAGACGCGCCCTTCAAGCTCTACCACGCCATTGGCTGGGGTGAGCAGACACGCCTTTTCGTCACTTCGCCCTCCTGCGCCAGTGTTTCAAAAATAAGCAATCATTGTCCAGAATGAGGCGGCAACGACTTGATTTATTTTATTAAAAGGACCCTGCAACACTGTCGATATACGCTTTCACTCTTTCCTTCGCGTCTGGAAGCACTGCGAAAGCTATAGTTATCGCCAGCACGGAGCGGCGCTGCGCGATTTGCTCGTCACACCAGATACGCCTTCCCTTTCTCATTTGTTTTTGTGGCTTTATTTTTAAAGTTGCTCTAGAATAGCGTTCATTGCTGCAACTGAAGGAAAACTGGTGAACAGACACTACATGGCCTTAATGATGTAATTCGAGTCGTTCATGAATGTCAAGACCGGGAAACAGAGCAAAATCTTTTGAGCGAGTTTCTAAGTTATCGGATGGGCACAGAGCAGTAATTTTTGGCTGAGGTACTCTGCCATTCCCTAATATAAGTACTGCGTGTGTTGGGTGACTACTTTCTGCAAACCTTTTGTATTTTAAAGATAGTTGAATAAAGTGTTGCAGGTTCTCTTTAAAAAGTGCTTTCTGAGCCTTGCCATTTTGTTGATAGCTGGGTACAACTATCTAGTACAACTATCTCTCGCACCACATGACGAGCGTAGCGTTCATCGGCACTTTAGAGTTTTTGCAGAGTTTCAAGCATACATTGGAAACTCCATCAGTCGGTTTCGCAGCCGCCGCACAGAGACCCGAAAGTTTCGCACCTGCACTGGTAGCGAAACACAGAATTGGAGAGTATACGTTGCAGCCCCCTGTACCCATCGTGAATGCGCACCGAAAAAGCGGTGGGAGGGGTGCCCTGCCAGGCATCAGAGACGCCTGGTCGCGCGTGCCAGAGTCTGGCCGAGTTCCCACGCCATTAACGTGACACGTGTCTCGCCACGCAGAGGTGTGCTCGGTGGCAATTATGCAAAAGACGCAGCACGGCTCAATCCAGAGACACAGACCCGCCACCACGGCGAACAACAGCTCTGCCCCGTCGATCGATTGCTAGCTCACGCCTCCGGCAACGACCAGATCGGCGTGTCCGTTAGCAGCGTAATGCTGAGCGCCGAAGCGAGCACCGTACCAACCGCTCGACCAGAACCCAGCGTTAGCGCAAAACTGACGACCGAGAATTGCCTGCGCGGCCAATGCATTCTCTTTCACCCCACCCCCCTTCTCACGTGCCCTCAAAGAAAAACAAAACAAAGTCCGTGCCTGCGGTAAAAGGTCATTCGCACGCGTAGTTCTCCTTTACGCCACGGTTGGCTCGGCCCGCTGCTTGCCCACGAGAGCTTAACACGAAAGCAGCGATCTTATTGCTATTAATTAGAGAGCAATTATTAACTGTGCTGGTCGAAGATGCGGCGTCAAGGCTGCCAGAAATATGGCCGACCTATGGTACCAAAAACGTCCGAACCAGGGCACATAAAATATGGCCGACGGTTGAAAGGATAAGAAAAAGGTCAATACATGGTCAAAATGATGCCACACTTCTCAAGGAAGCTTCTAGAAGTACAACTAACTTAGTTGACATTCATCTAAATTTTACATTGGGTGGAATACGAAGGAGCGTCCTCAGTAATGGGAGATAGCCTCAGAACCCCGGGGCACCACGACTCGGTGATTCAGTTGACTACGGGGGATCTCGCAAATAGGTTGTCACCTTCTATTTGGATAAAGTTGGAGCCTGGTAATTGCACAGATAGCAATTAGGTGAGCAGCAAAGCAAAGGTGATTGGCTAAGTAACCGAAAAAAACTAGCAAAGCTTGCACTAAACCATGCAGGGCTTGAACCATAGCGAAGCTGTAGGATTTCTTTCTACGTGAAAAGTGAAGGACACATCCCCACGCATTTGTACAAGTTTGAAATTGTTAATTGGCTGTTTCGTCATCGCTTTGCACTGGGCTGGTACTAGTCATCATCATATGCATCGATATCATCGTGTTCCTCATGCCAACCATTACATGCGTGGTAGCGCTTGTCGACACCTGGAGCGCAGCGGCGGCGCGTACTCGCAAGACCCATGCACGGCGTTCCTGTAGTTGCGTCGAGGTTCCGTGGAGCATGTTTGGCGCCAGCTGCGCTCCTCCGAGTTTTCGCCAGTTTCTTTTTTTTTTTTTCAGAGCTACTTTGCGAGCTTAAGACGCTCGGCGGTTGCCACGAGGCACGACCGTTCGGCATTTTCTCACTCCTCAAGGTTTTCGCCAGCTTTTGTTTTAGTTAAAGCCACTGCACGTGCCGGGGACGTTCGATGGTCGCAGCGAGGCACGCGCTCACGAACGCTGGGGGTTTTCTTGGTATTTTGACGCGTTACGCGTTACGCACCACACATTACGGGCAGATACAACACCTACGCTGCTAAAAGAGCGATAACAAGGCAAACGAAAAAGGATGATGCTTATAAGAGCACACGTGCGCAACACCGAACACGAGAAACCGTAGGAACCACTCCCTTACAGCGCATCCTTAGAATAAATGCGCTGCCTTCCGCGTGAGCCTTGTTCTAAACTCTTGTCGGTGCGGAGTATACCGCGATGGACTCTTTACCGTCTACATCAACAGCAGCCCCACAAACATGGCGGCGCACACAATACCGGCACACCCATTCCACGGTTCAGCACTAATGACATGCGCTACAATATACGAAGTGCTTGGGTGTTTTGGAATTTTTTTCTTTTTCACGGTTACTGACAGATGGTGCTGACTCATCTTTACCCGCTGCGTATCAGGAATGTTTACAGCTGGTTATGAAAAAAATTCCCAGGCTGTGCTTCCCAGTCAGATGAGCTAGACCAACGGTGTAGTCACGGCATGACGCGTGCGTACACGAAAACGGCTATGCGACGCTGCTTGCCTCATTGCGACAGGGAGATAAACGCTTAAAGTGTGGGCCGAAGTGAGAAACGTTGCCGACGTGTGCGACGGATTCGTCTGGAGCTTTCGGTTAATGGGAAGGCAGCACGGCGCCTAAATACCTCCCTAATGTCGCCAGCAAGAGCTTATTCTCGCACCCGCCAGCTCCTAGTGAAGTTATCCTCTTTGCTCTGGAATGCAGAACGTAAAAGCGGAGCCTCTGGCGTTGCGTGCCCACAGTTCCAGTATAAAGTACAGCGTCTAAAATACCAGCGCTTTTCCACGGGACCTTGTTTTTACTGCGTGAGCAATAGATGGGGCATGTCGGCAAAACTTTTGCGGCATTCTGTTCCTTTTCGCGTAGTTCTCTCAAACAGGGAGTGATAGGTAAGCAGGGAGCGAACGGTGGAGATAGAGCGTGCAGAGAGCAGCCTTGGATCTCGAATCATTTTAAGTGCAGAGCACTTTACGGGCTCGCCTTGTCGTCGCAGCTCGCTAACGGTGAATGTCAAGCGACTGCCGGTATCAGACTGCGGAGCGAGATAACGGAGCCAAGTAGAGCCAGGTGTACCGTCGTCAGGGAGTCACGCTGAGGCTTCGAAAACCACGCGGCTTAAATAGTCATAATCGTTCCAACCTCGTGAGCCACTGGCGCTTGTCATTCCCCGTTGTTTAGCGCAAAGGAAACTGCATGCACATTTCAGGCAAAATCTGTGTACATAACCGGCAGCCCATCCCCGCGTTCATTTAGTTAGGAACGCTCGTTTGGTTGGTTTTTACGATAGTAAGCGAAAAAAGCGGCCCCGCAAGAAAAAAATGGCGGGTTCGAAATGGCCCAGAAAGGCTCCAGCCGAGTAAGAATAAAATAACTTGTTCAAAACAGCTCCAGCGTTTGAAATTAAAGCCAGCACAAAAAGAACAGAACTCTCGCTGGCGCAGTTTCAGGAAGGGGGCGCACGAGCACTGCGAAGGCGGGAAATTTGAATTGCATATTCATCAAGAGAGGAGTGAGACAGGGCGGCGAAGAGCGTGATGGGTGGTAGCAATGAGCGGATAACGGTGTCACCACCCGTCATGGCGAATCACTGCTCTGCACTTCCGACAGCTTTCACATTAAGTGGAACGGCTTTAATTTCTGGTGTTGTTGTTGTACATCTTTCTCACCCAATGGGCTCCATTTGTTTATTTCTCATGCGTCCTTGTCGCGCTGTTTTCACAAAATGCTGTGTGGCTACTCACACGGAATGGCCGACACCCACCAGATTGGAACGCAAATATGCATAGTTCATAGTCACACCCAAGCTCCCGAATTAGACCGGAACTGCTTTATAATGCGTAATTTACTCACCCCTACTTCGATTGCTTTTCTGTGAACCGCGACAAAGTCCCAATTTTTGGCGCGCAATTTGCTACAGCTAGATATTCAGGTGCTCAAAATCGAACAATGCGCAAACACACCAAAACGCCGGCGACCCACAAATCATTTGCGCCATGTGAGCGGACTAAAAATGGGTCATCATGCTGCCGTGCCTCCAACTGGCCAATAAGATGCATTCGCTTAAAAATTCCTAAACAGTCAGTGGGAAACAATCGGAAGTGGGGAATTTACATGAGAAAGCACGATAACTTTTATGGTAAAACCTGATATAGGTCTCGTACGAGCAAGAAAGGTGTTTGCACGCACGCACGTACGCCAGGACAACGCCGCTAGTGCACCATACAAGGGAGAAGGGCGTTTGAACACAAGGAAAGACAAAAAGGCATGTATTTTTGTATGAGACTAAGGAATAACATGTTTATTGAAATTTCCCCATTAAATACAATTTTTTCACGTGAATCAAGCTGGCTGTACTTGCTGACGTTGGGTTTGCTGAGTGCCGTTGTTGTAACAGTTTTAAACGAATGTTTTGGGTGCTTGCTTTCGTTTTCTTTGTTTGCTAGCTTGTGCGCTTGTGAATTCGTTAGCCTCTTGGATAGTGTAATGTTTCATCCGTTAGTTCTTCCTTTTCTTTCTTCCCTACCTTTCTGTCTTTCTTGCTTCCCTACCTTTCTGTCTTTCTTTCTTTCTTTCTTTCTTTCTTTCTTTCTTTCTTTCTTTTTCTTTCTTTCTTTCTTTCTTTCTTTCTTTCTTTCTTCCTTCCTTTCTTCCTTCCTTCCTTTCTTTCTTCCTTCCTTCCTTTCTTTCTTTCTTTCTTTCTTTCTTTCTTTTTTTCTTTCATCCTTCCTTCCTTCCTTCCTTTCTTTCTTCCTTCCTTCCTTTCTTTCTTTCTTTCTTTCTTTCTTTCTTTCTTTCTTTTTTTCTTTCATCCTTCCTTCCTTCCTTCCTTCCTTCCTTGCTTTTTCCCTTCGTTTCTTTTTCTCTTTATTTTCTATCTTTCTTTCTCTCTTTCGTTCCTCCTTTCCTTCCTTATTTCCTTCTTTCCTTTCTTGATTCCTTCTTTCTTTCTTCCTTTCCTTCTTTTTTTCCTTTTTTTTCTTTTGCTCGTTCTTTCGTTAGTTTTCTTTCCTCTTCGCTCTCGCGCGTCAAAGCTCCTCTTACTCGCCCACGTGCACCATTTATGATTATCGACCTGCGCACGCACATCTTCCTTTGCGTATTAAAGATTTGTGTTCCCATATACGTTCGCCTTTTTATAGAGGAGAGTACAGTCGTCCACAGGCTTAGCTGGAGCGACGCTTTACTCACTTATCGCCTCCTTCTCCTTTGGTGCGAGATAATTTAGTCACAACTTCCGCATTTCTTTCAAGTTTAAAGGGGCTCTTAAGTCCTCCACATTCGTTCGAACACAGAGGAACTTTTGAGATATTCCACGCTAAAGTCAAATGTGATGCACCAGCTAAGCATGCGGATGACTATACGTCTAGTTAATGACGCAACCAGGTGAGGTGGTAGGTACCGAGTGTTCGCAGAGAAAGCGTTACCACGCATTAAGCACGCTCAATGCATGTACTTTCCAGGCCTTCCCATGGTGTTCATTGTGACCTGGGCCTACCTCATGGAGCAAGAGCTGCGATCGGCATGCTGGGAAGGCTACGGCGCCAGTCGCTACGTCTGGCTGCTCATCGGTCCACGCCTTGTGGCCCTCCTTGTAAGACTGCTCAGCATAGCCCTACCCCCCGCTATAAGTCTCGCTTTCGCGCCAAGCCAGCGCATTCTATACATTCACTGGAGTCTCTTTAAGGCACATTGTTAAGGTGGCTCAACATGTCCTCCACCAATAGCACAAGGGTAGTAGTGGATTGACATAGGTGCTTGGTGACTTGAAAAAAGAACTACCACTTGGGTTCAAAAGCGGCTTTTTTATGCATATCGGCTCTAACACGGCCGTCTTCGCATCCCTTGATGAGAGCTGTGGAGCCTACGATGGCTAATATACGCACGCACGCACACAAGCACACTGACATAACCACAGAAGGGTTCTGAGCCCCAATAATTTGGCCCCCCCAAACGGCTGATACCGAGGTTTGCTTAGTCACATCCGCTGTACTGACGCCCGACTCAAGGGGGGAATAATACTCTTGAAAAGAAATATTTTTGTTCTGAAAAATAAAAGGCGGAGAATAAACGCCATTTCTTTAGTTATATATCCAGATTTTTTTTTAATACTCTTACGCTATAAAGAAATAAATCTAATAGTGCTCATTGCTACTACACTCTCCCGTTCCTGTTTTTGTAACTGCACTTACTGCATTTATTGCCGCTAGAAAGCCACTCCTGCAGTACCACAATATATTAATCGGCATGTAACTAAGAAACGTAAATAGAAAACAACCCTCTCATTAGCAACTCAAGTAAACAGACGACAGAAGTAACCTGTGGTATTGCTTTTGCGTTGCAGGTGAACTTTGTTTTCCTTGTAAACATCATCCGAATACTGTTGACACGGGTCAAGTCTGCGGTGTCGGCGGAGACGACCCAATTTCGGTAAGTGCCTACAAGTGCCTACGCCCTTCTTCTGATTTTGAGGTCTCAAAGGACGGGACTATAGGGGCCATGAAGACAAAAAAGTTTGTTTTATTTAAAAATAGCTTATGTGCCTGAACAAACAGGTGAAACGGGGCATATCGAAAAGAAAGTAAAAAATACAGGCTTACATATCTCATCACCTAAATCTGCGTCTCAATCAGCTTGTTAAAATGTATTTGAAACGCGGAGGTGTTTTGATGGATTAACTCTCCAGGATATGGTACCATCCGACAATGTAGGTTGATCAAAAAAAGTCGGTCCCAGATTGGTGAAAGTATAATCCGTGACGACCATTTTTCTTCAAGTTTCTTTCGCAAATAAATACAAGCGCGTATGTAGCATTGTGCGCACGGCCTCTGGTATTACGGTAGTTCCGGTAGCCCGCTAACTTAATTTCCGTATTTCCGCATTATCATCGCGTGTTTTACATATAGAAGCAACCGGTTTTACAAAAAAATGTCCCGAACCATCCCCACTAAGTTGAAACCTGACGAGGGTCGAAGCATGCAGTGTATAAGTGTATTCTTGGCGTCTTGGCTTTTTTGCCCACGGAGATGAAACCGTAACATGAAACCTGGTGTCGGGCATTTCGACAAACAAACTGGTATGGTCCCTGGGAAGAGCAGCGCGGAAATTAAGAGCATGTGTCGCGCGGCGCCTTGAAATGCCGCGCATTCGGAGGAAGGCCGCGCCTGCTCGTGCCGGATGTCCTAATGGCCACCACATGGGGATGGACCCCGCCGAAGAGGACTCGCTTTCCCCCCTTCCCCGGCCCTTAGCGGCAAGAAGAGGAGAAGATGAAGACGGACAGACGCAGTCCGGGCGCTGGAGCTCTCGGCCCGTCGTCTTCGGGCCCCTCCCGAGCACTGTTTTTTAGCCGCCCACTGGGCTGTCAATAAATATACCGTTTTATATCGGAATCTGAGTTTGCCGGTTCAGGATACCCGGGGTCAGATCGTCAGCGCTGCTGGGGCTTGGAAGAGAAGCCCGGGGAAAAGAACATCACGAAGATAACTTCTGGGGAGGAGCAAAACATGCCGTGTATAAGTGTATTCTTGGCGCGTTGGCGTTTTTGGCCGCGGAGATGAAACCATTGTGGGTAGAGGTATGCAGCTTTGCTGCAAGTCTCGTGTCGTTGAAGCACCAAGCGTTCTAACGCGAGGCGTTGGAAAGCGAGTGTCCCGGTGTTTTAGTACCGTGACTACATGATACTACGACGAGATGAGACGAAGAAGACATGAGACGCCGACAGTCCGAGCCCTGAGTATCTTCGTGCTTAAAATATTACTGGGCTGGTTGAAATGGTTGCAGTTGCACCCTTCTAAAACAAAGGTCCGGCAGTGACCATAATGCACAGATATCAATTGAGACACTACATTTCACTAAAAAGGTACGGCCAAATCTCCCGTAAACGTTTGCTCACCCCCTCACTTCTGTTCCCGAAGAAAAAAAGCGCGAATATAATTTCTAAAAAAGGACATAGATCGCCAATTAGATGCAGCTTTTCTAAATAGAAGAGCCAAATACTCCGTATAGTAACTAATTACAAAAACATTCCCCGCATTTCCCCGAGGGGAAGAATGTGAAAGTGCGAATGCACGAGTTGAATTTGCGCGGTTCGGTAATGTTCGCGAAAGAGCGATCACACACACACACACAACTACAAAGAAAGAAAGATGCATTTATTCACAGACACCTATTTGTGTTGTCGTTGTACTTGATTGCTAGCGCGGATCTCAGCTTTGAAATTTCGTGTCAGTACTCCTTTAAGCGGGTGCATTAGCCCTTCTCACGCCCGATTGCTGGCCAATCCCCCACGTGGGTATGTGCCATGTCAGCGGCCAGGCAGCGCGCGCCCATCTCCCCCCGTTGCCAAAGAAGACGAGGAGATTCCTGGCCAATCCCCATCTCCCCCCCTTGCAAAGGAAGACGAGGAGATTACTGGCCAATCCTCCACGTGGGTATGCTATGCGGACATCGCCGGTGGACGCAGGTTCAGGGTCGCTTAAGAAGTGCATCGCACTTAATATCCGTAACGACGACGATGGTTGAACGCGAAGCTATTCCGTGATGGATTCTTTGGTTGGGCAATCCAACACAGCGAGTATGTGCTCATCTGGATGTACTCACCACTTTTCTAGAATACCCACAACAACTCTCTGGTGTGCACTCGTGTAGGCCTAACGGTTGGGTTTGGGGTGTACGGCGTGAATCGGTACCTGCTGCTTGGCGTTCTCTTCGACAATGTCGAAATGGAGCAGTCGGATAGACGCCGGCTTTATAACGCGAGGGACCCACGTTCGGATTCCGGTGACGGGAACCGTTTTTAAAGATGATAGTCTTTCTTGGGCTACTTAAACCCAGAAATTTTGGTCTGTCTGTATGTCTGTCTGTCTGTCTGTCTGTCTGTCTGTCTGTCTGTCTGTCTGTCCGTCCGTCTGTCTGTAACTCGATTCAGCCACCCGGCCAAAGTGAAATTGATATTGCGCAATAGTCTTTTACACTCACAGCCAAATGTAAACGTCTAAGCCCGGTTTATATGTTGATACTTGTCAACTTTGTTGAACAAGAAAAAGACATTACGCAAATATAAGACAGGAAATTAGTACACAAGAGATATTTACAGTGTTCCTTTATAACAATTCATGGATGCTTGGTTTTTCGATAACAAATGATATTCTATATCTACTGCAGAAAACCGCCGCCTCCTGGCGGCATATGAAAAATCACGCGGCAGCAGCAACGAAAGGTTCCACCAGCTAGGTTCCACGTTTTGTTTGGAACTGACGTGGAGCACGGTCATGCGGTTCTATAAACTTTGTAGTCGGCCGCCTCCATTCACGCGCGTCTCCGCCGTACTGCAGCACTGTCATCGAGGAAAGCGGCCTGTAGCAGTGGAACGCGGTAAATTCAAATCGCCTTGCTCAAACCTTTAGTGTGTTTACCTTGGGATGAGCGCGACGGTACAGGAACAGCATGAGAGGTGAGCGGGAAAGCAAACGCGGGCATTTCCTTGGCAAATGTCTACAAAGACTATCGTCTCTTGACGACATTTGCAACGAACGGAGCAGATACGCGGCCAATGTTTTTCTTTCACTTCCCCACAATCATTCATCATCGTTGTCAGAGAAACTTGACTTTCCAGCAGGGCGTAGTGGCGTACAACGGAATCAGTGAGAACACTAAAGGTTCGCTTTAAAAGTTAGTTTGCCGACATTTACGAGGGATTACGCGTGGAAGGGCGGAAACATTCCTTGGGGGTTGCTAAAGTAGACGCCGTAGGTTCCCTACATACACTCACACTCGCGCTGCAAGCATATGGAGAACGCGGGACTCAGCTCACTCTGTTTTATTGAGAAAGAGAGAGAGAGAGCTTTATTTCTAAAGAGACTGGGTTAGAGAGGTGTGACGACCGGCAGTCCCAGCTTGCCGATGACCCCGCTCGGTTCCCCAGAAACAGCGTTATCCGCTGCTGGGGTGCACCCGTTCTCTACTCTACACCAGTCACGCGGTATGACGTCACACGTACTAGGCCCTCTTTCTCCGCCGCCGGCAACGTGCTGTCGAGCGCCGTGGTAACGGGATCGGCTGCTACACTTGAGACACGGCATCGATTTCCATACGAACTGTGATGTATGGAAGTTTCTTTTCAAACTGTTTTGACTCAGTAAAATCATTCCAATACGAATCTTTTTACAAATTCGGACACTTTTTATGCGCTTTTCAATTTTTACAGCTGCGAACATTTACTGTATCGCACAGCGAGGGCGCCAGTTTTTTGCACGATGGAGCACTTGATGCTCTTGGGTTAAAACAACCCGCATTCATATTGGGTGGCTCAAAAGCAAGCACCGCAAGAGCTTAGAAAATTAAACAATCTGGTAAGCAGAGCTAGGTACCCATGGTAAGACTGCTGCCTTTCTCACAGAAATAGATCTTCGGCGGGGCCATCTGTTTACCGCCGAGGCGTGACCCTCCAGTGCGGCGTTCTTAATTAGAAAACTCCGCAAATGGGTTCTTGCGAGAGCTCCCTGAGTTATGGACCCCCACGGCGGCACTCAGCGGTAAAGGTCTCGCCTCTGCGGAGTGGATGCTGCAACACCGCGACTCTAGAGATTTTATCCGTGGCAGACCACGGTCACCTCCTCCAGCCACCCAGCTATAAGGATACGTGCAAGAACAAAAAAAAAAAGAGAAATCGCTAGCTAAGATATTGCTTGTGTAACGTAACTTTATTGAGGCTCAACCCGGAGAAACAGCAAACGCCAAACTCCGGACAGGCAGAAGCCACCGAAGGTCTTCGAAAATGAAATACGCGATGTTCGGGAAAAAAACTCGGGTTTTGTTCCATGCGGGTAACGCCAAAGATTAGAAAACTTTCGAAATAGTGTTATAACCCATCACAAAGCGTTATTTGAAAAAGAAACCGTTAAAATTTGTCGAGCCATTTCATTTTACAAAAAAAAAAAAAGAAAACAAGAAGGCTAGCATGGTCAGTTGAACAACAGAAACTCCGCATTCAACTTTATATAATCTTTTCGCAAAGAAGCAAGAACGTAACTAATAAATCTCTTCAACCTGTTTGTTCCCAATGTCCTTTCGCTGAGCGTGACGGTGAGGGGGATGTTTTGTTTGTCAGGCATAACCATCACTTCCACCATGAGTCAACAAAGCTCAACGTTAAACTGCGCTGGGTGGGAAAACTGTCCATACTATTGCACGGGTGTCGTATTGAATAAAACAGACCCCACCAACTTTTCCTTTTTCGTGAACTTGTCTCGGTTAGGGTTTTTTTTTTCTCTCAACTGATTCTTTCCGTTGCAAAAGGTTCTTCCTGCATGTCTGTTACAATGGTGGTATCTCAGCGCCATGTGACAGGTACTATAATGGAAAGTGACGGAACTGACACGATCGTTTATAGAATAAAGGTCAGCTACCACTACTCCCCACATTCCTGGAGATGTCAGTTATGCGTTTAATGTTCGTTTCTGTGTTTGCGTGAGAGCGCTAGTAACTCGGAACGCCGAAAATCCGACATGCCTAACACACAAACGGCACAAAAACTGGCTCAAAGTAAAAGAAATAGGTTAATTCAATCGGGAGACCTCCGGACACCACCAAACTTTTTTTTTTCAAGCTCGCCGACTCTTGCTGACTGAAGGTGAACCTAATTTGAGCTTTGTGGCCTCGAATTTTGAAACTGGTGTTACAGACATGGTTTACATTAATTTCAGCACGCTAATTATAGAAGTTGCACTTGAAAAAGTAACAAAGCACATTTATGCTAAATTCCCTCTTCGCTTGATTGTTGTTGTAGTTTATGGCAACGCGGGTATGTGCGGAATCATAGTAAGAACGACGCGAAAAGAAAAGAAAAAATCCCTGGCGATCTCCACTAACGTGAAACCTGGGGAGGGGCGAAGCATGCAGTGTACAAGTGTATTCTTGGCGCCGTCGGATTGTTGCGAACGGAAATGATACCGTTGTGAGATATAGGTATACAGCTTTGCTGTAAATGTCTCTTGTCTTTGAAGCTCGAAGCTCTCTAGCGCGAGGCATAAACGAGTGTCCCTGTTTTTTTTTTTTTTTTTTTTATAGCGTTACGAGGCACTCGAGAGCGAGGTGTACACGAGTGTACCGCTGTTTTTTAGTACGCGTTACGCTCTAGGGCGAGAGGTAAACGAGTTTCCTGGTGTTTTAGTAGCGTGTCTACGTGAGACGACAATTGTGACGACGACAGGAGATGCCAAGAGCCCCAGCCCCTAGGAGGGATTGCCCCTAAAAGGCGAACCTAGCGACTGCCTTGTGGCAACTGGCATAGAAATGTATGTCATAGAAGCGTATCGCGGCCTGCATGAATAATTTGAGCATGCTAATTACAAAAGTAGCAATTAGGAGAGTAGCAAAGTACGCCCCCCGCATATGTCTTCTATGCTTAGCGATGCGAACGTGTATATGTACCGAATCACAGAAAAGATGAAAAAGAGAGCCAGCGAGCTAGAAAGAGGGATCAAGAAAGAGGAGGAGAGCTTTTATCTGGGCACGAAAAAGGAAAGGACAATTGAACATTAATAGGAGGACAGGTTGGGTTGGGCAATCGGGCACTCCCGCTTCCGCCACCACTGCATCACAAGGAGTGCTTAGGTGTCCTAGTGATTTTTTTTATCAGTGCAAGCAGAATTTACCTGGTTAATTACTGACATTTAATTACTTAGCCTCTCCTTTAATTGCATAAATCCGGTTCAACGCCAGAAAGGGCGCTACCGCCTGTGCAAGCCCGCGATTGCTCCTCGCACCGGCGCTTCTCCAGCGCCCAATCAGCGACCCCGTACGGCAAGAGAGAGAGCCTTACAATCTTTGAATACACTTATACACTGAATGCTTAGCCCCTCCACAGGTTTCACGTTAGTGGTGATGGCCCGGGATTTTTAATCATTGCAAGCATAACTGTTTTTCAGGGTATTTTTATTTTTGGATACACAATCTTGCCTTTGTTCTGCAATACTTTTTCGAAAATTGTGCAAAGATACCGGACGTAAGTGTTGAGGCAATCTTAAAAATTGCCATAATTAGCTGTTTCGCGCGATGTGGTACGTAATTAAAGTTGCACAGCATTTTCACTGCAGTGTAAAACTCGCACCCCTTTCACACACTGTTTACTTTCATTTGTAATGAGCCTGTTTGTGCTGCCGCGAAATACGAAATTGCATCTGCTTGGAGAAACTTCTTTATGCAGCTGTGTCGCAGCACTAAAACCAGACAATCACGAAAAGTTGTTAGGAACTTTCCCCCTTTAATTAACCTAATTAGCATGGCATTCTTCATTAGCATCGCTTTGTTGAACTCACGAAGAAATAACATCGCATCGAAGAGATCGCCGCTAACAACCCATCGTCCACGCTTCAACGTCGTCCATGAAGGCAGTAATTAGGATGTGTCCTTCTCGCAGCGTTCCGCGGATAATTATAACTGCCGCTGTGGCGAGGTTGCGACATAGCAACCCGCGCATGGTTTCTCGTGGTATAGTCATACGGAGAACACACCCGCACATCGGAATGTCGTAGAAGAGTTCGGTGTTGGGACTCTTGGTATAGACTTTGAAAAACGGGGAAGCCCAGCCTTAAAGACGCGTACAAGAGTTGACAACACACACGCTGGGACTAGCAACAGTTTAATGAATAAAATTCCGGAGAAAAAGCAAGGTCAGGGCATGCGCCGTAAAAACTAAAGAAAGAAGGTCAGCTGATGAGGCAATTTAAAATCGGCTCTTTTTCAAATATTCAGATTCTTTGCCTGATACTGTTAGTGAGGGAACACTCGCGCACTTATCAAAACCATGCTTACGCATTTGATAAGCTTCGATAAGCTGACGCTCGCACTTTGGGGTTCCCCTACTAATTATTTGTGTTTTGTCCAACCGGAATGTTTATGTTCACTGACAGCTTCTGGCTGCGGGAATTTGTCGGGAATAATATTCAGGTGATGTTTCGCCGTCTCAGTCATTGAAAACTTGATATATTTCCCCACATCAACGACTGTATTCGGAGTAGCCACCGCTCAGGACTTTCATTGTCTACGCAAGGCGTCAGCCAAGCGGTTGCTTGCCGGCATTTATGCCAGCGTTCCTTCGGAGGCGTTTGGACACCGCGCGGGCGACCCATTTCGCTGCTCCCCAAAAATTCCAGCTGATTGACCGCATATGCATGGCAGAGTGAACTGCAAATACTGCAATACCTTCCGCGCTCAGTATCACACGAACATACATTTATACGTAACATGGGTCTGTCAGGGCCTCTTATATGACAAAATTGATACTGCTTGTCGCGAATATACGGAACGGTATCTGGGACGTCAATAAAAGTGCAGCCTCTAAGTGAGCCACGCTTCACGACAGTTTCGTCGTGTGCCCCGCAGAGGCATTCTACTTCATTTGACATTGCTCATGGACAAGCTCTAAAGTTGCCTAAGGTTGTATTAACAGAAATTATTGTTTTTAAACCTTATTCGAAGTGGTTTTATTCATAACAGGTATAGCTCTTAAATGATTTGTTCGTCAGAATGTTTCAAACCCATATCCGAGATAAACAGGGAAAAAAAATCATGCACTCCTCCATCGAACGACGACGATGGGTGAAGGCGCAGCGCTTTCTCGTGATGTATTCATTTGTTGGCCAATCTCGCGCTGCGAGTATGTGCTATCCTGGAGGTACGCACCACTTTTAGAGAATACCCACAGCTACTCTCGGGGGCGCACACCGTGGGTCTGACGTTTGGGTTTGGTGTGTACTGCGTGAATCAGAACCTGCTGCTTGGCGGTCGCTTCGACCATGTCGAAAGGGTGAAATGGGAGAGACGCCGGCTTTACAACGCGAGCGAAACGGGTCCGATTCCAGCCACGCGAAGCGTTTTTTTTTTTTTTGCACTTAACGCACGATCATTCCTCATCATCGTCAGAGAAAGTCGGCTTTCCTGCAGAGCGTATTGGCGTACAACGGTGTCTGTGAGGACACGAAAGCTTCGCTTTAAAAAAAACTGTTGCTCCCAGTTGCGACATTGGTGTTACAACTGGAGCGACAATAAGCTACGTTGCAGATCAGGCCGAGTGTGAATGAAGCACTGTCAGCTCTTGCAGCGGCTCGCATGACAGCCCGGCACTTGTGTGAGTGTTTTCGCTTTAGTATATACTAGCATGAAACTCTGTGTCCAACCGCCATGTGAACCGTTTTTCTTTTGTTTTGCGAGAGGCGGCATGACCTTTCAGACGTGCGGCGTCAGCGGGAGGACCAATCAGCCGCGAAGACAGTTAAGCGTAGGTCGCCGTAGTCAGCGCTGCTTAGAACCAGCTCCACGTCAGTAGAAGCGTTGCTTCCCTTTGGCCTCGGGTTCATCACACTCATTTAATGTCATTAGTGGCTCACCATACTTGACGGGTGTCGGGGAGCTTTATATACTGTTCAAGGCTACCATGCCGGGGTGCCCCCGTCGCCAATGCGACACGCAGTCTGCGGCTGTGCCCAATTGTTTGGTGTACATTTATAGTTTAACTATTGTGTATTGGATGACAGGGGAACCTGCGTTCGGATATTCACGCATTCAACGTGGGCCGCATCTGTGCACTTGAAATAGACAGATATATGGTTCGCTCCACAGTGAAGGAGTGAAGCACTTTTCTGACACTTATCATGAGCCTTGATTGTGCTTAGAGAAACCTGGTTGATTCTTTGTCTTCTAATTGTGTGTAGGAGTATATCTGCGTGCACGTCATTCAAGAACTTTTTTGTGATCAATCTACGTCGAAGTTGAAGGCTGCGGCATCGCTAATGTATTTATACTTTTACCGCTTCTTCCTATTGGTAATACCCGAATCGATGTACTTATAATTTTTATTACAGCTCACAAACACGCTTAGAACTACACAAGTTTTTCTTGATTCTCCCTATACATTTTATACCTTCAGGCATTGCGCTGGAAATTTGTATTTGCTTATATGTATTTGTATATATTTGTGTATTTATTATTTGTATATGATTCACATAACGCACTGTACATGGAGGTACCCTGATCAATACACGATAAGCTTCCGTTTGTGGTTGACTAAAAATATGCCTGCGCGATTTCCTGTTATTGTGGCATTGCTGCTTCTTTGCATTCTGTGGTGGAAGTCTTCATGTATGCTGTGTCACGTTCAAACGTTGTGCATGTCGTAAGCTACGGACGTAATGTCACCGCTTTACGTAATTTCGTTGGTAGACACGGCAGATGACGTCATTATTTAGAAATGTGATGCATCAATGGCAACAACAATCTTAGTATGTCGTCTTTCGTATTTTCACTGCATTCACAAATATCTTATCTGAATTGGTCATGCGTTCGATTCGGGGCGTCTACTAAGCCACCGTTGCATAGTGGGGAACATACATGTTTAACATTTGATTATTGCAGCTTCCCCACTCCTTTCCGGTTTATGCTGTTTGATATAAATTGAGCGTGAGGTATAAATTTTGTTGTTTGATAGTTGTGCACTACAGACACCACTTTCTTGCTCATGGTAATAAAGTGCGACTTTCTCAGCCGTTATTGAGTTATCGGGAGCTCCCTAATGAAATCTAACTATAATGCACTGGTTTGGGTCTAGTTATTCGCTTCCTGGTTGTAAAAATGAAAATTCCTGCTTGAGATGAAACTTTACGGACGTTGCGTTTCCGAGAAAATTTAGAGCGGCAGCTGCCAACCAGAATAATATAGCTGCCAGAAACGAAGCCGCAAAGCCCTTTAGCTGCCGTAGAAAGCAATATAGAACTTACTAAAGAAAGGAGCATCTAAAAGCGAAAAAAAAAGACTGTTTTTGATATATCCCGGAGTGCGTTACAGAATTCGATAGTTTAAGGAGTTCTGCAGCCACACAAGACGCTGCTCAGAAAGCGTAAAAATGGAAAAGGAAAACTTTCTACTCTACATAAAATTGCTTATGAGATTTCTGATGGGGCGGCTCAATTCAAGGACGCGATATGAGTTTCGCACATGAAAAACAAAAAAGAACCTAAGAAAATTTGGACTGATGGCAATGAAAAAAACGCCCGCGCAGCTATATAGTGTGACACGTGGCAGCAACCGGGAAGCTTGAAATAATTCGTCAGCTCAACAAAACTGTCCGCACAAAAAAGGATACTTAAAGCATAGAAAGACCTAAGGTGTATATATATATATATATATATATATATATATATATATATATATATATATATATATATATATATATATATATATATATATATATATATATATATATATATATATATATATATATATATATATATACATATACATATACATATACATATACATATACATATACATATACATATACATATACATATACATATACATATACATATACATATACATATACATATACATATACATATACATATAGCGAATCGGAATGGGAAACGAGGGGATCGTTGAATTCAGACAGAAATAAGGGTTGGAAGTCAAGAAAACCTCGGAAAGCAAAGCGGAGAATGCGGTAGATCATTGAAACAGATGAAGAATTGTTTGAGACAGAAAGAAAGTGGTAAAGAAGTGCCCGCCCCCGCCTTGTGGGATGCGAACCCACGACCTCCAGAATACCGGTCTCGTGCGATGACCACTACGCTACCGGCGGCGCTGTTTCCCCAGCACTTTCTCGGGTATTTATGTGAAGGAATTTTTTTGTTTCCTGCACTTAAGGGTGGTAGCCAGCGCCACTCGGACTACTCGGAATGAAGGGGACCTTCACCCCGACGTTGGTCGACCAATCTCGACATGTCGCAGACACTCCAGTCACGGCCCGGGGGTTAAAAAAGAAGGTCCCCTTCACCCCTAGTAGTCCGAGAGGCACTGCCTACCACCCCCAAGTGCAGAAAACAAAAAATACCTCCACATAAATACCCGAGAAAGTGCTGGGGAAACAGCCCCGCCGGTAGCGTAGTGGTCATCGCACCAGACCGGTATTCTGGAGGTCGTGAGTTCCGATCCCACCCGGCGGGCATTTTTTCACCACTTTCTTTCTGTCTGAAAAAATGTTTCATCTGTTTCTATGACCTACCACATTCTCCCCTTTGCTTTCCGAGGTTTTCTTGAGTGCCAACCCTTATTTCCGTCTACCGTCTCTCTCTCTCTCTCTCTCTCTCTCTCTCTCTCTCTCTCTCTCTCTCTCTCTCTCTCTCTCTCTCTCTCTCTCTCTCTCTCTCTCTCTCTCTCTCTCTCTCTCTCTCTCTCTCTCTCTCTCTCTCTCTCTCTCAAACTATATTAAAGTCGCCGTCTGCAAGAATTGCGGCCTGGGAACCGGGAAAAAGCGATGGGGGGAGGAGTAGCTCAGCGGACGGATGTAATTTACTTGTTTGAAGATGTGGTCATTTGTTGCGTCATTTTGTTTACTAGAAGTCACCAAATGTTCGAACAAAGCAAGTCGCAGATAGGAAGCGTTTCTTGGGTAAAATTTTCGGGCTTTGGTATTGTTTTCTTAATTCAGACAGCATGTGAAATAGAAAAAACTAGGCTGTGCCACATGTCATGATCTTCCATTCATGTGGTTTGTAGCGAATGCAAGCGCGTGTACTCCCACTTCACAGTCAAGTCTAAGCAAAACGATTCTACATGTCAGAGCCGGCCGTGAGTAGGATTTGTTCGAATTTCACTAGGAAGTGCCGTTTTAAATCAAGTCCCGCACGAACGCGATGTACGTATGTCAAAGGACGCAGGTGTAATTAGCTTGTAAAGGAAACCAATTTCTCTCATTTTAAATGCATCATATACATAAACAATAAGTCGTCACTATGCTGAGTTTTATGACAGTACTTTGTGATTCATTTGAAAGAACGGCATTGAAACAAAAAAAAACAGTATTTCATGTGAAGAAACATTTCAGAAACTGCGTAATCATAACGATAATCTAAGGAGGCATATATTCTGTCCTGTATGAGTGAATAATTACGCTTTTCAGAAAACCCTAAAAATTTCAGGAAGGACAATTCAGTGAGAACTTATGTCCACATGATTGTCTCAGCAGATCTCAATTTAGGCACCTTCACACTCAACACAGTAACGTCTAGGAGTCATTGGACGTGAACCACTCCATCTACTAACTTGCCAGCTGTCACGTTCTAACACAAATTCAACTTCAACCTCCTCCCTTCGGTTCCCACATAGTTCTTAAATCTATTAAAACACCTATAGACGTTTATGGTTAGAAAATTTACGTACAGTCTTCTCGCGTACAGAAAGCACCGTATCCTCCACCTATCAAGGTGTCACAACCACACATTCAGAAGAAAATCGTGACATCCTTGGTTCACAGGTAAAGCAAATTCTGAAACTGTTCCCTTCCTGCTCGCTGTTGGCGTTTATTATGTATGTAGAAACGTCGAAGCGTTTTTGGTCTATCTGCAAAAAAACTGTGCTGGATTCTGTTGTCGTAGGAATCAGTAAAACACGAAAGTAAAATGTGCAGTGAAATCTGCAGCTGAGCATGTCTTGCGAGTCGACGGCTGTCTTGTGGGGACGCTTGGCGAGCGATGTCCTGCTGGCGGGCCGGTTCGGCAAGGGTGTACTGGTGTCATTTTCCATAACAGACAAGACGTCAGTGAAATCTTTGTGTATGCCGGCATAAAACACTTTCGCGCTAAAATATAAAACCTGAAAACGAACAACCCTAAGCACAAACGTACCCTTTAGTTCTAAAGGTTGCTTCCCCGCAAGCGGACTCTACATGCAGGGGTGCACCCTTTACAGGCCACTTGCTTCGTTGTACTGGCGTCACTTGAGTGACGCTTATGACGTGAGTGAAATCTTGGTGTATTCGGGAATCAAACAGTTTCATGTTAAAGTTGGGATTGCTCGTGGTTATGATAGCTCGTCTATCGTAATTCTCGGCAAGGATATTTTTTTTGGTTCCTTTGTATGTAACTACTTTTCGCTGAAAAACACGACTATTATCTAGTAATCGCTTAATGTGCTTCTTGACGTATTACCGTTACTTACCCATTGTTCTTTGCGCACTCGCCGTTGCTGGTCGCGGGAATATTCATGTTCCTAGGAGACTAAAGCGGGACGTTGAAACAATGCCGTTATAAATTACCCTGTGCTCGTTCCGCCATTAATCTTGAGTACTGGGGCTGATGGGGAAAGAAACATTGTTGGTGGAGCAAAACTCATCGTCCTAAGTTGGGTGTTTTGCATTCCGGAAATCTTTCGCAGGAAAGCGATTAAGGCGACAGTGCTGCTGTTTCCGCTGCTGGGTATCACGCACCTGCTCTTCTGTATCAACCCCCAGGACGAAGACATGGGCCTCAAGGAGGCCTACATGATCATTAATGCCATCCTCCAGTCCTCGCAGGCGAGTACTCCATCCCGGCAGCAATAAACCTGTCTATCATTCTTTTTCTTTATTATTGTGCTTTAGCCTAGCGTTACATTCGCGCGTATGTAGTTAGTTTGCTGGTAGGGAATTCTCCGCATTAGCGAGAAGCACCTACTTTGTTCACCTTCCGAGAACACTAATGGTCTCCACACGCCTGAGAGCACAGCGCTTGCGTTTTCTCCAACTCCTCGAGTTGCGCCAACGCCAAGCTAGACCAATTGTTCACACTCCACTCAGCTGGGTGGTTCCCACTGCCTCACCGAGCCTGGTCTGCAGAGTGGAATGGGCTAGGTAAAAGTTGAACAGAAAAACTTAGGCTTTCTGCCTAATGGACTTTAGCGTTCTGGGCTTTCCTGCAACCAAGTACATGCAGTTAGGCACATTTCGCACATGATTGATGTCATTCCCATCTGTCCTTTTCTCACAGAGAGAGAGAATAAAACTCTACGTGATGAACTGCGTCAATGGCGAGTAATGATTCCTATATCTTAAATAGGTTTTCTTCGTCCCTAACTGCGCAGTGGAGTGGATGTTGTTTGCAGCGAATCGTTCTTCAACGCCTTTAATCTTAATTCCTTTAGTGCACTGAGCGAGTTGCTCTAGTCATGTGTTTACGGACACACATTTTCCCCTGTATCTCCAAAATAACAGTGGCAGCGCTGCGGGAAACCTATTTAAGTACTGCAGTCGCCTTATCATTTGTTGACACTTTTCCAACTTTCAAAGCATATCGTTTTCACGCCTTTTCTTTGCTGGTACGCAGCTGTTCAAACCCTGCCACACTTTTTGTAACTTCATTGCGAGAGATTAGAACTTTGAAGTTATTGGCACCTTTTTAACGGTGCGGACGTCGCGGTTTCTTTGCTCTGC
This sequence comes from Haemaphysalis longicornis, assembly GCF_048455015.1. NCBI lineage: Eukaryota > Metazoa > Arthropoda > Arachnida > Ixodida > Ixodidae > Haemaphysalis > Haemaphysalis longicornis. The sequence goes on from NW_027526335.1 coordinate 56,827,976, forward strand.
GCGCCGCGCGTCACTTCACGTGGTAAGCTTCTGGTAGGTTCGTCGCAAAACGCTGTCTGATGCCGTTTGTTTAAGTTCACCCGTATTCGTTTAACCTTTGGGATCACGGTGATATCTGAATTTCTTGCCTTCAAAGTACTGCACAGTGTTAGCGCGTTGTCCCCGAATTGTCATACAGTATCAGAAAACCGATATCAGGGCTCGAGAACACTTCCCATATTTCGCAGGAATTGTATTGAAGGCTTGCGGAAGTGGTTCAGTAGCGCTACGAAGACGCGGGCTGGTCAAAATAGAATCATTTTTTTACGAGGCATTTGCGTCTTATTACCACTTCTTCCGCATTAAAGTCTATCTCCTGAGCAGTCCAGCATTATTGTCACATCAACTTCGAAAAACATAGCTCCGCCCCTTGCAGAGCCATATCAGCCATTATTTTTTATTTTATTTCTTCCTCCTGATTTTTAACCCCTTTTAACAGCTTTAATTTGTGAGTCAATTCCTCAAATCGTTCGTTTTTTTTTCCTTTGTTGCCCCTTGTGCAGAACGACTCCGCTCACTTAGGAACTTCCACGGTCTTCGTTTGTAGAAAAGCACCGCTGCGGCTTGTCGCACGCTCTCGTGAGACAGTTTGCTGCTGCCAGTAAGGCAGAATGCCTCGCACAGTACCTTAGTCAGGGGATCGGTGTATTTCTAGCCAGCTTTGAAGCGTTATTTTTTCGTTTTATTCTCGTAACAAGTGAAACCTCGACTAACTTGCAGGGCTAGCCACGCTATAGCGGAAAAAATGCCAGTCTACCCAATGCCTGTGTATCACCACATGTCCGTCTGTTTTCGTTGATTGCACTGATACGCTTCGCGCGCGACTGAATACTAATACAGTACACGTATACGTTGTGGTTCCAATGCTGCTTTTTCAGCTCTGCGATCGAAATACGCCGTCTCTTGTCCTCACCGGTAATAGATTACCGCTTTCTGGATAGAAAGGGACAAAAGAGGATCTGTCTAGGGATTCCGCAGCCTTTTTCTCGCGTAATCCCTTCGCCATACTGCTTGTTATGCTCGTCTGACCAATTCGCAGTTTTCTGTAGTGATTGGCTCGTTTACTTGCGACTATTCTTTTTATTTCCATATTTTCCTCAGGGCAAATTCTTTTGTAGCGCAAAGATTTTTATTTCTTGTTTGTTACCTTTTTTATACCAAGTAAAGCAAGTTCCCACCTCGCAGTCTGATAACAGATTAATCGGAATTGTCAATAATACTGCAACAAAGCCATTCACATAATTAGAAGAAAAAACTTAATGAAAGAAAATAACAGCAAAAGTTCTTCGTTTCCTGCAAAGTGTGTACTCTTTCATGCGGTAACATGCGATAGTGGTAAAGGCACGCGAGCATTCGAAAGCCATTTTCGTTGCTCATATTGTCAGTGTTCGATGTCTGATTCAACAGCAAGCATGTCTCAGAATTTCAAAGGAAAGCGACCCCCTTCTCCCCCTCTATTATTCGATATTTCCGGTATTTCATACGACGTGCATGTCTTTTCGTGTGAACAGCTAAAATTCTGATTATTTAAAGGGCAAAGCATCATTCATTGGTGTTTTCATAGGATGGCACTTTATCGAAAATAGACGCATGGATTATTCACCAGAATTTGTTCGATTTTGTATCGGTCATGTTCATTATGGGGACGGCAATATTATTGTGGGAATGTGTGCAAAGACCATCTTTCGAGTAGTGCGAGAGCACATGGATCGTATTGGCTTGAGGTATAGATTCAGTACGCGCATTAAAATTACTCTCCATTTATATGTGGAAGCAATATACTGAAAGTCTAGCGTCCTTACAAAAACCCCGAACCTACTTGGGGTCTGCGTGCATATTTGAAGAAGTGGAAAATCTACCCTGTAAATTGTTTCTTTGTGGTTGTTTAACGCGCCGACGCAACGCAGACGATGAGGCGCGCCGTAGTGGAGGGCTCCGGATTAATTTTGACCACCTGGGGATCTTTAACGTGCGCCGAAATCTCGTACACACGGGCGTTTTTGCTTTTCGCACCCTGTAGATTACGGTGCCTTGAATACACATACACCTCTAGTGGCAGCGGCAGTTGTTCATTGACACAGAAAATGCTAAAAGCGTCAAGACGGTCCCGCGCCCCATAAACTTCCCGGCACCAGAATTTGTGGCGTCACAAATAGTGAAACGACATTACGGAAGTTCTCCTGCTTCCACTTTATGTAAAAAAAAACAGTGACTTATAAATATGTAAACGCAAACTAAGCGTATCTTCCAACTTTTGCGGAATACGCGGTTAATAATAACACATCGTAGTTAGTAAACGTAACAGAATACGCTGCCTCCCCCCAGCACGCGGTAAGCCTTGTCTAAGATCCGATATAATGTTCAAATGGTGTGTGTGTGCTGCCAAACGATTTATACGAGTGACCATGATATCTGTAACCCCTCCTTAGCACCAGCGTGTATACATGCGACACGAAGTGCAAAAGAAATTATAGCCGTTCCACTCAATGTGAAAGCTGTCGGAAATGCAGAACAGTGATTCGCCATAATGGGCTGCAGCGCCGTTATCCGCTCACTGCTGCCATTCAATGCATTTCAAACTTCCCGCCTTCGCAGTGCTCGCTCGCCCCCTGCCGGAAACTGTGACAGCGGGTGTTCTGTTCTTCTTGCGCTTGCTTTAATTTCGTGTGCTAGAGCAGTTTTGCGTCATTTCAAACGCCAAATTTTTTTATTATGCGGCTGGAGCCTCTCTTTGGCGTTTAGCACGCGCCGTTTTTTTCTTGCGCGGCTGGAGCCTTTCTGTGTCATTTCGAACGGGCCATTTCTTTCTTGCGCGGCCGCTTTTGTCGCTTACTATCGTAAAAACCAACCAAAGAGCGTTCCTAACTAAAGGAACGCGGAGGCTGTCGGTTATATATACAGATTTTCCCTGAAATGTACCTGCAGTCTTCTTTACGCTAAATAACGGGGTATGACAATAAGTATGACAATGAGTATGAAAAAATAAGTATGAAAAAAAAAAATAAGTATGACAAGCGCCCCCGGTTCACGAGGTTTTAACGGTTATGACTATTTAAACCACATGATTTTCGAAGCCTCAGCGTGACCTCTTGACGACGGTACATCAGGCTCTACTTGGGTCCGTTATCTCGCTGCGCCGCCTCATTCCGGCAGTCGCATCGACCGTTAGCGAGCTGCGACTACAAGGCGAGCCCATGAAGCACTCTGCCCCTAAAAATCAAAAGCTATTAGCCCAATCGAATACGGGACTAAGCTTGCGGGCGACGCTTGCCCTGGCAAGTTAAGGTATTTTCTGCGCATCCTACTGGGGGCATTATAGCGCAGATTTTACCGGCTCGCTTGGTGCTCGTTCGCAGTTCCACCTCAGCTCCCTTGGCTTCACAAAGTCAACGCAAAGCACTTTTTAGCGAGCTCAATTACGGTAGAAAGAGAAAATCAGAGTGGGACAACAAAAGAATACTAAAGAAATGTATAATTTGATTATTTATTTCTAAGGAGACGAAGTGCTGTTTCACGTCGAACTAAAGAAAAATAACTACGAAAGGGGCGATCTTTCATTAAGGAAGAAGTCGTACAACATGTGCCCTACCGCTAAGGGTAATAAACACTCCTGTCTTTTCTTTTTCTTTAGGGCATCTTCGTGTCCGTCCTATACTGCTTCATGAATTCCGAGGTAAGACAGCCTCTTTTTGACACATTATCTCTATGTCTGTATGCATGTGTGTTGGTATAATGGGATGAAGGTGAGATGATGCATTCAATTATTGGTAGTTCTACGCAAAAAATTGTAATAAAATAGCGCTCGAAGAATTGTCATTTGGCGTTAGCTTCACCCGGAAGAACAGGCGACGTTACTAAAAACACCCAGGGAGACTCGAAGTATTGGATACTCCGATACAAAGTGGAAGGACACATAGTCGGGGTGACGTTAACTTCCTCGAACGGTAGTGAAACCATACTTAATCACAGCGCGAAGGACGGCACAGACCGAAAGATGAACGACTGGACAGGCGCTGACTCAGAACTTCTTGAAGCATCAGATAACAGATAACAGATAACAGATAAACCTTTTCGGAGCATCAGATAACACCATCCCTCCAAAGTGATTGGTCGCTTTCGCATGATCAGCCCTGCCACACCCAAAGAATTGGCTGGAACAGTCGCCCGGTAAACTTCGAAAACACGGCTTTTACCCTGCAGCATTTTGCAGGAAAGAAACTTTCTTGCCAACGGTCCAATTGAATGATTATGAGGTTTAACGCGCTGACGCTACACAGGCGATGAGCAGCGTCGTAGTGGAGGGCTCCGGATTAATTTTTACTTTATGAGGATATTTAAAGTGCGCCTAAACCTCAAACACACGCCAATAGGTCAGGTTGAAAGCACTAAGGGCAGTGTATGATTGGCAGGCCGACAAGAGATAGCGTTAAACACGCAAATTGTACTTTCTTAGGCATCATAGGACCGGACCCAGAGGTGGCGGGAGTGGGGGTGACTGCAACCATCGTATTCGTTTGGTGTAGACCTGTTCGCATACATTATCTAATAGAACATTATTAAACAATGAGCGTTTTGTTTTACTACCTATACGAGAGAGAGAGAGAGAGAAATGACCTTTATTTATTCGTCCTGCGAGAAAGGTGCGATGCCCCACTCCTCCCACAGCAAAACAGTGGTGTGAATAGGTTGTGTTGTTTGCAAATCATCTTATTAAACGCCTCCGTAAAGTAATTGAAAGAAGCGTTGCTCGGTTATTCTGACTGAATACCCCTCTGGCACAACTACACGAACCAAAGAATTTAATCATACTACTCCCCAGTTCCGCCAACCTCTACCCGACATGATGTCTTAAGAAATAAAACACCGTTAAGGGGCAGTAATAAGGGGAATTTCAAGCACACCGCATTCCCCCCCTTTTTTACAGTTTTATACACCGTCACTGGAGCCAGAAATGCATCATATTTAATTATAAACACGTGGAAGGCTCATGGCTTTTGCAAGCCTTTTAAGCGTGCAGGCGCATTCGAAGGTTCCCGTACGTCGTGCACACGCGACGGGTTCCCGCTGAAAGGTCGGGTCGCAGCGCAGTCTGACGAGCGAATAGGCTGCACAGCGTTCACCCGTATGAGTCAAAGATTTCCGGCGACGGGAAGGCTGGTTCGTCGAAGCGATCTAATTTAATCTCCAGCCCTCCAACGCATCGTCGGCGAATGGCAGATTGCCCGAGGCCCAGCTACGACAGCTTAAGCCTCATTTAGACTGCAATTACGGGATGGCTTCTCCGGAAATGATTCCACCTAAGTTCGGCCCGCGGTGCTCTTTTACCTTTTTTTTAAAAGGATACGTAATTGAAGCCCCTATTAACGGCGGTAATAGCGGCAAAAAATTGAATGGGAAGTAAGCGATATGTAACCGGAAGCTACACTATGGGCAGTCGAAAGTTAAACTGCGTATGACTAAAACATGAATTTCCGCTTATCGATCTAAAAGAACAGCTGCTATACCACTTCTCGTGTCTGTGTGTGCAAGTACATTCCCATTGTTCAAACCACTCTTTTGATGGCATTGACTAGTATGCTTTTTGTGCTTTCGCTAGACACGACTGGTGCTTTTAAAAGAACCGGCCGTGCCAAGTTTTCTTCGCTTGTGTTGTAGCATATCGGGGTCGTGCAAAACCCCCAGTTAAGCAGGCTATTGAGCCGCAGCGTAAGGACACAAAAGCAGGTGCTCGCCGTTATATGCATGCCAGCGAATGACCTATTTCCTCGTTTAATTCTTTTCTAATTATTACTAAATAATTCCAACAATGCGATAGCAAATTATAGATATTTTTGTTCCGTTTCTTGTTCTGTGATATACAAAATGTTAGCAATAATCGTGGTTCATGAGCATAACTGGGACATATTTTCTAGCGCAAAAAAGCAAAAGACGGGACTTAGAGAAGAATACGGATGGTACAAGCGCTAAGGACGGCGCCTATTGTACTAGCAACTACGTTAAGCTCCTTAAGTTAAGTTAGAGACGAGAACTTCTCTAAGTTTCCGTCTTTTTTTGCGCTAGAAAACATGTCCCAGTTATCTCACTACCAACTTGCCCAACGTTCCGCACTAATTAACGTAGTCTCTAGTACAATGGGCTCCGTCCCTAGCGTTTGTCCCGTCCGTATTCTTCTCTTAAGTTCCCTGCCTTTATTTTTTTTTTGTCGCACTAGAAAACATGCCTAAGTTATCCCAGTACAACTCACCCAACTTTCTGTACTAATTCACGAGCATAATGTCGAAGCTATAGTGCAAGCCTGTCTAGCTAACCCGTGCGCTATTCCGTATTCAGGAATGGACAGCTTTAAAGGCTCTAATAGGCGAACGTTGAACGCACTTGTGGAGTTAAATGTACTTAGTGTAGGAAAAAGATGAACATTCTAAGCGAACCAGGCTCAACGTCAACATTATGCCCTTCTGCTAAACGATGCCTCAGCCCTCGGCTCCCACGGGCATAAAGAAGCGTCGAAAGAAATGCGGATCGCTTCCCCGCACAAATTTCCACACTCTGGGCAGTCACTCTTGTTATCTACTTACCACTAAGCCGGCTAGAAGCTACTTTAGAGTTAAGTGCTTCACCCGAAGTAATTGTTAACAATTTTCAAGCCTTACCGGGCCTATATTCAGCTAACGCAGCGTTTTCATTATCACGCAAAGAGGAATGAACTTGAGAATAAAGTGCGGCATGCAGCTCCCTCAGAACGAAATATTTTTTCACCTTCGAATACGTGAAATTAGCATTCTGGACCGTAGCTTTGGAAGAGCTCCCAGTTCTGTGTTGCCAAACAAGCTCCCTAGCGCTCATCGAGCAACATTTCCTCACTCGCGGTTGCAGGTCCAGACGGCGGTGCGCAACGCCTACCTCCGGGCGGCCATCCGGCGCAACCCGAACAAGGAGCGGTCCTTCCTGAGGGGCGGCTACTCCCAGACCTCCACCGTGTTCATGTCGCATTTCAACGGCTCCGTGGCCGAGCACAGCGGGTCGCCCAAGGCGGGCTCCAAGGTGGTGCGCAAATACCCGCTGCGCGCCACGGCGGGGCCCCAGCGGATAGCCAGGAACCCGTGCGCCGTGGCCGCGGTCTGAGTGGTGCACCGTCCCTCTCGCCTATCCTCCTCCTCCCCCGCAGACGCTCTCTCTCCTCCTCTCCTTTGGCCGCTGCTCTTCACCCCGGCGGAGTGCCCTTCCACCGCGTCGCCCTGAGTGAGTGCTCTGCCGCCGGGCTGTGACGGTGGAACTCTGCTCTCGCGGGTTTTCGTGACAGGCACATTTAATAGTGCACTGGGGGTAACGGTGTCTCGCAGACTGGAAGCGGGGATGAGCTGGAACGTTGTCATTGGGACAAATAAACGGCGCGAAAGGTGGAAGGTCCCCTTGTTCCGAAGTAATGTGCGCAGTAAAACTTCCCTTTTCTGCCGCTTTGAAGTTCCTGACGCCACATTTGTTGGAAGGCGATAAATTTTGCTACAGCCAGAGCGGGAAGGCGAAGCTGGCAGTCTAGCCAGTTCATAACCATTCAACCTTATTGACGCAAAGTAATGAAGCAGAAGAAACAAATATCTGTCGATACACGATGCGGGCAATTGGAAGCCAGTGAGGCTTTGCCAGGGTTCTACGCTTTGAACATGTTATCTTGATGATAAGTGTATTTACCTTGTCAGGTGGAGAAATGGTGGTTCAATCTCCGAATTTAAAGCTCCGCATTTGTTTGTAATATACCAGGTGTGTGCTCCCTGTATACCTTCTTCCTCCGTCCTTCGTAATTCCTCCGTTTCTGTTACCGCCTGTCTCTCTCTTCCCACCTTTAAAAAAATTTCCTATTTCTACTCATTTCTCATTTCCTTCATGTATAAGAGGTCTTTCCAACGCCTTTGCGTTTAAATTCATGTCACCTTTGTCACAGCGTATTATTCTTCTCAAAACAAAAGAAACCCCTTTGTACTCCCATTTAAGTCAACGATGCGCTCTGACGCTTTCAGAATAAATGTTCTGGCATCTCACGGGAGCCTTAGCACGACCTATTCTTCTCCTCTCACCTGCGCTAGTGGCCCCCCGAGCGTCCTTCGGGGGAAGAAATTTTTTCTCTGTACGCCTGACCATGATCGTTTCCCGCGGCAGGGCGCTATTTACAATCACTTCCTACGGAAGTGGTACGGAAAGTCGGTAGGGGAAAGCGGGGTTTACACAACAGTTAAAAAGCAGGTAAAGGCAGCAGAGACGACGAAGTGGGCAGAGAGAATGGAAGCGAAAAAAACCCTGGAGACTTATAGGACAGAGAAACGGGAAATTAAGAAGGAGGGATTCTATGGCAATACGAGAGGCAGTGCGTTGCTCTTCGAGGCACGGGCAGGGTGCCTGAGAACCCGGGCATACACGGGTAGCTACAGGCAGCAGGATGAAACGTGTGCATGCTGCGGCAGTGATCGAGAAACTATAGAACATATTGTCAGGAGCTGCACAGAGATACGGCCACCGTGGGGTGAGGGGGAAACGACGCTGGCGGAGGCTTTGGGATTTGGGGCGAGGGGGAACCTCAACTTCAAGGCCATAGAGGTGGCGAAGAGGCGACTGGAGTGGTGGTGGAGGAAAAGCAGGGAAGGGATGGGTACGCAGGTTGAGTAATCATGCGGACGAGAATTTAGAACAGCGACGGGAGAAAAAAGGGGGGTGGGGGCGAGGAGTTTAAAACAGAAAAGAGGGAGAAATGGGAGGGAGGAAGCAAATCTATAGGTTAACCTGGGAGTAGGGCATGTAAACGTAATAAAACAGGCAAGTCGATTGCTGACAACCGACGCCCCGATTCAAAGGGAAAGCCACTAATCATCATCATCATCATCATCATCCTTTCCGACCCAGTGATGTTTCTCATAACAGTGTTTGGCGGTGCAAAGCATCGTCTTGGCTGTTGTGCACAGTGATTATATAGTCCTATGGCAATATTTTCTCATGGAGAAACTGTCTGTTTGCGCGGACTGTGATTTTGTTTGAGATCGTCATCTGAAGACCATTCGAGTAAAAAAAAGAGGGCAAAGTTGTGCTAAGCAGAGCGTGATGCTGTTCGTTTGGTAGGCAGGTAATTTTGAACTTTAGAATGGCAGAGCGCCAGAGATTTTGTGTAGTGACAGACTTCCTCCTTATCTAACAATGTTGATTGTTGTGGGGTAGATGAGAACTGTTGGTGATGTCTTTGCCACACCTACAACATGAGGATAGGGCCTGCCTTTAAAGCGTGCTTCACAGCAAGAACAATCATGATGCTAGGAAGGTAGCATACAGGGGTTCTGGCGGGAGGAACCTTACAACTTCGCCTGTTACAAGAGAACTTATGATAATTGTAGCGATAATTTATAATACTTTATTCTGCCAGAGGCATGGGCTGTCAAGGCAGTGTCAGAGCTGATTAGTAACCGCATTGCGTCCTTATAATTACTCAATATACTAGAGTAGTGTGAGTACATTTATCATGCTTACGTGTAATGGGCACCGTGTATATGACACGACAGCTCACAATCCATATTCTTGCCATATTTCAGATTGAAAGAGCGCGCGATGACGAAGCAGGGGATAAAGCATTTTTATCGGTTATCATTTTCTGTCGGTAGCACTTGTCAGGGCGGAAGAGGTTAGAGCGACAGCTGGTTTCACGCTGCGGGACAAGAACATACCAACACTTTTAAAGGTTTTCATTCACCTTCAAATAGTCATTAGTCACGTGGACAGATTTCCTTTAAAAGGCTACCATTTTCATGTTTCATTTTTATCTTGACTCCAGTTTTCTTCTTTTTTTCCTTTTTAGTCTACCATGTGGAGTTGCAATAGGGAGTTAAACAGGTGTAAAGAGAACACCAGTTTGGTGTGCTCGCTGTATTTTTTGCATTATGAGCTTCAAGATACTGCAGCTCATACTTTTTCCCTAAACCACTTAGGACAAGATCCCCTTCGAAGGGCTCTCAGGCAGACAAACAACAACAAAAAAGACGGTTTTGTTGTTTGGGGGTTGTCAAGCATAATGTTACTACTTTCGGCTCACCCACCGCCAAGCGTCGTTCGCTCGAAACAAAGGAGGGGGCTTAGACGTGGCGCCGGTCAGGAAAGGAATAACAATAAATTTAACGCACGTCGGCGCCAGATGTTGCTAACGTCTCAGAAGAGGCGTTTCATACCAACACTCAGCTCGTCTGTTTTTTGTTTGTTTTTGCACTGACGGTGGCAGGTTGCTGAAGCCGGAGAAAGCCAGCATCACGATTATGTGGCCAGTGATGCACAAAACAAACCTTGACGCAGGTATTTGGTGAAAAGAAAGATCGTCAACTGTTCTCTCTGTTGTATGCTTCTTCCGTGTCCGCCTACGCGCACTTTCTCTTTACGTCTTTCTGTCCAGTTTTCCTTTCCTCACTGTAAGCCTAACAATCACTCCTTTTGCCACTTTTACAGCCTCAAGAGGTCACGTCATCCTTGTCCAATAAAAAATCCCTGACTCCTTTACCTCAGGGTGCGTGAATCTGGTGCTTGAAATGGATGAAAGAAAACACTCAGGACCACCCGCGTGAAGTGAACCGTAAAGAGGTTGCACAGAAGAAAGAAATGCGAAGAAGTCACTTTCTAGACTTTCCGGTGTTCTCCGTGTTGTGTTATGTGGCGACGTGCCGTGCCAACCGCAGGTCTCCGAGCTTCTACCAAGAGCTATATTGATCCTCATGGCGTCCACATTTTATGCGGCTCCCTTGAATATGGAATGAAAAACATTCAAGTTGTTAATAATAAAGGACAAAAAAATATTGTCGATAACTTCGGCTGGGTTCAGCGTGTCCGTTCTTTTTTTTTTTCTTTTTTTTTTTGCGAAGGGAAGACAAGAGAATGAGCCCGCCAGCTGACGGCAATACACAAAGGTACAAACAACTCTCCTGTTTGATTTAGAAAACAGCTCGGCTTCTTTTCGCTGATGCGTCGATATTGGGGAGGGAACAACAGGGATAACGTCGAGCGCCAAGAGCGTAAAAGTAGTGTCGCGCCGGAGAAAAGGTTAGGGCTAATAGCTAACGCACGACCAACTGAAGAACCTTTGACAGTAGCGTCCAATATTACAGGTCTTTGTTGAGGCGAAAGCCGCAGGTGGCTATATTTTGTAAAACGCATGAGGTACTGTAAGTTGTTGTGAGGTACACAGGACCACACAGAAAATTGGAGCGTGCAACGGAAAAGAAGAATTATCGGCGCAGGAGGAGGGTGGACCACTACTTAACGTGCAATAGCAGCCTCAGTGAGAGCGGACAGTACCGACGTAGGCGAACAGGAGGCTTCTGGCGATGGCGAGCGCCTGGAACGAGCATCGCAGGGTCCAGGTCCTGGTCCCTGTGATGCTCATGGTCCAGGGGTCTCCATGTATTGCAACAAAATGGAAAGTTGGGTGAGTTGGTACGTATTCATGATGTAATGTAACAGCGCTATAAACGAAATTTATTCTGTGTCCCTCGTCGTTTATTGCGCTGTTACATTACATCATGAAGGAGTCTTCATGGTTTGACTTCGTGGTCCAGCGCCCTGGTCAATAAGGCACGGACACGGCCACTGAGTACAACAAAAACTTCTACAGCAGATCAACACTGGGTTAAACTACACACTTTGGCCGTCACGTTCCTTGAAATTTCGAAGCATCCTCCGTAATTTCCGCATTGCTATCCGAAATGCGGACGTAACTTTTCAATACGGCAATGCGGTAAAATATCGAAAACTGCCACTCCAAAAGCCACGAGTGCACTGGAAACTGTCGACGGAGCCTTAAAGGCTTAACTTTATAATTAATATTCATGGCATATTCTAAAATGAAACAAATACTGCGGGATCATCAATTGGAAGCAGTTAATCATGCTACGAACCATCAAGTCCTTAAGACTGCTCGATTGTATTTGCGGCCAAAAAAGGAAGGCCGTAATGTCCTTCACTTCCCCTTGCGTTTTTGACCATGATGATGTGCGGTGAAGGACGGTTGCGAGATATCGTTTCGCAAAGCGAGTCCGCCTAACTTGGGCTACGTTCTCTCTCCTCTGTTCTGCACACGTGTCGGCACCCGACAGCCACTCAGGCTTGGAAAGCGTGTCCACCGCCACCTAGACGGTGCAACGTGGGCTGCGCAAGTGTTTTCAAAATGCTTTAATGGCTCCGGCGGCCGTTATCGGCTCCCGTTCAGTACCCATGCCACCGCAAGAGTAGCTCCGTCTCTACTGGTGGCTTTATTTTCTTGATCAGGTTTCTTGAATTTAAAAAAAAAAATGTGCATAAGGGAGGAGCTATTCTTTCATCCTGAGCATTACTCAAGAGCGAAATGGCACAGTTGGGGAAAAACGGGGCGCACACATGTCGGTCCCCCTGCCTCCGGAAATTGCCGGCCGGCAAAAAGCGTGGTCGGAACAGGGGAAAACTCTGATGATTCAAAAAGTGGTCCTACAGGTGGCTAAAAATAAAAATGGCTTTTCTTGGGGCGGTATGGGGTAAACACGGAAGTTTTTAAAAAGATTTAAAAAAGGGTCTCAGTGGCTTCAGCGTTTGATATGACTGCTTATATTTTCACTGAAAAAAAATGTCTCCTTAGCAATGCATTTTGTGTAAGAAATATTGAAGACAACCTTACAAAAGCCAATGTAAAGCACGATTTTTGTAAAGCTGCCTTCTTTAAAATAGTTTTGAAGTGCAGCCTACTGAAAAAAAAAAAACAATTTACTTCTTGCGTGAATCGCGACCTCATTCACTTAGCAACACTAAACTCATCGACATTATTAGGGGACATAGCGGTAAGTGCTGCTAATGCATACTCACATCATAGACGAACGCCTAAGTAGCCTTTCAATGCACACTAAACTTATCGTCATTATTCGGGGACATAGCGATAAGTGCTGCTAATGCATACTCACATCATAGACGAACGCTTAAGGGTCCTAGTAGCTTTTTAATGCGTGCGCATAGCTTATGCATTATTATGCTCAGTTGACGTAAAAACGGTGTCGCTAGTCCCACGTACCCTTAAGCGTCTTAAAATTGCCATTAGCTGCTCGTACATTTAAAAAATTGCCATCGGCTGTGCATTGCCTTAAACCACTGATTCAACTTCTCATTGGCAGCGAACACAGGTATGGGCCGACCTAACGTTCCCATCAGCTGCGACACGTTATGGGGTTATCGACAAAACTGTGCGGTTGGCTGACGTCCACATTGGCTATGTGACAGCCCCTCTGTGCAGACACTGTGACCAACGCGATACTCTGTCACGTGGTCTGGAAGGGCCAGAAGAACCCAGACTTGAATCCAATTACGAGCCCGACGTACCAGCAGTGGGAGAGTGAATTGGCCAGCTCTGGCCCGAATAGGCAGTTATAGCTGACCGAAAGGGCCAAGACGGCCGGTAGAACCAACGTAGTCCTGGACTTAGGGCCCCGCTCACCTACCAGCTCTTCAGTCGAATAAAATTTTTTCCTCCTCATCCTCCTCCGGCGTTAGCACTAACGTGGTGCTTTAAAGGCCAACGCCATCAATCGGTGCACGCAGCTTGACAAGTACAATGAGTTCGACGTTGCCAGGCACGTCGTTAGACCCAACGTACGGCTGGCTAACTTTGTGCCTACATATGACGATTGCGTAAGGCTCCTAGTCAAAGCAACAGGATGTAGGAAAAGACTCAAAGGGAAAATAATGAAGAGGATTACGACGGTACACGTTTTTTAGCGCATGCCACGCTGAGCTTCGCACTCAAGCCCCTGCCTCAATCCTGGGGCAACATTCACTCAAGGTTCAGACCGCTATGACGGCGTCCACAATACCGGTATATCAATTTGCCGATTCGCCACCAATTCTTTCGTCTTCTCTACGTCGTAAAGTCTTCGTATATTCTCTTTTACCAGCCCCATTCAACTATAAATTCATTTCTTTTTGTTTTGTTTGTGTTCCAAAATAGTTAGAAGTTGGAAATCCGCCGCTATAGTTGAAATAACTTCATGGCCTGGCATCTTGGCGTCTCCGTTGAAGCCTACCTGCAAGCAGCACAGCAGCTCACTCATAAGATGGAGCCAGTGTTATCTGCTACAGGCCGTGGGCGCTCATGTGGTGCCTCGCGAGCGGCTCGGGAAACGTTCCCACAGGCGGCGTCCCTTCACTTCTTGATTACATGCACCTGCGCGTTATCGCTGAGCAGCGCGTGGTGTCGAAACTGCCAAGGTGGATGTGGCTAAACTCCCCCCGGCCGCCGCGCCTAAAGTCTGTTATCGCTATGGCGCTCTCTAGCTCTCCGAGAGGGAAGCCGCTCCACCCTGGCTCTGGATAAGCCAGGTTGCTACCCGTTGTTTGGCGGGAAATCGATCGCGTCTGCTCGCGTACCCAGCCGCTCTTAATGAAGACGAGATGCGAACACTGCAGGTGGATTTGCAAGCCGGTGAAGCAGAAACGTTCACAGGAAAGGAGTCCCATGTTCGGCTTCGATTTGTTTCTGGCAGTTCCTTGGTGTTTTCTTTTTCTCCTCGTCGAACTTACTTCGCCAGGCGCAGGAAAAAGCGGTCAACTCCAAATCTGACGCCTGGGTGCGAGGAAGAGTACGAAGTTCGCGGATTAGTAAGCTTTGAGCTGGCGCCGGGTGCTTTATGATTGTACTTTTAATTTTCTCCGCCATTTCACTTAATACTCGATTTTAGGTCATTTGCGTCAGATGGGCTTCAAGTGTCGCGGAAGCTTACGTGACATTTTAAATGAATAAAGAGCGATGGAGGTACAGGACGCGACGCCTAGAAAGCCTGTGAAACAAGAGCTGGTAGAGCATGCTCTCCTTAATCTATTTGGTTTTTAGTTGAACTGTATCGCTGGCATGCTGTAATCAGTATAAGGCTTATAAAGTGCTTGATGTATCCTCTGTATATATTGATTGGTGTTTTAATATCGACTAATTACCGCACCGGTTAACCGGCTCAACTCCATGAGTAACATCGGCCAAGCATGCTCTCTGGGATGTAGCACGCCTGCCCATACCGCCTTTCCCCCGTCACTGTTTTCCCGCGACGCTTCCCCCTAGTCTCAAAATCCCACTGTCGGAAATCCCTGTCTTCCTGCTACGTGATGCGCGTGCTACTGCCGCGAAAGCCGTCTCCTCGAACTGGAGAGGGAAGCAACTCTTTCTGTGATAACGAGCAGGGGAGCCCCGCCTGACATTTTGCGAGTTCGGTCTGCCTGTGGGTAAAGACGGTCGAGCACCCACCTGACTACACGCAAAGAAAAAATAACGTCAGCAGAAGCTTAAGGTTTGGGTCTCCTTTGTAGAAAAATTTAAAGAATCCGGTCGGTCCGGGTGGTCAGTGTTAGGCCCGGTAAGAAGAAGGGATTATGAGGTTTTGCATAATAGCATGAAACCTGCCGGTCGCGGAATAAATGGCCCCGGAACTTATGGTCCCGGAACTAATGGTCCCGGAACAAATGGTCCCAACTTCAAAGTAGGAAGAAATGGTCCCACCACTACTACGCCTTAGCGCCTGCATGAGGGAAGGAGGGGGTCAGTGTATTTATATTTATGCTTGTATCTGTGCACACTGTATTTTGCATCTGTTCGTACACAGTATATTTGCTAACGCTGAATTTGCTTGAGCTCAATGCTGTATACAAACTTTTTTTGTCGCACGTGTACGATCTCCTGTCCTTGCTTTGTTCGTATTTTTTTGTTATTCCGAGTGCCAGGCAAACCAGTGGTGAACCTTTCAATCAAAAATCTGCGTGTACTGGGCCGCCCTCGGCCGGTGTTTAAAGTGAATACAATAACGGGCTACCGTAATTTTCTTCGTGAATGCAGTTTTCTTATGAAGTGGAGCAACACAACTGTTTAAATTAGCATGGCTGACGTGCAATACTCGCAAGAATACAAAATTTTGTTAATAATTGAGAAATGAGTCCGATTTCATCCAGTGCGTTGAGCCTATTTACAGTGACGGTATTATTTAGGCTATGTAAAGTACCAAAAATGTGAGTGGGACGGTACTGTTGACCGCCAGTCAACATAGAGATGTACTGGTGCATTGCGCTCGCCGTTTTGTCGCTATTTCAAAAGGGAACTTTACTCGATGAGGGTTTATTGAGTTGGCTAAGCTGAGTTACTGTGCTCACCACCTGAAACGCTTCGATATCTGCAGTTCGAATCAAGCGAAGCAACACTAATCAAGATTTTGCACCTCGATAATTTTACAGCTTGCAGTTTAGAAACTCGTTTTTCTCCGAAAATAGGCAATACTTTGCTAGCGGGCGACATCTCCTCAAAAGCCAAAGCCGAACGTTTAGAGCGGTCTTCGCGCGGCTAACACCTTACAGTGTCGTCGCCTTCCCGCCCTGCCTTTGTCGCCGCGCGCGTGGGCACAGTAAGGGAGTCGTGGCTAATCCCTTCCCAGACTAAGGGACGCCGCCGCCAGCCGGACTACCGAGAAGAGCTCCTTCAACCCGAGGCGAATTCCTAAGGCGAATGACCATCAACGAACAGCGCCGACGCCAGCTTCGCAAATCGTCAAAAACTAGAGACGGCACCCTTTCGCTTCCCGTCAGCTCGTCACCGAACGACCGCATACCAACAGAGGTACTAGGGCTGAGCACCCCAGTCTTTTGCCACACAAAAGAGGAAGGAGCACAAAGCATGCACTCCGCGACCCCCAACTTCGCGTATTTGCGGCTGCATGAAAGGAATTGAGCGTACAGCTAGAAGCGGAGGCGACGCCAATACATGGGCCACCGGCGGTTTTCATTAATTAAATGAGAAGCACGAACTTAACAGTGCTGACCGTCGCGACAGCCTGGCTTGACCAGCGGCTCAGCTGATGCTTGCTATCAGACCAGACGTCCGCATGTCTCGACACTGTGCCTGTCACCCCCCTCGCTTACTAGCGGCGTCTCGCGACACGTGCGACTTCCTGGAACACGGCCGGACTCACAAACAATCAAAACGTGGAAAACCAAAAAGAGGAAAATATTACAAAAATCAAATACCGAAAGAGAGAGGGAAGTAATAAATAAGATTGTTCGTCTTGAACGTACAAAACACGCGACGACTAAAATAAAAAGGCAGGATAAAATATGCATAAAAAAATTCCGAAAACGAGCCAATCGTGTAATGAATGCCCTGCACTTTCACAAAAATGCGTGGTTGGCAGAAATACCGCGATTAATTGTTCTAATCGCCCAAATTGAGCTAACCGGTTTAACAAAATCTGAAAAAAAGAAAACAAGAATAAAGAAACCTAAGAAATTAGAAACTGCACTCCAGCAAAATAAAACAAATTTAAACAGAACCCACGTGGAGTTTTATAGAATCATTTTGCCCGAACAGGTGCCTGGGACCATTTGTTCCGGCGCCATAAGTTCCGGGACCATTTGTTCCTACTTTCGAGTTGGGACCATTTGTTCCGGGACCATAAGTTCCGGGACCATAAGTTCCGGAGCCATTTGTTCCGGGACCATTTGTTCCGGGACCATTTGTTCCTACACCCGGAACCTGCAAGTTGCCGACGCGGCCGAAATACGGGCTCATTGCTAGGTCCTGAGACACATGAGGACGCATGGCAGGCCGGTAACTCTCCAGCATGCCTAAAAAGCATCTATCCTAAGAGCCATAAGCAACTGCATTTTTTTGTATGAACAGAGGAGCACACCAAAGGGAGCAACACAGCGCCACGGGAAGTGGAACGGATGCCAACGCATCCTGACTTGTTTCAGCCCTAAGATAACGCTAAAGATTTCCCACGACGGCCGTGACGAAAGCCATGGACAATCTCCTTTGAAGGAAATATCTTTGAACACAATTTTCAGACACTTTCTGTGCGTTGTCTGTCGGCGTGAGCATTCAGCAAAAAAATTTCGAAATACTTATTGGGCACTTCGTTGATTTTTTACACTGTTTTTCCCCCCATCAACTTGCAAATACTTTCGGTACATTTTCAGTCTGCTCATCATAAATAACTAGGGTTATTTTACGGACGAAGAAATATTTTGTTTTCGTAATATTTTTTGTATTGGCATGGCCAAGCCCGGGCCACGGGGTTGTGGTCCCTAGGCCTGGCCGGCCAGGCACGCTATTATTCTATGTCGGGTCAGACCGGGCCTACTGGAATATGCGCCGGTCACAGGCTCAAATTTTAGGCTTGTGCGGAGCTCTAGTTTTTTGCTCCGGGCAAACAAATGCTTTGGTTTGGCAGTAACGAGCACGTTATAGACGCCCAAATTGGGATAAAAAGTTAAAAGCAGCAAGACAGGAAAATTGCGTGATTAGGATTGAAAGCGCGTATAACAAACGTCGTGTTCTGTGGTTATCAATCCTTCCCCTCTATTACAGAGAGGGCATTAGGTATAGAAAGCATATGGGTAATTGCACTGGAATCTCGTTGATACGATTCGGCATAATACGTTTTTCAGCCTAATACGTTTTTCTATTTATTCCTGTCCGACGTTCCTTAGAAACAATGCATTCCCGTGCGTTTATTACGATCGCATTCTTTAGAAAATTGGGTAATACGAGTGCAAAAGTGCATCCTGACAGACATTTTTAAATATCTAGGTTTATTCTTCGACATACCAGCTCAAACCAGCTGGGTGCTTTTTTGCTGTGCGCGATGGTGCTGCCATCGTTGTGACAGCGTCAAAGAAACGCAAGGCGCTCCGTTTAAAAGAAACTGTAAGCAAATTCGAAGACAACCCGAAGAGGAAGCGCGTGGATTTGGCACGCGAGCTCTGTGTCAATGCGAAACACTATTGTCAGTTAGCAAGACTAACTCCGAAAGGAGCTGTAGGTTTTTAAGTGCGAATGCACTTTATAAGCGACCCTGAATTACATTGACCGCCGTCCGTCCACATAGCAACAGCTGCGGGTGCGCGCGCTCCTCGTCTTCCTTGGCAACGGGGGGAGATGGCACATACCCACGTGGGAGATTGGCAAGGAATCTCCTCGTCTTCCTTGGCAACGGGGGGAGATGGGCGCGCGCTGCCTGGCCGCTGACATGGCACATACCCACGTGGGGGATTGGCCAGGAATCGGGCGTGAGAAGGGCTAATGCACCCGCTTAAAGGAGTACTGACACGAAATTTCAAAGCTGAGATCCGCTCTAGCAATCAAGTACAACGACAACACAAATAGGTGTCTGTGCATGGCACATACCCACGTGGGGGACTGGCCAGGAATCGGGCGTGAGAAGGGCTAATGCACCCGCTTAAAGAAGTACTGACACGAAATTTCAAAGCTGAGATCCGCTCTAGCAATCAAGTACAACGACAACACAAATAGGTGTCTGTGAATAAATGCATCTTTCTTTCTTTGTAGTTGTGTGTGTGTGTGTGATCTCTCTTTCGCGAACATTACCGAACCGCGCAAACTCAACTCGTGCATTCGCACTTTCACATTCTTCCCCTCGGGGAAATGCGGGGAATTTTTTTGGCCCCGGTGTAAAACAAGCGCGAGATGCGAAGTATCAGCAAGTGGAAGAAGTCCTGCTTACATGGTTCAGGGAGTTAGAGCAACAGCAGTGAACGCAGACGGGTCAGTCCTACGCGAAAAGGCTAACATTGTTCTCTTCTTGGACATTGAAGACATTCAAGCGTACGGCGGCTGGAATCACCGATTTAAGGAACGACACAGATTGTCGTACAAAACAGTGCCCCGGCGAAGCGAAAAATACCCGCGGCTTGCTTTTTTTACGTTTCAGAAGTATTTACTCCTGGACATTGAAAAAAAAAAAAAAAAGTGAAGCACAAATTGACCAGGAACTAGAATGTTGGTCAATTAAAGTGAGTTCCGGCCAGAGTATGCATATTTTCTTACGTATTTTAACCTCTATGGATAATACGATATTCGCATATTACGTTTTATTTTCCGATTCCCGTGGAAAACGTATCAAAGAGATTTCACTGTATAGCTGTGCCGTCCTGCACATGCCAGCCAGAGGTTTTTTTTTTTTTTTTTTTTTTTAATGCCGGGATGTAACAGGGCTTGCAGCATGCTTATTTAAGGAATTTAACAGTAAAAAGCGCAACAGTTGCGGCAGTGGAAATGACCAATTAGTGCCTGTATCTTCTATTTTCTTTTTCGTTCCTTTTTTTGTTGTACACATATCACAATCTCGAAAAAGAAAACGGAAGGAGTGGCAGTCAAGAATGTACGTAGTGATGTCTTCTTTTTTTGCCGTGTGATCAACCACATGGAATACCTCTGACTCGCAACCTAGTTGCTAGTCAGGTGTATTTTAAGCAAGTGTGTCTCGGTCAGGTGTAAACTCCCCTTAAGATGAACTCAAAGAGACCGTTAAAATTTGCTCGTATTATCAGAAATTTTCTTAAGCGGGCGTTTTTTGCATTGTGCCCGGTACAAGAAAGCAAAAATGTTGTTCGTCATAACCACGTAGTTCGTCATAACCCAGTTCATCTTAACGAGCCTACTGTAGTTTCTCTTAGTACTTCTGGCAGTTGAAACTAAGAAATTTTACGCTTTTCACAGCCCCTTAATTCCCGAGGTCGTAACTGTTCCAAACAGTGTAGATACTGATCGCAGAACAGATTTCCCGCAGTCTCATCACATGTAATGTACGATAGTGGGCATGGCAACCTTGTCGATCAGAATCCACAGAAATTGTAAATCGTATCCACAGAACGTTGCTAAGAACCTGCACAGGTACATACCAGAGTAGTTGTAAAGTTTCGAGTCGTGGTTTATTTTCGCTGCAACTATAGGAGTTAATGTAGGCTTTCAATAAGAATCTCTTCCACAAACTCTATTATAAATGTCAATAAAAATCACACAAGATTTTTCGCGGTCTAACCACCCCTTTGATGCAAATTACGTTGAGTTATATATATCTATTGTATGCGTGAACCAAGCGAAACCAGGGTTATGATTTGTTATACTGCATGTCTGTTGTAGGCGTATCTTCAATAAGAAACATCGACAGCAATTACTACTTATTCTGGACCTGTCTTGTAGGTTAAAAACGCGCTGAGTTTACCTAGGACAGCCCTCGATGTAGTAATAGATCGGGTGCCACTGCCTGTCTGCTTCGTAATGAACAGTTATGCAGTACGGGGCGGGGAAGCCAACCTGGAAAGGTACAAAGCTACGAGCGAGAGTTCGACGGAAGCAAACTAGCGTAAAGAGTGACTAACAGTCCCCAGAAAAGCAAGGCTGCGTCTAATCTCACGGCAACCGTGAGAATTTCCTCCGGGAGAATTTCCTCCAGGAAATTATTCCGGCAGTTTCCATAAAAAGTGGCTGGCCTAAAATTTTCTGAATAATATTACTTCCCAACGTAATCTCACATAACATAACCTCACCGAACCTAACGTAGCCTAACCGACCATGTCGTAACCCACCCAAATCCAGCCCAACCGCGACAAACCTAATCTAACCCAGCACAACGCCATAGAAAACAACGTTCATTAAACGTCATTCGACCCATTCTAGAATTCATGGGCGTCGATCTATTGATACAGTAAAAAACCGAGTAAAAAAAAAGGCCGTGTCTAGACTGCCGTCTGACGGTTTTATAAGCACTCCACTATATCGACGTCCACCGGCGTTTTATGACAAAATTTCCGCGTCTGGCAGTACATCGCTCTAGATAACGTAAAGCTAGGCAACCTAACCTAAACATAACATAAGCTAACCTAACGCACACAAAGAAATCATTTAAAACACCAAAACTAACCTAAGGCACAAAAATTACACTTTAATTAAATATGAAAAAAAAAAACCGAGGTGAGCACTGGTCTCGAACCACTGACTCTGGGATCTATAAGCTAAGACGGATCCACAGACTCTTTGGCTGGGGCTAGCCTAGTGTTAAATATTCTAATGTCGTCGGACGGCACTCTAGCCATGCCTGCAAGGATCAGCTAGAGTGCCGTCGGACGGCACTCTAGACACTGCGTAAAAAAAGCATTAACCAAATCATGATGACCAAAAATTCCGAAAGATAAAAAACATACTCCGCAATGTCGGACTTGAACCTGAGCCTCCTCGTTTTAAACCAAATACTTCCCAGCGCTACAGGAACAGCTGCAAACGCGAGTTTTTAGGGAATATTTATCCCACAGAATCTCCGGGTAACGTGGTTAGCCAGTGAGAGGTGACGGTCGTAAGAAATTTCTGACGATAATTTGCACGGTTGCCGTGATAATAGACACTACGAAAAAAAACAAATATTTAAGGTTCTCATGACGTGAAAAAAACGCACGTGTTTGATGCATGCGAACGTCGTTGGGGATCTCGAAGCCGCGAGCTTCGCAGCAGGCTCCCCAAGTAACAGCCACGGATCAGGGCTTCAACTGCTGGCGAAGGAGGAGCCAGTCAGAGAAGATGTAGTGGCACTCTCAGTGGAAGAATAGAGGCACGAGATATGGCCACGGCACGGCGTTGCCAGTGGCTACGTGGTGTCTGGATGTTCTATATTAACGGTCGCAGAGCACCTGGGTCCTCGCCGTCCTGACGACAGGCTTGAGGAACCCCCGGACTCACCTCGAACATCGAGCCCTTCAAGGGGCCCTAAAAGGCATTTTGAGCACACTAAATGAACTAGCGCAATCGCTAGATTGGGTCGCCAACGTCACCTGTGCCAAGTATTACTCTTTTACGCGCAGCGGAAAGCTCACACTTTTGTTGCAAAGTTTGTCGCATTTTTCTCACCCTTTCCTTCGTGTTTTTGGACGCCGCCATCTTCACATGTCTACATCATCGATTCCCAGATGTTCGTCATGAGCTAGACATCCTGCTATTGGGCGGCTTTTTCACGCACTTCCGGCAAAGAGATGAGTCGTCTGCTCAGCGTCGGCTCGCCGGCTGATCTGCCAGCGGAGTGCCGGAGTGCTTTGGCATTTTACGACAAACGAAACAAGTGTAAACAAACGCTTAACCGTTTGTATTGAATGCAACACGGCCATAACACGACGTGGATTTTATCTTACGTGAGTACGTACCATAAAGAAAGTCCCGTGGCACTTCTTTGGTGCAATCGCAGAGAACGACCTGAGCCGAATGCCCGGGTTTGACGCGTACATTTTATTCAACTTCAAAACAATCCAGAGATGCGTTTCGAACGAACGCAACGTCACAACATGCGTTGCAAGTCTGAACCGCGATTGACAGACGATGAGTTGCCTCCTCCTGCCCGTCGTAAATTCGGCACTCACCTCACACCCGGTTTGCGGGGACGAGCAGCAAGTCACAACTCTGGCGCGCAAGCGAGAAGGCTTTTAGCCAGGCACACTGCACATACCCCATGCGAGGTTGAGTGGTACGTCGTTCGAGAAAGATAATCCAGACCATGGGAAGCACTATCCACCCGCAGAAGTACAATGTCGCATTTCATCGCGAAACGAACGCGTCCACAACACACAGGAGGCGATGCACACACACACACAGCTTCGGTCGCTGCATTGGCTTAGCTGCAAGCTTCGTTCGGACAATCAGCGATGCCACGACGATACAGAGCTGCGTGAGGACGACGTGCTAACCACTTCACGTATTTAAAAACACAGGGGCAAAGAACTAGGTTCATCGGAAGCAAAAAATCTTTCCTCCATTATAGTGCCTGGAATATACTGGCTAGTGTGCCGAGGGCGGGCTCCAGGCGGGCGCCTGGAGCGATGTACGCGGCCGTCTGCCGCTTGGGGCGCTGCCGTGCGGGAGTGTGCGCGTTCATCCGGCCCGAGCAGATCGCGCGGTTACTTCCGAGCTGCGTAGCAGACGGCAGCGGCAGAACTTTCCATTCCCGCTTGCGACGAAAGCGAGCGAAAGCGACGGGAATTCTGTCGCGCAACCAAAATTTGTCCCGACCATTCGACAAAAACGATCGTCGCGCGACAAAGCGACGGAATTCCTGCCGCTCTCACTCGCTTTCGTCGCAAGTGCGAACGGGCCTTTATGCGCAATCTCCGCCCCACATAAAACAAGCTCTTGCTTGTCGCCTGAGCATACGGTTGATATCTGACTACGTTACACTGTGCTTGCCAGTGTATTTAAACGATGTCACTCGGTTTGAAACGTACGCGCTCGGCGTGCAGCTTTGTAAACGCAAGCGGTTTCACATACGCACGCTATTTTGCTGCTAATAGAGTTTAGTACAGCGTTTGTGGCCTTTGCATACGCTAAACGCTAAATTTTTGCGTCCCGCTACGTGACACCGCGATGGGAGTTTTAGTAGAGCGTCTCATCAGTTTTGCGTAGCGACACACTAATGCATACGGCGCCATCTGTCAAATGTTTTCCGAAATGTCTCGCCGGCTGATCTGCTAGCGGAATGCCGGACTGTTTGGACATTTTACGACTATCCAAACAAGTGCAAACAAACGCTTTCCCGTCAGTGTTGAATGCAACACATGGGTGCAGCTTGTCAGAACACGGGTTCTCGCTGATCGAGTGCAGCGTTGGTTTGCTCTTCGCCTTCACGTTCATCGCCGCTGATAAAGCGATCTGATCCGGCGCGTTTTGTGCACGGGTTCTGTGTCGGTTGAAAATGTCTTTTTTCACATGCCGCCGGTAGTAGGAATTACAACCACCGCAAAATAACACCCGGCACCAGCGGGGCCACATCTGAGACCGCGCTTTTTGGATAAACAGTGCGCGGTGCACCAAAGGGAACGAGCGCACGATTCTCCCCACGCGGCTGCGAGTTCGCCGCCGTTACCAACTGCAGCTACGTACACCGCGAAAGGGCGAGGCCAGGCCGCACACATGCGGCCAGGTCATTCGTTCGCTTTTCCAGCCTGTGTCCATGGTGTCTACAGAGATGAAAAAGCCGAAAGAGCTGGCCCGTAGCAGACGGCAGTCTGTGGGAGCGCAATAGCGGAAGTACGTCACCGCTGAGGAGCGGAGCATCATGGGAGGGGAGGCCAACAGCGAAGAAACAGTTGAAAGGAGGAGGAAATACGGCGCGACGATAATTCGCGGTTTTTGATTTACGATTTCTCAGCTAATACTCATCGCTTTAACAAAATTCTTGCAGGAGGAGATTGCTAATACATTGCTTTATTTGGTTACATGTACATCCATGCAAGGCATTTCAGGACCCTTTTCAGTGAAGTGGTGGTGGCGGTACCAGTTAGATGGCTCTTACCCGCTCAAGTGGATTGGCCAGAAAATGGGTGCTTTACCGAAAGAAACTAAATAAACTTTGAGGACAACAAATATTTAAATATCAGAGTGCATTAGCACTTGACGCCTAGAGACATAAAAGTGAATAGAGTATAAACAGAAGTAAAAAAGGTTAAAAACACAATTGCAAGAATTTAGGAAAGTAATTGTAACAAATGGGGAATGTGTTGCAGACGAAGCAGTGAGCAAAAGGCACGTGGGTTTGACAGGGGAATCCACCAGAGCCAAGTGACCCCTAGCACGGCAGACGACCCGATACTACAATGAAAGAGTGTAGCGCACGGCAAAGATCCTCGTGGCACAATCCCAGCTATTTCGCCCGGAGTGATAAAATGAGTGCCGCAGACAGTGGGAGGACCTGCCTCCTCGTCTTCTTTCCTCTTTTACCTTAGTCCGGTTACCGCATTGTTATTCCCAATGATGATGACCCCGTTGCCTTGTTGACTGGAACACGGCGACTTCTGTTAGGCCATTTCTTCTCTCATTTTCTTCTTGAATTCTTGCGCCTTACCACAAAAGTCCCATCAATCACAGCCCCGGAAACTCAAACAGTTGCACACACCTTCACCCAGCGTGTCACAAGGAACACTCCCCGCCTCTTACCATGTTTATCGAAGTACCAAATGTGAAGCTGGTGGCCACCGAAGTCGCTCCAACCGGCTTTTTCTTGGCCCCTCAACATCAGCCATTATTAAGCGCCACGGACTACTGAATCCCAGCCCGTCAAGGTATTCCCACGAATGAACAGGCGCCCGCCAGGGCACAAGACGACGTCCTTACACCCTGGCACTGACATCGTGGTCTACCAATTATGATCCCAGAGAAAACAGACAAAACAAACTCCAAATCCCAAAGGCGTATCCGCATGCCAAAGGCAGTCGCAGATCACTGGCTGCTCCATCCAACCTCACCCGACCGGGCGTAGTTCTTTTCAGAGGTGCACAAAAAAGCCCACTCTTGACACTACTTTTTCTGCACTACATCCAGAACAATTCAAACCCTCCAAGTTGACTTACCCTAACGCTAAAGGCGTCCTCTGGTCATGTATGTAGTCGCAATCCACACTGCAAAAGCCACTCTCATCTGTTGATTCTAAAACCGCCCAATCAAATCGAAAAATGGCCCCCTTCAGCTCCACCTTCGCTAAAAGTCCACCTCCTTCCTTCCTTCCCTTCCTTCCCTTTCTCTATTTCTCTCTTTTTTAGTTCCTTCTTTCTATCTTACTTCTTCATTTCTTTATTCCTTCCTTCCATCCGTCCTACCTTCCATCCTCCCTCCCGTCCTTCCTTCCTCTCTCCCTCCATACCTTCCGCCTTCCTTCTCTCCCTTCCTCCTTACCCGTGGTCCACCCTTCCTTCCTTCCTTCCTTCCTTCCTTCCTTCCTTCCTTCCTTCCTTCCTTCCTTCCTTCCTTCCTTCCTTCGTTTTCGTGTATGTCCGCGTGGGAACTTCTAAGAAGTTACTGCATTTTTAGATACTAAGTGCATCTCTCCTCTTCCTGTTTTCTGGTTAGAAAAAAAATTACTTTCTGAATCCCTTTCTGGATATAAATTGCGTTTCCATACTTCTAAGCCTCAAGGACGGGCATAATACACCTTGTTCTAGACGCTGTATCACAACTGCGGTATCTGCGAAAGTGCACCTTATTTGCAGAGACTTGTGGTGTCATTACGTATGCAATGATCGGCGCACGCATACCGCGCGCGTAGTACCATCACACCGCCTGCGAGTAAACTGCGTATGCGTTGGGCTGCCATGCACCAAACGCTAACGGCGTGGCTCGCCTTCATTGCTGCTCATTTCGCAATAAAGGCAGCCGTAGGTAAGCTATATGGATGATGCCTGGGTCGCAATTTAGCTCGCACCGGAGCATACTCAATGCTAGGACTTCGAAGTTATGCTTACATTGCATTTCGCCTCCACCGATTTCAACGCTTGCTTCTTTTCACAGATTCCCGTTTCGGCCTTTACATGAGGTGATCCAGAGCCATTTACATGAGGGCTACATTTATATACATGTACGCGTTGACCGCCAGCAAAATACTATACACTGCCCTTAAAATCCAATAAACGATCAAAAAATCTCCCGTTATGAAGGGACGTGGTAAGCATTTCTTCGTTCCTTTCTTTTACGTTTTCCTTGTTCTTTTTTTTTATCGCCCCACCATTTCTTTTTTCCACTTCGCGTAGAAGTGAGGAGTCAGGGGCCAGTCAAGCTAGTGCTTCCATTCCGTATACGTTCCTGCAGGCTACTCACGCTGAATTACTGCAGAAAAAACGCGTATTGCGGCCGCAATGAATGCGCTTCTATATAGGGCGCTTTCCCTGAAAGCTCCCCAAAAATGCATCGTTGTGTACGGGGGATTGACTAGTCAGAAACGTTATTGCCGTCAACGCAGCACTCTTTGTCGGTGGTAAGCGCATGCGCAGAGAGCGTGGACGGGGAAGAGGGCAGGAAGAAGAAGAAGAAGAACCGGACGTCGGCTGAGGTGAGGCTGAATGTTTCGCAGACTACTTGGTCCGCATTACAGCTAGTAGCGATAGAAATGCGCATACTTCCTAGAGAATCTATCTTTTACGTGCAGGCCTTGTGCGTTACATAGATAGCCACACAGAAATTATTTTTGAGAGGCAATTCCGAGCGGTACAATGACCAGGCTACGGCCATTTCATAAGTAAGCTAATCACAGGTTACCTTATCAGGAACTTTGCCATTTTCAGTGCTGCAGAATAGAAACTAGCTCCGTTCTTGTTTTATTTTTATTTTGTTGTTGCGAGTGCTTTACCTTATTATTCGAGTATTAATTGACTGCGTCGTAGTAGACTAATACCCGCAATTGTAAGGATTCAATGAAGAAACAAATATAAAGAGACCTTCGAGACAAAAAAATTGATTGCTCATGGCGGCAGACTGCCACCTCCGTAGACCACAATTACTTTTACCAAAATAGTTCTTCGGTAGTAACGGTACTGCGAAATATTACCTGTAATTGGGAAGTTGTTCGAGCAAACAGGTATCAAGTGGCTTGTATGGCCTAAACATTAGTTGCTCATGTCGGCTGGCTGCCATCTCCGTCGATGACAAATACGTTTACCGTAACCTTCATCCAAAGATAACCATAATGAGGAAGATAGAAAAAATACGAATCGGTTTGGCCGCGTTAAGTCATTTCCTACACCAATAAAGGTATTTGTGGCGGATATGCTGACACCCGACGAAGGCAATTTGTAAAGAAAGCTGTCATAAAGAAAGCAATTCCACGAACAATTCTAGATCCGTTCAGGCAAGACGAAACCAAGGATGAGCTTAATTTGCACTTGATATCCCGTTAAAGTGTTGCCAGCGTGCAAGGTGATTTCGGCTTCATTTGGGACAGCCCGACCTGTTTCTGTGTTCATGCAGTTTGTAGTGTATCGGCGTTCTTCCTGCTGATGGCGAACATTGCAGCTGTCACGTTTACGAAGTCAACCTACAGGTTTTTGCATTCTCTGAACACTGTATCAACTGTGAAAAGACGTCTGTTTCGTACTGAAGCTCATATCATTAGCCTCTAGCCACCGTTGGCCCCTAATTAAGGCTCTGCCTTGCCATCCCATGTGTTATCGGGGATAGAAAGAGAGAGAAAGTATGCGCATGTGCGTGTATATGCCTGTATATGTGTATGCGTGTGCGCGAGCGCGTGAGTTGTTGTTGTTGTTGTTGTTGTTGTTGCTGTTGTTGTTATAATCCTTTATTTCAAAGGGAAGGCCATGCCGCCATAATAAAGGAAGAGGGGGAAGAGGCAGGGAGGAGTAGCCGAGCAGCACAAATGGTGGGTCCTTGAACGCCATAGAAGAGATCACTGCCGTCAGCAGAGCCAGGCTAGGGTTATTGGGATCATGTGAGTGCAGTCAAGTCGACGATGGCGACCAGGGTAGGCCCCGGTTTACACTAATCTCGAGAGACCACTCTCTAGGCCAAACACCAGGAGGGCTGTGAGAAAACTAGCGTCTTCGAGGGGGGGTCGTCTTGAGAGAAATCACGTGGCAAAGCGTTGACGAGTATTTGGCGGTACAAGGAAAATGCGGCGCAGTGCCAGTGGTTGAGGGTGGCGAACACTGACGTTAGACAGCAGGGGCAGTAAAGAGGTGGAGATCTTGCCGGGTGAATTCATTTCCTCATGATGTGGGGTGTGAGGGCTGCGTTAGCAAAAGTTTTGTTGATGAAGATTTCCGCAGAGCGAGGCATCGGAGGAGCCAGAGTCAGGTAGCCAACGGGAGTAACGAACGCTAGGCGTACCTTCCGAGCATGGCGTGCGCGGTCAAGTTCAAGGCGAGGGTCAGGAGAGGGGCGCGACACGTCGTCGTCCAAGGGAGGGGTACTAG
Source organism: Haemaphysalis longicornis (assembly GCF_048455015.1). Lineage (NCBI taxonomy): Eukaryota > Metazoa > Arthropoda > Arachnida > Ixodida > Ixodidae > Haemaphysalis > Haemaphysalis longicornis. Next base: position 56,857,550 of record NW_027526335.1, read on the forward strand.
TGAGACACTCCCTTGCTGCATCGTGTGCAGCCTGGTTGCCCCCATCCGATGACCCGGCACCAATGCCAATCGGGTAGTGGCCCATTTGCGAGCCAGAGTGGCGATTACGTGTTGTATTTCGTGCACAGTTGGGTGATCATTGAAGGGTTTGCGGAGTTCTTGAAGTGTCTGATGGGAGTCCGTAAGGATCCGAAAACGTGGAGGGGGTGGCGTTGCTATACTGTAGGTCAGTGGATGCAATGCGCTGAGGATGCTCTGAAGTTCTGCTCCCAAGGGAGACGAGTGGTATCCTGGCCGAATGACACAGCCGTCCAGGTCCGGCCGAGCTGGGCAGCGCCAGGCCAGACCCATACGGGAAGACGAAAAGCTGGCGTCCGTGTAAATGTCCACTTCATCTGGCAATTTTGTCGCAAGGACGCGCTGAAGGGCTTTCTCACGGGCAACTGGTCGGGTACGAGGGATACCAGTTCGCTGATGGGCCACTGTGACAGGCGGGAGTGACCAAGGGGGTAGCGGTGGTGTAGCCGTAGGAAGCGTCGGAAGAATGCGCATGTCCGAGGCGGAGAGTGCAGCCCCCTGTGGCGTTAATGTCCGCCTAAGGTCATGTTGTCCGAGTGTTTCCGCGAGGAGCTCTTCCATGGGAGGCATAACAGCAGCCCGTTCAAGAGCATCGACGCGGGTATGCCTGGGAAGTCCAGTGAGGGTGCGGAGCATCACCCGATAAAGGACCGTTAAATGTTTCCTATGAGTCGAGGATAGGCTGTAGGCCGGAGCGCCGTAAGTGAGACGACTGACCGCTACCGCCCTACAGAGCGTGACGCACGCCTATTGGTGATCACCGCCAAACTTGTTGAGAGGCGAGAAATTAAGTGCAGCATTGGCTTCCAATTTTTCTGCAGTTGATTTATCCACTGTCTAGCTCTGTTGTGGCTGGCGAAAGGGATGCTGAGCGAGCAAGGGGATGTAAATTGTATGATACATACTAGTGGGTGGTTGGTGCTGACCGTGGACCAGGATAAATTCGGTCTTCTCGGGTGCTAACTCAAGGCCGAGAGTTGGAAGAGTAGTGGAAAGGCTGTTCACCACCGCCTGCAATTCTGTTGCCCTCTCCTCCGTCGGCGGCCTCAACGCATACTGTGAGGACCTCAGCATAGATGTCAGAACAAGCTGCAGTGTCTCGTTCTAGGTTGCGGGCCACGCGTGCCATGGCCAAATTGAAAAGTACTGGTCCAAGGACAGAACCCTGTGGAACGCCCCTATCTAGATAAAAGGTCCTGGGGCTCTATCCTGGATGTGTGCTCTGTAGCCGAATCGGTCGATTTTCTAAAAATTTCCGAATCCAGTTTTGGGTCTTTTGGCTTGGAAAGGCTGTAGCCAGTTCTTCAAGGATCGCTGTCTAACTAACATTGTCAAAGGCTTTTGGCACGTCGAAATTGAGGACATAATCTGGATTACCAGCTCGTGACGTACGGTTCAGAATGCGTCGTAGTAGCCAAAGGCAATCATGAGTACCGAGGTGAGAGCGGAAGCCAGTCTGGGACGGATGGAACCACGGGCGTAGAGCTGCCGCAAACTCGCCCATGGTGAATGGGACGTCGAGATCCTTATCCACGTCCGGAACCGTGATGACCGACAGCGGAGGGTGGGGGCTGCGAGAGGCACGAGGGAAAAAAGTAGTTATCAGTCGCTGTTCTACGTCGGCTGGTGGGTCCCGGAGAGTGAGGAAAGCGAATAGCGTAGGTTTTCCCTTGCGCTTGCCTGACAAGCTCCGAAACGAGCTCTACAGCTTGGACAGTCCTCTTTCTTTACCGAGCTTAGCACACAGACTATGCCAATGCTCGTTGGAAAGGGAGCGCTGGCATTGTCGGATGATTTGGTACCGGCCACGAATCCGGATAAGGTCTCGGTGATGTTTGCAGTTGGTTAGAAGGGAGTCGTGAGGGTTTGCACGCGCTTCCAGAGGTTGGTAAGATGAGCGTCCAGTGCGGGTGTTGAAGAGTCCCGTAAGATTTCCTCTGTAGCGTGTGCTTCCGCAGAGTGTATGGCAGCAGTGAACTGCGGTAAGGTAGCATTCTGAGGAATACGGAGGGCGGTTCGAAAAGTTTGCCAATCAATGTGCGGAAGACATTGGCGAGTGCGGAAGCGCTTGCCTCGGAGAGTGAGAAGTATAGGATAATGATCACTACCCCAAGTGGTGGTATAGAGGCTCCACGTGCGAATCACTCCTGAAGTGGCAATGGTTAGGTCAGGCGAAGTGTTTTTCTGCCGTCGATGAAGACCCACGCGGGAGACCGCAATCGTCAATCGCCGCCTCAAGGCACGAGCCTCGAGCGTCCGTAGAGTCATATCCCCACGTAGTGATTTTCGCATTAAAGTCCCTGCCGAGGATGATTGGAGTGTGGGGATACTGCAAGAGAAGGTGGCGTAACCAATTATAGTTAATAGATTTCTGAGAGCAGGTGACTGGCGGTAATACACAGACGCTGCGAGTAGTGGTTTCCCATCAGGTAGGCGCACTTGCACTATGACCACTTCGTGATCCTTGGATCATTGGCCCGGGACGGACACCTTGCAGCAACCAAAATCTGACCGCACTAAAACAGCCGCTTGTTCCACCACTCACGGTTGGGTGGGAGATGGGACTTTGCCTTGGTGAGTTATTGATGGTTCCGAAAAAGCTGTGTAGCCTCTAATTTTTGGCGTGGATCTTGTTTCTTGAAGAAAGATGAGAACAGGCAGAATTTCCGCTAGTCGACTTGAAAGAATGCGAGCCGATTGATTAAAACTGCGACAGTTCCACTGCAAAACGCAGAGAGACCGCTTCATTGTCCAAGAGTACTGCGGGGAGTAATCTTTTTTGGCGGTGGGTCCGCTTCATTTGGAACACCGGGAAGGGTTTGGATGAAGTTCATCTCGGCTGTAGTTTGCAGAGCATACTGTTGTGTGAAGGTCCGGAGCTTGTAGATATCAGCCAACCGATCGCGGCGTTCTTGCTGGATGTCTGCGCGAATAAATTTCAACACTTGCGTAATATCGCTCGTTTCAGTACTCCTTTGCGAGGTAGCGCTACGCTTGACACTAGTACTACGGCTCTTCCGTTGCTTCGGCATCGAGGGTAGGGGGTTACGGAGGGAAGACTTTGCATGTGTAGTGATGGATACAGTTGGGGGAGGTTGGGTACAAACAGCGGATGTTGCTGGCGCTGTTGTGCTAGAGGGAGCTGTTGGGCGGGCATGGTATGGGACCCTTGGCGGTAAGCTGCAAGTTTAGCCTTGAGCTTCGCATTCTCTCCACGAAGCAGGGGGAGTTCAGAACGAAGGCTTTCAGGTTTGGATAGCACGGTTTGCAGAATCGAATCGCTTGTTGGCGAAAGTGAAGGTAGGGGATCAGCTGTAGCGCTTGCCGGGGGAGGCACTCCATCGGCACTGTTGGTGCTCGAGGTGCCGTGAGAACGTACACCATCCACCCAGGATACTCCATCTTGCACTTTGGAATAGGTACGAGGGAGTGAGCTTTAGCGGGCAGGACCCGCGGGGTCCACCACCAGATGTCCATCTCTTTTACAAGCCACACAATAAAGTGTGCGCTCGCATGGCTCAGCTTTAGCATGTGTGCGCCCACATTTGCGGCACACCGGTTGGTACGGGCAGTACTTCACCATGTGCCCGATGCTGTGGCATGCGAAGCAGACCTTTCGCTTTGGCTGGTAAGGCGACACTTCAACAATAGCCATGTAATATTTTACCACGTGTGGTCTTGTAGGGGCTTCGAAAGTCAGGACTGCTCGATTTGTTTTGCCTATTCGTTGCGCCGCCAAGACGTCCGCTTGCTCGCAGCGGATCCAATGCAAAATTATTTCATTTGAATCTCCAGGTTCCACTGTGATGACTCCACGTGAAGTGTTGGCACGATTCGGGGAGTGTCTGACCTCTATGGGAAAGGTGACCATACGATTATTGGCCTGTAAGGAGAGACTGGTAGTTGCAAGGAGTCGGTTTGCGTGCTCCTGGACACATAAGGTAGTCTGAATGCAGTTTGCAGCAATATCGTAGCGGTGTGTAGCGAGTTCGGCCATTTCGGGGGTTGGGGCAAGATCGAGTGCCTAACAGATGTGTGAGGGCATTTTCGGGTATAGCGCGCACACTGATTTTTGTGAGTGGTCTCAACAAAAAAGTGCTCGGGGCCTACTTACCCTGTCCAGGCGAGTTATTGCGGTCTTCCGGTTTGGTGGCTTGACTCGAGTCCATATCTTCCAGGGGCCGTCATTATTACAATTGCTGCCGTCTTGTTCCATCACTTGACCGTCCGTGTCTTCAGGAGTACTAGTTGCAGGGGTGGAGGCTGTAGCTTGCGAGAGCGCCAACGGCGGAGAAGCGAGGACCAGTTGAGCAGAGGCCAGCAAGGTGCCACTGGGAGCGTGAAGCGCCGATCTTCAAAGTTGTGGATGCTCTGAGGAAGACGGTGGTGCCGCCGTCATCTGCGCGAGCACGCAGGAGGAACAAGCGCGAGGTGTCCGAGCACGTGCGAAGGAGCGCCGTCGCAGCCGGCCGCCTCGCTGCATGCCGTGCAAGAGGCTTAGCTGGCGGGCACAGTTCAAGTGGCCAGGAATGCGTCACCGCGTGGTCAGATCCACTGGAGACGAGCACGAACTGGAAGCTGGTCACTTGGCGACACTTTAGAGCACACACTCAAGGAGATAACACCAACAAGTCTGGCACTACCAGAGGTCGAAGACGGAGCCTATGGAACACATGTCTACCTTTTTCGAGCGCAGGTGGCGCCTCCGCCAGCGCGAGAGAGAAAACTTTATTGCAGACGATGCGCGCCCGAGACGCATACTCGATTGGTAGCATTGCTAGAGCGTAATGTCGGGGAATTTTAAGCACGGAAGCAAAGCCATAAAGAAAATTTTCAACTCTAGGTGGCACCACTGTTGTGCTCTGAAAGTGGTGCAAAGGCCACTTCCACGGCCGGTTGTGGAAATTTTATTTGTACCGTCGCTTCCAGCGTAATTCGGAGACCAAGGGGAAGCGTCTTCGCCAACCTAATTGATTGCCAGCGCTGTCATTAGAGATCGAGTGAAAGTTTCATTGTGTCGACTTTACGAACAACGATGGCCCTTATATTTGTATTGAAAGAATCTGTACGCACTACCTTATAAGTGATTCGTGGGCTGTCGCTATATGGTTTCTAAATCGTCATCTTGCAATCTAAAGACCATTTCGATAGAGCTACGAATCCACTAGCGCGCGTCGGTGACATTTTAACTAGCGTCTTTCGCATATAGCATACTCAGGTATTTCAAACATTATGGGCTTCTTTCTAAAACCTAGCGTAGAATCTTCATTGTAAAAATGCGCACAGAAAGCATTTATCTTGAAGGTTAACTCAGCGAGAGAACATTCTAGGAGGCTTGAGGACTTTTGTGTAATTGTTCGTAAAAACTTTGTCGCGTAGAGCTATAGGTACTGTTGCCCCTATCCGTCTGGAACCTAATATAACCATCTCTTAAACGTGATACCCAACACAAAGCTAGGCTTCACAATCACTTTACAAGAAATTCTGCCGGAACACTCAAATACATCGCAGTAGCAGATCGCCGGAGTAATCTGGGCGCAATGAAAATATGGCCGTGGCTCAACATTTCTGGTTGCGAGGTGCCTTCCCGATAGCAGCCAGAAGACTTCTCATTATCGTTGTTAGCGATTCGTGAAACCGTAATCTACGCTACAAAGAAACGAGAGGGGAACGCAGAAATGTATAATATAAAGAATATCTCAAATTTACTGTCAATTTCAACCAAAAACATGCCTGTGACATGGCGGAACAAACGTTAAAAAGTATTCAAAACCGACAATTCTCGTAAATAACAAACTATCATTAACGGCTGTAACGAATACTAAACTTAGCAGCTTAAACACACACGTGAGTTGTACGTACGTAGTTTTTGTTTAATTAAAGTTTGCGTGTAGGACATTGGCGACATCAATGTAGCAGCGCTTTTAGCAGTGTCTGTTTGGCCGATGCTGAGGCAACGCCCGCCAAACAAAAAAAAGAATTGGCTCCAATCCACGCTGTGAAGGTGGTTGGAATGAAAAGTTTTACACGACCCCCCCACCCAACAATTGCCCATGCGACGGCCCTTGAATTCACACACGTGGCTCTACAAAGAGGGAAACCAGAGATTCTGCCAGTCGTTACCTAGCATTCGCGGGGACGGTGTCCGGAACGAAGCAGCGTCGGCCACGGCAGGGCCCGAGGGGCGGCCGCCTACGCTGCAGCCCTGCCGTGAGTCCAGAGAAAGAAAACGGAGAGGAGCGTCTTTTGAAGGGTGAGACAGCGGAACCTCGCCATCCTGATGTCCTAGCTCGGGGCTACACCACCTCGCAACACAAGCGCAGACACCGAAACAATTCAGCATGTGAGCTTAGTGATTCCCATTTATGCCGAATAAAACTAGTTACTTCAGTAAGTTTGAGAATTGCGAGAAAGTTGAGGAAACTTTTATAATCGCTATTTATCAGAACCAGTCGCTCCGTTCGCCTTTTGTAATAGCTCTTAAAACAACCGAATTGGTATTCACCAATTTAGAAAACGGGCTCCCATTCGTTGCAAACAGTGCGCAAAAGGTTGCGTTTCTCTAGCCGCCAGATGTCTGTGTGTGGTTTGTACATTGTTTTTTACCGCCCTGCAAACCACTCCTTAACGTATCTTTGCCGTTCAACCACTTAATTCCGTCGGGTCCGGATAACCCAGGAGGTGCTGTCGAACAAGTTAATCAAGCCGTGCGAAGGAAGCGCGCAACGGACGCGAGGCTGCGCCAAAACAGGCCCAAAACAACCGTCGCTAAAGCAGACAAAAAAGCCATTCCGCCGACGTGCCCGCCAGGGTGGCAGCGCGCGGGGAACGCTGGGTAACCATTCGCCGCGCCGTATACCCTGTCCTCCGTGAATGAAAACCGACCTACCTCTCCCCAGCCGCGCTGGCAGTTTCTTGTCCCGCACGCAACGAAGGAACCGTTGGCTGGTAGAGGTAGGAAGCTTTGCTTTAAAATAGCAAGATAAAAATTCCCCCGCATTTCCCCGAGGGGGAGAATGTGAAAGTGCGAATGCACGGTTGTCGGCCCGCTTGCGGCGCTTGCGCTCGGCCCCCGCAGCCCACCGCCTCGCCGCCTTCTCTTCCATCTCTTCCATCGGGTTTGTAGTATCACGTGTACACCACGCAGTTATCAAGCCGCTATAACGCCGCTGAGTCGCCAACGCACGCCGCTGACGACGTAGTTTGAATGCGTTAAAGATATAAGGCGCGTCACTAACGCTGATATCACGTCGCGTCCGTGGCTTGGTCGGTAGAGCGTCGCGCTGCGGCCGCAAAGTCCGCGGATCGAAACCTGGCGCCGGATGCTGTTTCTTTATAGAGGAGCACTGCGGACGCCGACGCCGCCGCCGACGCCGGCGGTGGATGGTTTGGGGTCGCTTATAAAGTGCATTGCACTTAAAAGTTGCACAGACACAAGTAGTGGGAAAGCAAGATAGGGAAACTATTCACAAACCTCTCCGCCTTTTCTTGGAACGGAAGAATAATAAAGCTGTATTCGGCCCCAATCGACTGGAAGAAAAGTAGTAGCTTCCTTATTAACAAAATATTTACAATCCGCTCTGCCATGCAAACTTAACTGATTCCTTCCGTTTAAGAAGTTGAAGAGTATGTAAACGGCATCGCTACGCTCAAAAATGCACTGAGTTGCACTTATCCAGAAAATAATCCACGTAACGTTTCGCGTTTTGAAACATCGCTCTCACATCCCAAGGAATCACACATGAAACATTTATAGCAAGCTAGACGAAGAGAGCGCGGTATCCCCAACGCAAGTAGAGGGTTCGGCGGCGGTGGTCCAGGGAAATCGCTCCGATTCACAAAACTATGTGTGCAGCCGACCATTCAAATCTCGCGCACGCTTTCAAATTATTTACCTCTCCGCTCGGGGCGCGCGTCGTCGGCCATAATATATGCAGCAAGCGCCAACGACGGCATCACGGGCAACGTCGCCTGTCGCCGCCACGGCGGTTCAGAGAGCACGGGATATGACAAGAGGAAGGGTGGCTGGTCAGCGGATCAACCTAATTACGCCCCGTCGTCGTTTGACTAATGGCTGTTTGCTGTGCGCATATTTGCCCCCGCGTTTAGTTTACGAACGACGGGCTTCAGTGCTAACGAATCACATCGTTTTACGGCCTGAAACTCTCACCGCAGCATGCGCAAAGCTGACGGTGGTGGGAGAGAGAGAGAGGGGGGGGGGAGGATTATGCGACATGGCAGACACGGAGGCCGAGTTGGAGGAGCGGGCGTTGTTTGCACTTCCAATGGATGAATCTTGGGCTGACCCTTAGGGAGAACGCGGCGTTTCGGGCGCGAGACAGCCGTTGGCACGTGTCAGAGTAAGGAGGAGTGCAAGGTGGCGAACGTGTTGGCGCTGACTTGTTACCAGGCGAGAGACCGCATGATTAATTAGGGAGGCAGCGACATACACATAAATCGCGCGGGAAGCGCGGGAAAGTGAACGGACCGGGACAACTCGGTCCAATGAATATGCCCTTTGTTCAAAAGCTTTCGTTTCGATGATTACGGATTAGGCAACGCGGAGGAAGTGCGCAGAGCGTGGCGTTTAGTTAATACAGCAGCATCCGGAGCAAAAGGGTAAATTCCGGTTTTTTGTGTAAATTGTATGAATGTATGGTACGCAAATAGTGGCGAATACAGAAGCGCAATCGTCTTCTCAGGCTCTAGAACGGGAACACTTCTTGTTTATATGTATGTGTTGTAAGCTCGAGTTGCGACAAGTGCTTTGTATTGTTTCTTCTCACTGGATGTTTTATGCTTTAGAGTCAACCAAGACGACTTGGGTAAAGTAGGTTAAGGTAGCTCTCCTTGTGAAAAATCTATAAATATTACCTGTCCCTGTGGTTTGTAAGAAAAATACAGCTGATGAACGAAAAAATCACCAACGATTACGACCAGTGGCGTACGCAAGGGGGGGGGGGGGGCGAAGGGGACGCGGCCCTTTGCGAAATTTTAAGCTAGGCGGGGTGGGGCCAGGGGGGGAGGGGGGAGAAATATTGTTGTTCTGCCATGATATCTAATAACAACTACTGATAATTATTTTCTTTCGCAATTCCCGCTACCATAAAATTTATGGAAACTCGTCGTTTGCTCCCAGCATTTTTCAATTCCCCTGAAAACAAATATAATCGGAACATTAACCAGAGCACGCATAAATTCCTTTTTTCATTTGTCTGCCTTGTTTTAATTTTGTTTTGATTTCACTTTTTTCTTCTTTTAGTGCTCTCCCCACCGTTTTCTTTTGAGGCGTGGAAGGGGGTCCGTCCTGGAACCCCGTTGAGGCGTGGGAGGGGGTGAGGCGAAACAAAATCCTGCGTACGCCGCTGATTACGACGCTCCGAAATTTGACCGCTGACGAAATTTGATCAGCCAACGCAGACAGACATGCACTCGTGCAGGGCTTTTTTTTTTTAATTATTGCACCAGAAGACGGGTTAACTCCATACCTCACCAGTGAAGCCACCGCCAACACGGCTGAACGCATGAACGGGCGCGTTACCACTACGCTGTTAACTGTGTGGCCATACCTCCAACTCAGTTTTCCTCCCTATGTTTCCTCTGTACTTTCCACCGCTTTCCTCCTCGCTTTCTTTTCGCTATCACCGTCATTAACCTCAGCTGCGCTACACGCTCTCTCTCTCTTTCATCATTCCTGCTTCCCCAGTTCATTCAATCACGAAACCGCTCAACCTCAGCATTGTAAATTTCGGAACTTTCCTCTAAAAAGAAACAAATAAAATATTGTAAAACGTAATGATTAGATTCTGTAAGACAGACAGAGCGAATAAATAAACGTTCCAAACTTAAAGCAATGCTGCAATCGGTTAACTGCATCAGAAAGCAAGGTAAATTTATTTGCCGTCTGATTTGAATGGCCGCTCATCGATGCACCTTGCCCGGCTCGTCGTGGTCGGCAAATGAGCGCGACGCCATTTCTAGGTCGGGAACCTCGCGGAATGGTCGGATAGAGCATCTGTATAATAATGACTACAGCTTTGCCTGTCACGTGTATGGCGATATTCTTCTCAAAAAACTGGAAGTTCACCTGTTATTATTTATGGGAACGAACGACCCGATCGTTGGCGGCGGAGGCGCCGTGATAATATCGCCTCATCGGGCAGCTGGCCGCGACCAAAGTTCTGCAGCGATTCCAGGCACTCTCTTTTTAGTGCTCTTTGTTTATATTGGGCGGAAAAACGCGTCGGAGACATGAAAAACCCACTGAGTGAGTCGCATGGTCGCTGTCCAGGCGGCGGCCACGGCCGCGAAGTAGCGCAGGCCGGCGCAGGTAGCTCGACTGATAGCTTGTTACCGCTGCACGAAATTGGACCAAAGTCCCAACCATGGCAGCCTATACGAGAAAGGAGTTAATGATGCGATGGCGGGTTGCATTAAAAATTGTCATCTGCACCGCTTACAAGAGCGGCAATCGAATATCCGCCGCAATGCTAAGCCGGACACATGTAGGCAGAGCGGCCGGTTGCCCCCAGCGCGCGTCTTGCCACCCATAGAGTTTCATACAAATAACTAGAGGGGAAACTGGCGCTAGTGTCAACGCGAACTTGGCAGCGGCGCTTACGCTTCAATGGGAATGATGGGTAGTTGTGGAACTGGATTGCGTAGGATCAAAACAAGATTATGGCTGCGCAAATTGTGTTTTTTGACAAAAAAGCTCTTATTGCCCGGTTCTCCGTTTATAAATTACATGGCAAACAAGAAAGTTAGTGACGAAAAATTGTTTTTTTACGAAATAAAACGGCGTGTTTAAATAAAAAGCAGACGCGGAGTCGAGAAGGTTTGTGGAGCAGGTTTGCCATTTTCCGCCAACTACAGCAGGACGCGGACTTCTTTAAAAACCACTTGTAAAAGTTCCGGCGCTGGTGGTTTGTAATAGTGAGAGAAGTTTTGTGCTCATAAGAAAAAAGAAACCGATCACCTTTGGAGAAGTTATATAGTGACATACATCTAGCTGCGTTCCTATCAGCCGCCGGTGCTGCGGTTCTACGCCGTAGGAGCCGGCGTTCGCACGAAAGGTGTGGCTGTTCCAAGTGATTCGCAACCGTCGTCAGCTTTGACCAGCTTTGACAATGCATTGCTCTGCCGAATGAGCAGCGCCGCAACTCCTAATTAGCAGACAACTTCGCCGCACAGAGCGCCGTCATTTGTGTTTTCATGCTCGCTGTGCGGCAATGTATTGATAACCCACCCAATTCGCAACTCTGGTTATAAAACATTCCACTCAGGGTGGCGTCAGTGCACACGAGGCATACAGTTCAAGGAGAAACGTATCTTTGATCACTCATCTCAACACCCCGCCTAGGCAAATGCGTTCATGTAAATCCAAAACGAAAACGAAACTGCCTGCAATCCATAGTAAGTTCCGCGAGCCATCGAGCGCCAATCCGAATCCACAACTACCCATCACGCCCATTGAGGCGTACGATCGCAGCGCCAGTTTCCCCTCTAGTTATATTGTAAGAAACTCTATGTTGCCACCCACTCTCTCCAGCGTCGCGCGTCGTTCTCTAGCCGCGGCATCATATGCACTCGCAGCGCCTGCATCACGTCCGCGGTCACTTTTTAATTAAGCGGCTCACGAGATCTGTACGGGGGGGCATTCGCAGAAACTACCCGCGACGCGGATTCGACACTGCTACGGCAGCTCTCCACTGCTCCTCCGACGGTCACGTGGTCAGCTTTGCTCACACAAAATCCATCGCTTCGTGGCATCCGCTGAAACCGAAACTGCAACTGGCCGCATGAAAAATGCCTCTGATTAAAAAACCGTCACACGCTGAAGCAAATAAGGTTTCTACAGGGCATAAGTAGGTAACTAGCTACTTATCGCAAAAAAAAAAAAGGCAAGATGCAAAATTTTCGTGCCAGTGATCCTTTGGTGTCGTGGTAGGATGGGTGGACGGTAGCTGAGGCTGCCAAGAGAAACATATTTCTGCAGGTTAAAATTAGCTTCAACACCAAAAGGCGATCGAGTAACGTTGATCCAAAAGCGAGCGAAAGGCGGATGTCGAGCTATAGAACATCACAAATTTTTTTTGCCGTATCTATTTATATAATTCAATCGCTTTTAGTAACATATCTGTGCTCTCTGCTTCAATGCAAGCTTTGTTGTGTTATTACCTTCCCTGCCGCCATCGCCGCCACGCCATTGTCTGCTGATATGTTACATGTTTATGGCGTGATCACAGAAAGACGGCCGCGACCATCGCTTGTATGACACGTAAGAGCAGCCAAGCGCTACGCCTGATAACCGCGGAGCGCACCGATGTCTCCGATTTACTCATTTGTCAATCTCGACTTCAATCAGCGTTGTAATATACCAAAGAGTCACTTTTCTTTGTTATCTTTCTCTCGAGTTTGTTCATGTGACCCAGCAGCTTACTAGGACGAGTGTGGACAAACGCCATGCATCGGGTTCTCTTCATCGTGGAGAGGCTTGTACTGCCTCTTATGTTGCGGTTACGCCAAGCAAAGAATTTTTATTTTATTGCCAAACATAAAAGCAAAATACTGCCCGTTATTTGTATGCTCTGTGATCGCTCACTTGGAAACAGTTGAAACTATAATTTGTTTCGGTAGAAACCATGCTTTAAACGGCGTGCCTGCGACACTGCGCCTGCTGCAAATTCGCGGACATTTCGCGGCGCTGAAAGCCGGGGCAACTTCTTGCCCTATTTTGCGACAAATCAGCCGCCATATTCAAGCTGTTATGTAGCATTACGTCACTTTTACGCAGGCTGAAGTTGCCAATGCATGACGTGATCGTTCCCGCCAACAGCTTAAAATACGTCATGCCTTCTCAGCCAATCTCAGAGAGGGCGTGTATTGCAGGCATTATTTTTGTTGAATAGCAAAGACAGGCCGACGTTGTGATGTTTAGTGCTTTTAGTCTGGTTTTTCATTTACGGCCAAGAATTATGCACTTTCAGTAAAGAGAAATAAGGCAAGCTTTAGAACTGGTGCCCGTAAACGTCATAAAACGTCAAAGTGACGACAACACACACAACCGCTTTGTAAACCGGAAGCACGTGACCAAAATTGAAAGCCAATCAGAAAAAACTTCCGGCAAATTCCCAGATTTCCCGGGATTTGTGCAGTCGAGAAGAGGGTCCCAGCTCTGAATCTAGTGTGGGTATTTTGGGAGCAAAATTATGCTCAAACTGGCCCTTAAGACGACTCTGTCATTACGCCGAGTTTTATTCGCTTGTCATAATTAGTTTAATCATTACATCGAGTTTCACTTGTCATATTTAGTTATTTCGCAGTGAAATTGTAAACCTTTCAGAATTACCGACCGTCTACGGATGACGTACGGTTACACAAAACGGCGGAAACTCTTGCTTTGTCGAAACTGTCCGGAAACAAATTATACAAAAATTAATTTAGAATTTGTTGAGTGCTACATATGTGTATGTGTCTTTACACGTGCAGTATCGCAAGCCCCGATGCATAACTCAACACAGTTATCCGCGAATCCAGCTTCGCTGGACTGGGATCTTCACAGTAGTGAAAGAAATAGCCCATTGAGCGAAAACACCGAACCCCTCTTGGCATCCCCAACTACGCAACAGTCGCCACTACTTTCAGCGCAAAACCAGAAGAGCACTCAGTAGCGGGTGGTCGGACATTAAGACTTTAGCATTCACAATTAAAGAAGTACTTGGGCGGACTCATTTTTTTAGACCACTCCCGTTGCGTTGCCTTCCGGTATCCCGAGGCTAATTATTTTGAGCCTGTGTAAGCTGTTGTGCAGTCCCGAAAACCGATTCAAACTCCGACACACTGGCACCCAGTTTAGATGATGTCAGCAATAACCACCTATGTTTATTGCTGTAGCAATAAAAGATGTAAACATAATAGTCTGAAAACGACTTGAAAAGCTTGCGCTAGAAAACACTCGAACCTTGAAACTGGCCCACAACCAGTGTTACGATCCCGTTGGGACTTGTAAACAATTTTTCAATCTTCCGCGGCTGCCACATCCTACCTGAAGATCGGTTAGAACCACGTTGACTGCGCTAGACAACTACTAATATGCCGGAGCCGTAATCGCATTGTTGCCAGAATTCTGTATTGTAGCGCAATGCAGTGAGCACGACTGTCTCCCACAATTCAATTAAAGCGCGATGCTAGGGTTTAGGCTCAGGCGGAAGCAAAACACTGGGGGGGGACACACGAAATGTGGACTAATGGAGTCCTGTCTCATTACTGAAGGATTTAATTAGAAAAAAACGATAAAGAAGGGGGAGTGGGGTGGCATTCAGGTCATTTAAAAGCCCGCTTGTTGTGAAAATAAAGCACTCTGCCAATCAAAACAGCCATTCGGAATAGATATTTTCAAGTGAAAATGTTGAGGATTACGCGCGTAATTTGAAAGGAGAATAGCCATAAAAACTATTTTTGGCCCCCGGGCCTCCATTTTCCACCAATAAAGGTTTGAATCGATCAATGACAGTCCTTCTGCCAACTGATCTCGATGCATGAAGAAAACATTTGCGTTATGCCTCCGTTCAGAGCTTCTGGATCCGGGACGTCGGCATTCAAAATTAAAGAACAGCACCTTATTTAGGCTTCAGAGTCACCCGCCGCAGTGGCTCACTGGCTGGGGCGTTGTACTGCTGAGCACAAGAACGCGGGTTCGATTCCAGGCCGCGGCGGCCGCTTTTCTGGTGGAGGCCAAAAGCGAAAACGCCTGTGTGTACAAGATTTCGGAGCACGTTAAAGATACCTAGGTGGGCAAAATTAATGCTGACCCCGCCACTATGGCGCGCCTCATCGCCCGCGTTGCGTCGGCCCGTTATACCCTACAAATAATCAATTAAGCATCAAAATCAAAATGCATGAGTGCTGCCCAAGCTGGTTGTTCTTGTAACGTGTTCTGAAACTCCCTTCGCCCCCCTTCAAAAACTGTAACCAAAAAAGAGCATTTTTCTTTCCTCGAACAACACAAGGTTCACTTTCGGTTTTTTGGGTTGTTTTTTTTTTTTCATGCGTAAGCGTTGTTTTCTGAGTGCCCCATAGCACCAACTGTATAACGCACTGTATCCTCAAAAATTCCATAATTGACGAAGTTAAGATACCTTATGTTTATAATAGGGCAAATATGAACTATTGGTGGCACGAATTTTTTAATGGCATCTATGGGAACGTGAGGAATGTGACGTTTAATGCCACGCATGCGTAGTTGCACTAACTTGTTCGTTCATTTTGTATTAAACGGGCAGCTTCCGTTTGTGGCCACGTTTGCATGTACCCCGATGCGGGCTAATTCGTTTCAAGCAAGCACAAAAACGAAGTTGGCGAGGAAGGAGTAAGGGGCCTCCGAAATCTCGACACACGGGCGTTCTTGTGTTTTTTTTTTTTTTTGCCAATAAAAAACGGTCAAGCGCAAACAGCTGCAGACCCGTCAAGGATGGCACTTGGGTCTACTTAAATCACATTGATTATGTCCTGTGAGCGTGCCGAATATTTGTGGAATTCCAGGAAGAGGCAATGAAGTCGCCCAAGGAAACCAAGGAAACCAGTAAACTGGAGCTCCGGAGCGGGTTTAAATCTCCGGAAGCTCTTAAGGAGAGTCGGAGCCGGTTTCTCTCTGGGAAAGGCTCGCCCAAAGACTCGCCCCGGTTTCTCTCTGGGAAAGGCTCGCTCAAAGAAACTGCTCCCAAGGAGCAGCGGCGCGGAAGCGACGAAGACGAGGGAGACGAAGAACGCAAGCGGCGCATCGCCTACTACCGCCCGCTGATGCTGCCCAGTGGAGAGACCGTCGACATCACCAAGAGGAACAAGTTCATCCGGTGCGATTAAGCGTTTTAAGCGGATCGTACTCTATTTGCGCTCTAAAGAAATGCTTGTTCTTTTCTGCCCGCGTACGAGGTGCATACAGTACATACATACGAGCACATACGAGTACCATACAGTACTCGTATGCCCCATACTAGTACTACATGGGGCATACGATCAAACAATACGATGAGTATTATTTTCTTTTATTAAAGTAAAATAAATTACACTGATCTTTGTACACTGAAAAAGCCCGCAGTTAAAAGATACAATTAAAAACCCTCAAGCCTGAATGAGTTCGCTTATAATGCGGTCACGGCGCCTGTGAGGTCACGTGCGCAAACGAAATCTAAATTCAAATTCGATTGGTTACGCACCGAAGATACACGTGATGTGGACTCTGGTGTCTCTTCTAACGATTACCCCCTTGTGTTTTTAAGGCAGATTTGCAAATTATCATTTTAAAGTAATTTAGTTTAGTTCATTTAATTCAGTTGTGTATAAACCGTTCGCTGACTTGTTGACGCAGACGTTTCTTAGAGCCGTGTATAATAGTTTTATACACTGTAGAGAACTACGTTGTGGGCACTTGTAAACAGTTGAATGTTGTTTTTTATTTGCTCTGCTCTGCGAACAGTATCTTTGGCTCCATGAGGCTGTTTTAACAGCACTTTGCCCAGGATACCTTTGAGTGAAGCCGGGAAGCGAAAAAATCAACTACTCCTCGGTCGAAATGGCAATGTTATAGGAATGCGAAGCTTCGCAAAATCAAGTCCAGCACCAAACGAACCAACGCAGAGGCGAGCGGACTCTATTTATTCATGAACATTAGTATGGTGGTAACGCGATTCCTACTTTCGCGTATGATAAGTTGGTGTGATGTTGGTCTGCTAAGGTGCCGCAATCGGATATACGTCGGCGTCATAACGCCAAGGACCCAGCGTCGATTGCCACCACAGGAAGCGTTTTAATTTTTCTTCACCTCAACCACGATCATTACCATCGTCAGAGAAGGTTGGATTTCCTGCAGCGTGCTTTGGGTGAACTATAGAACACAACAGGGAGATGGTGAAAGCTTCGCTTTAATAAACATTACAGTCATTATTACTGCTCTTCTGGAAATATTTGCACGCCAGCGAGAAGGCACGACTGTTAAATTCCTACGCTATGGCACCTAACGAACAAGCTTGTTAACGTCCAAGGAAGAGGCAGCGATTTCAGGCGTTAAGACGGATAAAGCACGACAAACCTTTCTCGCGAGTAGCCTATCCGGTCTCGGAGGACTGTGGCACTGACCCGTAGTGACTGTCGCTCGTTCCTTCGAGTGTGGAAGTATATAGGTCAGAGTTGTTTTCAAACCTCCGCGCACACGTTCGCCCTCTCCCGGCCTGCAGCGAGTGGACAGAGAAGCGGGTGAAGTGCGACCCGAGGCCCTACTACCTCCTGGCCTTCGCCACGGTCCTCCTGATGATCCTGCTGTACGTGTACAACTACCACCAAGGTGCGTCACGTATAGCGTCGAATTGGAATCGGCTCGATATTAAAGGCCCAGTTGAAAAGAGGGACAACAGAGGGGGGAAAATACCGAGGGCGAGAACTTACATTAGTAGCAGTAACGCTTTATAACGCTGCTCACATTCTGTGGGTCTTTGTTCTTTTTGTTGTTTACTAGGGAGGGGGGGGGGGAATCAATGCCACGCGGGTTAATAAAAAACAGTAGCATTGTGAAAAGCGAGCAACGAGAAAACTTACCCAGCGAGTAAAAGGGGGAGTAAGGAGGGGGCAGTGTAATGAAAGAAGAAAGGTAATGAGGGATAAAGGGAGATAGGGGAGATTCTGGATTTATCGCTGCATTTTATATGTACTAACTGTCACATTTAAAAAACACACAGAGGCTCCTGTGGCCTTCCTACAGGAGTTCACTCACTATCTACAACCGCTTTACCAAAGCCATTTTCGTCATTACGCAGCCTACCGGAACGGCACGGAGACCTGGCCGCGATCGCAATGAGGAAAACAAGTTGGAACATCAGCTTCTCCGCTAATTTACTAACCAGCGGCGCCCTCGATCCGCTCGGAAAATCTAACGCCAGCGTACGACGTCTTAACGTTACAAACAGCGAATAGACAAACCTTACACAAGCAGCAGGAGAGACCACACCGTCTTGCTACGCTGAACTTCCTCACTAAACAGGGAACAAGTGCACAGCCTCCGCATTGTGCTGGCTAACATTGTGCTCACTGATTTATAGAACTTCCAACAACACGGATCGGCTGACTTTTCAAACTGCCGAGAGATTCGGGAAGGCGGTGCAGAACCCATCTTGCGCAGATGTAACACCGTCATAACCTTCGCCTGGTTCCCGCACCCGTCTCCTTTCTCTTGGAAGGCTTGGCTTCGCTCAGGATTTTATTTGTATTTTACTCATATTTCAACGCAATTGGGTTAGACGGACAGAACTAAATAATATCGGAAGCAATTAAAAAAAATGAAGACACCTGTGCACTTCCTACAGTACTGAATGCGAAATTATTCGTGTCCAATTAGGCACCGCCGAGTGCTCCTTTATGTTGTGCACTGCAAGTGCGCAATGTTTTCAATAATGTTTTCAAAATAACGTTTTCAAGAGAATGTTTTCAAAGTAACGTTTTCGAGATTTGCTGGGGCCGTGTTTCCGTATTCCGCGGATAAATTGGTGGGGCTCCTTTTTAGATGTACGTTAGCGCTATGGTTGCCGACCTGAATCCCTTCGACGATTTTGTCGAGAGTTCTACTTCCGCCCAAAGTAACCCGGCTGGCTGGCCGGTGCCTGCTGTGGCGGTGGCCGCGGCCGCGCGGTGCGTCCTCGATTTTGTGCCGCTGCTGCCGCCTTCCGAACGTCAGCCGCGACCACGCCCACACTCTCCGCTTTCTGTATTGTTCTGCGCATGCCCAGGCATGCGTAGCCTGGCACCACGGTACGCGCTCTGGGGCGCATCTCAGTCACGTGAGTTTAGCAGCCGTTTCCATGCTACAGACACCACGGACGCCAACACCGGTTTCACCCAATTTGTTGCTTCCGGGCTAAAAAAAGCGTGTTGTTAACAAATCCGAAAAAAATTCCCCAAATATGCGCAACCAATTTAGCTCGTGGAGAAGCACGTTCTATGACGCTCTGTCTGCGTGTCGTTTCTACCCCCTTCCCTCGCATCGTTACAAGAGTACGCACTCTCACCGGAAGAAATCCTAGGCGCATTGCCCCCGCAGAACCCGGTGAATGGTCGTCCTGATGGCATGTCACCGCAACGTGCAATGGAACAATTCTTCGTCGTATTGGCCAATAGAGCACGGCTGACGCACTGTCGTTGATTCTGATTTGCTGGGGCTCTCGACGACGCTGCGAGCAGCCTTCCGCGTTTGTCATCGGGTGTTATCGCGAGCTCGACAAGGAAGAACCACATGGCGTTGCAAATGGCTCATATTTTCGGCGGCATCCGGTTGCCCTTATGGTCATTTGCTTCCTCTATCGAGCTCCGCCTTAGACGCGGGTGACGTTTTCGCTATACGTACTGTACACGAATACGAATGGGTCTCCTCCTGTCACAATCTTTCACCTTTAGGGAGCGCGATGTAGGGGGCTTTTCCTTGCGTCATGGGAGGGAGCAGTGACACTGGGCGACATTTCCCCGTTGTTTTTCTCCTTCATTTCTGCTGTACGCCTGCGCTTGTATTCAGGTAGAGAACTTTGGGTAGGAACAAAAAACTGTGAACTTAGGCGCGGTGCACCGCGTATGTCCGAATAATCAAAAACTTCGGCATTACGTCGACCTTTACCTTAACCAGCTCTGGTATCAGTTTCAAAATCGGCCGATATGTCTAGGCTTTGAGTCATGCTTTGGGTACCACCACAGTAGTTTCCGCAGAATAGGAGCGAGCGAGCGAGCGAGAGAGAGAGAGAGAGAGAGAGAGAGAGAGAGAGAGAGAGAGAGAGAGAGAGAGAGAGAGAGAGAGAGAGAGAGAGAGAGAGAGAGAGAGAGAGCATGCCATCAAAAAGGAAGCTGTTTGCTGCATTCGGCCAAGCAATACTACAGTGAAATCTCGTTAATTCCAACTCGGTTAATTCGAACTTCCGGTTAATTCGAACTTACGCCCTGGTAAGGGGGAAAACTCCCGATAATTCAAACGCATCGGTATCCTGAACGGTTAATTCGAACAATGATCCTCTGGTTTCCATCGCTTCTCGCAGAAGAAGTCGGCCCAGAGTGATTTCAAATGCGTGTCAAATCCAAACCAAACCAGATTACTAGAGATGCAAAGCAAACTGCTCACGCTACGATCCTGCAACAGCTTATTTCGCTTCCGCAGAAGGCGCCACGCCATCGGCGCCAGTGCTCCGGCGCATGCCATCAATATTTACGGAACATTATTTACAAAATCGCTTGCCACAAACATGTAGTGGCGCCTAATTCGCGATAACGAGTCCAGATGTGGATTCGTTGTGTTCTGTCCGCACAGTGCGGCGCGATGTCCATTCATTCATTCTAGCGCCCGTCCGCTAATTCCAACTCCGCTTAATTCGAACAATTTTATGGTCCCCTTCGAGTTCAAATGAACGAGCTTTTACTGTAATATTACTTTCCCATGTTAAGAAGGGGTTTTGAGTACGAAGTCACCCTCGCATACCCTAATCGAACTTGGACGGAAAAATCTTGTTTTCTTGTTTGTCCACAGTTGGATTCTTAATCAAAAAAAAAAAAATGGTCGCCATCCCGCCCTGCGAAAGTGAATGTCCATCGAAGCTGTTGTGAACCATTACACAAGCTGATAGGGGAGGGTATGAAATGTTCCTCGTTGTCTAGGCGGGCGTGTCGCTTGCACTCGACTTCTGTGGCGGCACATTCTGCGTCCTCTCTAGCCTGACGCATGCGCTCGGCGTCTTGAGCAAGAATTGCTCTATTTAGTGACACTCGTCCTGCTTAGCCTTCAAAGATCATCTGCAAATATAATCTTTACCAGGAACACATAGGGGGAGGGGGGGGGGGTCCTATTGTTCATATGTGCCTTATCATCCATAATGCGGTTCAAATGCTTGTTTTGTGGTTTTTTAAATGAATACTGATCCCTATGCTGTATGCCCGATTAGCCTGACGCATGCGCTCTGCGTCTCAGGCGAGAACTGCTGGGCCCTGCCTGGGGTTTTTTGTTTACGACACGAAATTTTCCGACCAACGAGAGGCTAACCAGCTTCGCTGAAAAATTCTCCATCAAATGAAAGAGTCGATTTCAGGCACAGAACAAATGTAAGCAGCTTCGTCGTTGGTCAGCTTAATGAGAAAACCGGCGCATATCGCGTGTACACTCTTTTACATCATATAATTAAACTTATTTATCGCTTTGCTGCGCTTGTGAAAACAAAACAAGTTGGGGTACATCCGTCGTGATGTCGAGGAAATGTCTAGAGTGAAATGTCGAGGAAATGTCGAGGCCATGATCCGACTATCAACGCAAGAGGCATATCGTCTGCTGAACAACCTGTCGAACTATCGTCCTATATCGGTGCTTCCAACTCTATCTAAAATATTCGAAGGCGTAATCCATGAGCGACTCACTTCTTTTTTTGACAAGCACCAAATAATAGCAACCAACCAATACGGCTTCCAAAAGCATAGGTCAACTGAGCAAGCTCTGGCATATATCAAGGAAAAGATAATCGTAAATATGGAAAACAGAAAATACACACTCGGTCTTTTCTTAGATATTCAAAAGGCATTTGATTCAATACATTTTGATTTGCTGTTAAAAAAATTATCTAGCTGTGGAATTCGTGGGATCGCATTACAAATTCTGGAAAACTACTTGCATGATCGATATCAAATAGTCGGCATCAATGACATATTATCTGCCGAAATGAAATTGAAACAAGGTGTCCCACAAGGATCCTTACTTGGCCCGTTATTATTTCTTGTGTACATAAATGATATTGTTAAAATACCAGGTTCTTCTGATATTATTATGTATGCAGATGACACGAATATTTTTTTCTCATCAAACAGTTTAACATTCCTGGAATCTATTGTAAACGAATATCTGGTGCATCTTTCAAACTGGTTACAACAAAACAAGCTGCGATTAAATGCCACAAAGACAACCTATATAATTTTCCGCCCAATCAATAAGCCCTTAAACGAAGATATCAATCTCAAATACGAAGGTCATTTTATTGCACGGGTACATGAGCAAAAGTTCCTTGGTGTTTGGTTCCAAGAACAGTTAAACTGGTCAGTACACGTAAATAATTTAGTTGCTGCTCTGGCACGAACAGTTGGATGCCTTTATAAAATATCAGACTTAGTTCCGCTATGGCTAAAAAGAAACATGTATTATTCTCTATTCTATTCAAAACTAACGTACGGAATCTTGGTGTGGGGAACAACCTCACGAAATAATTACAATAAGCTTGTTGTCCTGCAAAAAAAGATATTACGGTGTTTCGAAAATTTTCAAGGGAAATTCCAAGACCTGCCAACTTCACCTTTGTTTTCAAAACACTCAATACTTAGAGCTGACCAGCTGTATTACTTTAGACTCCTGCAGATGGTACACAAAAACAAGTTATATGTAGATGGTGACGCAGAAAACCGTCACTACTGTGTACGGCGTCCAATAAGACGTACACCTAAAACTAGGACTAATTACGGCAAACAATCGGCCACTTATCAAGTACCACATGTCTTGAACATCCTAGCGGATAATTTAAATTTTAGCACCAGTGCAACCGTATTTAAGACTGAAACCAAGGTGATGTTTATAGAGAAGACAGTGAGATATGACAATCACTAGGCGTGTCTCACTCTAAAGAATTTAAACTGTACTGTGTGAAGACGTGATTTTTTCATAGACATGAGGAACACTCAGTAAGGAAACATTTCGTGTTGTATTGTATCTGCTGGCAACAGGTATTGAAGAAAAAAGTTCAATGTATATTGTAGAACTTGTGATTCTCATTATAGTAAATGTACGATTTTTTGTATTTTTCACGATTTACTTATTTTTTTTCTCTGTATTGCTGGATCTTATTGCTAAGCACGCATATTTGATTTGAACATGTCCTCTACTGTGAACTCCTCTGTTGTGGACTCCAGAGGGTCAGGAGCCCTCGTCAGGCACTCAATGCCTTTAGCTCCTGCCCCTTCAGCAGGGATTGTAACAACGTCTGCTGAAAAATAAAGTCTTCTTCTTCTTCTTCTTCTTCTAGAGGAAGAAATGGTGCTGCAGGTAACTTGGTAGGTCAAGACGTCAGATTTTGTAATTGTTTACCAATGTTGCGACAATTGCGACCGCGGTCTGAACGTAGTGTACCCCTGCCTAAATACGTTTCTGTATTTTATTTTGAAAGGAAAGATGTTTATTTATTTATTTATTTATTTATTTATTTATTTATTTATTTATTTATTTATTTATTTATTTATTTATTTATTTATTTATTTATTTATTTATTTATTTATTTATTTATTTATTTATTTATCCAATGTTAAAATAAAGTATATTGCTGGGGCAACGGATAGTGACAGCAACCATCCAATACAACGAATGCTACAGAGAGAGGTGTCGAGTTGCCGCGATTAATCAGGGCTTAGTAAGAGGAGAGAGAATTGGCGGTATGTTCCCTAACGCTCCGCAGGGCTAGTCCGGATCCATTTTTTTAAGGAGGCTAGGTTACTATTTGGAAGCGGAGAGGTGGCGACAACGCAAAAGCGTCGATGTACATATGGACACACTTAGTCTGGCGCACATTAGGAGCGCCTTTTAATCACTTTTTTGTAACGAGCCTACCAGGTCGTAAAGGCCACCATTAAGCCTTAAGGGGCTGTTATACTCTGACGTAAGGCGAGCGCGGTCAGCACGATGATGTTTCGAAGAAAATTTGGCTGCCTGCAGTCGGACTCGGCAAAATAAAAAAAGCTGGATAAAAGCATCTCAACGCTCTAACACCGGCTGGATTAGCATTCGCATTCGTTGCACCTGGAGTCGAACACGCCGAAGTACGACCTGATATGCAGCTTTAATGGCGTGCCTTAACTTTATGCAAAGTTGGTGAGCACATCTTCGAGCTTTCACGCCTTTATAATGGCTGCATAATACTCAACAGCACACCCGCAAATGTTTCCCCCTTGCGAGAGAGGCATAGCAGCCTTGTAAACATGTTTGTAGAGTGAAGAAGTGGTGAAGAAGTATCTGGCGGGCAAGCAAAGGTTTGGTGACCGAGTATGATTTTGTGTATAGCTAAAAACGCAAATATTGCTGTGAAAAAGCAGGCTTGCTTAGTAACTCTAAGCAGAAAAATAGAAGGAGCAGTGTCCTCATTCATTGCCTCTCTTACTGAATATGCATAGGGACATTCACTAAAAGTGTTCGGTATGGGAATGTTCGGCAAACCCCAAGATCCCTAGAATCGTGCACCCTTCTCGTGAGCAGCCAGAGGAGGAGCTGCCTAGCTCCAGTGTCGACTCCCAGCTTTGGCTGGTGGAAAGGGCCGTTGCAGCTGGAGTCTCTAATGAAGCCCTGGACTTATGACCCTAGCCCACATTATTAGGCTCGTAATAAAGTTCATTATCCCTCTCTCTTTCTTAGTGAATGTGTACAACCACTTGAGTATTGCTCTCTGGGCGGCTGTTGGTAAACAAAGAGAAGTGCTCGCCAGACTGCGTACGCGGGCTTTGCATTTGATATTCTGATATTCATTTGATATTCGCATCAAGTTGCCCTGAGGGACAGAAAGGCACGCACACCCACACACACACGCACGCACGCACGCGCACGCTTACACATACACACACACGCACATTCACACACACACGCGCACACGCACACGCACAAACACACACACGCGCGCGCGCGCGCGCGCACGCACGCACGCACAACAACAACAACAACACACAAACAAACCGCCCGAATTTCCTAGGCGAAGTTATTGAGGAGAAGCTACAACTCCTAAACAATTGCGATTAGCAAAATAATGAGCTGCACAATCAAGTAATCAATGCGAAAGCGCATGGCCTGAACTGCCACGTTGAAGGTATAATAACGCGCGTCACGTTTCTTTCTGCCCAGCGTTCCTGCTCAACCTTTTTGGAAGCCGTAAGTATATAACGGCAACAGCCTTACGCAGTACGAATAATATTTGTTTTAATGGGCCGGCGGGTGTTTACTGTAGCGCTATGATAACTTTCAGATAAGAGCCGCACCACGCCTGCCGCCTTCAAGGATGCTTCACCGGATGGTTACGATTATGGTACGTTATTTTATTGCTGCTTTAGTAACAAGTGCCCTCGATATGAGCTAACAACAATCACCTTCATTCAAACTCCTTGAGACGGGACAAATAGACAAACTATCGTCCCAGTGCTTTTATTTCCATTGTTACAATACACTTGAAGCGATAAACACCGTAATCCCTATCGTCATCGCCGTGATCATCCTTATTGCCATCGTTAGCAGCAGCAGCAGCCTATGGCCTCTCCACACAGACCTCGAACTGGTCATGCCTTGCGCTGTGCAAGTTCATTCGTTGCCCCGATTTTTTATTGCCTCACCCCTCGATCGACTTAGCTGTCTTCCCTGACTCCTAGTTCCGTCTTTTCTCTTAGCCTTTTGTTGCCCTAGTGGTCCACAGGCTTTTAGTTCTGCGCATTCAGTGTCCAGTAGCAACTTCACCTCGTTTTTGCTATTTCGGCCTGGACGCCTTTCGCGCACTTTCACTTCCCAATCTCTGGTTCGCTATTCTCGCGCGTCACTCCCCCTCCATTTTTCTTTCGACGGCTCTTGGGGCTGATCTAAGTCCGTTTATGAGGTTCTCAGTAAGCCCCGGAATTCCTGCGCCATAAGTCGGCACTGGGAGCACGCATTAGTTGCGTGATTTTCTTGTTAGGTGCAGAAGTAGCCAGCAATTCATTAATTCGGAGTGCTTGCGGAACGCACCTGAGCCCATATTATTTCTAGGCTTCGTTTCCATCTCTCGGCTTGAATAGGCCTCGACAACTTGTTCAAGGTAGCTAGATTTATCCACATTTCCAAGTACAAAGGCGGAAGTCCTTTACGTTTTATCGTTCAATCTAGCTGAGCGAATACCAGCTGTCAATATCTATAGCTTAGGAATTGTTGTGGACGCATAAAAGATAACTTGGTACGCTGCAGTTCGTATGGGAATCGAACCCGGGTCTCCATGGTAGGAGTAGAGTGCGCAACCGCAGCACTCGTCACTGCCTTGGCTGCGGCTGAGCAAGAGTCCGCTTAGTGAGTGGGCCGCGCCGGTGGTTTCTTACAACACGACTAGATTGATTTGATTGATTGTGGGGTTTAACGCGCCGACGCAACGCAGGCGATGAGGCGCGCCGTCGTGGGGGCTCCGGATTAATTTTGACCACCTGTGGGTCTTTAACGTGTGCCGAAATCTCGTATACACGGGCGTTTATGCTTTTCGCCTCCATCAGAAAAGCCGCCGCCGCGGCAGGGAATCGAACCCGCATTCTTGTGCTCAGCAGCACCACGCACTATCCACGGAGCCACCGTGGCGGTTAACAACACGACTAGGGGGATGGCTAAATGAATTAAGGCATATCAAAGTGAGTTAACGTAAACTAAGAGCAATCAAAGCAATATAAAGTGGACGACTAATGGAATTACGCTTAATCAAAGTGTATCAAAGAGAATCACAGCGATTTGGAGTGGATTACTAAATGATTAAAGTCTGTTACTTATCTAATTAAGATGGATGACAAAGTGGATAAAGTGTGTAACGCATTTATCTAGGCAGGGTGATTTAGCGAAATGTAAAGGATGACTGAAATAATTACGTGAACTATTTATGGCGTATAAATAAGTTGCTGATTATTTTTCTAAATACGCTGACCAATTGTAGTGGGAAAACGTTTATGACAAAGCGTAGTGATGTGGACGTCATATAAGTGTTCGATAGAACGGTATAACCAGTGTTCTTTTTTTTTTTTTCATTTAAGCAGCACACGGCTGAGTATAAGAGACCTCATTCCCTACGCATTTTTTTCTGTCCTTACCGCGTGGCGATTTGCCAATAGGTAAATAAAACAGGTTTAAACGATGCCACAGGCTCAATAAAATTTTTAACATTTTTTCTGCTTGCACACTGCGAGCTGGCGCTCTTTTTCTGACATTTTCGTTTTTTCTGTTTTTTCCGCTCGCCAACCTTCAAATCAAGACGATGACTACCACGACTGACATGTCTCATTCCATGGAGCCAACAAGAAGCACCGACTGTGCATAGATGCTGATAGTCCACATGTAATTACAATTTATTCTTTTCCGGTAATGAACAAATAAAATAAAGTATCATTCAAACAGGCAGTCCAGTAAACGTCGTAAGACAACTACAGTCGGCCAAATCTTGAACTAGCGTGCGCGAGCGGCGACTTTTCATGCGTCACCGCCGTATGATGGAAGCCAAGTTGCAAACAGGTGGAGGTTAGGAACATGCTCTGAAACCGCTTTAGCCAATCCCATCATCTGCTAGGCTGTTCCTTCTTTTAAGAGCGTCACAAGACAAGAATTGCCGCTCGCGAACGCTAAACATTCCGCCGAGTTCACACCACGCAACCGTACTGACGGAAGGGACAAAGCCTTGAGTTGGCAGAGTAAATAACATCGCTGTTTTTAAAGCGTATCTTTCTTTGCCCCATTGACGACATTCGATGTTGCGCCGAAATGCACTGCAGGAAAACCAACTTTCTCTGACGATGATCAATCGTGACTGCAGTGAAAAGATGCTTGACACACGAAGCTGTTTCTTGTAGTCAAAGTCCAAACTCCAAATCCTTACGCCCAGACCGCACTGCAGCCAACTTACATAATGGGTTTCCACAAAGGCAAACACGCGCAGGTGCACAGTCAAAAATTTATCCCTGGCCAATCCTCCCAGATGGGTACTTGCCGAACACTCAAGGGCAACATCATCCTCATCAAAGTCCAAACTCAGACGACAACGAGCGGATCCCTCTCGAGATTGGACCTTGACTCGGTTTGGTTTGCTGCAGGAAAAGCTTCGCGTTTCAGCGATCTTTGTCGTTTAGACGAAGGGGATTTAAATTTGTATCACTGTGTTTGTGAGCGTGCGAGACTCGCATAACGCAAGCGTATGTTCAAGGTAGGAGACACATCTCGCAGGCTTTTGGGTGGTATATATTTTGATTAGTTTTCCTCCTTCGCATCAGTCTTTGACGAGACAAGAGGCAACGCAACCTTGTGGCGCCGCTTGTTGGACACAGCCTCCTGGCACCCAAGAAGGCTCCATGGCATGTAAACTACCACCTATCTTTGTTACAAATGCCCATCCTACACAACAGGGTACGGCTACTTCTAACACGGCGCTTGGGTGGGACAAGCACCGACGCCGCCAACCTTTTCGCCCGCTCCCCCCGTACCCAACCCAACCCTTGTGCAGTGGAAATATGCGCTGCCAAACTCGGACACGACAGCTGCCTGGACATGCCATGGTTGCCGACTTAACTGCAGGGGTCCTTGAATAGAAACTTCTCCCCTCCTCCAGATGATGAGTCACTTTTATGAACAAAAAAAACTAGCCCTGCTTCGCTAACTTTACGAAACGTACGCTGATATTAACAGTGAAGCTGCCTTGCGTTTCCTAATCGCAAGGCGAACCTTCATAGAATTTCTCGAGGCCGTCAGATCGATACCCGTTTGCGCCAATTCATGTTTGCCGTGTTCCACTGCTCACACCATCCACTGGAACATTTTGTTACTTTTGAACTTGGAACACGGCCGCGAAGGGGCGCCGCGAGCGCTTTTTGTTCTTTCACGGCGTATTTTTATTTGCAATCTCAAAACTCAAGCAGCCACGTATGTTAATTAAAAGAAAAATGCGGGATATCACTTATGTAGTCATGTATTGCTTCAAATATGCTTGACGTTTTCGTTTTGCTCAACAATATTTACAAGTGTAAACATTTCCACAGGTTTAGTAGATTCGAAAAGCTCTGCCGCCAGGGGGCCAACACAGTCGAACACGGCTTGTTTCGGCTCCCGTTTTAAGCTCTTCCAAACCCGATCTACCGCTTCTGGCCATTCGCTGACTACACTGGGCTCCTTACATCACCGGGAACCTGCGGACACCCCGTCTGGACTTCTCACTCACCAGACAGCTCGGCAACGGGACCTTCTCAACCGACCACGCCGGCCCCACTGCTAGGCCTCGCCCCCAGACCTAGTGAGTGCGGTCGCAATCCTCCCAAGCAGGCGCAGCACGGCCACCTGCGCCTCTCTCCTGCCACGTCGCCCGCACCGGGCGCGCTCAGCTGTCCCCAATAATGCCTCAGGAAGACGCGGGTACCTCGCACAACGCTGCCTCTAACGCGAACGCCCCTGGTAACGTCATTCAGTCTACGGACACTCCTTCCATGGATTGCGACGTAGACACCTCGCACAACGCCGCCGCACGTGCACCAATGGACACCACCAAAGCGGACGCCCCCGGCAACGCCACTCAACCAAGTGACCACCCTTCCATCAGTTACGACGCCCTCAGCGGGCGCACTATTCACGCCCCCAGCCCATGGTTAGAGGCTGTGGCCTCTCGCAAGTCTAAACACCGCAACGACAAGCTGGAAAGTACTCCGGAGACTCTCAAACGCACCCCGACCAAGCCCCTCATACCTCCGCCCAGAATTCCATCTACCCACTACGTCACTGTTTTCCGGCTGCAAAAAGGGCACCGGGTTCAAGACCTCTCCAATCTCGACATATCGCAAGGCCTCTCCCAAGCCAGTGGAATCCGAGACAAGCAATTTCACGCCCTCGTCACATTGCAAGCACAACCTCAACAAAACTTGTTCGTGATTGGCACACCAGACCCGTATGTCGCCGACAGGCTCACGCAACTCACAAGCATCCCGCTCCGAACAACACAGATGGAAGTCACTGCGTACATGAAGCCACCCCCAGAGACGTCAAGGGGGGTCATACACGGCCTCCCCGACGACATCACTCCTGAGAATCTTCTGGACTACTTAGATACAAACCGCCCATACCTGATTCATGCACGCCTTATGGGCCGCTCCAAATCGCCTTCCTCACTTTCAATGGCACCCGTGTGCCTTATTACGTGAAATTCAACTGCGAACTGATCCAATGTCGCCCATATCGGCGCGTCATTCAAGTGTGCAAGCAATGTGGCGAGACGGGCCATCGGCTAGACGTCTCCCCTCATCCACAACGACAACCGTGCACGAATTGTGATACTTCAGATCCAGCTGCGGTCCACACCTGCCAGCCTCAGTGCAAATTGTGCAACGCGCCCCATATCACTGCAAGTAAGGACTGTCCGAAACGCCACCTTCCTGCCGCTCCTAAGCGCCGCCAAGATGCAGCCACTCCAAACTCGAAGCACAGTCCCATCGACTTTCAAGAGGACTTTCCGATCCTGCACCCCCTCCAAACAAGACGGCCACCGCCACAAGCACCCCAGCCAGACATCCAACCGGTAAGCTGGTCAGCCAAAGTTTCTCACTCTCCTTCTGCTCCATCCACTCCCCAATCCCCACCACCTGCCTCCCCGTTCACTTTCGCTCAAGTCATTACACCCATCCAACAGAAAACCAACGAGGTCCTCCAGCAGCTCCCTGAAATCACCAAGCAAATCCAAAACCTTGCGGTGAAACCCCTGCCCCCTTCCCCACCACCATCCATCGACCTGGAACGAACACTCGCCAACATGGAAGAGAAACTCTCTCAAACTGTCAAACATCACAGAATCACACACAGCAATGATTACCCCGCTATGCGAATGACTCCAGACTCTCACTGACAGACAGGCCAAGCTATAACTAGCACTCCGAAGCATCTCAGAATCACTTCACTCCTCTCATCCCCCCAAGAAATCCAAGCATCACCCGTACTATGACTAAACCGCCAGACGACCGACTTTCGATACTATAGTGGAACTGTCGCTCCTACAACAAGAGATCTCAGCTAGCACTTTACCTCACCTTGTCTCACTCTGATGTCATAGCGCTGCAAGAAACAGACACTCCTCACCCTATTCTTCCTGGATACCAAACCTACACGCAAGACACCCTTCATCGGATGGCAGTACTGGTGCACAGCGCCCTTCCTGCCCAGGCGCATTCGCTCGATCAGGACATCCCCAACACGTTTGTCGAACTGCTGCCCCGCCAACCACTCCATCCGAGCACGTGCCTCCTAAACATATATAGCCCTCCCAGACAGAACTTCCACGCGATCGAGGAACTTCTCCACGCTGCCTCTCGCATCTCGCAACGTGATCCCCTCCTTGTCCTAGGGGACTTCAACGCCCCTCACCCTGCTTGGGGTTACCCACGGGCCACAAAAAAAGGTGCAGCCTTATTCCTAGCCACACACAACCACGACCTTGTGTTACAAAATGACCTTTCTATGCCCGCTAGAATCGGCAACCGTGTCGTGACACCATTCCGGACCTCACATGGTCCCGGAATTGCCCTCATACCGAATGGACCTGCCACTCGGAAACCCTCGGCAGCGATCATTATATCATCACCATACAGCTACCAGTGCACAAGAAACCGCTCAGCAGAGGTACTGCAAAACTAACAGACTGGCCCTCCTTCAGAAAGGACGCCGAGGCCCTTCCACCCATTATGGATGATCTCAATGCCTGCACGGAGGCACTCGAACAAACATTCAAGCGCTACACTCATGAAGTGACACCGACGACCACCCAGCAGTCGACGGCCACCTGCTACATATCTGGGAGGCGCGCCGCAACCTCACTAAACGCTGGAAGCATCAGCGCCACAATAAAACACTCAGGAAACGCATTGCCCTCCTCTCTATCCAAGTGAAGGAATATGCCTACACTCCTCATCGGCAGAACTGGTTCTCGCTATGCGACCAACTCAAAGGCACGCTAAGCTCTAAACGTACCTGGCACCTACTTCGCCACCTACTTGACAGCACCACCTCCCGTACCCAGAGTAACCACCAAATACAGAGGCTTATTCTAAACAGTTCTCTTCACCCGAGAAATTTGCTCCATGCAGCTCAGACGAACCTCTTCGGCGCGCCCGCAACCTACCCCGCTCCCCCCACCCAGACTTACACCGGCAATCCCAACCCTGCACTCGACGCCCCGTTCACCATGGAAGGATTACAGGCCATATGAACTAATCTGAAACGCAACACCACACCTGGCAAAGATTGCATTACAAACCGCCTCCTTCGTAACCTCGACATCCTTGACCTCGACTCCCTCTTGCAACTCTCCAACACTCACTGGACGAAGGGCACTCTTCCAGAGCAGTGGCGGCATTCAGAAATTAATTTAATCCCAAAACCCCACAAACCTGTTTCGCTAACATCACTACGTCTGATCGCCCTTACCTCATGCATTGGCAAACTGTTCAAGCGTCTTGTACATCACCGCCTCACCGACTACATCGAAGGAAAGCATTTATACCCACTGACAATGTTTGGTTTTCGCGCCAAACTGTCTACGCAGGACATTCTTTTACAACTTAAGGAGCAGGTGCTAGACCATCTCAGCCGCACCACGCCTCGCACCATCCTTGCGCTGGACGCAAAAGGCGCATTTGACAACGTTACTCACCAAGCGATTCTAGACAACCTCAACGCCACCCACTGCGGGTCTCGCACCTTCAACTACGTTGCAGCGTTTCTCCGAGAGCGCACGGCTACTATCAAGCTCGGAAGTCTAACCTCGTCCATCATCAGAACACCCCCTAAAGGCACACCGCAATGATCTGTAATATCCCCCCTACTTTTCAATATCGCATTCCTTGAACTACCTACTCTTCTGAACAAAATACCAAACCTGCAGCATGCCATATACGCCGACGACATTACTTTCTGGACTACCTCTGGTTCCAGTGGAGAACAGCAAGACGCCCTCCAAAAAGCTGTAGACACCACCGTCAACTACCTACGTCCCAGGGACCTGACCTGTGAACCTGCCAAATCAGCCCTTCCCATCCTGCCGGCCCGATCACGTGGCCGCCCTCCTCCTCCCACACCTGATCCTGAAGTTTCGATTCAAGGCGAACTTATCCCCTCGGTGACCACCCTCCGCGTCCTCGGCGTCCCCTTCCATCGGGACGGCACGGGTACAGCGCTCCTTCCGCAACTCCAGACATCCATTACTCGCCTAACCCATCTTATCCGCAGAATCCGCAGCCGACATCACGGCCTCACAGAATGGGAAATTTGTCGTCTGGTCCAAGCTCTCCTGATCAGCAAAATCATCCATGCCACACCGTACCTCAATCTTCGACCACAAGAAACCGCTAAAATTGAAGCCCTTATTCGTAAAGCATACAAAACAGCTCTTGTCCTCCCCATTTACACCTCTACGGACAAACTGCTCAAGCTGGGCATACACAACGTCCTTGGCGAGCTTGTGGGGGCTCAGAGAAACTCCCAACTTCAACGCCTCAGCCTCACGCCAACTGGCCATTCCGTTCTCCGCACGCTCGGCTACCCTACACCGCTAAATCAAGACCGACCACAACGCCTCCCAACCACCATCAAGCACCGTATCCACGTTCCCCCCATACCGCGCCATATGCATCCCACCTTCAACCGAGGCCGTCGGGAAGCGCGGGTCCGCTTTCTCATGAAGAAGCTAGCGGATGACCCCCAGGTCCGTAATACTGACGTCGCCTATGACTCCTGCGCTCGACGCGCAACTTTGGTCATCCTAAATCCAGCTGGCCGAATCTCCACGGCTGCCACCACGCACACCAACAAAATACAGACGGCAGAAGCTCTGGCAATCGC
Organism: Haemaphysalis longicornis; assembly: GCF_048455015.1. NCBI lineage: Eukaryota > Metazoa > Arthropoda > Arachnida > Ixodida > Ixodidae > Haemaphysalis > Haemaphysalis longicornis. The sequence goes on from NW_027526335.1 coordinate 56,891,286, forward strand.
CTTCACAGCCACCACCCACGCCTAGCATCCGCACATCACTGTAGTCTCCGACTCACCGCAGGCATGCAGCCTCTACCAGGCAGGTCTAGCCCCACCTCAGGCCATTCCACTCCTCCAGCGTCTACCTGACGAGACCACCATTACGATCGTCTGGACTCCCGGAAACTCCGGCCTTCAGGGAAATGAAGCGGCCCACACCGCCGCCCGAGCTCTGCACTTCCGGGCATTCTCCACCGATGGTCAAGTGATCCCATCACCCGGCACGAGCGACCACGACCTCCTCCAAATTCCTCTTGATAACACGTACAATGCCCTTCTGTCCCACTACACCCTTACCCGCCGAGTCTACCCCCCTCCACACCACTCCCTAACCAACCAGCAAGCCATAATCTATCGTCGCCTTCAGACCGGTACCTTTTACAACCACGTCATCCTCCACCAGATCGCACCCACTATCTACCCCCGTCAATGCCAACACTGCGACACCCCACTCACCACATTCCACCTCGTATACTCCTGTCCCCACTCCCCTAACCCACCCCCCTTCCCCACCCCGGAGCAGTGGGAGACTGAGCTGACCAGCCCGGACCCGGCCCGCCAGAGGGCCTTGGTTTCTCCGGCCATTGAGTCGGCCCGGTCAAGAGGCATCCTGGACTAGGGACGCTTTACCACCACCCTTTCCCCTTTCCCTTTTGCTCCAATAAACGTTTACTACTACTACTACTGCCTATATCCAAGCATTCTTTTAACTTGCTGCATGTGTGCTTGGCGCTAGACTATGCCCTCTCCACATCGCTGCGACCTCGTTACCACATTTTGTCGCATAAAAGCCTCGACCAAGAACAGCTTCGCTTGTTTTAAATGCAGATCATTTCTTTAACTCACGATGTCACCCGTTCTTGGCGTCCGTAGTTGTCCGCATCGCTCGCCTCGACATGCCCGGCTCAGACGTTTCGCTATCGGCGCGATCAACATTCGATAGCGCGCCCAGACACGTTTCAAGGACACTCTCTCCCCTCTCTCGGACTCAACGTGCGCCGAGGCTGCCAATTTTACTGCTGACGAGCGTTCTCTCGTCAGCAGTTGCCACAAGTGCAACAACATTAACGTAACGCAAACTACTTAACGTCGTGCGCCCCCGGAAATGCTCTGCATTTGATCGTGACCCTCGCGAGGGGGATGTTTCACTGCGTCGCCATGCGAACAGTTTGCCACGCTTTAGTTTCAGTTCCGGATCTCCCCGCCGCGGCCGTGGAGAGAAGGCGGCCGGCCGCGACTCTCGCCACCGCGGCGCTGCGGTTGCGAGTTGCGCTAGGAAAGCGAGCGTCGTCTGCTAGCGAGGAGCGGAACGCGTTCCGCTTGGCATCTCCGGTCTTCTCCACTTCTGGCTGCGCACTGCAAAAGAAATAATTTCTGTCCCCTGCTGCCATTGCACTAGGATAGCGCCAATTCCAACATTGCTGGCATCAGTTCGGATTTCTGCCTCGCTAGAGTCGTCGAAGTGGGCCAAGATGGGTGCGTTCTGAAGGCGGGTACGTAGCTCATCGAATGCCGCTTGCTGCTCCCCTGTTTATATGAATGGCACATTTATACAGCTATGTACAGTAGCAAAACTGGGTACATGAGTAATAAAGGAAAAACTGCAAACTTCAGCTAGACGCTAGCTCCGAGTGCGCACAAATCACTCGAGCTCCTCAGCTTCGTCTAACTCTTGCTGCCCTCGTTTGTAGCGCTCGATTTTTTTATACTGCACCGTCACCACTAAACGTCATGTGATGCAACCTGGGGAGTCATTGCATTAGACAAAAAAAAAGAAGACAAGGGAAGGGAAGATGAAGCTGTACTTCCTAGTGTTTGTGTCGAATGAGAAGGCTGGGCATACGTGAGAATTGCTCTTGAAGTTTCCTGCCTTCTGCGTTGCAGAGATGGAAAATAATGCGTTTCGTGCTGCTGTCAGAAAGTAGCAACGGCACGGAAAAATGAAACTCTGGTTAATAAGGCTCGCTCTCCCCTGGTTTTGTTGACGTTTGTTGTTGTTTTTCAAAACCTTGGAGTTCCGGCCATGGTGCGTCAACTCGCGCACACTCTGCCGCCACTCTTCTCATTAAAGCCTGTGTTCTTCCCCGATAAAGTATACTGCTACGCAGGCCATGTCTCCCAAGATATTTACTTCTTCTAGCATCAATGAGACAAGAACGAAGGGCGGGAGTGTGAGAAAGGGAGAAGTGTTAAAAAGGCTTGTAGTTGGCTACCCTGCAGGTGAAGAAACAAAAACTGGGAATAAAATGAGGGATCAGGTGAGGGAAAGCAAAGGTAAGAACAAAGCGTAGGGAGGTATAGTCAGCGTTGAGGCACTAGACGTTCTAATTAAGGGACTGTCACTAGAGCCTGTCCTGCTACTGTTGTTCAATTTCGTCCAGTAAAGCTTGATGTCGGGCTAGTTGGTGTAACATGCTTTTGAAGGTGAGTTGCGCTTGTTGTGAACACAGAGACGGACACGAAAAAAAACGTACTTTCACGAGAAGACGGCGCGCTAACAACTGATTTATTCTGAAAAAGACGAAAACATTTATATAGAACACAGAATGCAACAACAAATTCTAGATAGATGGGGAAGGGAAGTCATACGAGTGATAAAAAGATAACGACCACACGTGCACCGGCTTTGACCATGGCTATATTTTTATCTTTATATTTCACTCGTGTGACTTCCCTTCCCCATTTATCTGGAATTTGTTGTTGCATTCTGTGTTGTTCTATATCTATGTTTTCGTCTTGATCAGAATAAATCAGTTGTTAGTGCGCCGTCTTCTCGTGAAAATATATACGTTTTTTTTTTCCGTGTCCGTCTCTGTGTTCACAAGCGCCACTTACCTTCAAAATCAATATCGTCGTTCGCACAAAGCATATGAGCGGCTTTTGTCTCCTTGCATGCTGATGAGGTGAAGGGAAGGGACCTGAAACCTTTTTTTCTCCTTTTTCTCACTGACGCGTCTTGTTCGTAGAGCTGGTTGAGTGAGTGAGTGAGTGAGTGAGTGAGTGAGTGAGTGAGTGAGTGAGTGAGTGAGTGAGTGAGTGAGTGAGTGAGTGAGTGAGTGAGTGAGTGAGTGAGTGAGTGAGTGAGTGAGTGAGTGAGTGAGTGAGTGAGTGAGTGAGTGAGTGAGTGAGTGAGTGAGTGAGTGAGTGAGTGAGTGAGTGAGTGAGTGAGTGAGTGAGTGAGTGAGTGAGTGAGTGAGTGAGTGAGTGAGTGAGTGAGTGAGTGATAATTGCTTCGCGCAGTATAGTCCGCCATCATGCACGTTTGTGGTGAACGGGGATAAATGTGAAAAACAGCGAATTACAAAAAGGACCTCAAGCAAGCAATGCACTTCCCCCTTGGCAAACACTCAGGTCGGCACTGGTAAGTCTTTACTTCGTTGGTTGTATAGCCAAGAAATCTAAAAAAAAAATTGTCCCTGCATCCCACGCACAGTGTCGCAAGAACATCAACTTGGCAGGACAAATAAAGGTCAAGCAATTTTCCGTTTTAAGGGAAAGTTCTCCCTTTCATAGTTTTGCCGGCTTTGCACCTGACTAGTGGCATTCGTAGGAGCCAACTTTATGCTAATGCTACAGGCCATTTGTTCATTATCTATTTGCGGCCCCAGAATATGACGTGTGTGCACTTGTTTAGAATTTAGAAATATCTGTCATACCTTCGAGATTGACAATGACAGCCACAATCACATCGTGTAGTGTGATGAGGCTGCGCGGCACAGAGCGGTGCGCAGTTATGGTCCCATCAGCAGTGTTACGTAAGATATTGAGCCTTCACTTAAAGTATTTGCACATTCCACACAAAATGAAGGCAATATCCCCAACATGGGCCTTTAGAGTTGAAAATGTTTCATACCATAATTTTTGGTTGGTTCTGTTAGAAGTGCCTGCTTTGAGGTAAACAGAAGATGGGCAGCCTTCCTGCATATGCACCCAAAACTACAAAGGTTAGTAAATGTTGCAGTAAATTGAGGAAGCAATAATTAGACTAACGCAGAATAAATTGTAGAGATACCAATGACTCTTTCTTAGAAAAGCTGCGGGCGAAAAAACGAGCACGAGCCGAAACGGTGGTTGCACGCGTTTTGAACTATGAATAACGCAAATAGATTCCAAAGCCACTCGAGGCGCTTGCAGCGATGAGCTTATTTTCAGTAAACTGACAAGTCTCGATGTCTACAAATATAAAAACTACAGACCTTTGCAGAAGCTCATTTTGCAAATATTTGCACAACCAAGAGTCAGAATATTACCGGGTGGAAGGGGTACAAACTTCTTCCAGCAAAAACGTAACAATATGATACTTTCTTCCATAAAATCACGACTTCTTGAGTACTGGTATTGCCAAACTAAAAGAAAGTTGTTAAGTAATGTCGTGAGTGAATTTTCTCCACTGCATATCAGGCAAAGTGGACAGGTGTATTTACATCATCACAGAAACATTTTGGAAGTATAGTTCTCACACCAATTTGGGAAAGTTGCTGCTAACAACACCGCAAGTGTAAAGGATTCAGACTAAGAACAAGGTAGCTCCAAAAATTCTCTAAAATGGAGGGCTGTTTTTTTTTATTTCACCTAAAACCCAGTATCCTCCACACTTCTCCTCCCTTTCCAAACATTAAAAACTTATTTATGGTCACAAAACGGGCTGTAGCCTCTAGCAACAGTCTTCTGACAAACACAACACGCCCTGACGGAACTAAGTGTTTATTTTTATTCATTTATTCAGAAACCCTTAAAGGCGATTCAGAAGAAGGGATAAACATAGGAAGGAGGGGGGGGGGGGGGTCAGTAACACATTCAGGGAATACATTCAGAGAATACGTAGACACACAAGTCAGAGTCAAACACACACGACGTACACAGCGCACCCGCCATGCCCATAAAAACAAAAATACTCAAGCCAATAAACGCGCCTGCCCAATCCACAATCGTGTACAAACGCATACAAACGCCAGCTAGCACGCGTACACGCGTTCGAACTGAATATGTTGCGCATAGGAATAAAAACACGCAGCAAGAAATTTCGGTTCAGTTCATGCGACGAGAGCACTGAAGTGAAATTCATAATGGAATCCTTTTAGGAAAAGCGCAATTTATTTTAACTCGCACGTAAAAAGATCGAATGTATTTTAGATCAATAGGTGTTGTGGCATTTAAAAATATTATTCCCTCTATGGTTATAGAGTCGAAGCCTACGTGTCAATTTATTGCCCAGAATGAATGCCGGTGTGACCCGAGTGCCGGAGAATAAATCATTAAAACCTGTGATAGGAGACTGGCTGTTGCCGCAAGCACTTCTTGTTATAAATTAATAGGCGTGGTGGACGTATACTTTAAATAAAAACATCAATATTTTATTAGCAATGGGTCGGCATGAACTAATGAACTGTAGGTAAAACTATTCTTCTAAATGAACACGCCGGTTCATTTACTGTACATTTGTCTTCAAGGAAAGAAATAAATGCTATGAAAAATCAAAATATCCTGCACATTCATTGGTGTGCTCAGGCGAGTTCTGTTCTTTCCATGTATTGGTCGTTCTCTCGTTACTGGATTAATTCACACAGAGAGCACCTTGCAGTAATACGAAGTACCGAAAAAAATTGACTGAATTGTCATACTGCCTGGTTGTATTCGTGCATCTATGTTTATCACTGGGCTTGCTGAAGTAGGTAGACCCACTTAGCTTCAAATTACAGTCCTCCGCGTAACCGTAATCTCCAAGATCTTGAATTTAATTATGCCCTGTACTGCTGAGCCCGCCTAGAACTAAGGGCCCCACTCTCCCCACGCAAGCAAAACGTCGCATCCTGCTACTGTAGAAGGGAATGTGATGTTTCGGCACTATATCTGTGTTTTAAAGCAAAGATTTCCATATCACTGTTGGCGTCGACGCACACCACAAAACGCACTGCAGGAAAGCCACCTTCTCTGATGATGAATATGATCGTGGGTAAGGTGAAAGAAAAATGAAAAAAAACATCCCCCTCGCGAGGGGCACGGTCAAATGCAGAGCATTTTCGGGGGGCGCACGACGTTAAGTAGGTTGGGGTACTTGTAGCCGTACGCCACGCACATCGCAGGGACCACGCCGCGGATCATCGAGTCTTTGCAAGAGTTGCACACCGCGAACGTGCGGAACCGCTCCAACGCACCGGCGTCCGTCACGTCGGCGATGCTGTCCACGACCTCGATCACCCGCGACAACGCGACGGTACTGTCGAGGCTTCGGTTGTTGTTGTTGCGGTTGCCGTCGTTGACGACGAAGCCGGCAAAGTTGTCGTTATCGGTGTTGTTGTGCGTTACCGGTGTTGCGACGTTGGTGTTGGATTGCGTCGCAGCACTGGTTGAAGGTCTTGATTCTATCCCGTACAACGCTGACTCCGACGACAGCATCTGAAGAGAGCGCAGGCGATGACTGGATTGGAGCCCCGCACGTACCCGATTTTATCTGGTTCGAAAGAAATTGACAGCGAGAGCGAACGCCGAGAACCGCCCCATCACGGCACGACCGCGCCACGACTACGTCACGATCACGCCACAACTGTTGTTCCTCCCGCGCCAAACTACGACGCATGCGCGCCCCACCTGCGATCCGAGCATGCAGAGAACACGCGAGGAGCAGCGGAGGGCGCACCTGGAACGGCTGTTGCGGACGCCGAGGCACGCCAACGCCGACAACGCCGGGTGACATCGTGAGTTAAAGAAATGCTCTGCATTTAAAAAAAAATAAAGCCAGGTCTACGCCGATTTCCGAAACAGCGAAGCTGTCTTCGGCACGATGGCTACCACCCCCCGTAGTAGCGGAGTCGCTCGCAACGCCACTCGTCGCTGTATGTGCGAACTCGAAGCTCATACACGGAGGCCTGGAAGTTTACCGGTGCATATATAGAGGGTACTCTGGATGGCTGTCGAGGCGGTGGCGCCATCTCTCGGCGAAGCGGCTAATCTTGGCTTGGCGTGACGGACGCCAACGGACGCCAACGGACATTGCAAGCCCCTAATCAACTCCGCTGTACATAAAGAGGAGAAGGGTGACTGCAGAAGGGAACTTTGGAATCTTCGCGAGCATGCTGCGCTTCGCCGAAGTCACGGGAGCTCCTCTAGCCGCCATGGCTGGGAGACCTACGCCGTCTGAACCATTGCCACGCAATACCCTCTTCCCCCTTGCTCTCCCGCACGGTCACCCCATCCATGCCCCTTCCCTCAAGGCATCGACTGCAGTGCAGCTACGCTCTAATAGAGCACAACAATATCCCACGCGCATCTTTCTTTTCATTGCCGAATAAATCACTCCGTACTCTACAACTTTGGAAGCCTCGTAGGGTCAGTTTTTCGGAACTGGTGGTGGTGACCCGGAATCCAGGCCATTTACAAGCAAGCAAGAAAGAGAGAGAAAGAGAGAGAGAGAGAGAGAGAGGGAGAGAGAGAGAGAGGGGGAATCAGTGAATGGCATTTTTTACGTTTCGACAGTTACACAAAACAGATACACTTTAAGAGTATTCAGCACAAGTTTCTGAAGTCCCTGAATTGTTAGTTTGTAATCCTGCACTGCAAAAAAAATAGTAAAATCCAATTTCACACACGCTTCTTGATTTTTTTTTTTTTTTTTTTTTGCAAACTGGGGTAATATTTCTGAAAAGTGTCTTTTTCTAACGAAACTGGACATCGTCCGCAGTGCCAGCAAGGGGAAGTACCGGTAGCTTTTGACGTTAATTGGCAGGAATATTTAACAACAGTTTCTGTTTCGAGACGTAGACCACCGATTATCCGTAATGCCAGCTGACGGGAGTTTCGTCGTTCTGTTCTTTTCTGTATATTAACAGAATTTCACGGAACAGTAACCATTTCGGGGGTGGGAGGGAGGCTAACTGTACATTGACTGTAGTCTCGGCAAACGGAGCATGTCCTGTCCGATTTTCCTGTAAATTGATGGAATTTTACTAATATTTCTCTTTATGGACAAAAACGAGAAATTTCCCTGCAACATGTAACATTTCATGTTGTGAAGAACAACGAGATATTTCCATGCAATGTCGCCGAAGAGGATATGTTCCGTTCAATTTTTCTCATAAAGTGACGTAATTTTGTTACAGTGCGACCGCTGTGCGTTATCCATCATTTCGTGCTTAATTTAAGTCGATACAAATTAACGAACAACAAGACTGACCGAGACCTCAGACAGCGGTTCTGAGAACGCGAAGAAATTATGTTGGCGAGTTCACTCGACAGGTTTATTGTCCATGCTGCGAAGATGACAGGCTGCGCTACATTGGTCGGTTGATTGGTTGCCTTTGACAACGGTACACTCCGACTTTGTGGAGTCTCCAAAACTCTGATAACCGAAAGACTAAACAAAAGTTACCATTTGGTTTTGGTCGTTGGTGCAAAATAGTCTTCGCTAATCCTCCTTTCTGCCTGGTTCATTCTGAATACATGACATATCCTTTCACTCCTGTTTTTGTTTTTTCATTCAAGTAGCGGGAAATTTGACTACTTCGGTTCGTTTCTGGTCAGTACGCTTACTATTGCAATCACCTCAGTTTACAAATAGTAAGGTGGCAAGCAGGGGCGTTGCTTAGGTTAGCGCAGGAAAGTCTGATTGCCATGAACGGAAGTCGTACCGTGCTATTGCTCAAAACTGTGGAAGAGGTTATGACGCGAAAAATCTTCCAAGCTGACTTTTGAAGATTAGCTGTCCTATTCATCCACACTTCATTTTACTCGATGATTGCATATAACCGGCAACGGAGACTGATCATAGATGAGGGAGAAAGAGGGGACTCGCTGGTAACCCTAACGCAAGCACTGAAATATCCAAATGTCTCGACTAAGCACCCCGGCAACATTTTGAAGCTGACCGTCGCATTGAGCGTGAGGGCTGGCGCGATTCATTTTTATTTTAATGTGGTATCCCGCTCCTTTCATCGTGGTGCTTGCGTTAGCCTCGACTATTGCTAGCCCTCAGCAAGGAAGTGGAGAATCGCACAGGGCCTTAAGCTCTCTGAGAAGGGTTGTTTGTCGCAGAACAGATCTAGAACTGCTTACACAACGCTTTCGAAGAGCTTTTTGTGTACGTTGTAAATGCAACAAAATTTAGATAAGAGATATTTGATTCGGGCAATAAAAAATTCATTCTTGCGCGTGCGCTTTTGTTGTTGTTGTTGTTGTTGTTGTTGTAGACGATTTTTCTTTGTCGGCTAAGCGCAGTACCCCATACAAAAATATAAAAAATAAAATCCGAAAAACTAAAGCTTCAAACAAATTTGGGTATTTACTCTTCAAGGTCACACCTGCGCTATATATGAGGCGCGACGTAGTTGAGAGCAGCGTCTTAATTTTAACCACTTGCGGATCTTTAATGTGCGCGTATGCCTTGGCACACACGACGAAAAAGGCGTCTACTGAGGCTTGAAAAGTCGACGGAATAGTCAAGCACCATATTTTTTTTTTATGTTCGAATGCACCGTTTTATTGTGGCGAACAAGTACACCAGGAAAATACTAGTTTCGTTCAAATACTTGTATGAATGGGGAAAACGAAAGCTGATTGTATTTTCTGTGCCTACTTTTTACTTCTCCACAGCAAGTCCTTCGTAATAGTTTGCAAGGGTCCCCTGTCTGTGGTAACCCTAGGACTGTGGTGTGGTGCTGCTGAACAACACCAGGTGGAAGCTTCTTCTCCGGAGCACCGCTAGAAAAATGTCTATCCCTTCCACGTGCTCAAGGTTTTGGTTAATACATCCCGAAGGGGCCAACGCTAATTTGTAATCATTCCAAGCCATGCCTTAGAGCTTAGGTGCATATATGAAGCGTAAAACTCAGGCAGAGCTCTCTGGACTCGTAGAGTGTTTTGTTGAGACTCAGTCTGCCACGCGTGATAGCTCATAATGCCGTGATTCACATTGTGGTCACAAAAGTTGAGCCTATACGATCAGAATTATGCCCGTGGCCCGTTGGTCAACAAAACGTACTGCCTTGCCGCTGCGTACTAACATTTTGTATTCACGTTGGGAAGCAAAATGTCTGGAGAACATGGGAGAGGCCTTTAATCCTGGCGTATACGCCTCGAGCGAGGCCTGTAGGGGCGCCACTGAAATCCCCCTAGCGGCCCGTTTCGAAAGCAGGCGCGGGAGTCTCCGTCCCGCTTCCCACTGTCGCCGCTGCTTTTGCGGCATGTTCACGACAGATTTAGCGTTTGCGGGCGTTGGAAATCCATGTTTGTGTGGAGCAGTCACTCTGTTCGCAAATGGGGTGTGTTTAGGAGAGTGTAAATTTTTCTAACGCGATCTTAGAGTGGTATATTCGGACTGTATAAGCGCCAGGTGTGTGTCACATGCCAGCGTCGCGGAACGTCGCGGAACAGCGTATGCATGGACCTGATTGTAGGTATACACTGCCCTGAATTTACTAGCAGGGTCTTCGTAACCACCGGTTCCTCAGATGTTCATGCTACGGGTATACACTACGACAGGGGTTCTCAAACATGTTGTTCCCAGGGAACCCTGCTAAGCTCCGTTAAGTGCCAAGGAACCCCCCCCCCCCTCCCCCCGCCATTTTTCATTCCTTTCACACTACATTCACGTGCAATAAATTCAAAAGGAAGCAAGCTTGCTTGCTTTTGAATTTATTGCACGTGAATGTCGACCTAACGCGAGCGCGTACGCTAGCGGCACCTATCTCCAAACAGAAGAAATGTGCATGGGCGTAATATAAGGCCAAGATCCAAGTGCAATAGTTTAACCACGTGTCCCGTTTTCGCAGTCTGGCTGGTTACAAGTTGCTGCAGGGATTTATTGCGCAGCTCGTGCCCTTCTGTTATGAACTGAGATGTGCTTACTGACACTCGAGGATGAGTAATGGCGGTTACTTAGATCGATTGCACCTAGGGTTCGCCATCTAAGTTACTTGGCGAGTGCGGAACCAGGAAAAATTTCAGTGGCTTGCGGAACCCCGGGGAGGGGCCTGCGGAACCCCTAGGTTCCGCGGAACCCACTTTGAGAAACCATGCACTACGATGTAAATCAGTTTTGTCCGCCTACTTATACAGCGGAGCACTCATACCTGACAGCACGCCAGTTACGATTGCCAATAATATACCTCAGATATTGATCACCACCATTTACAAGCCAGTGTGTGTTAATTTCTGGAATATTCAACGTAAGTACGACGGTTAATGCAGAATTATACTCGGGGATCAGCACACGATAAAAAACCGTCTTGTCGTGAGGTGAGCGCCCGCAAACATTCATTCGCTACATATATCCTCTGCGAGCAGCGAGCAGACGGGCTTAGAATATAATCAGCGTCCACGACTAAACGCTTCTTCAAAATATCGTCACATGGCACAGGGAGCCTGCAGAATGAAGGAGAAACTGAAATCAGAGGGCCTTATCACATACCACACTCTTCCAACGACACCTTTCATCGCTTGCAACTGCCTACCCGGTATACTTCCAAAAATGCGTCCGCCGAACGATCAGCTGTTCGTTGAAGTCGAAAAAAAATTACACCATCTTCCCGTGGGGAACCCTGATGAGGATGCGAAGCATCGTGGCGGTTCCGTGTGGTTCCATTGTGTTGCCGTTATGTTGAGTGATCTGGTTTTTACTCGCGCCAGAGGGAATTCCGCGTCCGGGTCCACACCGGTGGAAAATGCACGCAAGTGCTGTTGTGTTATGGTGAGTAGGCGGTGGTTCTCGAGGCGCCGAAACTCGTCCATCAAGTTCTTGTCGATGTTGTCTCTGTGGTAGAATCGGTAGTCTCCGTCAGCTTTGGTGAGGTAAAGGTTGTTGACATTGGTGCACCGGCTGAGAGCAATGTACACGCCCTCCTCTTCGCAGCTTTGTCTTCTCGTTCTTCTTCTTCTTCAGCGGTTCCCCTACGGGAAGATGACGATGGTGGTTGAACGCGAACCTATCTCGTGATGGATTCTTTGGTTGCCCAATCCCTAAGGGCATCCTGCCACAATCAGCATCATAGGCGCTGCAGACGGGGCTGGTTGAGCTGCAAGGCGCGTGGCGCTTCCCGCCACAGCTTTCCCACGGGAAATTCAGCATCCCCCTTTAAAGTTTTCAGTTCGTCGTTTCCGTTAACGTTCAGCTTCGCGTGCCTTCGTTGTATCAGTAGCTTCTTGACGAAGTTTGAATGAGTCAAGGACATAAGGCGCGTTCGTAGTACTTGCTCCTGTCCCGTATTTGTAGCGTAGTGGGAAGAGCACCGTGTACCTCCCGTTGCGGCCAGAGAGTCGTGGGATCGAAACCGTGCGCGGCTAACTATTTCTTTTTTTTATAGTGTAGTATCGCGGAGCTGTGGGCGTAAGGAGGAGAGTTGCGCATGCACAGTGAGCGTGTGCACGGCGCCGCCATCAACGACGCAGGACAAGGCGAGCCTAAGAAATGCTCCGCATTTAAAACAAAACGACAGTGAACGCAAGATTTGTGTGTGTGATTACTAAAACGTTCATTGCTTGATTACGCTCCGCATTTGTACACAGCGTCCCCCTCCTCTAGCCCCCCCCCCCCCCCCCCCACGTCTCGCGAAATAGCAGTGCAATTCGCGTATAGTTGGTCTGGTGAGCCCTACCTGGCTTAAGATTCGACGAACGTCTTTAGCATGTCAGAAGCTGCATTGTATTTTTTTTTTATTTCCGTTAGAGCTATTATGTTTCTTCCGCACTTGCACAGCATGTATTTTTCCGTCATTTCATATTAGATTGCCTCGGTTCTCGCTATAAGGCGTGTGCGGGCACATATTTGACGACGTACAGTCTTGGTATACTTAACATTTTTGCATGGTTTATATTCTTATAAAAGGCATTAGTTATTGTCCAGGATTGGCTAATCACATCCCCGAAACATATTATTCTGCGACGTATATATGCGAAACGAAGCCGCATTCGTTTTCCACGCTGCAAAATGAAGCCAACCTCTCACTGTGCCAGTATCAGGTCTAAACGAGGCGACAGTAGAATTCATTTGTGCCTGATGTATTTGGAGGTGGCAGGAGTGACATGCTGCTACCGTCACCGACGCCCAGAAGAGCGGCGACGATGCGCGCATAACTGTGTTTCCGGGTAGCTCTTGCAGGCTATCGCGTGCTGTGCGAAGACGCAGCTGCTTTTTAAGTGACCTAAACGTACTCTTTGCTAGTAGACGCCACCATAATAATTTTTTTTAGGGCGCGGAAAGGCAAAAAGAAGCGAAACAGAACCAAAACACTGCACGAGCCCCTATCAACCCCGCACCGCACATCCCGTCAACGACGCGGAGAAGCGGCGGCAGGCAGCGCAGCGATCGCAAAGCTCGAGGCGTATAGGCGTTTCCTAGTCAGCCCAGCCAAGCGACGCATGGCGCCATCTAGGGGCATGTTTGAAGCTATGCCCTCGTGCATGTGGCCCTCAATGTATTCGCTCAGAACCACTTGGTCTCGTAGTGGAGTAGTTCCGCTCCTGCGAAGCGAACATCCTAACCCGGGTTGAAACCTCGTTACCGCTTTTTTTCTTTTCAAGGGTTTGTCATTGTGGAATATTACCATTTGTTATCACGCATATAATCTATTTATGACATATTTATGCATTATAAATGGGATTTCGGGTGTTTTCGTTGCCTTTTGGTCAGTTTCAGCTACTGCTTTTTGTACGTTCTTGCGGGTTTTCCCCTTTTGGGTCGGTTTCGGCTACTTCTGGTGAAAATTAATATTTTTTCCACACCGCGGTTTTCAAAAATCGCAGGCCCGTTTTGGCTGTTATTTATTTTAGTTTGGGTGGTTTTGTATGCTTTAGGTACGTTTATGCTGTGATATAACCCCCATAACCAAGGTCACGTGTCGGCAGGCTTTAGTGACTAGGAAACGCATATACGATTCATCCTGCGGTAGTCACTAAACAAGCTGATTATTATAATGGTGATGGTGCCGACGACGATGATAATAGGAATAATCGTAATAAGAGTTTTTTTTTCACAATAGAAGGATTACATGCAGGTGTCACGCACACTTCTACACAAACTTTTTGCTAATAGGTTGTATGGGTTTCGTTCTGGTGAGACCTTCTTGCAATGCATCGATATTTCAGTAGGTTTCCGCCTAATTTCCACGCCGGCATTATCGCTCACATTTTGAGTAGCGTTTCCTATTACATCTTTTGCATCTTGTATCGGATTGTGGTGTCCCGGCTTCCTTCTGTGTTCTTATTTTAGCCGCTGCGCACAAAAAATAAAATTCCGCAGTCATCGACCGCCATAGACAGCTACCACAGCAGTGCTGCAGCTTCCTCAAGCACTCGCGTGACCATAGTTGTTTTCATTATCACTGTTACCATTTCTGCCATCGCGAGCCAGAAGAAGTGGACGTGGACTGTGCCGACATGCTGATCGAAGCCTGACAGCTGAGATGCTATGTGAGTACCTATGCCCCAATTCAGCTTTTCTGTTTAAACATAGCTCGTTTCTTGTGTTCCACAAAGTGTCAATGGAATCTAACGAGCGTATTTTTTCGCGAATACAATGCCGTGTGGCTTTTCTGTTCCTGTGTGCCCGATTACGCGAGCGAAAAGGGAAGTGAGAGTTTACTCTTAATTTTAAGAATTTTCCTCTCTGTGAATGGGGCATGCTCAGCCTTACTATTCCACGCAGTTTTTGTGGCTTAGCAACAGGCGCGACGTTCACACCCACCGGTGTACGACAATTTGGGCATCTCTATTTGCAGCATTAGTATCGCGAAACAAATAAAAAAACAAGGGCCTCTGCCGAAAAACTTCAAGCGTGTGAGGAACCCTCAATTTATACTTCGCACACTGCTGACATTATACCAACGGGTGCGCTTTTAGTAGTTTTAGGTATTTAGTGAAGGATATTCCAAAAATATGCTTTCGTTCAAGAGCTGCGACGTTTTATTTGCCCCCTCCCATTCAGTTACGCTCACCGTCCAGGGCTGCCACCGAGAGAGGGCGCTAGGCGTCTTCGTAGGCGATGTCCTCAAAAGTTAGGGATGACACGACAAAAAGAATATTTCCACAAAACTTCTCAGCAAAGACCCCCCCCCCCCCCCCCCCGTACAAAATAGCGATATAATGTCTTTTATCCAAAGCGGTACACTTCGCTCTCCTTTTCGTTATATTTTGGACGCTTGTCCGGAACAGCGAGTTGTATTAGCGGAAATATGGTAATTCCTTACGTTAAGCATGTTGCACTGCTTTGCACTTCCATTTCTTGCTTCAACGGCCAAAGCGTTCAGCGAGTCAAAGCATTTTAAAGACCCTGTAACACCAGGATGGGTAGATCTAACACCCCAATACAGCATTACGAGCCGAAGTCAACAAGTACTTTCGTTTAAAACACCCAGCGCGTCAAAACACCCTGCCGGTGCTGCGAATCAATCCAGATCCGAGAGCTCACAGCCCTCAGTCTAAACGACAAAGGGCGTTTGAAAGTACCCGAAGAGTCTTTTATTTACAAACCTCCAGCGTATATTGAGAGTAACCAAACATTCCAAGTAATGAATAAGTCGAGGTAACTTCTTGCGTACAATAGCAAGTTGTTGCACATTTAAAAAAAACGGCTCAATTTACCCTTACCGTGACTTCGCTGCGCAGTGATACCAGTTCCCAGCCATCATGGAAATCGGCACGCCGTCGCCTCTCACCATTCAGTCGCAAGCCCCTGCGCCCAGCACGCCTGCAGCCCGTCGTACGCCGGAACTCCAGCGGTGCGGTCTCCAGGCCCCCACCACCAGTCGAAAGAGCCATGCCCGGTTCACGGCTTCCGCCGCGACGAGGGTGACGACAACAGCGTTGAAGACCACGACCACGACCCGCTCTTCTTCTCTCCGAAGCGCCACGGGCAGCTTCACAGCCCAAGAGGCCAAAGAGGCCCGTGGCCTCCTGGGAATCTCAAGCACGGCAAGGGCCACGACTCGCGCGTCCACGAGCGAAAGATCCGCGAAGGATGGGAAGCCGACCGGGGTCCATACTCGGCCCAACCACGCGTAGAGCCCTCGCTTTCCCCGAGGCATCCCCAGCACGTGGGACACCAGCCCGCTGCCAGGGTTCAGCCTTCCACGACGCACAAGGCGGTGCACCCGTCTGCAGAGGAGCAGGAGCGTGCAGCACTGGAGGCCAGAGCGGAGCTACGCGCAGTGCAGAAGCTGCGTGCGGTGAAGCAAGGTCCAGTGCAGCGGTTCGGGCCTGCACTGCACGGTGCAGAGGCTCAGGCCCACGCCTTTCCGGAGCCCAAGAAGGACTACGAGAAGCATGGCATAGATACGAAAAAGAAGAGGGGTAAAAAGAAAAAGAAGAAAAGGAGGCACGACGATGAGAAAATCGTCGTTTCGACCCCGACCGGGCCCTTTTCACCCGGAACAAAAGCCGTGAAGAAGACTCAGAAGGCCATGAAAAAGGCGAAAGAGTAAGCGTTCTTTTTTTTCTGCATTGGGAATGAAGAATGCTGTGAACGAGCAGGCTGTATTTCCTGAGGTGCACGACAAAAAGTACTTGGAGGAGATCTCTCGTAACGGGGATCAGTTTATAATAATGCGCATTCCTCCCCGTACTTGGCTCTACGAAAAACGCCAGTAACCTGAGAGGGTTTGATTTATTAAATTTATATCCTCCACTGGTATTGAAGGGACCCCGAAACACTTTCGATAAGCGCTAACACTCTTTCCTTCCCGTCTGGAAGCCCTGCGAAAGCTGCAGTTATCGCCAGCACGGAGCGGCACTGCGTGATTTGCTCGTCGCACAAGATACGTCTTCCGTTTCTGCTTTGTTTTTTGTTTTTTTTTTCTTTTTTTAAGTTGCCATCTAAAAGCGTTTCTTACTGCAACTGAAGGAAAACTGGCCTACAGCCGCTACATGGCCTCAGTTACGTAATTGAGGCCGCCAAATCATGTCGGGACCGGGAAAGAGAGAAAATATTTTGAGCGATTTTCCAAGTTATCTGATGGGCATAGAGCAGTAATTTTTAGCTGGGGTACTTTGCAACCCCCTAATCTAAGTACTGGGTGTATTGGGTGACTACGCTCTGCAAGCATTTAAGACTTCAAAAAAAGTTGCAAAAAATGTTGCAGGGTCCCTTTAAGCTCCCGCGATTGCTCCCTCCAACTATGTTCACTTAAATGTAAGTTCACCGCATGTGTGCGCAGGCGTAGTATCCCAGAAGACTAACGCGTTTCGCCGGCGCTCCCTATCGCCACATCACGAAATCTGGAAGTTCGTCCCGTGTTTCGAAAGTCCAGTTCCCCATTGCCTGTAGGAATGGCCGTGCCGTAACGTATACAACTTGTGTTCCTGTCGTCATGACGTGATCAGGTTAAAGGAGAGACTAAAGCGAGCACGAGTTAGTGCGGCCGACGTGGGCGCACTTACTCGCGAAATAAAAAATAATTCAAAAGGCCTTTTTCTTTCTCACCCTCCTCCTTGCCGATATGCTTGCGTTCGCTGTGGCGACACAACGGCAATTCTGCACGGCATGGATTGCAACCATGCTTAACCTGTTTAATTGTTCTAATTTCAAATCACGTTCCTAACAATGTCGAAAATCAAACCAATTTTGTTCAGTCACTGGAAACCTTTTGCTGGCTCTGTATATTTTATATTTTATATGTTACAGTTCCTTTCAGGTCAAAATGATGTGACCTAGCACCGAATTCAGAACTTACCGTGAAAGGCTGCGTAAATGCATTGATCTGTTGGTAATTTATTTGCGTGAATTCGGTAATTCCGATCATGAATTTGTAAAATGCGATTGCGAATTGATTGTGGCTTGCGGATGCCATTTTAATTATGGTTGTTATTGACGGGATTCACGTACGTCTCCTCCTGCCGCAGTTCACTTGTATTTATCGTGTGTTGGTGAACCCGACCATAGGCTCCAGCTATGAGCTAAGTACAAATGCGAAAATGCATTGTACAACCTAAATAAAATAATAAGGAAAGCTCCCAGCAAGTGTTAACCACCAAATGGGTGAACATTTTAAGTTTTGAAGAGTAAGCATTCAACCATATCGAAAACTAGTGCGACGTCACAATGGTGATACGCGAGATGGCTGCGAATGACGGCTGCGAATAGCGTGCAAATTTGAACTTTCCATGTTAACTAAGTGTCCAGAGTTCCGAAGAGACAATAGCGCAGAAGACGGGACGAAGGAACACAGTGCAAACAGACGGGCGTTGTTTCCACTGTGTTCCTTCGTCCCATCTTTGCGCTATTGTTTCTTCAGAATGTTTCACCATCACTCCCACATCAAGCTCCTGTTGGTCCAGAGTTCCATTCAATAGTGAAATAAGACACTAAACATACTGAACTTAACAATGAAGCCTCAAACACAAGGCCCATCAATTTACCTAAACGTCCATTTATATAGGACTAAATCATGGCAGCGTCGCAGGATTAAAAACAATAAAGTAAAAACTGTGTTAAAGCTCAGGCGCCATCGCGCCATCTCGTCATCATCTCAGTGCCTGGTAGTGTTAGTGGCCATTACCGGGGCGAAAAGTTCCATTGCGCACGCTGAAAATAAACTGTCTATGCAACCTTGCATAAAATTTAAATTTACGATGAACCGTAAGAAGCCATCAAGACAAAATAAAAGTTTATTAAAGACGATAGTCTTTCTTGGGCTACTTAAACCCAGAAATTTTGGTCTGTCTGTATGTCTGTGTGTCTGTATGTCTGTCCGTCTGTCTGTCTGTGACTCGATTCAGCCACCCGGCCAAAGCAAAACAATGCCTGCGCAATATTCTTATATAGTCACAGCTAAATCTACCCGTCTTGGTCCGGTGTAATGTTCATACTTATCAACATTGTTGAAGAAGAACAAGACATTACGTAGATATGAGACAACAAATCAATACAGAAGTGATATTTGCAGTGTTCCTTTATAAAAATTCAAACATGCTTGACTTTTGCGAAATTAAATACTTCATCAACTGCAGAAAAAGAATTTACTCCGCCGTCGCCTGCTGTCTCCAGCGCCACTATAGCTTCTGGCGCCATTTTAAGAAATCAACCGGCAACGGTTACGCAAGGTTCCACTAGATAGTTTCCACGTTCTGCTTGCAACGCACGTGGAGTAGGGAAACGCGCTTCTATAAACGTTGAAGTAGGGTGCCTCGATTAACGCGCGTCTTCGCCGTACGACAGCGTTCGCATCGAGACACCCGCTTTGGAGCAGTGGAACGCGGGAAATTTAAAATGATTTAAGCAAACCTTTGGTGTCTTTACCTTGGGAGGAGCGCGACGCAAGAGGAACAACATGAGAGGTGAGCGGTAAAGCGGAGGGAGGCATTTACTTGGCAAAAGTCGATAAAGACTATCGTCTTTTGACGACATTTGCAACGAAAGGAGCAGATACGCGGCCAATTTTTTTATTTGAAAAATTTGGTTTTTCATAGTGCGCCCAACGCTTGTTCGGCAGCGAACTATGCTTTCTTCACTGAGAAATCAAACATTTCAAGCCAAAGTTTTAATTCTCCCGCTAAATCGAGTGTTTTGTGACGCTAGCGATGACGTGTTCAGGGAAGGTGCACCTGAGAAGGAATTTAGTATGTCGACTGAAACTGGCGAGAACGGGGAAAAGTGTCTTTTGTTGTCTTTTGTTAACTGTCTGCTTTCGTAGGTGGCGCGAAATGCCGTTCAGAAACCCCGGTTTGCATTTCCCCTCTTTTTGACCGGATTTGTACCTAGCTTACTTTTGTCACGGATGATAGTAATCGTACGGGAAAGATTACTATACCCGACAAATATGCTTACGTGATTGGCGATGTCACTTATGCCAGTTGGCCAGTGTTATGTCACACAGGCGCGACGCACTCGACGGCTGGGCAGCTTCAGCCGGCATAGTACGTGCCGTACGCACTTCGCCTCCTGTCTACGTGTTAATTCGTACCTTCCATTGATCACCCGCCATTCTTAGTCCTATAAAAAGAATGTGCACTAAATTTAAGCGCAAGCAGCTCTTTCTGTAAGATTATATTCCCTATTCGATTTGCATTGGATATTGTCAGTCTCAGCCAATCGCAACGAGCTGCCCATAATACGTCATAAGTTCAGTGCAAGAAAGTAGCTATGGTGTCACATGCCTCTTCTCGGTTTTCTTCATTGTATAGCTTATTTATTGAAGTTTGCGCTAAAACTGGTGTCAGTGTTATTCTAACGAGGCAATCTTTCTAATGAAGCAAATGCGTTTGTCTTCACGGCCCCTTTAAAATGCAGCTCGAAAACAATTACTTTCTTTCATGGAACAGGACATGGCGATTCATAAATGTATTGCAACTGAATAAGCGAAGTATGTACCAAACAATTGTAATTTGCAGTTTAATACCCTGGTTATTCGATACTATCATATTATTATATAATTACGACAGAGGGTTGAAATACATTATCGCAAGAACTCAAGTAAGTTTGTCACACCAGTCGCGTAATACCAGCTTTTTTTATAATAATTGTCCTTAAATTTCTTTTTACGGTAGCCCTTCTCAATACCGTTTCCGCAGTTAGTCGCAGCCGAAATATAGCTGAAGAGCAACACTCTGCCTGAAATTTCACGTTAGCGCTGCTACTGAACAGTAACTAACGCGAAACGCTTCATTCGTTTTCTGGCGCGAAGTCGTTGGAGGGAAATGAGGATGGCGTAGTTGTGATATTAAGCAGTAGGGTCAAGCGTTTACTCAAATAGTTTTCCTGGAACCATGATGAGGAAAGATGGGGGCGCAAGATTTCATGACAAAACTACGCCGTGACTACGTCATTATAAACGCTGTTTCCCCAACCTTCACGGTCATGACGGGAAGCAATTTCCTTTAAAGATTTCCCCGTCTAGAAGAGGGTCTTTTCAGGAAGGAACGGAATGCGCGCGAGGAGGGTGTTCAATTTTTGAAGGGCTTGACAAAGACCGTCATGGCAGTGCTTTTTGTTTTGTTGTTGTTGTCATCGTCATCGTGGTCTAGACGGTTACATCCGCGCTAGGGGTAGATGTATGTGATCGCTCCGAGCGCCGCCACCGTCTACACGCGCACTAAAGCAATAAAATAGCAGTTCATCTCAGCCGCCGTCAAAGAGTTTACATCCGTTGATGCTGATTGAATTTAAATTTCGACGCCATCATTTTGTAGCGTAAGTTACACTGTCCTAGGTGGAGCAGTTTCGCGTGGACCTTGAAGGGCCGTGCTGCGCTAGCGTGAGGAGCATTTTATTGGATTGGATTGAATTAAAACGGATTATATTGGATTAGATTGGAAATCCAATCCAATTGGAGGAGTACCGGTGTGTAGAGAATTGGTTCTGCACATTCGCCGGTCTGTGCATTCCAGAGGAGTAACGTCGTAACCGCGGCAGACGCACTGGCGCCGGCGCGAGCCCAGCTGTGCGCCTCCGTAGCGCAGTAGCCAAGTCTGACGCTTCGCCGGAGTCACTTGATAGCCGTTTCATGTGGCTCCTGGAGAGCCGTGCTGCGCATGCGCGAGGAGCAGTGACCGGACTGGACTGGACCGGACGGGACGGGACTGGACTGGACTGGACTGGACTGGATTGAATTGGATTGGACTGGATTGGATTGGATTGAATTGCTGAACATTAGCTCACGCTACGTATTCCAGGCATAGCCGAGCTAAGCCACTGCTAATTTTTTTCGCCACAATTTTGTTTTCTGCACCTTTACGGGTGCCCTTTCTTATTTTCTTTCTTTCACCAAGCAGAGTACCTAATTATGCTGTTCTTTTTCAGAATGTGGGATGTGAATCAGTACCTCGGCACCTGCTGCCTGTTTATTGAAATCGTGGTCACGGCCGTAATAGTTACCTTCGCACTGTACTGGCTGGCATCGCCAAGCGGTAAGTTAGAGGATTGTTTTATTTGTCCTTACCGTCAAAAGCCCGACCGTTTCGATATTATACAGATATCATCGCAGTGCGATCATTACTCGCGTAATGATCGCACTCGCGTAATGATCGCAACCCTTAGTTTGTCATCAAAGTTCAATTTTTTTTTTTATTTCCCGCGCAATGAACCCACCCTGAACTTGCTGCAGTAAAATGTCGTATGTGTGCCAAGTCTAGCTTATGATGGTCGCAGGTGCCTTTGTTTCCTTCCATTTGAAAGATGACATGGCTACATTCGGGATATCGGCAAGCATGCGTTCAATATGGATTAAGAAGAAACTCTCACTAAATGCACCTAATGTACTCACAAGACAAAGTTCCAAACGCGCTCAGGTTGCGGAGTCAGCAGCCATGTCTGTTTTGACATCGCGCACTGTGACAGTGGCGGCCTCTTATTGGTCGAACTGTTGTCACCTCGCCGCAGACTCGTTCAGGCGCGTTCCGTAATTCATAAAAACACTGCATTTTGCGTCACTTTTCAAAGCGGCTAGCGGCCGCGTGCAGAGTTTTTATTATGTTTTTATTTATTATTTTTGTTATGTTCATGAGGGATGGATGGATGGAAAGGACTTTATTGTGTAAATCCTGCAGTAGGTAAAGCCCGGTTGACGGGCCGACCTCAACGTGGCCGTGCGTTGCATCCTCTTGGGCAGCCCTACTCGACAGGAACCCCTTTGCGGAGTCCGTGCCTTTCGAGCGCCTTGAGAACCTGCTGGATGGCCCACTCTTGATCCGACTTGTTGGTTGAGGTGATGGCGATTTGGAGATCTGCGGGGTATTTTGTGAAGCTGACGCCGTCTTGTATGGCTGCACAGTCCCATAGGATGTGCCAGCGATTGGCCGTACCTTGTTTGCAGATGTCGCACTGTGCGCTCGGATAATCGTCGGGGTACATGTGATGGAGGAGCGCCGGTGTGAGGACCGACGCAGTTTGGAGGCGTCGTAGGTGTACGGCTTCTTCCCTGCTTAGAGATTTGTGGGGTGAGGGGTATAGCTGGCGAGCAGCCCTCATGTTCTTGAGGATTTCTCCGTATCCACTCGGTGAGTCTTCAGCCGCCGTCCACCATTCCCACTCCGGACGGGCACTTGCGGTGGGGGCGCGGTGGGTGAGAGCGCGCGCTTCCCTGTGGGCCGTCTCATTGTGGTTCGGTGCATACGGTGAACAATTTCCCGCATGTGCGGGGATCCATCTTAGTTCCTTGCGTAGGCCTGGCGAGATTGCTGTTCGCTCTACAATACGGGCGGCTTGGGGGTTGATGCGTCCTCTTGCGAAGTTGCGGAGGGCTTGTTGTGAATCACTGAGGATAGTGTCGCAGTCCGGTTCGGTCATGGCGAGGGCGATAGCCAACTCTTCGGCCGCAGTGGCGTTGTTGCAGCATGCGCTGGCGGCTTGGGTAGCTTGGCCCGTGCAGGCGTTGATCGCAACCATCACGTAACGGCCGTTGCCGTACTCGGCCGCATCGACGTAGCGGGCGCGGGAGTCGTCCCCATATTGCTCCACGAGGAACTTGGCCCTGGCTTGACGGCGTTCTTGGTTGTGGTCAGGGTGCATATTCTTAGGGATACGACTGACGTGAATATTGGCTCGGATCGTGTCGGGGAGGTTGGAGAGGTGTCTTCCCATGACTTGGGGACCATAGCCGAGGATCTCCAGGATGTGGCGTCCCGTTCTTGTGGTTGCGAGGCGTTCGCGCTGGGCAGCGAGTTGTGCTTCGATGATTTCATCGACGCGGTTGTGAACCCCCAGGTGGGAGAAGCGCTCGTTGTCTGTGGACTCGCGTAGTCCGAGTGCCCGTTTGTAGAGCCTGCGTATCATGGCGTCTATCTTGTCCCTTTCGGTTGTGGTCCACGTGTGGTAGGCCGCCGTGTAGGCAATGTGGCTGACGGCGAAAGACTGTACTAATCGCATCATGCCGTCCTCCCGCATTCCTGCTCGGGCCGTGGAGACTCGGCGTAGAAGGCGTAGGGTACTTGTTGTTTTGAGTGCAAGCTTCTTCATGAGGTTTGTCTTGTCGCCCTTACTGTGAATGTGCATGCCGAGTATGCGGATCTCCGAAACTTCGGGAATGCGCTGGCCAGTCTCGGTGTACAGGGCGAGATGATCGCAAGCTCTTTGGGGTAGTAACGGTCTGCCCGCTTTGCGGGGGGTGTAGACAAGGAGTTCTGATTTCGAAGGCGAGCATTGGAGACCCGTTCCTCTAAGGCAGTCTTCAATGGCTGAGATGGCGCGTTGAAGCCGGTGTTCTATGTCGGCATCGGGGCCGCCTGTTGTCCATAGTGTTATATCATCAGCGTAAATGGTGTGATGGACGGTAGGCACGCTGGATAATGCTTCTGCTACGGTGATCATCACGATGTTGAACAGGAATGGAGAGATCACCGAGCCTTGCGGGGTGCTCACGCTACCGAGGCCTTTCGTGGGCAGGACGATCTCGCCTGCGTGAAGGTCAACTTGTCTGTTCGTTAGGAAATCTTTGATGTAGGCGTAACTTCGCTGGCCCATGTTAAGTCTTGATACCTGAGCTAGGATGGCCGAGTGCTTGACGCGATCGAAGGCGCTTTGAAGGTCGAGACCGAGAATGACGCGGCTGTCTTTGGTCTCGTGCTCCAGGATTTCGTGCTTGAGCTGCAGCATGGCGTCTTGTGTGCTGAGGCCTCTGCGGAAGCCGATCATGGTGTTGGGATAGAGTTCTGCTTGCTCCAGGTATTCCTGCCATCGGTTCGCCAGGACATGCTCGAGAACCTTCCCCACGCATGAAGTTAGCGCGATGGGGCGTAGATTCTCTATGTGGGGAGGTTTGCCCGGCTTGGGGATGAGCACCGTCTTGGCCTTTTTCCATTGAAGGGGCAGCCTGCCGCTGTGCCAGCACTTGTTGTAGTATCGGGTAAGGGCTTCTAGCGACGCGTCGTCGAGGTTTCGGAGGGCCTTGTTGGAGATTCCGTCGGGACCTGCGGCTGATCGGGTGTTTAACTCTCGGACGGCGAGTTGGACTTCCTCCTTCGTGATGTCCCGATCGAGGTGGTCGTTCGGTGCTCCCGAGTATGCCGGGTGCGTCTCGGTGTTGTGGTCAGGGAGATATTTAGCGCCGATGCGCTTGATGAGTTCGTCCCTGCCCAGCTCGGTTTCCGCCTTATGCATGAGCCTGGCCATACGATCTTGTTGATACGACTTGGTCTTGGTGTCGTCGAGTAAGTGACGGATGAGCGACCATGCCTTACTTTGGTGGAGCTGACCGTCAATGCGGTTGCAGATTTCGTGCCATTGTTGCCGGCATAACAGGGCGCAGTGCTGCGCAATGGCCTTGTTCAATGCGGTCACCCTCTTTCTGAGCTTGCGGTTCCAGCGTTGCTTTTTCCACCTGGCTTTGATCGACTTCTTGGCCTCAAGTAAGTGGGCGAGCTTACTGTCGATGCACGGGATGTCGTCGTCTGTCTCGATCGTCGTCGTGGCTTCGCGAACGTCTGCCTTGATGGTTGCGGTCCATTCTTCGAGGTCGTTGATGTCTGGCGTTCCACTACCTTCTCGTCGGTGTTGTCGGAAGAGATCCCAGTCCGTCCACTTGTGTTCAAGTGTGTGACCTCCCCCGCCGAGTATCTCGATCTCGAGGATGTAGTGGTCGCTCCCCAGGTCGTCGCCTGTATTGCGCCACGTGATGTCAGCTCCGTTCTTGATAAAGGTAAGGTCGGGGGTAGTGTCCCTCTGCGTGGAGGAGAGGCCCGACCGCGTAGGCTGTTTGGGGTCCGTAATTAGCGTGTAACCGAGCTCCATAGCATCTTGCATGAGGTATTTGCCTTTGGCAGTGGTTCTGTTATAGCCCCATGCGTGATGGGGGGCATTGAAGTCACCCCCCACGACCAGGGCGTGTTGGCGCGCCTGGCTGCTGGCTGCTCTGAGCAAAGCTTTGAATTTTTGGCCATGGTCTTTGGGGTTGCTGTAGACGTTGACTACGTAGAGTCCATGCGTACAGCGTTTTCCGGGAATTATCTCAAGGCAGGTGTGTTCACACTTGCCCTTTTTGCCCTTGTGGAGCTGATGTTCTACGGCAGTCAGGCCTTTTCGCACGAAGGTACATACGCCCCGCCGGTCCGTCGTGTCGGCGTAGGTCTTGTATCCCGGTAGAGTCGTATCTAGCGTCACTGTTTCTTGTAGCATGATGATGTATGGCCGTTTCGCTGCATGTTGTATGTGTTGTTGGAGCGTGGCTTTCTTGTTGTTGTAGCTCCGGCAGTTCCACTGCCATATCGTGAGTGCCGCTCCCGGTCTTATTGTAGGGAGGGTGCGTTTTGGCATTGTGGGGTCTGAGTGGGTTGCTGCGCTTGCTCTTGAAGATAGGGGTGGTTGGCGAATTGAGCTGCGAATACCGGGCTGCAGATTATGGGTTTCAGCGTCTGTTCAAGGAGATCTACGCGTTCGCTTAATCGGTGTTGGGACACCGCCAGCGCCGCCATCATCTCTTCCAGGCGAGCAAACCGCTGTTCGGTCGTCGTGGTGAGCGTGTGGATGGTCCCCGCGAGATTGTCGATTTTAGCGGTGAGTCTTTCTTCAAGGCGTTCGATCTGCACGTCGCAGCTCACCTTGGTCGATTTACGTGCTCTTTTCTTGGGTGCAGCAGGTGTCTTGTCGTCGTCGTCGTCATCGGATTGGGCGACATCCATCTCGGGGTGGAGGTCGGGGGCGTCCTGGGACGATGCCGGCGTCGTAGGTCGGTTGATCTGCTGCGGCGTCTGTTGTACAGGCGGCGTCGTAGGTTGTAGCATGGGTGCTGCCGCGTGAGTCGGCGTAGTCGATGAAGGCTTGATGAGCTGCTGCTGCTGTTGGTGGTGTATCGTAAAAATTTTCACCCGCAAATTGCTCGCTTTTTCTGTGCTCAAAAAGTTTTCGGGAAAAATTTACCCCGCGTAATGAACGCACCCCTAAATTTGCATCAAATTTTTTGAAAAAAAAAGTGCGATCATTACGCAAGTAAATACGGTAGGTCGAATACCCTTTTCTGTACATTTATGATTGCACATTCATCCGTTCTCTTCACATCTGCCACTGTTACCGGATCACTGTCAACAGAATGGTAAAGTGGGAGAGAGGAGGGATCCTAGAAATGATGTGGTGGTCGTGCCTTTTCAAAAAATCAAGATCCATTTCTTAAGAGAAAGATGGGCCTACGCAACCTGAGTCAAAGTCAAAGTCTAAAATCCAAGCTGCTTCGACCATGTCCGAAGGAGCAATCGGATACACCTAGGCTTCGTTACGCGAGGGACCCAGGTTAGATTCCCGCCACGGGAAGCGTTTTTCATCTTTTGAGGTGCTTGGTGCATTTATTGTGGAAACTAATAATCACCATGTGCCCTCCCAGTGTGTAAAGTTGGCTTTTCTGCCGTGCGTTTTTGCGTACGTTCGCCATCAGTGAGGCAAAAAAGGTTTAGTTTAAAAGAGGGTGAGTCGCCGGGTTATGGTAAATATGCTGATGTTTTAAGCCAGCCACCAGTTTTAGGCAACGTTTACGAAACGTGGCTAGGTGACAACGTGCTGTATCGACTAGTGGCAAAAAAAAAAGGAAAAAAAAAACGCATTGGGTGCGAGGGACCAATCACGGAGCCTATGACTTATAAATAATGGGTTGTTATTAGTTCAGCAGCTATTAGTTACAGAGAAATAACCTGGTTCAATATCTATTAGCTAATAATGGACAAAAACAATCGACTCTTAAGAGGTAGCTTACAGGTGGCTTAAAACACACAGAACAACAATTCAGCCTCATGGAATTAGTGCCGGGGAGCGATCTCTTGAAGGCTTCGGCTGGCATACTTGTTGTCACCCTACGAGTTCTTATTTTGTCATGAGCTCGAGCAAACAAAAAATCCCTGACCATTATTATACTCCCTAATGCGAAATTTGTGCGCAGCGCGAACTGCAGTCTTCTCGGGCACGGCGTATATCTGTTGCGTCTCAGGAGTGATGGCGTGATCAGCGAACGCATGGTGGCACGCGCTACCATGCCGTTACCTCGTAGCGCGTCGCCGACGCCCATAGAGTTCAGTAATAATATTATACTATACGCGTGGACAACTTTCTGCGGCAATGCAGTCAAGGCTACAGAGCCGAACCGCGCCGTTTCGCTTCGCACCTGGAAGTTATTAAACAAAAATAATTGTCTGGTTGCAACCTAAGCAATTCAAAAATATATAGTTCTTATGTTTTTGCATTGAATTGACACCACCACTAAACTACTAGCCAGAATATATAAAACAGAGAGCATTATTTTTCGATTTTTGGTTTCCTGCTGTCGCCACGGCGTCGCAATGGTTCTCTTCCGAAAAAAAAAAAAACATGGCAAACTCGTCGACGGCCTACGGCAGTTCGCCACTTCATTCTCCGCATTGTATTTTTAGAAGCTTGAGAAGCAAAAGCTGTCTAAACAAACGAAGCAAGTGGTTTTCGAGTGTACGCCCAAGTGAGACTGAAACGACTCGCCGTCGTTTCCGCAATCCGTTCGGTTAGCCAGTTTGCCGGCGTAAGAGAGCGTGGACGTAAGCGTGTGTGAGGGCTGCTCATTCGGCGCACCGGCACTATGTAAGTACGCTAGAGACATGAGGGTGGTGCTGCCCAATTTTGAGCTCCAGAAGAGTTTACTAGAGCGCTGACAAAATTCACTTCACTTCGGAACGATGCAGAGTTGGGTGGTGTAGTCCACGGTCGGTCTTAGTTCTCCAGTCAAAACGTTGGTTTGTGATTACGAACAAACGAAGCGTGGGGAAGGAGACGCCAATATGCGGGCATGCTCTGTGATTGTGGTTCAGCGCACTCAACCACTGAGCTCATGCGAAGAAATGAATAGTCTGAAATGGATAACTGAAACCGAAACCAGTTTATTGGGAACTACTTTGGCGCAGTAACACAGAGAAGTTAGCCCCCACCCCCCATAGCTTTGCATTGCCACAGGAAGTTGTCCCCAAGTATAGAGGGAAATCTGGCGCCCTTGTCTAGGGGAGCCGCGCTTCGGCGAGCGTTTAGTCATGTACCGGGCAGGCACGTTCCACTCGTCCTCGGCATAGCTCATGAACAAGCCCAAAAGTTGCCTCTGGCTGCAAAAAAGCATCAATGCTATAGTAAAAGAATATTCAAATTTGTTTTCTTATTATAAAATTGGAGCTCCAAACAGATTTTGTTGTCAGGGGCTGCCTAGACGCTTCATGTAAGATGAACACGAAAAGAATGTTGCCCTTTTTTGTTGATTTTGGCTTCGAGACAAAAAAGAAGCCATGTGGCTGGCTAAGCCAAGTAGGCGAGGAACGTCACTAATTGCAATGGGGACGCCCATGACTACGTGCGATTGCAGCGACAGGTTTCCCTCTAGTATATTAGTATGAAACTCTATTCCCCCGCTGAGTATGTCCTTGCACCTCCCGCGCAAATGTCACGTGGTTCTGATTAGCGCCGAACGGAGCAGCGTCTGAGAGAAGAGCGAGAAGTAGGGTGGTCCTCAGTGGCGACGAATGGCGAAAGGGTGAGGGGTAGGTAGGGAGAGACATGACACCATAGTCGCGTTTGCCGCCCTCCCCGCTAGCGCTCCTCTCCGTTTTCTTTTGGCTTCTGTGCCTCGTTCGTTCACCCGACTACGCGGACGCGACAGACGCCGCCGCCGCCGTCACCGCCCCCGTCGTCACCACCACCCCAACGAAACCCAGGTATCGGGCGCCAAAGGAACTAAGCCGTCGAACAGTTGCTTCGGTTTCCCAAACTAAAGTACACTACCTACTTTCTTGCAGTTGGGTTTCTTTGCAAAGCAGGACTGCAAAGCAGCGCAGCGCAGCACACAAAACAGCGTAGATCTGGCGTGCAGCGGTGGCGGAATCGTATACACGATGCCGGTTAGAATGGACGCTACGGGCAACACATTGAAACGGTATACATAAACAATGGACAGATCGAAACGGAAAACATGACGGCCGGCCGGATTTCCCACGTCGTACTACTTTTCCCGTGGCGGGAAATACTGGTAATGCGAAAAAGGGCAATACGAGAGAATATTTTCATACAATACGCGCGAAACAGCCTCTTTGCGCGAGACCATCCACGAAGAAAAGCAAGTCATAAGGGGTGCCTTCTGTGGTTGCACGTTGCTTAACAGCGTCCGTGTGGGAAAGTCAGCTAGGAGGAGTAGGCCGCAATGTCGGGACAGCACATAATTCTATGGCGCTAGTTGTAACATGAGCATGAGAACAATTTTATAGTTTTTTCGCTTAATAGTCTCCTGGTATGCGTGACATGTTTTCTTCTTTCGCACTGGTGCCGAGTTACTATATTTGTGTGCACGCCATTCCTTACTCCGCATTTATATTACACGATTATACGATCAGATGCTTTTTATTCAGTCGCCTGTTTCACACAATGCATTCATCCGTAAGGCTCAATAGAGAGAGAGAGAGAGAGAGAGAGAGAGAGAGAGAGAGAGAGAGAGAGAGAGAGAGAGAGAGAGAGAGAGAGAGGGATGAGCTTTATTAGACCACGCAGTTAAGAGCGTGGGGTGGCCGCTTGCATAGGCCTAACGGCGACAGCAGCGGCTCGGTTCACCGAGGAGATTTAGATCGCCGGATCCGAGCTACCCAGTGCCCCCTCCCACTGCTCGTCACAACTTATGGAGGGGAAGGGATCATTCGGACGTGTCTACGTGGAGTGGGACACGGTGGCGAGAGCACTGCCAGAGGGGCAGACGGGGGAGGAAAGTAGTTTAGTGTGGATATGATCAACAGAATGAATGAACGAGTGAAACTTTATTAGCATAAGGATGGCGACTCGGCCTAATTGGGGGTGGGTGGGGAGGGTGACGTCAAATAAGTCGGGACAAATTTACATTCTCAGATGGACGCCAGTGGCGACAGCAAAGTCCCACAAGTAGGCAAACACCTGCTTGACTGTGGCTGCGGGTGGTTAAAGACAGTCTTCCAAGCATGTAACGCTGCTGGGTTTGATGAAGAGAAAAAGTGTCAATCTGTGCGAGCCGCCATGTGCGGTCCTCGCGTTATCAATGAGGGAGGAAACACGGGGCGTGCGAAGTTGTAGTGTGTGACCAGATCCCGGTAACTGAGGAGGATGTCTCCAGCCGATCTGACGCTGTGTGAGGAGATCAGGCTGGGGACAGCTCGTATATAGAATTCCGGAGCAGTAGTGTGGGCCTCATGGACACTTCTCAAATAAATATTGTCATGAATGCCACTTGGGGCCTCGAACACAGTAAGGTAAAATAGGGTGTAGTAGCTGCGAACTACTGTTTGCAGCTAACTACAAGCACGTACATAACCGTTCTCCTTCTCTTCGGTTATTTTCTGATGATGATGGCAGTGTAAGTAAAAAGTAAAAAAGTCGGTGTTAGTGGGCATTAAAGGGCGGGAGCAACAGAAATCTTTTAGTATCCGAGTTTTCCTTTGCAAAGCATTCCTGCATCAAACTAACTTGTTCGCTGCTATCTCTTCTTCATCCGCAGACAAAGATGAAAAACGAGGCGACCATTCCGAAGAGGACACCAGTGAAAATATCCCACCTATACTCGCAATTAATATTCTTGCAGCCCACTTCGCCAAAAACGCGAGCACTTTCCCTTAGCAGTTAACGCTTGTAAAATTTGTATCAAGACTGTGTTTTGTATTAAAGTATAGGAATCTAATCGGTACTACGTATTTTTTCGGTATACATATATCGCTACTACTACGCTACTACGTACGTGGTACTACGTACGTGCTTAGCGAAATATTATACACATGTGTATAGTTATACACTGTGTCATGAGAAATGCATGTACTATTGGTGTAACAATTTGATCAGTTGTAAGCGTTTTTATTATTATTATTTTATTTTATTTTATTTTATTTTATTTTGGTATCGGTTGTATCAGCTGCTTTATATTATGTTGTGAACTTGCTGGTATATATTTTCGATGTAGTTATTTTCTTGGTGTTCTTTTACTAGACAAGTTGCTTTAGATTTTTTTTTTGTGGCAAACTTTGCTCTGTGCAGATACCCAAACTGTCTATATCTTTCGCGTAAAATGTACACGCAACGTTGTTGAACTGCAGAGGGACAGAGCCCTCGTCAGGCGATTTAGCCTTTAGTCTCTGTCCCTGTAGCACACTATGTATTTTGGTTTCTTCGAATAAAGGATTGATTGATTGATTGATTGATTGATTGATTGATTGATTGATTGATTGATTGATTGATTGATTGATTGATTGATTGATTGATTGATCGATCGATCGATCGATTGATTGATTGATTGATTGATTGATTGATTGGTTGATTGATTGATTGATTGATTGATTGATTGATTGATTGATTGATTGATTGATTGATTGATTGATTGATTGATTGATTGATTGATTGATTGATTTTTAAAATTGCCTCCGGGGTAAATATTACGCTGTATGGAAACCAATGCCCTACAATCGACGAAACTTGCCCTTGGTCACAAAACTCATCTCCAGTAAAACACTCCCAGTTGGCCATTAGCCAGCCTGCCGTCGCACAAACGAACCCATAGGCTCATAAATAAGAAAATAGCTTCCACACTGCACCATTATAGCCGAATGAACAGTACGCTCTTCTGAATGACCGAGAATGAAAACTTCAGTACGGCCAACCCAAGCTAGCTGATCACATTAGAATTAAACGGGTGATGTGGCTTTCCTCGTACCTACACGGTGTTGGTCGTTCGCACCATAAAGTCGGGATGGACAAAACACCGGCAAATCACACATTCATCTCCAAGGGTGTTTTTGTGAACCCTGCTGGAGATTTGTCATATGCGGTATTGTTTTTCTCAAACGAGCATTATTTTTTTCTATTCCATGACATCTTTATGCCACGAGAAACAAATCTTTTTTCTGCTTTCCTTTTTGTGCACTGTTATCCTTCGACCAAAGGTAATTTCACCCAGTGCAAACTAGTTTCAACTGAAATTATTGTCGTATTCCGTGCTACTTTGTTCTTTGAAAATTTTCTGCACAACGCACGTTGTTGTTCCGAAGTCCTCCTATTTAAGTTGGAATCTTGTTACTATGCCTTGCGAGCTTAATTTCATTGTGTGCCTATTTCTGAAGTAAACCCTTTATCATTACGTAAGTTTGTCAGCGTGCAATAAACAGAAGTTAACTTTTATTAGCTTGGTACGTCTGTTCTCCGTCTTCCCACATCTTTGCAATCAAAACTTGTGTCGACAAAGAAGTGAGAGCAAAGCTTAACCACTTTATTGCATGGCTAGATGAACAGCGACGATCACCCTCTAGCGTGCTTACATGACTCGAGCATAGTAGCGCCAGGATCCGGTGCCGCCGATAAACTGACGGGCCCTCGAGGGCCAGGATTTATTTATTTATTTGCACAGTACCCACAGCGCCTGAGGCATTACAGTGGGGGGCGGGGGGGGGAGGGGGCGGGGGGGTAGTACAACTTAGATCAGAAAAATATAGGTAAGGCAACATCAAAGTCAAGAAGAAGACCACGCAAATCGCGCTCACGTACATGCACATGTAATTGTACATGTAATTGGCGATTTGTCGCCATACTGGCGACTTTTCTAGACTTTTGGCGACGGACATTTCAGTGCGGAGACGTAGCTACTTTCTGGCTCCTTTGAGCATTGCTGATTTTACATATTTCCGGGCCTTTCCGAGGCTCCACTTTTCACAAAAGTGATTTTATATCACCTTATAGCGCATTTCAGCTGTCGAGACAAACTGAACAAATAGAAAAGGACAAACTTTTAGCCGGATTACGGGGATCTGGCAAAGTCGAAAATAGGTCCCAGCGAGCCAGTCACTCAAACACACCACCCGTACAGCGCTACGTACCGGCACAAATACAAATTGCTCTTTTAATTATCTGGCACTTGATGTCGTAAGAATAGCGTCAAAGCCTTCATGCAACGCCGTTGCTTTAAAGTGAAATGCTTCAGTAGTTAACGGGACCATGAGATTTCTTGCAGAGTAGTGGGAAGTGTGTCTGACGATGTATAATAGGCACGGGGATGTAAAGAGGCAGCGGAAGTGGTAAAACATGGTATGTAGAGAACGACCATTCCCAGTCATTCCTATTATTTAAATGCTTTACCTAAACCCGTGTATTTTAGCTTTTTTGCCGGATAATAGGACAGTTTGAACTGTCGGGTTGTGCCTGGCAAGGTACTGCTGGATCCTTGGCCGGATTGGCAGCGTTCCCACAAGGCGTTCAAAGCAGTGATAACATTTCATCGCAGCAGTGGCCTGGTAGCGATCTTGGGGTTGAAGCCCTTCTCAATGAACTATAACACATGATCTGTATAAGTATAGACATCTTGTGTATATAGCCAGTCTTTCACCTTTCCTTTCTCCGCCATTTTCATCTCTCGCATCCTCCATCCATGCTCTTTCTTCCCCTTCCTCTTCCACGCACAGAAGAGCTAATCAGAACTAATACCATCCTACAACCTTTCTGTTTATATTTCAAATTTTAAAAATATATCTCCCTAGCTTTTTTGTAGGCAGCAGACAAACGATGTCGTTTTCGCGCTCCACCGCAAGTGAATAAAATTTGGGGTACGGTTTTCTGCTTCTCAGAATTTCAGTATATTTTCTTCCAATGTAATTGAAACGAACTCAAAGGCGCACTGAAGTCAATTTGTCAAGCTCCTGTTTTCGCTTGCACTGCGTCGACGGCCTCAAATAAACATACTTCTCGTCATTTATCCGGGCGATAAGGCGGTATTTCTTTCATAAAGCCTGAAAAAAGAAACTACTAAGCGCGGTTTGCGCCGGCCGCCCCAACTGACAGCATTGGCGTCAGTACAAGGTGTTGCAAAAAAGAAACCAACGGCAAGAACACGCAGGACAAGAGAAGGAGGGACACAAACACAACGCTGGTCCAGCGTTGTGTTTGTGTCTCTCCTTCTCTTGTCCTGCGTGTTCTTGCCGCTGGTTTCTTTTTTGCAACATTATGAACCAACAAGCCCAGCATTTTACTCTCTTGAATCAGTACAAGGTGCTACGTGATTGGACGATGTCCAAAATTACAATTCAAACCAGTTTCGCTTTCGGTTCTGTGAAAAAACATGCCTGGCATCCAAGGTTGTCGTTGGATGGGCATTCTCGATATCTCAGTAATCGGCACACCACGCTTCTGCCATGTTGTCGGCTGTAAAATGCTTCAGATAAGCCTACAAGCACAGCTTATAATCGTAACAATTACTAGCCGAGGCGTACGCAGTGGATGAACGCCCTTCGCGTCACCGCACACGCTCAAATGCGGTGCTCTTTCCCCCATCTTTGGAGCTTGCCCGGCTTGTGCGTGTGTTGTAAGTGGCATGTTCCCAGCAGGCCAAAGGTGGACAGATTTGGGACTGTGCCCGCAAGTTGTCGGTGCATATAACAGCACGCCAACGAGAACTCGCCAGCGCGTGCAGTGTCAGCCTGCACACGTTCTGCGAACTTGATCGTGGAGCAGTCAACGTTACCGCGAGAAAATGGCAAATTCAGTATGGAAATCATTGCCAAAAAACAAACGAATCAATTTACTACAACACAATTAGGAATTCGAAATTGCCACTTGCAAAAAAAATACCCGGCCATCTCCACTAACGTGAAACCTGGTGAGGGGCGAAGCATGCAGTGTATAAGTGTATTCTTGGCGCCTTGGCATTTTTGCCAACGCAGATAAAACCGTTGAGGGGTACAGGTATACAGCTTTGCTGTAAAATTATCTTCTTTGAAGCATGAATCTCTCTAGCACCAGGCGTAAACTAGTGTCCCGGTGTTTTTTTTTTTTTTTTTAGTACGCGTTACGTTCTAGCTCGAGGCGGGCACGTGTTTTCCGGTGTTTTAGTACCGTGACTACATGAGACGAACGATGATTACGACGACGACGTCAGGAGACGCCCTTAAGGCTTTCGCCCCTAAAATATACCTAGTGCTCCAGGCCCCTCGGCCGTAAGCCAGCGCTGTCACGGCGGAAATGAAAAGTATATAATGGGTAGCCTATTAACATTCAAGCAGCTTAGATGACTTTTTGTTGTATAGCGCACGTGCAGTGTAAGCGTTCCCCAAATTCCCACAATATCTCACGTCGAGCGACTGCCGTCCTTAGACGGACAAGCGTTCGCAGACGTGTGTGGTCGTGCTGCTGACCACTGTGCTAGTTCACTCAGAGCAAAAAGTGCTTCCTGCACCTTGGTTTTAAGCTGTACGATGAAGGTTTCAGTTGATTTTATTTCCTTAGTGCCTATATTACCTTGGCTGACTATATTACCTTGGCACAAACGTACCAGTCTGTGAAGCGTCGCATGTGTGCTTGTGCGGAGTGACTTGGACATAGAGCTTGATACAGTCTACAAACTAACAGAGTAAAGGCACATTTTTCCATTTTTCCAGGCTACAAACATGTCGTGGCGTAGTTTCACCTGAGCGAACGAATTGCGATGACCCGCCGGCCGACTAACCGTTGCTCCGACTGATTCTTGGAGATCTTTGAAATTAAAGTTGCGTCCATTTGTATTTTAATCTCATAATTAGTTACGTCCGGCGCAACCGAAAGTCAAAGATTACTTGCGACCTCCGTAACCTGACAAACTTACGTCAAACGTAAGTTAAAAAACGTTACGGCGGGCGGAGCCAAAGTATGCAGACGCCCTATTAACCTGCAACCCTTTTGGAATGGTCCGTTT
Organism: Haemaphysalis longicornis; assembly: GCF_048455015.1. Lineage (NCBI taxonomy): Eukaryota > Metazoa > Arthropoda > Arachnida > Ixodida > Ixodidae > Haemaphysalis > Haemaphysalis longicornis. Next base: position 56,927,879 of record NW_027526335.1, read on the forward strand.
TATGATACGCAGCGCCAATTAAAAAACAACACGTATGTTGCTGCGTTACGTTAGACCCGGTACAGCGCATGTGAATTACAGCTGAAACCACACCCTTCCGTCTGCTTCTGCGTTGGTCGAGTGGTCTGGAACGTGTTGCTCGCATAAGTAGTCCGCGGCAGAGGTGGTGGTGCCAGTCCCTACGGTTGCGTATACGAATGCACATGCACTTTTATGCAACACACACACACACACACACACACACACACACACACACACACACACACACACACACACACACACACACACACACACACACACACACACACACACACACACACACACACACACACACACACACACACACACACACACACACACACACACACACACACACACACACACACACACACACACACACACACACACACACACACACACACACACACACACACACACACACACACACACACACACACACACACACACACACACACACACACACACACACACACACACACACACACACACACACACACACACACACACACACACACACACACACACACACACACACACACACACACACACACACACACACACACACACACACACACACACACACACACACACACACACACACACACACACACACACACACACACACACACACACACACACACACACACACACACACACACACACACACACACACACACACACACACACACACACACACACACACACACACACACACACACACACACACACACACACACACACACACACACACACACACACACACACACACACACACACACACACACACACACACACACACACACACACACACACACACACACACACACACACACACACACACACACACACACACACACACACACACACACACACACACACACACACACACACACACACACACACACACACACACACACACACACACACACACACACACACACACACACACACACACACACACACACACACACACACACACACACACACACACACACACACACACACACACACACACACACACACACACACACACACACACACACACACACACACACACACACACACACACACACACACACACACACACACACACACACACACACACACACACACACACACACACACACACACACACACACACACACACACACACACACACACACACACACACACACACACACACACACACACACACACACACACACACACACACACACACACACACACACACACACACACACACACACACACACACACACACACACACACACACACACACACACACACACACACACACACACACACACACACACACACACACACACACACACACACACACACACACACACACACACACACACACACACACACACACACACACACACACACACACACACACACACACACACACACACACACACACACACACACACACACACACACACACACACACACACACACACACACACACACACACACACACACACACACACACACACACACACACACACACACACACACACACACACACACACACACACACACACACACACACACACACACACACACACACACACACACACACACACACACACACACACACACACACACACACACACACACACACACACACACACACACACACACACACACACACACACACACACACACACACACACACACACACACACACACACACACACACACACACACACACACACACACACACACACACACACACACACACACACACACACACACACACACACACACACACACACACACACACACACACACACACACACACACACACACACACACACACACACACACACACACACACACACACACACACACACACACACACACACACACACACACACACACACACACACACACACACACACACACACACACACACACACACACACACACACACACACACACACACACACACACACACACACACACACACACACACACACACACACACACACACACACACACACACACACACACACACACACACACACACACACACACACACACACACACACACACACACACACACACACACACACACACACACACACACACACACACACACACACACACACACACACACACACACACACACACACACACACACACACACACACACACACACACACACACACACACACACACACACACACACACACACACACACACACACACACACACACACACACACACACACACACACACACACACACACACACACACACACACACACACACACACACACACACACACACACACACACACACACACACACACACACACACACACACACACACACACACACACACACACACACACACACACACACACACACACACACACACACACACACACACACACACACACACACACACACACACACACACACACACACACACACACACACACACACACACACACACACACACACACACACACACACACACACACACACACACACACACACACACACACACACACACACACACACACACACACACACACACACACACACACACACACACACACACACACACACACACACACACACACACACACACACACACACACACACACACACACACACACACACACACACACACACACACACACACACACACACACACACACACACACACACACACACACACACACACACACACACACACACACACACACACACACACACACACACACAGAAATGTAACAATTCTCGTCCTTTCTTTTTTGTGTGTGTGTTGCATATAAGTGCATGTGCATTCGTATATACAACCGTACAGACTGGCACCATCACCGTTGCCGCGGAGTACGCATGCGAGCAACACGTTCCAGACCGATCGACCAACGCAGAGGGAGACGGAAGGGCGTGGCTTCAGTGCCAGTTTGTAGCGTCCGTAGCTCTTGTCGAGAATGAAGTTGGGTGTTTTAACAAATGCAACTGAAAATTTTTAGGGGTAGTACAGGGCTACAGTTTTATTTTTACGCAGAAAAAGGGTCTCACGAAATGTAATTCTCAAATCTATTGAAGTCTAAAGCTGAAATTTTTGCTTGGAGGAAACCGTTCGCACACATTTTTCATCCAGCCGTTAAGAACACGAACGGAGCTGTATTTTCTTGTGTGTACTTTTTACGGCGGGCAAGGACGCAGTACGCGCAAAACCAAAACCAGGCATTTAGGTAGTTATCGGTCTATAATAGATAGTTTTAGCATATCGTCACCGTGTTTTCGTCACCATTTACCGTGTTACCGGGAGCCAGAGTATAGGTTTGCCGCTGAAAACGGTAAGATAAGTTTTAGCACATCATTTGCGGTTTTCGTATTCCGGCCGCCGCGGCGCATGTAGCGACGTCTGATGAAGTAGTCTCAAAGCAAATCGCGCGTAATTTTGTTGCTCATATTTATTTCCTTTCGTTTTAAGTAGCTGGAATATCGGACTTTTCGGGTGAAGCGTTCACAATAACTAGTTGTTTTGGGAATACTGTAGCCATCACCTGTAGAGCTTTAAAAAGAAAACGTGTCGGTGGCGCCATCTACCTAGTAGAGTTAGAGTCAATGTAAAATAGAATTTGCCCCCGCGATAATTATTTAGGTAGGAAATGAGTCAAATATGTTGTAGTAATTAATCAGTAACCTACACTACCTTGCTCAGCACAATTTTGGAGGCCTAAAAGTGCACTGCGAGCTTGGAAACGTATCAGAACTATTTGAGGCGCGCGTTTTGGGAGTGGGTTGAAACGGGAAGGGGGTTTCGGGAACGGGCGCACACGGGATGGGCCTACGGGAAGGGCGTTTCGGGAATGGGTTCAAGCAGGGCGTGTTCAAATTGGAATGGGTTGTTTCGGGCTACATCCCTGTGTAGAAAAGCCGCCCTTTAGCGAGCGTTCCGTCATGCACGGAGCACGTTCCGCTCCTGACAAGTGGAACGTGCTGCTCACTGCTGCTTCCGGGCTTTTTTTATACCACCGATAGTCCGTTGCCGCCGCGAGCAGTTCAAATTCCTCAAATCAGGAATCTCTGCTGGAATCAGTTAAATTCGACGAATGGAGGCAAAGTGATTGCGTCAGCCGATCCGCCACGAAGTGGAAAGGGGGCGCAACTCTTCGGCGCCGTTTCCCGGCGTGTTGCACGTCCACCGTGGGCCGTTTTACAGAGACGTGATTCTGCCCAGCCGACGGCGCGTCGCCAGGCGAAGCGAACATTGCGGCCATCTGGACGAGCCACGTCTGGATGCTGCTGTGCCGAGCGCTCTGGCACAGCAGCGTGGCTCGTCCAGATGGTCACGACCACCGCCAGAAAACAAGGGCTCCTCACCGACGGCTAAGCGATCAATCTCTGAAACAAAGTTGTTCCATCAATCAATCAGTCAATTGTGAAACAAAATACAACAAAAATTGCGAAAATTATCAAGTAAGGATTTTTGGATAATGCATATGCATTCTGTTCAGCCACTTTACTATACGCTTGAAAGTTGCCTGTAGGGGCGCCACTGAAATCACCCTAGAGGCCCGTTTCGAAAGCAGCTGCGGGAGATCCGGCCCGCTCCCCACTGTCGCCGCTGCATTTGCGGTACGTTCACGATTGGGATTCACTGTTTGTATGCGTTATATTTTTGTGGAGCAGTCAGTCTGTTCGCAAATATAGAACATTTACCAAAACGTAAACATTTCTGACGTGATCTTAGTGGGGTTAATTCCGTCTGTACAAGCGCCAGGTGTGTGTCACAGGCCGACGCCGCGAAGCGGGCATATATGCATGGAGCTGATTGTAACTCCGCTCTCCTAAAATTTACTATCAGTGTGTCCGCAAGCAGTGTTTTCTCAGATGGTCATGCTACGGCTGTACACTACTATATGTAAATCGGTTTTGTGCGCTTACATAACCGAGCGGAGCGCTCATACCTGACAGCGTGCCAGTCACGCATTCCAATGCCATACCTCAGAGATATATCACTACCCTTGACAAGCCAGTGTGGCATAAATTTCACGAACATTTTACGAAAAAGGTATAATGAACAATGCAAAGTTATACTCAGGGATCCACACACGACAATACATGTAATGCTGGGTCGCTTGTCGTAAGGTGAGCGCCAGCAAACATCCATTATCTGCTTCATATATTCTCCGCGAGCAGCGCGGAGACGGGCTTATAGAGTAATCCGCGTCTGCGACTCAACTATTCTTCGAAACAAAGTCTTATAACATAGGTAGACTATAGAGTCTAGCACAAGCTGAAATCAAGGGCTTTATCAGATACCACACTCTTCCAACGACACCTTTTGTCGCTTGTGAATTGCCTACGTCATGCTCCGAAAAATGCGTCCTCCGAATGATCAGCTGTTCGTTTAAGTCTAAAAACAAAAATTAATAGAACGCGCAGCTTCTGTGTGGGATTACGAAAACGTACATTTCTTGATTTCGCTTCGCATTCGTACACAGCGATAGCTAAGCGTCCCCTCCTTCTTCATGTCCTCCGATGTAGCAGTGAATTTCTCATCTGATTGCTCTCGTTATTCTTACCTGGCTTCTTTAGCCTTTCTTTAGCATTGCCGAAGCTTCACTGGGTTTTGCAGTCCCGTACGAGCTATTCTGTTTCGTTTCGACTTGCAGACCATTGATTTTTCTGTGATTTCACGAACCTTGCTTGGTTCTTGCTATAGGGCGGGAGTGTGCACATACGTAATGACGCAGTGCCTTGGAATATACTTAAAATTTTTGTGTAGCTTATATTCCCATAAAGGGTAGAAGATATTGTCAGGTTTTCGGTAATCACATTCACGAAACATTTTATACGACGTATATATTCGAAGCCAAGCCGCCATTGCTGTCCGCGCTGCAAAACAAAATCAACCTCTCACTGGAACAGTATCAGGTATCAACGGGGCGACAATAGAATTTACTCGTGCCTGACATATTCGGAGGTGATAGTAGTGATATGCGGCTGCCATCGCCGACGACAATAAGAGCGGCCAAGTAGCGCGCAGAACCGCGTCCCCGGATAGTTCTGGTTGGCCTTCGAGCACCCTACCAAGACGAAGCTGTTTTTTGAAGTGCCCTGAACGTACTATTTCCTAAGAGACGTAGCCACAGCAAGTTGTTTAGGGCGTGGAGAGGCAAAAAGAAGCTAGAGAGAACCAAAACATCGCATGAGCCGCTATCAGCCACGCAGCGTGAGCCACCGCGGCGGGTGCCATTGTCGTCCTCGTCTACGTCTACGCAATGGTTTGGAACGAACGAAGCTTCATCTAAACCATAATTTCTGCCGTTGTCTTCATCGACATCCTCGCCCTCATCATCATAAACTTTATTGCGAAAGAGAGGAGAACGATAGAGGGGGTGCAACTTTGAGCGGATTCCTATGTCCAAAACCCCGGTAGCAATAGCTCCGGCCGTGGCTCTACGGATTAGTTCTAATTGCTCCTGTAGAGCTTGGCTGGCCGGGGCCGCCTCTCAAGTTTCCGATGAAAAGTGTACGTCGTTTTGTGTCCGCTACCTGATAGGGCAGTTTTATACATCGTGGAAAAAAATCGGCTTTACCTTTGCATTTAACGCCATCCACATTGTTAGGGAACATAAAACGGCAGGAGTAACCCCTATTGGGTTGCGAACTGAGGGAAGGAACTAAAAGTTGTAAGGTGTACATGAAATGAAAAGCCTAATTAGATCAAAATTCTTTCTCAATGGTGTACACCGAGTAGAGCAAAAAAGTTTTATTAAACAAAAAGAAACAACTCTGTTCGGTTACGCGTCTTTCAATGTTAACATCATGTTCAAACTTTTATTTCTAGCCGAATGGCTGCCTTGGCGTGTAAATTGTCTTGACATAATTTCATAAATTTTTCAACATGTTCCCAGTTCTCTGCCACATTACTTACCCCAACAGGGCTTCTTTAGCCGTTTTACACATGTGCCCCTGTGTCTGGCTTGGGTGTTATGTCCGGAAAAGGACTTATATGGTATGGAAACCCGTAGCTTCAGTCTGCTATGCCCAAGCTCTCAGATCCCACGTTAGGAGAGGCAGTAGAAGCACGTATAGAAAAATAAGCTGACATGACCCACACCGATTTCTTTTTTGATGCGTAGCACTTTACAACCTTTACTCCGTAGCACTACGAAATGCTTTGTAAGACGAAAGCTTTTCGGTGGCGTTTATTATATTTCGTTTGCAGAAACGATATCCGAAATATCTCAAAGGGAAAAAAAGCAGCTTGTGGTTCATCTCCACGTTCCATCATCAACATTTCTGCTGCATCATTTCTCTACGTCAAATATAATCACCATTAAACAATGTCCCTGTCATCACACGACACCGGATCCCGTATCGGTCATCTGCGGGACACCTGCGCTAGTTTTTGTTTTTGCCAATTAAGCTATTTAAAACAATTTTTGTCATAAGGTTGCTACGTTTACCGGGTATTTTGCTCTGTAGAGTAATAACTATATCGCTATTATAGGTGATCTTTAATTTTCGTAGATATCCCCGTATTCTATGAAGTTCCTGTGAAAGAGACGCCATTTTTATTGTGCGTTAAACCCTCTAGCCTTTTCCCTAACCAATTCCAAATGGTCATCATCATCAGCCCGTTTACGTCAACTGCAGGACGAAGGCCTCTCCCGCTGTGACCCGCGAGTGGCCACCACGCTACCATGCCCAGTTTACGCCGAACTGCCCCTTGTGCTAGTCGTCTGCCGAAGATGCTGACCCAGAACACCTGCTGTAAACGTGTCCTTCATTGGAAGAGGTCAGAACGCGACATGTTGCCTCCACCCTGGCAGACCACGTGACCTCCATCGGTAGATATGGGGACCCCGCCAGCACTTCCTCCTTGTGTTTCTCCGCGAAAGGGGAGTTCACTTATACCTGTAATGTAGTCTTAATGCCATAAGGCATACTAACGCAATCAAAAAAATTCGAATGGTCATCACATTCAGTCTGTTTACGTCCACTGGAGGATGAGGCCTCTACTACCGCGTTCCAACCACTGCGATGTCCGAGTTCGCTTTTTATCCCCAAACTCTCCATTTTCATCCCTCCGTTAAGTTATTAGTCTTTCTTCACTTATAGATATGTTTTTTGGTAGGCACACTTTATTACCCACTCGGATACTCCTCGTCAAACTTTTAGTGCCACTCCCCGTCCTACCTCCTCCTGTTTTCTTCATATGTGGGTGTTTCATTTCAAAACACACATCCTCAGTGCAATGAGACAGGCAGACCCATTTTCTTTTCCTTCTAAACGCATGCGCTGGTACAAAGCCGGGGGCATTTGAGACGCAGCTCACGACAGGAACGAGAGTCACGGAACAGCATTCCTTCCATAGCCCCAATGACATCGCGCTGTCGTTAATGTCACTCCAGGCAGCAATTTGTTTTTCAAACGGCACGCCGCGTGTGCGTTCCTGCTGCGTGCGCGTGATGTAGATGTCATTCACAGCCTGCCGGTGGCTGTATTTGTTGATGACACGCTGCCCAGTCGCGTTTCTCTGTCGCCTGTGCCCCAACCCTTCCAGATTTCTTTCCATTTATTGGTTATGAAAGGCCAGAGTTCTTGCAATGAAGCTGTATATAGCTACTCTCTGATGATGGTCAATGTCCGTCCGTTTTCTCGGCGCGTTTTCGCACACAAAATTCTCATCCGATTTCTGGCCAACTGTGTGAAGCGATAAATCTTATGTACCGTATTTATTCGTATATAAGGTGATGTTTTTGTTTTCCGAAATCCGTAGTCTCTCACCAAACTGCACCCCCGCCTTATCGCCTCACTTGTCAATTTTCCCAGTGAAGCTGTACACGTTGCAGAATTCTCGTCTCCTGCCAATACACTGCCGTCTAAAAAGGGAGTATGGTTGCAGAAATTGGCTGCAAATTTTGCTTTATCGCAGCTATACCAGAACAACCGCCATTTAACCATGAAGATGCCTCTGAGTTTTGTCTACCTTTCGTAACTACGTACTTGATAGTGAAGTTGTAAATATTCTGAAATAACGGTCCGCTGCCAATACATGAGCTCTTCGGGAAAATACATGCTTCATGCCATTCCGAAAGAATACAAACGTGTCTTGTTTCATGCATCGATGCATTGACTGAAGTAAAAAAACCGCTGCTCCGCTGCTCGTCCTTCTTCATATAGTGGAAGGGCTGGTGATTTTATTTTTCAATGCACGAAAAGGGAATAAGGTGAAGAATCGATGGCTTCTTGTACGAAGATCACGCTGCAAGAGAACCGTGCAGGCCGTGGCAGGGGGCTAAGTTCTCGGTAGAACTTTAGTTTGCTTAAAGAATGCTCGCTTTTCAGCGCTCTCAACATGAACTGCCGCCACATTCTCTTCCGACTTTTCCCTGGGTGTCATACAGATGCTCCTACTCCTCAAACTAACTTACAGTACAAGTGCTGAACGCAGAACTCGTTTCTGCCGAGTAAGCATGCAACTTCAAACACTTGTTGAATACCCGTCCTCCGGTTTCCATAATGTTAGATGACGGCACAGCGGGCGTCGCCGATGTTATAAGCAGGAACCGTATGCACGGCACCTGCGAATACTTGATGCGACGTCCTGTGCCGTAAAATTAAAATACTCTTACTCAGTCAAACTTTATAGCTTTGCGGGGACGTAAAAAGCCCGCGTCGCTGCCGAGAAAGCCGACTTCGGTGCTGGTACAAGAGATCAATAGCGGAATGGGCTGCTGCGAGTAAAACCACGTCAGCAGGGTATACGTATATCTGCGTTTGGTCGGAGCTAAGTTCTCATGAAACTTTTCGTTTTCTCGTGAAGCTGTACGTTTTTTCTGTGTCCGTCTTTGTGAGCATACCCGGTGCAGCTTCCCTTGAAAAGAATGTAACGCCGACTAGCCCGACAGCAAGCATTACTGAACTAATTATATAGTTATCTACGGACCGGCAAACAAGTTTCGAGGTGTAAAACTAGTAAAACTTCAGAGCAGTTGCAGCTTACCGATGCGAAAGGTAGGGGAGAGAGAACGAGAAAACTTCATTGGTAATTTTGCCTGAGCGCAACTACTGAGGATGAGGTTCCGGGTGGGCCTTTTTCAGACGACGGCCAGGAGACCGCAGTTTTTTGTGGCGTCTTCCGCCAGCTGGACGACTGCAACTTGTACTTCGCCGATAGAGCTGAGCAGCGCCGCCTTCCACTGCTCGTTATTACTGGTTGTGAAATCCGGGTTTGGCGTACTGGGGTTTGAGATGACAGGTCCAAACCATGTGTGTGAGGGAAGCAGCTGATAGTCCGCACCATTTGCATGTGCCCTGGTATCTTTCTGGGTACTCTCGATGTCTTAGGGCGGGGTGGGGAAACCTGTATGTCTGCAGCCTAAGCCACGCTACTGATTGTCCTCGAAGAAACGAAAGCGATGACAGAAACGCATACATGTTGAAGCAGGAGAGAAGGCCGATGGGGTAATTCGCGCGGAAAAACAAAGAATCAGAAGCGAAGAAAGCGACGCTGATGTGATTTTGCAGCAAACAAGGTGTTAGTAGGAAGCGCCAGGCTTTCCCTTCTCGAAGCATGTAAGCGGACCTAAGTGCCCACAAGTATGTTTCCTTGCGGTGTTACATTTATGATGTGCCAAACAATTGCGCATCGAATGGATAACGCTACACAGCAGCAATCTAGGCGATAGGCCACCGAAAGGTTGCAGTATGGCACTGCAGTCTCCCGTTTCCGAACGTACCCGTGAGCTGACGCCACTCTGTTGCGCGCTTTTTTCGCTGTGAGGGTGTTAGATGCATTTCTAGCGCTATGATGAGGTCCGGGTAAATTTTTTTTTGGCTTGCGAAATCAAACGCATTGGTTACATGCGCAAGTAAGGCTTAAACGGAGAGTAGCTACTGTTTTGCCGGTGCTTGTCTCGTCTGCTAAAGACGCGTCGTCTGCTACGCGTCACGAGACCAAATAAGTGCTCCGGTGATTTCGCGGTATGAACCATGTTGTTCGGTCGTCGGCGGTCGTATTTCCGTCGGCAAAGCGGCAGATGTTCAATTTATCACAGCGTTTTTTTTTATGTTTGTTAATTCCACTTCGGACATGCGGATTTCATGTTCTGCAGAAACATTCAGGCGTGCAAGAAATGTAACATAAACGTGATTGGTTGCTCGTTAATTTATTAATAGTTTCTGACCCTCGCAATCCGTGTGTCGAACTAAAACAAGATATCGGATCGGTTAGGGGTAGGTTTCGGAAGAAATTTCGTTATGTTTCAGTTTCGGTTTGTACACACCGAGCGGGTTCACGAACCGGTTCGGAAAGATTAATCATAACTATGTGTAACTATTAGTGCGAAAAAATATTTGTAGTTCAACGGGACCCTGGCCAATAAAATAAAAATTTGGTTCAATAAAAAGATGGCTCTGTTCTAGTAGAAATCATGTCTATCTTAATGGCATAAACTGAAAAAAAAAATTAATGGAGTTGCCGCCTTTCACCACGCGCTGCCTTGTCCAGCCTTTATGACGTCACAGGGACATATTTATGCAGTTGGCAGCCACCGACCAAAGCCACAGCTAAAAGTCAGCTCAGGAAGATTTAGTGGTGCCTCCATTGTTGCTTTACCGTACGTCTTCCTGGCTAACATGCAGTTAACGCACTGGTCAATCTGTCTGCCCCCCGTACGTCAGAACTGATGTTGGGTCGAGTCAAATTTGGTTTTAATTACTTATCTCTTTTTGTGGAAAGAACGCCTTGCGGGGCCATAATAGCGGAGAGCAAGTGGCCAAAAACTATTCATTTAACATAAAACAATGTCGCGGGTTTATTTTGCTTTCATGGTTGCTTTGAAATCCCACGCAGAGCATGTAATTCCTCTGCTGCGGCGCTACTCCCCTGCTGCACGCTGAACGTGCAGCTTACAAACTTAGGCGCTTCCGAACTTAGGAGCTTACAACAAAAATAGGCGCTTCAGGTATGGAGCTGCCCAGCAAAATCGAACTCTACCTGCGTTTTTATACCACTAAAAGTCTACAAAAATGGTGCAATAGTTCTGACGGTTTTCTACTAATGCGTAAACATTCTTTCCAGCCGCTCTCTTAAATAACGAGACTCTATAGAGTCGGCTTCACCTCTGCACAGAGGAGAATTGGTGGGACGACGTTTGACCAAGAGTAATGTAAACAGTTTTATATCACGGTATGAAAGCACCGTGCATTCCTCTGCAACCCCCAGAAATTATAAAATGCGACAAGTAGGAAGTTTTAGGGTGTGGGTCACTATTGCACGGTTGCAGCAATCTGGTGGCCTGTCTTCCCGCACACATTTTTATTACACGGGCTTCTTCCTACCCGGGCAGTCGTCTACTTCTCCCACAGATAGGCCAGGGAACGCATGCATATGTATTGCGAGGTAGTTATGCAGTACACCGACTTAATAGACAAATATGCTCCAGCTGGTAAACCCCTCAACAATATCCATCAATCCACCAGCTCCAAACAAATACGATTTATACACCTGTAAGTGACCGTTAGTTTATCCAGTAGCTTATCAACCCGATTCTCCCTATGTAAAGCCGTAAGAGCCCGTTTAGCTCATATATTGTATGGCGGACCCGAGGGCCCTCCTCGTAGCCATCTGCAATTGCCTATTTCAGAGCAGTGGAAGGGCGCGGTGCTTAGCACCGACCCGTCGATGCAGGTTTAGACCGTGAAGAGAGTGCTGGAGGTTGTTTGAAGACATGGTTCGTCGCCACCCTTTCCTCCCCCCTGAAACCAATTACCAACTTTCCGTTCACCCCTTTGTCAAAATTAGTTTTATTTTTGTCGATTAAGCGGGGTAATACACAGCACACCGTTGTCATGTCACCAAAGTACAACGAACTTAAAAAAAATTCCATCTTAAAATTTCCGTTATGTGCTATGTATGAAAGTAAAAAAATACGCAAGATAATTACCAAAAATTTATTCTTTCCTCATTTTACCTTTCATTTTGGGTTGATGCGAAATGCTTGTATAGTCGCAGCGAGACCTGTACGTGGAAGCGCAAAGTACAGGTTTCATTCATATTGCCTGCACGCAGCCGAGAGTGCGATGTTTCGTCTGAGGGCTACCAGCAGCAGCATACAGTACCAATATTGGTGGGCATCTATTTCCTCAAGTTGCGACCACGAAAAGTCAGGGCGTTGATAGTGTTGTTGTTAGTCTAAGGGGTAAAAGCTCGTGCACGATCACGAAGCTGATGGTGCGCAAAGAAGAAAATTCCCCGAATGACACAGATTGCGCTTCATAAACAACAGATGGTCAAACAGTTTCATGGTGAACCGGTAAGCGTTATTTATCTTCACGGTTCAGTTATGGTTCTGGCTTAGCGGGCCTAAAACAAAAATGTTCTGATTGATTGTAGGGTTTAACGCTCCGACGCAACGCAGGCGAAAGGCGCGCCGCTGTGGAGGGCTCCGGATTAATTTTGACAACCTGGGGATCTATAACGTGCGCCGAAATCTCGTACACACGGGCGTTCTTGCTTTTCGCCTCTATCAGAAAAGCAGGTTAGCAAAAGTTTATTTGCTGTGGACAGTATTTTGCAGACGATATCTGGGTGTGTCCGCGTTCGGCGGACGCCGGCCGGGTGAGTGCATTCGCCGGCGTAGCCAAGTAACAATTTTGCTCTTGTTTCAGCACACCGCCGATCCCACAGAAGGTGTGCTTTTCCCCTAGTGTGAATCGGCAAAGACTGAGCTCAAGGGACCGTGAGAAAGACGAAATATCCACGATGGCAGGTTCGGATCGCTTCGGGACGAGGGCATTACTCGTGGCTAAATAAACATTGACATGGTACGGCTACCATACCCCATTTCGCCATTTTTTGGGCTTGTAAGCCACCCAGACGGAACTCCTACAAGCGCGGCGCTCAGTTCTGGTCAGTGCTGCAGCCACTGAAAAGGTTGCCGCCGATTAGTGCTCCCGTCACTGGAGAAACATCGTTTTCCCGGAAGAATGACGGCGCTGTTGGGGTGTTCACGCAAATTCGAGCCTCATCTGTGAACCTGTGCACGTGCATAGACGAAATTCCCGTCAAAAGAAAGCTCCGCGACGTAAAGCGAAAGTCGTCGAACTATCCGCGTGTTTAAATGAACTAAAATACTCAAAAATAAAGGATACTAGTCGTGCAGTTGCATATGGCAATAGCGTGGTTCGCTTGTGCACGCTGACGTTCGCATAGTTGGGAAACGGTTTTTTTTAACCGTGAATTCTCGTCGCTGGCCGGTGATACAGGTAGCGATCGGTAGAATCGTTTATTGGTACGACCGCTACTTTAATGCGAGCAGTCGTGGGCCCCACTGTGAGCTAAGCGAAGCTGGCGAGTTTGGAGATTAAAACCTATCCCCACTGGACGGAGCACGCCGTCCCTACACGGCGACTTTTGGCAAACTGGCTCCCATTGCCGCCGGCTGCGGTGGGCAGGTCGGTATCTATAAAGCAGGTCGTGCTCGGAGCAAGCGTGGCGAACACCCTTCTCACGCCCAGGGGAAGCCAAGGCCACCGCTTAGCGATAAAATCAGCGCTGCGCTCGCCCTGCAAACTTGAGCTTCGCAGACAAGCGAACATTTCTGTAGCTGTTTACATCTTGTTTGTGTTCAGATAGCCGGTCACTCAAACATGCATCTGTTTCGCTAATGTACAGTCAACAAATGAACGCGAATATGAAAACATTGCACACAAACAACGCCATTTCTTTCTACGCGCGTGAAATGATCGCGTGGCTTTACTACAGTGACAAAGATTTAAAATGCGTGTTTCCAAATATATCACAAGCGAGGCATTTTTTCTTTACCATCCATATTCTTTGATTTTGCGTGTTTTAAAATGCGTTCTTCCAAATGTATCACAAGCGAGGCATTTTTTCTTTGCTATTCATATTCTTTGATTTTGCGTGTTCCTGTTCATATTTTTGGGTTCTCGTTTCATTTGTTCATGATTGTACTTGCTGCGACTTTACCAGGAGTTTTTATACAAAAACCTCTTCTGCGCACGCCACAGAAGGGCTCTGGTGTTTAAGTAGCCCAACATCCTAGTTTGCGAAAACAATTCGTCATCTTAGTTTGCTTATTGGGCATAAGAAAGACGATGACAATCAGACATTTACTGAGAGAGCGTCGTTGTGTGGGTGTACAGAGGAACGTCTATGACTCGTCCCTCCTTAGACGTCCCTTGATCGATAGGAACTTCCACTTACGTCTCTCTTCCCACGCGCTGGTATATTAGCGCTGCCTTGTTGACCGTTTTCACCAGCGAAGCTGTTTAGGCTTGAGCTTGGTCCGGTGTCGTTAGCAAAAAATACCGAGAAAAAAAGTGCGCCGCATGTAAAGGGTGCAAAACCGCAGATAGGGTATTCAGTGAAGCCGGCTATCGCCCGCCTGCTCCGACTGCGAGCACAAAGGGCATGTTCGCTTCTTGGGCTACTAAAACGCAAAATAAATTGGCGCGGCATCCACTAATTGTGCAAGGCTGAAGACCTGAATAAACAGCGGAGCTGGGGTCGACCTATTTTCTGCCCCCATGGATCCACTGTCAGTGTGGGGAACCGACAATAACGGCCTTGCAAAAACCGACGTAACTTGGCCTCACCTGTCAACACTTAGCCCAGGCTAGTCAGACCATCACAAAACCTAATAGAACTTAGCAAAGCCTAACAGACAGAACCTAGCAAAACTTACAAAACCGTAATAAGCTAGGTCGACCCCCAGCTCTACCTTTCTCCAACCATGATGCACCACTGTGTGCAATCGGCGCCAATTTCGTTTACCGCACTAGACAAAACGAATGCCAGTGCCGTCTCGCGCAAAAATATAGTTTTTTGGTCTAGCTTTCTGCGATACTTCTATTTTCATGAAGACGTTTACAATTCGAAGGCGCATGCTATTCCTCAAAATACATAAGAACGTCCGTCCACTAAGCGGTGTGCAAAAGCGATATTCAGTTTTCCGAAACAAAAGTACAAGCCTGACACTTCCCCTACTATGAAGAACGTTAAACATCTTTATAGGCCGCGTTCACGTCTAAAACAACTAAAATATACCAAACAAGCTTTACATACGAAAAGAATGCATAGGATCAAACTAAAAGAACATTTTACAGAGAAAGATGATGGGCGTTAAAGGGACCCTGCAACACTTGCCATCGACTACTAGTATTGTATTTTGGGATAAAGTCTATTGTCCCAGAAATCTCCTCCCGCAAGAATTATGAAAATCCGTTCACAATTAACGAAACTACGCGCGATGAGAGATCGCGCATAATCGTTCCCTCTCAACTCGAACGCGGACAAGGCGACGAAAGCTGCGCGCTCTCTCCCGGAGAGGGAGGCGGCTCGCGGCGTTCTCTTTGGCGGCCTTCGATATATCACATGCCGGGTAGTCTTCTCCTTTTCTCCGCAACGCGGAGGGGCCTATTTCCGGTCTGGTGCCACAAAAAAGCAGGCATGGGTGCCTGCTCGCAAGTGCGCGCTCGGGCTGGTAGGGCGTTTTTGAAGGAATAAACGTTTGTAGTCGAGTGGTCCCTTTGAAAGGGAAGTATTGAGCTCGTCACTCAAGCTCCGCGCGCACTCAAAACACAAAAGAAACGGCAAAACTGTGCCTACAGGTTCAGGCATAGAAGAGGTTCGTACACAGCGATGACGACGACGGAAATGGGAGAATCTAGCCGCGAAGTTGACCAGTGACAGCCGATCGGGCAGCGATGGCCTATGTGACGTCCCTTAGGCCATGCATAATGAGGACAACTGAAGAGAGAGCGGTTTGTTTTTCCGCGTCTTTCACATCGATTTGCGCGCTCACCGCTTCACGTGCACGTGTAATATTTGGCTCAGGTATCCTGGTAGTGTAATCTAAACGTCGCGCAGGTTTACTTGCACTGCTCAAAGAGTGTTGCAGGGTCCCTTTAAACATTTAACCATTGCTGGGGCTCGAATCCATGATATTTTATCCAAAGTACGTGATTATACCCCTATGGCACAAAGGCTGAACTGTGGAGTTTTTCTAGCTGTTGCTGTACAAATAGGAGTGTTCCAAGCGAAACAGTTGATGGCGCCGGGTGCGTACAGGCAGCTGGGATTGTAGCTATCGGGGAAGAGAATGTCGCGTACAGGAATTGATAGTCTGGAAGTAAGAGGCATTGGCGGGAAAACGCGGAATACATCGAAGAAGCTGTGATAGAGCAGCAGTTTCTAGAGCGAAGCTTTCTATGGCTACGGCCCCGAAGTTCCTCTCGGGTAATATACCCGGCGTAGAGCGATTGTTTTCAGCGTCTAGAAAAATTCACAAAAACAAAAAAAAAATCTACGGTATAGGACGGCTCATACTGCTACTGAAAAAATGTCTTCCCAGCAACACATGCAGTACAATTGAAATTTATACGCACAGGAGAAGCAGTAAAACTTCTAATGGGCCCTATTAGAGCAGTAAACGTGGTACTCAAAGCTATAGCGATTACCTATGCCGGTGAATTGTTTTGAAAAATCCAAAAGATGTTCTTCCACTGCCCTGAAAACTAACATCTTCCACGATGGAATGTGGAGGCAACAACAAGTAGATGTCACCCTCAGCGAAAGAAAAATTTTAGCTCAAACAAAATCTCCATAGAAACAACTCCAGGTGACGCAAAGAAGGAAGTTGCTTTTCTATTGTAAGGCGAAGAGAGAAAGAAAATTTTCACAAAATTGCGTGCAGCTTCTTGTGCGCTTTTTTTTATTGTTTAGAGCCGTTAACAGCACTGAATAAATCAAGACCGAGCAGCTTACTAAAAGCTCGAAATGAACTTCCACGAGACTCGGGACTCAACAAACAATATTATATTATAAAACGGCCAACCGTCAACAACGGCGATGAAAGAGCCCGCACACTCGTTATTCTACAGCACTTTGCAGTTCATTAAAGTATAGGCCGCCAAAATGAACAGATGAAGCATGTGCTTTCCCGCCAACTAGAGTGTCAAGCAGTCTTTCCAGCGCCGTGTAGAACTCCTGAAATCGATGGGAAAAAAATAGAAAAAAACGTATTCAAATAATTGTACAATAACAAAACCCGGCTCTCTTTTCAAGTACCGTAGCAGCGATGGTTTCGCGACTTCTACTTTTAAACAGAAAGACGCGCGTGAACTTTACGAATGCATATAACGCCTGCGTTCGCGGTATTGAAACGGCTAGTAGCAAATTCACCGTAACGATGCAAATACAAATTGTTCGCAAAAAAAAAAAAAAAAAACACTAGACAACCTCTGATAAGGCAAATGTAATAAATGTAAGACAAATGTAGTAAGACCGCCACCGCATATAAATACCGATGTAGAATCGTGAACAAGCGGTTTTGCCTTTTTCTTTAATGTAAAACGAGGTGGTACACGTCAAATCATTTTCTGATGAATTCTAAGTAACACCATTTGCGATTCCTTATACCTCCAAGGGGATGTCCGAGACACAGCTTGCACCACGCTTGCGATGTCTGATTGCCGGGAGTTTAGCACGCTTCAGTCATCGCATACAGCCATATATTAAAAACATTTTATTGGATGCGTAAGCCTTATGTGCCACAGGTGTTCCTGTGACAATAGGCACACGCAGATGGAGCGAACACAATGTGGGCCCGCTGTAACGCTGTGCTCGCACCATCGACGACTCTGTTGCAGCTGCCTTCAAGGAACGCTGCTTTTTGGACGGTGGCGCGTTACGAACTCGTAACGCGCCACCCTTTCGCATCCAAAAAAAATTAAAAAGGTTTGACATCATATTAGCCTCGAACGAAGAAGTATGAGAATTAGGGCGGCATCGGTAAGATTCGAGACCCATGAGATTTGACTGATCTTACAGACGGAGGGAGCACCCTTAGAGCTCTTCTCAGCTCTTCTTCTTGCCTCAGTGGTCATCATCAGTAACTCCTTATTGACAAAATTGCAATAAACATATTCACTGCAAAGCGACAGTTTCGTTCCTCATTTCACGGCTTCATTGAATATTGCCACCTCTCCAGCCTGGTTAATCATTTTTCTGTGATGCTCTAGGCTCCAGGTCTGGCAGCAAGAGCTGCATCCAACCGCTTCTTTTTTTCTCCTGTGTAGTTGCACTTTTCTTCAATCATGTTCTACATTATCACGATGGGCATAACGTCTGTTTACCACAGCAATTGTGTCAAGTACTTTATATTGTCGGTGATATAGATGTCCCAATCTGTCTCAATAGCGTATCAGTCTGTCTGTGCAGTGTGTCATGTTGCATTGGCTCGTGGCACTACCCTTCCATTCTTCCTCTCCAGCCCTTTCCTAGTTTTTTACCAACATGGGATTTTTAAAGACGATAGTCTTTCTGGGCTACTTAAACGCAGAAATTTCGATCCGTCCGTCCGTCTGTCCGTCCGTCCGTCCGTCTGTCCATCCATCCGTCCGTCCGTCCGTCCGTCCGTCCATCTGTCTGTCTGTCTGTCTGTCTGTCTGTCTGTTTGTGTCTGTCTGTCTGTGACTCGGTTGAGCCAGCCGTCCAAAGTAAAAAGGGAGCTGCACAATAGGTTTACATACCCACAGCCAAATCTAAGCGTGGAAGTCCAGTGTCAGTGTTCATACTTGCCAAAATTGTTGAACACGATGTATACATTACGCAAATGTAAGGCAAGAAATCAAACATGAGTGATGTTTGCATTGTTTCTTTATAAAAAATTCATGTACGCTTGATTTTTGCGATATCAAACTCTACATCCACTGCAGAAAAAAATCCACTCCGTCGTCTCCTGACACCCGCGCCATTACAGCTTCTGGCAGAATTTTAAGAAATCAAACGGAAACTGTTACGGAAGGCTCTACTAGATAGGTTCCAGGTTCCCCGTGGAACGAACGTGGAGAAGGGCAACGTGGTTCTATAAACGTTGAAGTATAGCCACCTGGATACACGCGCGTCACCGCCGTATACGGCCGCGCTTGCACCGAGGCACCCGGCCCGCAGGCACCCGAGGCACGTATAGTCTTTCGTCGACATTTGATACGAAAGGAGCACATACGCGACCATTTTTTTTGTTTGTTAAACTTTGTTAATTTCCCACTTTCCCGTCGCACTTCCTAGGGCGCGAGACCTGGGAGGGTAACAACAAGAAACTGTGCGCCTGTCTCAGGATTCAAAAGCGTCTGAAGCTGTGCGCGTGCTTTGAAGTAATAGTCGCCGAACGAGGAAGAACGAACGACGGTACGGCGGAGGAGGAAGGCGGGTGTTATCAGCATGCACTTCGACTGCGCAGTGGGAGAGCGCGGCGGAACTCTGGTGCGTGGCTCGCAGCCCAGGTGTTTGTGCGTGTGGGCATGGCCTATGCGATCAGCAACGGCTAGATAAAAGGTGCCAGTCAAGCTGGAGAGCTCACTGGAGGGAATTTAGCAACCGCAGTATCTAGATCCGTTTAAGAAAAACGCCCAGAGGAACGCGCTTGTAGCAACTCCACCAAAACAAGACACAGTAAGCCAACATAAATCAGTGTGAGCTGGAAGAATAGCATTACATAGTTGCCTACCCTGGAATGGCGCCGCTATTGCGTGTGACCATCGAGCTAAAAAAAAATGTAAGTGCAGGCAGTAGCGACATAGTTTTGGCTTTATAATACCGACATTATCTGAATATGCCCATAAAAAGTATATCCCTGGTACCCGAGCCCTGAAATGATTCTCCCTTGAATAAATGGCTGCAGATTTTCTCTAGTAATGATGTTCGTTCCGCTTGAAGGCCGCGTATAATCACAGTAAATAAAACGCACACATAATTTCTCAATTAGTTTAATTTTGTGTATTGGTTTTTCTTTGTTCTGCCAAGGCGGGTAATATTTACCTAATTGACTCAATATACACTCAAAATACATTTAAAAACCATAATATATCCCTTCCTTTTAATTTTCTTTCTTTTTCACGCGTCGCCATCCAGTGCTCAGAGCGGAACTTACAGGAGTCGTGCCCCCGAACGCCGGGTACCGATGCCCCCCGTTCTGGCGGCGTCGTGGGGCGCGCGCTCACTGCTTCTCGGTGCCACAGGCCCTCTCGTCCGAGGCGTCGTCGCAGTCCACGTCACCGTCGCAGCGGAACAGCCGCTTGATGCAGCTCTTGTCCGCCTCACACTGGAAGTGCGTGGGCGGGCACTGCTTAGCTGCGACGGGACGAGACGCACAAAACCAAAACATGCACCGTTAGAGCAATGAACTCTTTGGCTGGCCCTTACGTAGATGTTACCCTTTCTCCTCTCGCATCTAAATGGGAGTTAAATCTCGACAGGCACATCGGTTTCCATCTGCACAAGCTTGTAAATTTAGTTACCGCAGAGTAGCGAGAGCACGGCTTACGGGCGAGCTCCAGATGAGGTTAGGCTTTATTCATCGACTTCCATAGTAAGTAACCTATGCACGGCGATGTTACAGTGAACCGTCGTCATAACGAAATAGCTTTGTTTTAAGTTTTTCAAGGTCCCAACAGCAGGGCAGGGAAGGAGACCAAATGAACCCAGCTTTTAACGAATAACCTTTTTATAACAAAGTCAGTTTCTTGTCCGTGGGACTTTGTTATGACGAGTATTTACCGTAGTTGAAACATGATGTCTAAGCTCCAAAGGAGCAACTCAGAAACGGTCGATATCAGTTGTTTTGGAGTTTCAAATTTATAAAAAAAAACGTCCGCTTCAGGCCATCATTTTTTAGTCAGATTGGAAACTGAGAATGCAGTTAAAATGCGCTTAGAAATCTGTAAACATTAATGCGCACGAGAAAATAATACACAAGCGCCAAATCAAAGCTGAAAAGTGGTAGAACAAAGGTAACGTAATAAAAAAGACGGCCTTGTGATACCAAGCGACCGCTTCAATTGCTGTGCCTTCGCACCTGTAAGCATTTCAGGGGCAATGGCTGCCGTTGGCCACAAATATACAGCATTTGTAAAACCCAAAGAAACTTATTCGTATTATGATCATCCCCGATAACATCACTTCGCTTTGATGTTGTTAGATCAAGGTGCCCTGATATGGCTGGCTCTCAAAATGTATTCACCTACTCACGTACGAACGTATTTAGGTACGCATCTGCATGCACAAGTGGACAAAAGTTTGAAACATGCGATTTGAACAATTAATGCCCCTTTCTCCTCTTTCTGGTGTCTAAGCTCCGGCTAAGCGAATAGTGATGGTGCTACGAAGCGTGCTGCTCCACGTACGAACACAAATCAAGCGGTGAGCCATCCCACAGCACAGAAAAAAGTCGTAATCGCATGCTGGAAACTTTCGCCCCAGGAGGTACGTCATTAAGCCCTTCCACTATAACTTTAAAACGATTTGCATACCCTCCAGATATGGCGTAGCTGCTAAGGAAGAAATGCATTTAAGACTATTGAGGTGTTGCGCTACTAGAAAAGTTTCGTAGTCTTGCTTGTGGCACTAGCACGGATCCTTCATTTTCGGCTTCTCTAATTTTGTTAATTCTGGAGGGAAATCAGGTGCTGTTTTCAGTACCCTTGGTAGAAGATGAGTGCTTTCCTTTCAATGCTATTTGTTTAGTCTGCTGGGGCAAAGCTAAAACATGCCTTCCAGAAATTTTTGTCTTTCTAGTGACAAAATATATCTGCAAATCACATCACAGAGGCTGCAAACATTCCTGTGGAGGTCAAAAGAGTGAGAAAGAGAAAGAGAAAGTGAGAGGGAGTTTTTTTTTTCTTTTTTTATGATCGCGATGGGGGTGGGGGTCGCATGCGTTAACCGCCTTCGTCTAGGCAGCTGCTGATGGCGGCACTCGGGATAAAGGTCACCTGTGGACGAATTCTCCAAAAGACAGTCGTCGTTTTGAAGCGGCGCAGTGCTGGCATGCCATACATGCAAATGCATGTATTCTTGGGCTAGGGCGTCGCTTGGATGGGCGGGAAAGGGGCGAGAATCCCAGGGGGTGTGCGGGGAGAAGCGCTGGCACAAGGGCGCGTTGTGCTCCACCTGGGACACCCCCCGGGGATTTTAACCCCTTATCTCCCAACCAAGCGACGCCCCAGCCCAAGAATACATGCATTCGCATGTATTGCATGCCAGCACTGCGTCGCTTCAAAACGACGACCGTATTTTGCAGAATTCGTCCAAAGGTGCCATTGATCTTGATAAATACAGGAGGTAGCCAGCTACTTCTCAGTGTATGTGATCTGAGTGCTGAAGTGTTCGTGCATTCCCACAGGATATGCTCTTGGTTAAGTGGTAAAGTGTGGCGTTGCAGTGGCTGCACTGGGGGAAGGAGTGCGGTTCCGTGTGTGAGGCGGTGTAACCATGCCGGTGTTTGTTGTGCGTTTGTTTGAGCTTGTCGGAGTAGTGCTTGTTCTCCTCTATCTAATGAGCAATGTGGGTGTGCTTACCCCGCCCTGTCGTCCAGATACAGCCTCAGTTTTATACTACGTGGTGGGGTGGGGTTTCGGTCATGAACTGAAAAACGTTAATGCGGTCTTGTTGGTACATAGATTGATAACCGCGCTAGCACAGGACACAGAGGAGGCGACACGAGACTAGGCGCTGTCCCGCCAATCCCATATGCCCAGGTACCCCCCCCCCCCCCCACCCCGAATTCCAGTCTCTTCATTAACTGTAGCTAGAAGAGGAAGTGTCGATGGGAAGGCGAGCCCACTCGCAAGCAGCTGATATGCCTTCTTGGAGTCCGTGTAAATGCTTGCAAGTGTGGTGGAGGTCGTAGTTTGGTCTGATGAAAGCGCTGTGGCTAGATTTCCGTGGAAGGGGTCAATCTTGCGGGGAGAAATCTGTAGCGAAAAAGGTGTCGAAGTCTCGCTGCTATATAGAGCGCTATTGCATCGCCGCACCATCCGTTCCTCGCTTTATCTCATCGGCAGGAGTAAGCAGATACGTAGCACGAACACAAACCAACTTAGTGCACGTAGAAAATGCCTCAACGTGGTTTAAATCAATTCATAACCATACAGCATGGCACACCTCTTAGCCCTGCAGTAGATCGAAAATATAAAGCCTGAATTTGAACGTTTTTGCAAACATAAGCGAGACATGACACGCAGAATTAGCATGTAATTGCGAGCATTAATTCAGCAGTGCCTGTTGGCCACCATCTGAAAAGGGTAAAAGTAGAACATGTTAGTCGGAGACTAACACAACTAAAAAAACGTTCTGGCAAGAAGTAAGAGCAATTACGAGGCCTGGTTAATACGCTACTCGAAGCACATAAGTGGACTACCAAATCCGTTGATGCCGAGAACACAGTAGAACATGTTGGTCGGAGACCAACACAAGTAGAAGACGTTCTGGCAAGAAGTAGGAGCAATTACGAGGCCTGGTTAATACGCTACTCGAAGCATATAAGTGGACTACCAAATCCGTCGATGCCGAGAACACAGGATGAAAGTATTGTATGAAGATAGTACAACGTAACATTATTAGGTCACTCGACAACTGATAAACTAATAAAAGACACACATTGGTGTATTTCCCTGTCGTGCGCCGAATAGCACCAGAAACACTCGTTTCAGTGCATTGTCACGTACCCGCCGAGAAACAACAATGCCTGCACCACGATCTGCTTAAATGGCGCCAGGTTTCTCAAAAACTAAAAAAAAACAGCCTGCTTTACAAGAAATGTGCACAGAAATTCTCCATTAAAAAAGGTTTTATGTATGCGAAGAAAGCCGCCCCGCTCCCCCCCCCCCCCCCCCGCCCTTTTTTTCTTTATCTTTAAACCCACCATGGTAGCTTAGTGACCAAAGGGTCGTGCTGCTGATCCAAGGACACGGATTTGATCCCGGCCCAGCTGGCTACTTTCTTTATGGAGCCGGAAAGCGGAGATGCCCGTGTGTCAATAATTAGGCGAGTGTTAAAAAAAAACGGTCAAAATTAATCCGAAACCCTCCACTACGGCGCGCCCCAAAGCCCAGATGCAGCTTGGGCGCGTTAAAAGCAAACCGCACTCAAAATTTGAACCTCCTGAAGACGTTATTTCCGTATTGTCTGCCTAAAAAAGACTGCAAGATACAAAATATGACAGCTGACATAAATGTATCCCCGGCGCAAACGATCATCGAAAATCAGCGATTTTGAAATCGAAATTGAGAACAGTGCGGCCATTAAGGCCAAGCTGAAGTGACGTTACAGCCGGCGATCGAACGGCCGCAAGCGGCCGGCCGGCCTGAGCAAACCTGAGTGCAACGTTTCGCCATCGCAGCAACACTAAATGAAGCGTGCCCAGTGAAGCTTGACCGGTTCTCCTGGCTAGCCGGAGGAAAAACCACCCGGCCGGCCGCAAAGTCACTTCAGCATCAAGGTGCAGCGTCACCTGCAACGGAGCTATTCTAAACGTTTATAACTGATTAAGAACGCATTTCACGGGGATACCAGTCATGTCCCTGTTGGTTTGCTGGTACGTACTGTATGTTCAAAGTAAATTTGACCGAGGTGAAATGATGGTTGCAGTTTGCCTAAACCCCATAATCAATAGATTTTGGATGAAGAAAGAACGTTTACACAATTGCTCGAACAAAATACTTGTTTGTCTAGGGCTAAAGCACTGACAATGAGATGCCCTCGCTACTCGCAAACTTTAGTCAGCAGTACCGTGCCTCTTCAATATCATCGTCATGCCGTAACATTCGTTCCTAACTTTGTGAAGCTATTCTTAGACACACTCTTGCGTACACACCCTGTAATGAATGTCTGCTAACTCGTTTCGAACCCCCGTTGAAGTCCTTGCAAAGTGGCCGTGGTGAATGTGAAACTCGATGAAGGCTCGGAGCCCTGAATTCCAAATGCAGGCCTTGCATTGTGAGTCCGAAAGGGGACCTCCGCGTATAGTTTGCTCGGAAGGCAATTATGCGGGAGCATCACGCACTCAGACTTTGCACAGGAGTTGCTTGCCAACGGGCAACTACAATAGAGAAGAGAGTGGCCACTGGGACAGACGACGCATGCTAAGGTGTCGCAAGACACAGACACCCTCTGCCAAAAAGAGTGCTTGCGTTCTAGGTTGGGTGTGCGCCATGCTGTACTCCCTTGCAAAACTTCTGAATATGGCTAATTTCTCAGAGGTATCTAGGCTGTTTTGTTTGAAACGCTTATTCTCGGCTTACGCCTTGCGGCGGAGAGTATTTTTGAAGGGAGGAGGAATAGAAGGTATGGTAGGGAAAGGTGGGGTTCACGGGAGACGTCAGGCGGCTCGTCGGAAAGGAAAACGAAGACGACGAATGCACGCAGTGTCGCATCCATCTCGCGTAGTGTGTGACTGTGGGGACAAACCAGAGGTCCAATAAAAACTAGACTGTGACATCCAGCCTTTTATTAAATCAGGCATGCCGAAATTTTGTGTTCAGCTTTCACCACTGTACTGCGATTTATGCAGTTCCCTTGATTTGGATAGATGTGGCAAATTGGGATAGATGCGGTTTTTGTTTCCTTTGGGCCTCATCGCCTCGCGTTCTTGTGGAGCCGCGGTTCCAGAGCACGTGTGGTGAGGTTACCGCGAAGCTACTTAAGACTACCAGCTCAAAAGTATCGGTTGTAAGTGGTGGCCCGGACTGTCGTAGTTTTGGAGGGCTGATCTCAGAGTCCTCGTCAATAGTGTACCTATTTTCATTTCTTAAAGCGAAGCACTACATGTCTGGGCGAAACGAAAATCCCCCGGTTACATGAACGCAGAAAACTCCTCCGACGTAACCCCATGAAGATGCGAGAAAAAAAAAACAGGTGGGAGAGGAGTTAGAAGTAAGGAAATAGAGATTGGCTGGGTTAAAGATGACGTTGCTACACTCTCGCATCTACCGTCACTGGTAAGAGGCCACGGTGCACGGGAGGGAGCTAAAAAAAGAGTCTCGCAGCAGGGCGCCTGCGCAGGAAGCTACTGCGTGAAGCGCAGTTCGAGCGACAACGAAGGGCAGGGGTGGCCGGGGGCGCGGGTGGAGCAGCGTCAACGTGGCAACGGCAAGCACCGGCCGCACGTTACTAGTACAAAATATGTTTCATGTGCGGAGTACCTTGGGACCGCGCAATGTCCGTCCGCGTCCATGCGCATAGCATTTCCAATCGCAAAAAAATCACATAGGCACTGGCGGGATTCGAGCCTGTGTCTGGTAGACCAGAGAGAGTTAGTGTCCTTCTTACCCAAGGAGCTGCGACCATGAGTGAGTATTTTTTTTTCTTTATTGTCGACAGTGAGTTAGTATCCGAGAGTCAAGCGGCTTACTCCCTCGCTGTAACGGTGCGGAGTATACCTTAGGCCCTCCCAATGTCCGTCCGCGTCCGTCCGCGCGCACACCACCATCAAGCGAAAATCAAGCGAAATTTGATTTGAGCCGTGAGTTGCAGTTTCATTTGGGCAATAATCAAGGTGCAACTCACGGCTCAAATCGAATGGCGCTCGGGGCGCCACTTGGATGTCATTTCGCGTCCCCGTAATCCGCATCCTCGCCACCATCCACGGAGTGGAGATGCTGCCATTTTTGTTCCGTGCCCTCCATGGAATGCTCCCACCTTCACTGGCCATTCCTTTTTACAGAGTGGAAAGGCACCAATTTTTTTAACAAGCTGGTCACACGCAAATTTTGAGTCTCCACACTTTACTGTCGGAGCGCGGCAGATCTCGTGCCACATTAATGCCACGAGCGTATGCGCGCCGGGCTCGACCAGAAACGCGGCGACTCATCCTCGTCGAGAGGACAGCCCGTAAATAGAGAACCACTCACACACGATCTTCTGATCAATGTTCCAATAAAAGTTGTTCTTTCTTTCTCCCTTTGGGCAGAGAGAATCGATACATCATCCTGACACTGCCAGACGCGCTGAAGTGCTTGTAATGAAACTATTCGCGCTGTTATTTGAGTCCGTTGTCATCGAGACGTCATTGCCAACAGTGGCGTGCAGTGCACTCACTCAAGCAACGACAGCAAAGAAACTACATGGATGCCTTGCCACAGAAGCGGTAACCATGCAAGATTCAGTCGTCGTGGTGCGGGTGGAGTGCTCGCTGTGCTCGGTCTGTCTGAACGTAATTACGAGGACGTAATTATAAGGATGCCAGGTAAATTGATTTGATACGTTGCGCGAGAGCTTGGCATAGCGTCGGAATAATTAATAGGGAAGGTTAATGAGAATGGTATGAACGAGTTAGCTTTAATCCAACATATGTTGTTTACGCTTATGTTTGTCACGTCACCAAGATCGCTGCTTCAGCAGTAGACATCACTTAGTTGCAATTATAATCGTGTCTCAGACAGTTCCGACGCATACGCCAGGGCTCCCCCCCCCCCCTCTTTTGTTTGTGACATGTTGAGAATATTCTTTCGAGCATGTAACCGTTCGTTATAGAGCATGACAGCCATCAGTGGAGAAAATTTCTTAGTAATCTTTGCGGTGAATTATCTTCTAACCTCCAAATGTAAAGGGAACATGTGGGATAAGGGGAGAAGGTGTTGTTGCACGTGCGTCCGCCCAGCCATGGACGAGATGAACGCGACATATTGTCCCCCTCTCCTCCCTCTCTCCACTTCATTCCCTCTCTCTCTCTCTCCCTCTCTTCATATCCTTTGAAGCCCCCACTCCCTTTCCTGGACTGGGTTGTATGAGGGTGAACGCCCCGTTGAGTTCAACATATCCCCAGTTATTCTCTCTTCTCTCTTTTCTTAATCACCACCACCATCACCACCACGTGAGTTCCTGTTTTCTACTTTCATGCTTGGCGTTAAAAATGACAGCGACTGAGTCACTGGCATCGTTATCGTAGTCATTTCGGTACATTCTCCGAAACGAAACCAAATTTGCACTTTCCCGCGCTGACTGCGCATCACATCCCGCCTAAATTAGGGTAGTTATGCCCTCGGATGACACTCGCACGGGTAACACTGAATGCTATTTCGCTCCTAAGTCTTTTCACTGGGGTTCACTTGGCAACATGAAGCGAGCGGGCCTAACAAACGGGAATGCATGCCCGTCATTGATCGATCCCTTCATCTTCCTAACGCTTGGGCAAGCATGCCACTGGGTCACCACAAGCACGAAAAAAGCATGTAAGCGTGATCATCATTCCATAATCTG
This sequence comes from Haemaphysalis longicornis, assembly GCF_048455015.1. Lineage (NCBI taxonomy): Eukaryota > Metazoa > Arthropoda > Arachnida > Ixodida > Ixodidae > Haemaphysalis > Haemaphysalis longicornis. The sequence goes on from NW_027526335.1 coordinate 56,956,951, forward strand.
TATGCTCCAGCTATTTGATTTATGTACCAGCGTAACCGGCTGAGCCACCCACTCTCATCATAATGCGATAGCGTTACTAGACTTACTGAGCGGGTTTTTGTGGTCACTAGACGTCCGCATATATCATACCGTTGCCAAACGTGCCATTTAGGCGTCTATGGAAATGGGTCACCCCGCCCAACCATAAATGACGGCGGCGGCGGCAAGAAGCGAGCGCCCGCATAAAGATGAAATCGAGCACTGCGACATCGGGAGTGTGGGAAAGAGGACGCATGCCGGCAGGTTCTCTGTTAATCATATTAAGTAAGGCCGGGTTCAGACTGTTGCCACAGTGGTCGTAATAAAAAATGACGTCATTTCCCGTCTCAGCCAACCGAACTGCGTGACACGCTGTTTTTTTTTTTTTTTTAGGTCCGTAGATTACGATATGGGTTTTGCGTCGGTAGTCTGAACATAGCCAAAGAATGCCTGGTTTTAGCAAGAACCGCGCCTGCGCAACGAAGTTCGTTCTCCCCCTGTCATTGGTCGCACCGATGAGCCATCCTTTTCGTGTGCAGCGGTGAATGTGCACGCTGCACTGCTGTTCGCCGCCCGAGCAGCAGCTCTGTTTAACACCAATTTATCTTTCTGGGCGCAGTTTAGTGCGGGCCCCGAAAAACGCTGGCACGGTGGTTCAGAAACGTTGCGATAACTGGTCCCCACCCGGGTCAGGACATCAGCTCTCTTTTACAGAAACTTTACCGTGAACTTTGGGCAGATTTATTAAAGTGGTGCACATTAGCGGCCTCTGTACAGCGCAAGTGCCTATAGTGCCGTTGGTGCTAGTCTCTGTCAGCTATCTTCAGCGAGCGATTGGAGAAATTTTGGATGCCGCAGCACCGTTCCGAAACGCTACCTCGATGACGCAGCAACGCTATAGCGTCTCACGACCTAAGTGTGAATGCCCGCCCTACAACTTGTTTTTTGCTTGAATACTTCATTTGAGCTGACCGCACGGGTACTTTATTATGATGTTATGACACCATAATGAAGTGCCCGAACAAAATCATCTATTTTGCGGGTGCGTTATTATCGCCCGACCTACAGTACTACTCTTCGCGAGTATTGTAAATCTGTACATTTGCTTAGAAGCGTATACGTACGACCTTTTAGAACATGACGGGATTTTAATGGCTCTATCATCTATTCATTTATTCGTTGATTCATTTTTTCTCCATCTCCCGCAGTGCATGTATTCTTTGCTTAAAGTTCAGGCTTTTTCCGGCGAACTGCCCTTGGGCTACGAGGAGTGCCATAATAAAGGTCTTTAGATTAATCTAGACCATTTGACGACCTTTACACTAAGCCGAAATCTCACTGTTTTCTTGCCTCTGTAAAGAAAACAGTGCCACGGACTATAATAACCGACACCTCTTTTTTATTCGTTTGCTTGTTTGTATGCCTGTTCGTGTCGACGAAAAAAATGTGCAAAGTAAACAAAACCTCGCCTCGCTGCCACCTAGTTTGGTACTCATAAAAACTCGCGTCCAAAGTCTACAGACACCGGCTTCAGCTATAAAAAGAAATTTACTCACTTTCCGGCGGCCGAAACTCTGCTATGAATACAGGGGCGATGGCGTCACTCGGAGTACGTGAATAAAGCGCTGGGCACCCAGGCTTCGAAATTTTTTTTCCTCGCTGAAGCTGATTCCACACGCTTTTGTCGTCTACGACAGTATTAACAGTGTTCACCAGGAACAATAAAATAAACGTGCACTAAAGTAACAATATCGCTTTATGGTCTCCCCTTCATCCGCTGCTTTCATCATTTCACGGAATTCCACATCTTTTGAAATAGTACCAAGCGTGTGTTTCTTCACTTAATGATAAAAACGCACCTATACCTACACTTACACATACAATGAAAGACCCTGTGCTCGCCTGCGGCTAAACCGGTCTTAATTCAAGCACGAGGCATAACGCCACGGGAGGAGGGAGAGGAGGATGAGGGGAAATTGGCTGCCGGGTAAAAAGCACTCACCACAATTTAGTTCATCCGAGCCGTCCTTGCAGTCGTCTTCGTCGTCGCACACCAGGATGTTCATGATGCAGTTTCCACCGGTCTTGCACTTGAAGTACTCCGCGGGGCAGTCGGGGAACTCTGCGCACAATGAGAAAAGGAGAAAACGGGCCGGTGGGTGCGAAGGCCAGTTGTAGGGAAGGGTTGTAAGCAATTTGTGAAATGGTGAGCGGCGTCTTACTCAAGCGGTCTTCTTCGGGCACGGGGACCCCCTCTGCGGGTGAGAATAAATTACGCTTTAGAGCATTTTCTCCATCCTGTTCCTCGCGATTTCGAGCCCGTACGGCGATAGTGAAAGTACGGCCGAGCAAAGTTATTTCTTTGTGAAGCATTCCTTGAAAGACTTGTTTTGGCTCTTATTCGACGGTCTTTGCCACCCGCAATGCATAAAGCAAAACCAGCTCGATAGCTCAGCGAGAGTTCCGACGCGTGTAATTTTTAGCTGATTTGTAGGAGTGAAGTCGCTTAAGGCCTCGGGCTGTCGGCGTCTCGTGTCGTCGTCGTCGTAACCGTCGTCTCATGTAGTCCCGGTACTGAAACACCGGGACACTCGTTCACGCCTCGCGCTAGAACGTTTCGTAACGCGTACTAAAAAAAAAAAAAACACCGGGACAGTAGTTTACGCCTCGCGCTGGAACGCTTCGTGCTTCAAAGACGCAAGACTTTTACAGCAAAGCTGTATACCTCTACCCCCACGGTTTTATGTCCGTTGGCAAAAACGCCGGGGCGTCAAGGATACACTTAAGGTACTCACTACAGTGACGGGGCCCGTCGCTTTAAAATCTGCACTACAGTGACGGGGCCCCGTCACTTTAAAACCGGCATTACAGTGACGGGGCCCCCTTAATATAACAAAATGAAAACCAGCCGATTAGCCGCCGTTTCTCGTTCTGGGATTTGGTGTAGTGGTTCAGCCGCTGACAACGGACGTCGTAGTCCGTGGTTCGATCCTCGCATCGTGTTTTGTGTGTGTGTGTGTGTGTGTGTGTGTGTGTGTGTGTGTGTGTGTGTGTGTGTGTGTGTGTGTGTGTGTGTGTGTGTGTGTGTGTGTGTGTGTGTGTGTGTGTGTGTGTGTGTGTGTGTGTGTGTGTGTGTGTGTGTGTGTGTGTGTGTGTGTGTGTGTGTGTGTGTGTGTGTGTGTGTGTGTGTGTGTGTGTGTGTGTGTGTGTGTGTGTGTGTGTGTGTGTGTGTGTGTGTGTGTGTGTGTGTGTGTGTGTGTGTGTGTGTGTGTGTGTGTGTGTGTGTGTGTGTGTGTGTGTGTGTGTGTGTGTGTGTGTGTGTGTGTGTGTGTGTGTGTGTGTGTGTGTGTGTGTGTGTGTGTGTGTGTGTGTGTGTGTGTGTGTGTGTGTGTGTGTGTGTGTGTGTGTGTGTGTGTGTGTGTGTGTGTGTGTGTGTGTGTGTGTGTGTGTGTGTGTGTGTGTGTGTGTGTGTGTGTGTGTGTGTGTGTGTGTGTGTGTGTGTGTGTGTGTGTGTGTGTGTGTGTGTGTGTGTGTGTGTGTGTGTGTGTGTGTGTGTGTGTGTGTGTGTGTGTGTGTGTGTGTGTGTGTGTGTGTGTGTGTGTGTGTGTGTGTGTGTGTGTGTGTGTGTGTGTGTGTGTGTGTGTGTGTGTGTGTGTGTGTGTGTGTGTGTGTGTGTGTGTGTGTGTGTGTGTGTGTGTGTGTGTGTGTGTGTGTGTGTGTGTGTGTGTGTGTGTGTGTGTGTGTGTGTGTGTGTGTGTGTGTGTGTGTGTGTGTGTGTGTGTGTGTGTGTGTGTGTGTGTGTGTGTGTGTGTGTGTGTGTGTGTGTGTGTGTGTGTGTGTGTGTGTGTGTGTGTGTGTGTGTGTGTGTGTGTGTGTGTGTGTGTGTGTGTGTGTGTGTGTGTGTGTGTGTGTGTGTGTGTGTGTGTGTGTGTGTGTGTGTGTGTGTGTGTGTGTGTGTGTGTGTGTGTGTGTGTGTGTGTGTGTGTGTGTGTGTGTGTGTGTGTGTGTGTGTGTGTGTGTGTGTGTGTGTGTGTGTGTGTGTGTGTGTGTGTGTGTGTGTGTGTGTGTGTGTGTGTGTGTGTGTGTGTGTGTGTGTGTGTGTGTGTGTGTGTGTGTCAAGACCGACTGCTCTCGCTGAAATATTGTGAAGCGGGCGTCGGGTGGCGGCTTGGAGATCCGTTCGGATAGAGCTAGAGCTAGTCCGACCATCTGTAATTATTAATAATGATTAATAATTATCAGTGATTCTGGCTAGTCAGTGAGCGGTAGCGGTTTGGCCGGTTGGGTAAAAATCAAGAGAGACTGCTCTCAACGCGAGTTGTGTTTCCTCTAGACGGAACTTTAGGGGGCCCCGTCACTGTAGTGCAGATTTTAAAGTGACGGGGCCCCGTCACTGTAGTCAGTACCTACACTTAAAGGCTGCATATGCTTCGTCCCACTCCAGGTTTCACGTTAGTGGAGATGGCCCGGTATTTTTTTATTAAAGCGAAGCTTTCTATTCTTCACTGGTGCAGGCCATCGTTACATTTAAACGGCACTGCAGGACAGGCGACTTACACATAAAGCGCCTCACCATAAAGCGCTTCCCGTGGTCTGAATTGAGCGTGGGTCGCTCGCGTTATGAAGCCGACGTCCATCCGATCGCGCCATTAAAACAGGTAGAAGCCGTTTCGCTTTCGAAATTTGCCCTTCACTCACGTTGCGTGGGAGAAGGCTTCGCGTTTTAACCATCTTTCTCTTAAGAATTGTGCTTTTATTTCTTCTTCGAGAGGATAATGCACCCCATGGGATCACTTGCGTCGAGTGGGAACATGAGGCAATACCTACGTATGCACCATTATAACAGAGTTGTTTCCTTTAAATATAGAAGCATCTGGCACCGCACTCGTACTCTCATGCCCACAGAACCTACTTCGAGCGAAAGAAAAGGATCTATCATTCATTCCTCTCGTCCTAGCCTGAACAGCTACTTTGCATTCTGCTCAAACACTCGCAACTGCTCAGGAGCAGTTTTCCGGATCGCCTATGCGGGTACGCATTCTTGCTGGCAACTTCATCCAGTGATTGAGCGTGAACTTATGTTCCAAAAATCATAGCAAAATAAGAGTCCAGGCTACGACAACAAAGGAGGCACATTATCGCAAGGGCATCTTGACATTACATTTGCATGAGGCCGTCTTGAAAGTGCCATTACTATTCCTTTACAAGCGAGCAAAGAAGCCGTGAAAGCGTGAAGCAATAATAACTACACGCGAGAAATGGGCAACAGAAAGAACAACAATTTAAGGAATATTATTTTCATCTCTAAAAAATTGTTTACCGCATTTTTTATGGAGGTTAGCAAGAACTGTCTATCTCCGATACTTACTCAGAGCGTTCATGACAGGTGTGCTGCCTTTGGCTGGTAACACGGGAAAAACACGGCAAAAATGCACCAAGTTAGAATTTGAGATATTATGGGGAGGCTTTATTTTAAGCAGACTGCTTTATCCTCAGGTACATTATTTTTGTATAAATGTCAAGTCATCTGTGCTAAACATGCGATCCAAATTCTTCCTACGGATGATGACTCACACCTGTCTCACATCTGAATCAACCGACTTACACCACTAGTTGTTACACTCTAGCGGCACCAGTCGCATTCACTTTGGTAAAACGACCTATGTTTTTTTTTTTTTTTTTTACTGGTGACGCATCTAGGCTCCGGTGGTAAAAGTCAGAAAGGCGCAATGAAAAAGCAATAGTGAAATCAAACAATGGCCATGCCATATTAAACAGAGATTAAATCATCCATGGAGCTTTGTTGCCACAAAGGCCTGAGAATGAATCTTTAGCTTAAACGTTGTTGTCAGGTAGAAAGTACAGAAGCAATCTCTATTTGAATAGCACCGCGTATTCAGCACGTGCGGGAATGTCAAGAGAAGCTGACGACGACGATGAAGCAAAGTCGTGGCGGGGGCCAAACAACCTCGTGGTTATCCCGTCGTCGCTATGGGGACGTGTAGTAGGAAAACGGGCAGTGTCTTCGACGCGCACAGGCGAAGAAATCGATTAGCCTGAGACATACCGCCGCAGCTACTTTGACACCCCTTTGCTGAAATTCCGTCTCCTTCCCTAAAAGCGGTGAGCCCTTCATAATGACCGCATCCAGCGTCGTGGTTAACACGAATTTCGAGCAACGAGACGTTCTGGAGCATTATATTTCATCCGTGTCCACTTTCTCCCTCAAAACCAAATAGCCCACAAGGTTCCCTGCTAAACGAACTGCTGTGCTCAAGGGTAGTTTACTTGTATGGCATACGGTATAATTGTTATCAGTACGTGATTACACAAAAGGCGACGAAATTCTGCTGACGCCTCCCGCACTTTCCCTCGTCCTATTCTTTTCGTTATGGTGTAGTAATAGTATCTGCTCTCGTTAAAGCGTATTTTCAGGCAACAGAGCCAAACAGGTAAGTTATCGCATCACGTACTACATAGCGTGGCACGACTGTAACGGTATCTGTCATTTTACTTCTACTGTCCCCTTCCCTGATATACCCAAGAGAAAGTTCATTTGTCTGGGAACGTTTTAAACAAGAGAAGAAGAAGCAGAATGACTGAGTTCTGTCTGCATTGCGGCGGTCGTGGCTACAACACGACACGGCGTGATTGCATACACGCACCCTCCAGGGTCTACGCATGGCATCCGCTTCGCCGAGAGCAGGCCAAACTACAGGCAGTTGACGGGTTCATCACAGCCAGCCCCCGTTAATTCCTCCTCGGTTAATACGATTTCATCGGATAATTCGATGAAGTTTAGAGCTCCCGTTAGGGCACAAGGCTTCGGTTGCCCTTGGGTAATTCAATTTCCGGTTTAGTGCCACCAAGTTTCAGCCTTCCCGCCTGGGGGTAGAGCGCACGGACCGCCAAAAAAGCACACAAAGTTCACGCGAGAGCATCATTCGAAGCAAACTCGGAACCCATAGGCGTGCAAATTGCACAGGCGAAGTGCCCTACAAGCTGTAGGTTGACTATAGGTGGCCTATTACAGCTCCTGCTGCATTCTTTCCTTTGCTATACCGAACTGACCGCGCAATTTTGGTTGTTGTGTAACAACGTTTTATTGTAGTCAGGTAAGCGTATATCGTGAAATCCGCGAATTTATCCACATGTTAGACATTTTTCCCGTCGGACTGGAATGTAGTCAGCTGCGAAGAGCCTGGCCTTCGCAATGAAGCCGAATTAGTTGTTGTCATCAAATTCCCTTAATAAAAGCTAATTTTTCGCCTTTTACCAACACCGGAGATAGTGGAAAACTACTTCCGTAGGATGTTTCAGTGATTTTCCTCAAAGGTAACGCAAAAAATGACCGGGTGACCGGGCAGGCGCAAAATATCGGATTATATTTGTCGATCTGGGGTGGGCAAATTAATCCTTCAAAATCCCTATGCTTAGCTGGCGAATGATAACCCAGTCATCACCGTCAGCCTGTTTTAAATCAATCAATCAATCAATCAATCAATCAATCAATCAATCAATCAATCAATCAATCAATCAATCAATCAAAATCAGAATTGTAAGAAACAATACGCTTCGGCTGAACCCAACGCTCTACCGAGCAAAAGAGAACAGACTGTTCTTTGGGGACGATGTAGTAGACTGGAGCCTGTATGTACCCTCAGCTTCAATTACAGTTATCTGGCCAGCGCCGCGAGAAACTCGTCCATCAAATCGTAAGGAGAAGCCAGACGCTGCCATCAGGAAGATGGGGTGGAAAAGAGTGGGTGTTTCGAGCGTGGGAACAGTAGCAGCGGGTACGTGGGACGCTGGGATAGCTGCCGTGGATGGGGGAAACATGCAAAAGTAGTCGTGGAAGTGTTGACCCTGGCATACGCGGTGTCTCTTGCGTTGCCCGTCCCCCGCGGGCTATGTTGATCTGAGCGGACTAATTAAACACGCTGGTCTTCGCCAGATCACACAGTGATACAGTATGCGCCGAAGAGCGAAACAAAATTGGCCCCGAAGGGGCTAGGATTTTCAGATGATGTCCTATTTGTTCAATGCTTGTGCGCTTGCTTACCCAGCAGCTGTACCAGCCGTTTCAGAAATGGTCCACCCCTGTTTCTACCGTTAAGCAGTGGCGCGTATCCGTAGCGTGCATGCACTCACTGCAGTTGGCCTCGTCGAACCTGTCGGGACAGTCGACCACGCCGTCGCAGATCGACGTCTTGGGGATGCAGGTCACGCCGTCTCCGCAGGTCGCGTAGAACTCTAAAGGCTCACAGGCTTTCTCTGCGTGAAAGAGCGGACTATTGAGGCGGCGCTATCTGACGGAAATCCTTAGGGTGCCCTAGCCAAAAGACATCAGGTATACTACATCCCATCGTATTTCCCAAATAATCCCGTAAAGTACTCTTTTGGAGCACACCCTGGTTCCTTACCGGTATTTTCTTTTGTATAGAGATATTGGTAGCGCAAACTCTTCGTGGCTAATTTCATACCTGCCGGGTGTTTCAGTGTCAAGGCATCGCATTACAGAGCAAAACACTATGGTTTCGACTACCGGCCTCAGCCGCCATTTTTTTTTTTCTTTTTTTTTCTCGGAGAGGGTAAAAATGAAGGCCCTCGTGAATCGAGATGTCGGCCCACGTTAAAGATGTGGTCTGAATTAATCCGCAGCCCTCCACTACCATGCGCCTCGTACCCCTGGTGGTACTACGAAAACTTAGACCTCAATTTTAAGTTTTAGTTCATTGTCAGTCGTCGGGCAAGAATTGTTAGCAGCCCCAACATTTCTCTTCATGTTTCACCCGACAGCTAGCTCTGGCACAAAGAGGGTTTTCTCTTCGTTTTTAGGAATATACATTGTTAAAGGCCCGGTTGGTACATGAACGCGTGAAGGAGGCGTTTTATACTAAAGACTCGAGACGACATTGAGGAAGTGTTCGTCAGAATCCCGTTTAGGCAATCCCGCGCAGTACGCTCATATACGCGGTTAAAGGCAGGGTCAAAGGCACCGCTAATCCTTAAAGGGGCCATGCAGACAAAACACAAGTGTGGTTCATTCGAAAGATTGCCACGTTAGAACCGTACTGACATTACTTCTCACGTAAACTTCGCTTAAATAACCTTAAATTAAATTAAATTAGGTAAGCTTAAATTAGGTAAGCTTAAATTTAGCTTAAATTAGGTAAAAAGAAAATGGCCATGCGACCCATCAGCCTGTTTCCCGCAACAGAAACTATGATGTCATAAGCACTGGTGTGCGATTGGCTGAGGCCGGTAAAAGCAAACGCAAATAAGGCAGGGCTTATAAGCTTCCCGAACGAGCTGTTTGCACTTAAATGTAGTGCACATTCTTTTTATAGCGCTAAGAATTATGGGGGGGGGGGGGGGGTGACCAATTAAAGTTACGAACGAACACGTAAACACCGACGCAGTTAGTGCGGCACTTTGCCGGCTGACACCGCTAACACAGCCGTCGGACGCGCTGAAACAACACTAACCAACTGACACAAGCGGCACAGTCGCTTACGTGACCATGTTTGCCGAGTCATAGCTTTAGTTTGAGGAAACGATTAGTATGAACTATAAGAAAAATGCGGCAGGTGTAGAAATCTGACGAGAAGCAACTTCAACAGTATGGCAGCGCCATGTATGAAAGTGGGCGACAAACAAGATAATAAAACGGGTGCCTGTGAGATGGGAGCAGCCCCGGTCAGCAGGCTATATTTAGTTTTAAGGCCCTGCTCTTAATACGTCATTGTCGACGTCATGAAAACACACAATTTAGCGGGAGACTTAAAATTCTGACTTACAACATTTATTTCTCAGTGAATAAAGCATCGTTTGCTGCCAAACAAGTGTTTAGGGCCCTATAAAACACTAAATATTTCGAATAAGACAAACTTGTATTTTATCTGCATGGTCCCCTTTAAAGGAATGACTATTTGTGCACAGCACACACTTCGAAGAGCGTGAGTGCAGGCTTAAAACGCTTCTTTCAATACACCTCAAAGGAGTACTGACACGAAATTTTCGTGTTACGTTTTTTTCGCTGCTATGCGTGCCTACCAGCCTACTAATCATGGAATGACAGATTAGACGGTCAAACGCAGCGTCACCATTCATTTACGGCGTCGTTTATTCGTGCCAGTTTCGGTTTCGACAAAAAAACGCCGAGCGGCCGCCATGACAGCATGTATCACATGGCGTCACCATTCTTGCCGTATCGCTGCCTCTCTGGAAGCGCGCGCGAGCGAGCGCACACGCGCGCCCAGACCGGCCGAGGTCTTCGCCGTCCCCACAGGCCCGGGCAGCATGACGTCAGTCCCAAAACCATGACGTGTACACACGCCCGAGCAGCGCGCACCAACCACAGCCAGCGCGTCGGCTTCGTCACGGGAGCCCCGACGTCGGCAGTTTGGGGCACGTAGCAGATGATGTCACGTCGGCCCGCTCTGGGCTTTCTCGTGCGGGCGAAGATTAAAATGGATTTTAAATATGTTTCGCTGAACGGTTGCTGTTGAAACTTGCTGGGAGATATCTCCTGATAAAAAGGAAGCGTTTTACATAGTTATCTCAGCTTTGAAATTTCGTGTCAGTACTCCTTTAAGTTGGCACCTTGTTGAAATCAAGATTGGCATTCCCCTTATAATATGAACACTAACAAAATGTCTACACAATCGGTTCCTGCGGCTCATTAAAAGAATGTTACCAGGGTATTCATCTGCCAAAAAAAAATTGCAGTATGCTAGCACTGCTTTGAACAAGGTACAGCCCCGATCAAACGTTTACGAACCAAGAAAATGGCAATTTTAGGTTATTTCTATTCCGGTAGCAGCCCGCCAAACTGCCGAGTGCATGACAGATGTCGTATAGTTGCTGCAGTAATGAAAATACGGCATATAGTAATAGCTCACATTTGCTGCTTTCGTGGTCCGTAATCTTTTGCTCTTGGTTGTATATTTTATCTGAACTTCGCTCCTGCAAGAAAAATCTATCGGGGGTGTTTTATTTATTTTTTGGGAGGCCAAGGCTACCTACCATTCAGAACAATTACGGGCTTTGGAACACAGATTTGCCAGGCGTTTACGGTCATCCGATGTGACTATTCGAGTAAACGTTTGATGTTGCAATCACGCAATCACAGTAATACATAGAGCACTTTCCCAGAACACGAACCGTTTTGAAAGTAATTTGTGGACGACGACATCTTGCAGCCGTTAGCGTCTGAATGACGTGTTCTAACCACCCAATCCCCTTCCGAACATCTACTTAGCGTAGTTCCTTAGTATCCAGATCTTAATCCCAAATCACACGGAACAAGCATGTTCCCACGTGCAGTCACGGCGCCATTCTTAAGTGCCACTTCCAGTCTTCTTAGTGCAGTTAGATTAAGCACCTCAGATTACACTGCGCCCTCAGCCGAGATTCGGGCCCTCAATACTGCGACTCCACTGGTACCAGCAGACGAGTGAAAGCCATACAGTGCAAGCACTGGCCCTCAGGCGTTCCAGAAGGTACTTCACAACTGTTTTTTTTTTTAATTTTATAGTAAAGAGTTTCACACGTAGGCGCCTTTTCTAACGTTCAAATTGCGACTAACGTTACTTACACCAACTTTACTAAACATAGAGTTTCTGTGTATTAATGTTGAAAAAAGAGGGTCATCCACGTCAGGTCACGCCCCGATATAGAATATGTACTCCTGCCTCCTCAAGTATGGAGTGTGATAGTAACACAGGACGAGCACATACCCCCCTTTCCCCCCCTCCCCAACCCCGCCCTCACACACACAAAAACAAATCTGCGCAGCTACGCAGGATGTCGCATATACAAGTGTCCCCAACGTGCAACAACAACAACAAAAAAAAAAGGGAATCCCCCTCCGTCCTTTCGTAGGGTGAGGCCCGGTCGAAGGAGCGACCTGGGACCGGGCCGATAATGCTCACTGCACTTCCTCTCGTCGGACCCGTCGGCGCAGTCCTCGTTGCCGTCGCAAGCCCACTTGAGCGGAATGCACTCTCCGTTGTCCACGCAGCGAAATTGATCCGTCTTGCACGGCACCGGGCGGACTGCATGCCACCAGGACGAGGAGGGAGAGAGAGAGAGAGAGAGGGACAAGAGAAGCGTCTCTCTACCGGGGCTATCCCCTCCGCGCTGGCCGTACGTCGTTTGATGGCTGGCGTTGCGCCCCGGAGTTCCGAACCCGTTTAGATACGCGACACACAAGCCCCACGCCTCGACACGCACACACACGCGCACGCCACTCGCTTTGACGGCGGCAACTTTCGCCACTCGAGCTCGTCTTCTTTCCATGCCACGCCGGGCGCTCTGCCGTGTGGCGCAATTTGAGGGGGAGTTTATCTGAGGGGCGCTTGGGCTGTTGCTGTTGCATTAGCTTAACCTGTGCGCGCCTTCGACAGGGCAGCTTCCTGACATCCGGGGCTTATCGATTTATTAGCGGGTGTGTGAGGCGCCACGGGCTCTTTGCGAAAGGCTTTCGTTTTCTTTCGCGCGCTGCACGCTTAAAGGTATTGTTGAGGGGCGTGGTAAATATACGCAGGGTACTATTTGCTTACAGCCACAAAAAAAGTTCTGCATAGCATAAATTACGACAGTTTCAGCTCACTGAGGTTCATTTATAAAATTATTAATACTAAAAAACATTCCCCTTAGCATAAGTTGAAGCAACGCCGCCTGTATTAACATTGCCTGACGCGTCGCGCGCTTTTCAATGGGAAGGGTAGGGACGCTTAGTTCAGGCACTGTATCGCTATGTGGCGCGTGCCGGCGGACATCTCGCCTTACGTCACTGCTCGCGAGTCGCACCCACTTCTACGACGTGTGTCTGTCAGCTTGCCTGTTGGGCTTCAAGGGCCGTTTCGCTTACATCTTAGCCGTGACGGGGCGCTAGTTCTGTGGCGCACTGGGGATCTCGTTCAACGTGTCGCTCGCTTCATACTTGCTGCATTTTTCCAAAGATAAAGAAGGAGGCGGACTGAAATAGTCTAAGAACATACTGATTGTCGGGTAGACATATAGCTAACAGAAAACGATATTTTCGGATGGGGCAGCCAATATTTTACTGATATTTTTCTTTCTGGAATATTTAGAGAAGAAAAAATTGCGTGCACGTTTTTTGTTCAGGCGCTCACTTCTACGATTACTTTCCAATAATATCACGTGCTTTTAAACTTCAGAAAAATATAGGAAACAAAACGATAAGAAGCTGCGATCCTGCCACGCTGTTCGGGGGTCCGGGCGCTTCTACAGTACAGTCCTCAATTTTAGAAGTGCGTACCGATGCGGAGTGCGAACAGGGGGGTCAAAACAATACCTCAATGAGGAGGGGATAGAGGGGGGATGCCCCACTCAGAAAATTTCAGGGCCTGTGAAACGAGTAGATAAGCGCGCAAAGCCGGCATCAGCCGGCGGCAGCGCAAGGGATTTTGCTTCGTGAGAAAGGAAGTTTTATCAGTGACAGACCAAGACAGACAGGCATGGTGAAAAACAAGGAGGCGTAGGAGCGCCGCCTCGGGAACGCTAAACAAACTTTCCACTATTTTGCATAGTTTCCGAGAAGCGGCGCTGGCTGGCGGACACGAAAGCACGCTGGAAGGCTACGGAGCGGGGAAGGGTAGGAGAGAGCAACAGGAGAGTGGCTGTTTGGCCATTTTTCGCTCACGCGTTAGGCACTGTTTATACAGGCGGCGTTGGTTGAAGTCATCAAATACTGTACTACTACCACTAATACAAGAAAATAGTGTTAACGGTGAACCTAATAACTGCACAAAGCACTAACATTTGGGCACAAGTATTGTTATATTAAAAAACCCTCAGGTTTACAGAGAACTGGTATGTAGATTAATATATGGGAATGATACTCCAGCCATACCATGTACACCCCCGATAGCCATGTATGCCGATTACCCGAACATTTTTTTTCTCCAGTAGCAGTATAAGACAACTCCAGTATGAAGTAAATAGATATTTAGAAATGTTGCCAAAGTGGTTGCACGAAAATAACTTACAGCTAAACGCCTCGAAGACTTCCTATATCTTCTTCAGAGCAATTAATAAGAAGATAAATCAAGACATTCATATTGAATATCGGGGCAATATGATCAGCCAAGTCAACGAACAGAAGTTCTTACGAGTATGGTTTCATGAAGAATTATCTTGACATCCTCATATAGAACACTTACGCAATGAAATTTCAAAAAAAAAAATTTGGCGTTCTCTAGATTAGAACGTTTAATGCTGCTTTGGCTGAAAATACAACTTTGTAACATTCTTGTCTATTCTAGGGTTTGCTAGCGTGGGGAACAGCAAATAAAACAAATTACAAATAGCTAATCGTCTTACAAAAAATACTTCTCCGTATATTTGCAAATTTTCACGGACACTATGCCGACTTGGGAACGGATCGACGATTTCTTCAGTACAGTATGCTTAAGGCTGACCAAATTTATTATATGAAGCTTTTACAAGTTATACGCAAAGAAAATCTTAATGGCAAAAACAGTCAAACCCGGTTATAGCGAACTGCAACATGCGCCACGATGAGTTCGATATATCCAATAGTTCGATAGAGCCGAACCCGCCTATAACGAGTTTATTGTTCCGAGTTCGCAATACGCGGGAATCCCCCTGCCATCCCCGCATGCAGAAATGAAGAAAATAAAGTATGTCGTTACCATACACAAAGCAATTGAGTTATTGCAAATAATAAAGCTACTCTCCGGCTTAACTGCCCAACTCAAAAAAAAACAAAAAAAAACACGGTGATTTTTGTTTTCCCTTTCGTTCTGGCAGCGTCAACTAGCACAGCATTCTTTACACGAGATATTGTTTGCGTCAGTTTGGAGTCCGTGTCCTTCAATATCGAAGAAATATTGGCGGAGGACATCGACTGCCGAAAGCACTTCATTAAGCGTCGGACGGCTTTCACTCGCGACATCCTCTGCCTCCTCGGTGCTTTTTAGCAGCATTACGACGGTGCTGCTAAAGGTGTCGGCGTTCGAGGGGCTTACAGTGACAGCAACGTCGTCGTCGACACTCAGGAAATCTCCGAAGGACATTCCTTTCGGCACCGCATCGGTAAAGTTGACGAGCTGTTGTCTTGGTCCGGACTCACTGACTGAGCGGGTTCAGTCGTGAGTCCCGCGCGTCGGACACAGTTATGGAAAGTGTCTGGCGTCATGTCGCTCCATAGGGGGCGCAATGTCTCAGTCTCGACCTTTGCTCAGTGGTCACGGCCAATCAACATCTCAATCGCCGCTCCGAGAACATGCGTTTGGGCGGCCATTCTAGGCACGCCGAGTTCGATATATCAGATTTGAACTTCGTTATAAGGAATATGTTTCGCGTGTATTTACGTAACTGATTTATTTTTGTTCGATATATAGCATAATTCGCTCTATCCGGGTTCGTTATAGCCGGGTTTAACTGTATAATCACCCTAGCAGTATATACTTTCAGAAGTGCCAAAATACACCGAAATGGCGAACAAACTACGGCAGGCAGTCTTTTCTGTTTCAACGCACCGACATGCTCAACAAAGTTGGAGACCACATTGATTTCAAATGCAGAAGAAACACATTTAAAACACAGGCAAAAGAATACCTCTTAAATCAGAATATCTGATTCAACGGCTAGAACTGGGGATGTTGTTTAGACTTGTTTAATGCGCAGGTTTTGTAGCTGTGTCGATCTTTAAAACTCAGTCATCCTTCTACCCTGATTGCCCACTCGTACTTTATTTTACTTTAGTCTTTTGTACTCTAATGTACTTTACTGTACTTTTTCCACATTGTCCTTTAATGCCTGGTGCTCTACATGCTGCTTGTATTTTTATTACACAAACATTAGAACTTCCAGCTTGTTTGATTTTGCGTCTTCATTGTAGTCCACCAAAGGTGGCTGGGGCCTCTGTCAGGCTTTGCAGCCTTTAGTCCTAGCGTGCCTACCCGTACTTCTGAGAAAATAAAATCTTTAAATCTTTGAATCTTTAGTTTTCGTGTTCTGAACGGGGAACACGTCCCAGAAAAGTAGGCTGGGTAATAGTATAATTGAAAGGCCAGTACTCTTTTAAAGCCCTGCAATACTCAGACGGCCCAAAAAGATTCTAAACACTGTATACACCGCTGCAAAGATATGTTTAATCTCAGAACACGTGTAATGTGCATACGTATCTGAATGCGTCTGATAATAAGGGCTAACAAACACTCGTTACTCTCTCATCTTTGTGCGTATAGTGCATTGCCAGGATCAAAACAAACTGAATTCAGTTGAAAAGCAGCCTTGTAAAGAAATGCAAAAAATAAATGCTCACATGTGACGTCCTTGGCTTTGGGTGGCTCTGCAACAAAAGTCACCAGACAAATTTTGTACTTAATGTGTGCTTTTTTGCGATAGAAATCCAACAGCCAGTCTTATATTTCCTTCAGTGAAATCTCGTTGATACATTTTTCACGGGAACCGGAAAATAAAATGTATTATGCGAAAATCATATTATATAAAGAGGTTAAAAACAAAAGCAAAATATGCATACTCCATCAGCAACTCACTTTTATTGAGCAACGTTGAAGTTGCTGGTCAATTTGTGCGGAACTTTGTTGTTTTAAACTACATTCTTCTGCAACCTAAAAATGAAGCTAGCGGTATTATTCACTTCGCCGGGCTCTGTTTTGTATGAAAATTCGTGTCGTGCCTCAAATTAGTGAATGCAGCCGACGGACGCTTGGAAGTTTTCAGTGTGCTGGGAGAGTACGGATACGTCAACTTTTTCGCGTAGAACTGGCCCGTAGACGTTGACTTCTGCCGCTCCAACTTCCTCGAAGCATGTAAGCAGGATGTCTACCGGTGCGATTATGATACGTTTCGCAAGATGGCGCAGTGTATCGCCTGACGAATCATAAAAAAATTGGACGGAGCGGCAACTCCTGGCAACGACGTTTTCGCCGCAAAACCGGCACTGCCGCGGCCTAAAAGGCTCTACAACGTACAGATCGTGCCTCGTTTTAAAGCGGTTCAAGCTAATATAGCGAAAAGTAAGCGTAAGATTTCTGAAATGTCGGCCAAGATCCATTTTCGCGATCGTATTATCCAATTTTCGGCAAAAATGTGATCGTATTAAACGCCCGAAGATGTATTCATTTTAAGGGACGTTGGCCGGGAATAAAAAGAAAAATGTAGTATTAAGCTGAAAGAAAAACGTATTATGCTGAATCGTATCGACGAGATTTCACTGTAGTCGAGCGTCGGGAAACGCGAACTTGCCATCCTTGGTCTCTTTCTCGGCCACGTGGTAATCTGGAACAAATGAAATGCAATATGCACTTTCTGCAGCCTGAACGGGACAACTAAAGCAGCGTCGACTACGAGAAGTGCTGCGCGTTACCCGAAATGTCTTCCTCTTCGGCATTTCCATGTACGATGCGATGCGCTGCATGTGAGACATGAAAGCAGCCCAGTCATAAAAAAAGACCCCCCGTGGGATGATCAATTACCCTCTGAATGACACCACGTGTTGCTCCTCACACAAAAATAGGTGTGGAGGCTAGTAAGGCTCGCCTGTAACGTACCTGTAGGACTGGATGAACACAATGGTTCATGCTATCTATAGCTTACCCGTTTTTCCGTCTCCATGCACCGTGCTGTCTGTCAAAAGACGGGTACGGTTCAATGCGAGGGGATACGCGGATAAGGGCTGGACATGCAGAATGGATCACTCACCGGCCTCCTCCTCGTGAAACTTCTCATCGACTGGGAGATGGGAAAATGGTATGTTCGTAGTGGGTGATTGTTCAGCAATACATCACACAGCATGTATTTAAAGCTCATTGTCACTAGCGTTATTGTTATTCTGACGTTCTTCCGTCGAAGAACGACAAGACTGGTAAAGAAAGAAAAATCTTTGGAGCGAGTTTCCAAGTTATATGATGGGCATAGAGCAGTAATTTTTAGGTACTTTGTGACCCCCTATAATCTAAATACTGGGTGTGTTAGGTGACTCTACAATCTGCAAGCATTTTTAAGATTTCAAAAAAAAGTTGAAAAAAGTGTCGCAGGGTCCCTCTAACTATACCCAATGAAAAATACATTCTTATGAAGCGGTACTCGGCATTGCACCACATTCACGCCACCAGCCAACCAACACGTCGAAGTAAACAATAGTGTGTTACTTAATTTTTATACTGGACGCCATCGGTCCCATCAAGACAGCTCTCGCGTTAAAAAAAAATCATATTAGCCCAACAGCACCAAAGTAAAGATAGATAAGACTAGCACGGAATGATAGAACGCAAACAACACGGATCACAGGGCATATCCGGTCATAAGAGCAGCAATGTAAAGAAAGGAAATCACTGAGACTTAATAAAACCAACAAGGATCAGAGGGAAAAGGTGGATTCAGGACATTTCAGCTCGAACTAAGGAAAGCAAACTCTTGAAACCCATCACGCATGCTCTGTCTGCTCGACGGGAGTCTGCACACACACGTATAAATGTAATTGGTTTGTCGCGCCCGACTGCATTCACGCAGAGAACTCACCGTCTTCGTAGTCTCCAGTTAGGAGTGACTCCGGCTTTTCTGGGGGAGATACGCGAAAATACGGTAAGTTCGTGGGAAACAGAACAACTAAAAGACGGCACATCGGCTCTGGCTGGGACTTACCCGAGCTTGGCGCTTTATTTACCGGGATGAACACGGGCGCGTTTTGTGCTAAAGCGTGAAACACAAAGAAAAAGTGTTTTACAGACTGCACCAATACAGACATCGCTGATTTACCAATCGTTGCGGAATTAGCTAAAGCACAAATCAAGCGTTAGCGTGCAGCTGTTTTCACACGTTACCAGCACAGATCGGTGCATTGGACGTCTATATAAAGAATTATTACTACAGTACCCATGTACGGTCGCTCACTATATCATTTTGCATGCTCCAACCGAAGCTTGTAAGACAAGGTCTGACGAACAGCTTCGCTCTGGTCTTGTTCTTTGGTTCATTCTTCCGCTAGAGCTTCTGAAGCAAAATAGGATACGGGGAATTCGCCTGAACTCAGTCACCTGCAAAATCAATCTAAGTGTGCCTTTGTTCTTCCAGTAACGGCTCTCAGCCAATACATTTCTCTGTAAATGACACAGGTCCGCTGGCATCGAGCATATTTTACTGCGTTCTCCACGTACTATTAAAACATATTTCGGGGCATTGGACTGCCGCGGTGCAACGAGACGGAGGGGTGCGACGGGCCGGCCCGGAATGGGCGACATTGCAGCGAATTCCCGAAACCTGATACAGTGCGATCTCCCGAGATTTGCATGACAAAGGTGGGTTGTCCTCGCCTGAGGAGACCTGGGCCGCCAGTCACGTCTGCGCAAGTTTCTTTCCCGGACCACTCCATTCCCCCGGTTACCCTCCACCTTTCTCCCCTCCCCTTCCGACAACTTGGACTCCCTAGCACCATCTTACGCCGCACATTACAGAACCTAGAGTGCTTTAGCTTTGCTGACTCCTACTTGTGAGGCTTTTTGTGCGCACATGAAACCTTTTTTTTCCATTATTCTGTAGTTAGTTTCCGTCTGATATATCGCCGCTACGTCGTGTCCCATGTGTAGAATGCTTGTACACAGCTTTTTCTCAGACTCTTTACATAACCGTGCATATATTTCTTAATGGGATTGTCATGTAAGCGGTGGACCTCTTAGTAATTACCTAGGGAGGGCGCTTGAGTTAAAGAGGATAAATAGTAGGCCGACTATAGCGTTATAGCCGGGCACTCAGAATTTGCTGTCATCTGGCTGCCGGTCGCCTCGTCTCTTCGATAGCGCCCCCGTCACCCCTCTACCGCGTCGTCGTATCGCGTCAAGAAAATACCACAATTACATAGTATCAGAAAATTCTTTTCTTACCACCATACGGCATGTCAGGGTCACGGATTGGCATGTTGTTCGGTTTATCATCTGCGGGGCAACAGTAGAAAATACTGAGTGTGAATCAATAAGTAGCATTCACTTCACCTACTATGGGGTTCTCTTGAATCCGCGCGCCTATTTTCTTGTACGACACAAAAAAATAAATTCGCTGGGTTAATTCCTCTTTCAGAAGAATTGGTAAAATCAAACGATGCGATGAAGGTCGGTGAGGGCTTTCATAAACAAGAGACAGCACACACATCCATCAGTAGGTTCTTCCCCAGAGACACAGAGAGTAAGTAGTAGGATGACTCAGGACATTGTGTCATGAGGTAATTCTGATTCCACCCCATTCCACACCTTCTGCTACTGAGCATCTTATCATGACGCAGTTAGGGACGACGACGATATGACGGTAATGCCGGCGAAGACGACGACGACGATGACGATGACGATGACGATTTCAAAGATAATGTTGAAGATGATGGGGATTATGACGATGACGACTACGGTTATGATTATGATTAGGAATATGGGGATGACGGTAGTGATGGCTACCACGACAACGACGACGACGACGATGATGATGATGATGAAGATGGTGATGAAGATGACTGCGGTGACAATGATAATGATGTGGTATACCAAGATACATAATGGCCGAAGTGGATGATGAGGAAGACGACGATGCGTCCTGTCACTTGAGTGTACGTATACGGGGAAAAGTTTCTTGGGTGTAGGCGTACATCATAGTATACGACAAAACGAATCGCAAGCGAAGACGAAAGCTGCATACAGTGCTTGGCCTTCAAATATATTCAACTACCTGGGCGTACTGAACTTTCTCAAACAGTGAAGTGTATGTAGCGGAACGAGCCACCGTCCGGCGAATCACGTCTTACCGATGATGAAGTATCGCTTCCGAGGTGACTTGCCATCTGCAAAATAATTCATGTTTCACTCAGAGCGCGCTACATACTCTCGACATGCTGTATGTTAGAGCAACTCTGGCGAATTACCGTATTAGTTACTTATAACACATTTCAGTAAGGAAAAAATGCGTGCCAATACACCCTGCGAAGGTGGTTAGAAAGCGAAGCTGCAAACGACACCCACAACGTTTACCCATGTGACTTCACTTGAATTCACACTCGTGGCTCTACAAAGAGGGAAACTGGAGACCAATCAAATGCAGAGACAAGTGAAAGCGCAACACATATATCCTTTGCTAAGGTTAAATCAATGTATGATCCATAAATGGCGGTTGCTTGAGTTCTATTTGCGAAGCACATGAGTAGACGCTCCTTTTTTATAAAATTGAAGGAAGCTCAAACACGGTGTTAGACGGCGGGAGAGACGGAGAAGTGAGATGCCATGCGTTAGTGGGAGCTTCCTTTAATTTTTACTGACTACTAGCGCGTGCGGAAGGCGATCACATGGGTGCTACATGTGCCGTGGGCGAAGAGCACAGCGGCGCAAGAGGTCGCGTGACGCTGTCACGCGGCATTCAGCGAGACGCAGGAGGTAAACCCGCAGATGTGCTCGGTCAGAGCAGCGTCTGTCTCTCCCCTTCTCCGCGTGGGCTCATAGCTCAATCGGTAAGACAACGGGTTCTCGCTCCATTCCTCTATTCTTTCCAAGTTCGATTCGTGGCGGTGCCAGTAACTTCCTTTATTTGTTCGCGAGAGTTTCCTGCTGACATCAACGGTCGCGACAACAAAACCCTTGGGGGGGCAAAGGCAAAAAGCTATGCTTTAAAAATGCGCCTCTGGTGTTTCACGGAACTGAACAGGAACACGCGGGTCTACACAAGCAGCTTACAGGGCATAGAAGAGAAAAAAAAAAACGCACGCCTTACCTAAACATCGCTGCAATCGACACTTTTTGTGCGTGTGCGTGTGTGTGTGACAAGAACTTTTGTTTTTCTATTTGGGGCAAGCATTTATGACCAAAATGAAGCCGAGTGGAACTCGCCGAGCAACACAAAGGCCAGCCCACGGGGTAAGAATATATTATTCTTACACCGTGGGCCAGCCGTAAAATTTTGTCGAGTCGCGCTTTTATAGAACAGCTTCTTCGTGTTTTACCATAACCTGTTCGTCTTTTTTTCCCCCAACATTTACGGTAAACTCGCAGTCGCACTCTTTCCACATGTAGATAAACTCTAGCACTCTATGCTTTTCTTTTCCGATTGGAGTTCGCTCCATGACTGCACCCTTTTGCGATTCTGAAGTTCTTCGACGATGCAAATAGAACAGGAAAAGAGCCTTCGATCGGCAAGACCACGTCGACTATCCATCACAGTGGTTCAAATTATGTTTAAACAAAGAAATAAGGAGCACGCTTACTCTTTCTCTTCAAATTATGTTTCAACAAAGAAATAAAGAGCGCGCATACTCTTGCTGTGCAAATTATGTTTCAAGAAAGAAATAAAAAGCACGTTTAGTCTTACTGTTCAAATTATGTTTAAAGAAAAAGAAATCAATAACGAGCGCGCTTACTCTTGCTGTTCAAATTATGTTTCAACAAAGAAATAAAGAGCGCGCTTACTCTTTCGGCGAAGTCCCGCCAGTCGGTTGGTGCGGGCACTGGCTGCGGTAAGGAACAAAGGGAGTGATTGTTAGCACCGCACGACTCAGACGGCACTCGTTAAAAACGCCCAATACCTGGCGCTCTAAACAAGCCGCACTCGTGCACGTCTGGGCAGCGGTTCGGGATCCACCATAGTCAGTCCTAAGGGGACCATTCGAATCTTGTTTGCTCTCGGGGATGTTGACAGTCGCGCTGTAAAACTGCGCTCATTTAAATCTGAAAGAAGCTCCGGGTTTGGATGGATAGAGAGCTTTAAAATGGGTCGTTGTAGAGTTGGCCGGAAAAGTGAAAATGGGCGGAAGGGTGAAAGGGAATAGCGCGCGGACCGGCGCTTAAAATGCGGGCTCACTGTGCCTCGTTGCGTTATTCAGCAGCTCCTCGCCCGCCATAACGAAATAAGAAAGTATACAGCTCGGGAATGAAACGTTGTAAAACTTGGAAGTTGGTGCGCGCACTGGACACGCTGACGATTGTTTGCGCGGGTAGTTGCCGCATAACAATTTCCATATTGCGAGATGCGGTTAGAATAAGATGAAAAGGGGCATCATGTTTTAAACTACGCTCTATAAAAGTGACTTGTATACAAGTCTAGGCCCAGCCGGTGATGTGGTTGCAAGTGGTCGCTGGCGAGTGGAGGGTGAAAAAACCTATGAAGGTTTAAAAAAATGATGCCATTTCACACTCTTCTCTCTCCTCCTGCGTCCACGGCGCTCCCGACTATCTGGGCGTTACGATCGGCGTCATAGAAAAATGGCCTTAACGTTTGCACAGCTTCTCAAAAACTTGACGTTGGATTAGTTGGGTACACATGCACACTAGAAACAGAGCAGGGACGAGGACGGAAGTGACAGCGCTCTAGTTCTAGCGCTCTAAGAAGAGCGCTCTAGTTTGTCAAATCGTACTTCAGTTGTTCAGCGCTCTAGTTTCACTTCTTCCGTCCTCGTCCCTGCGCTGTTTTTAGTGCTAACAGCTTCTCAAAATGTTTTGGCTCAATCCCAGTGATACCACAGGAGATGGAAAGAAATCGCGGACCGATCTTTCAGCTGAGACACTTCGCGCTTCCAGATAGGAAGCACCGCTTCATAAGGGTATCCAGATACCCAGTCGGAGGGCCTCTAAATACCTTATATGGGCGTCCAAGATTCATACGAGGTGAAAAATGCTCACGGCACATCTCCTCGTCAGTTCCGTCCTCGCAGTCCTCGCTTCCGTCACACAGCCACCGCATCGGGATGCACTCGCGCGTCGTCTTGCACGTGAACTCACGACTTCGGCAGTCATCCGATGCTGCTAGGACGAAAGGGAAATGAAGGAACTTATAATTTAGGCATTATCTCTTGCCTGTGTGTATTAGATGCAGTTCACACTGGAGAGGGAAGTTAACACCATGTGACTGACAGGCCCTATATAGTGTGTGCCCAAGAAATGCGTCGAAGGGCATAAACAAACGTGTTTGGAAACTGTCACCATCGCTTTCAGATTGTCTACGCCCACTGCAGGGCAAACGCCTCTCCCATAGATCTCCAATTGTGCCGGTCCTGTGCTAACTGCGACCAATTTGTCCCCGCAGACTTCATAATCTCATCTGCCCACCTCATTTTTGCTGCCACCTGCCATGCTTGCCTTCTCAAGGGATCCACTCTATTACCCTTAATGACCAACGGTTATCTTGCCTTCGCATTACATGCCCTTCCCCCGCCCATTTCTTCTTCGTAATTTCTACTAATATGTCCTTAACACGCGTTTGTTCCTTGAACCACTCCGCTCTTTTCTTGTCCCTTAATGTTACACCAATCATCTTCCGTTACATTGCTCACTGACTCGTCCTCAATTTAAGTTGAACCCATTTAGTGAGCCTCAAAGTTTCTGCCCCGTGGGTGAGTACCGGTAAGATGTAGCTGTAGTACACTTTTTTCTTCAGGGACAATGGTATGCTGCCATTTATTATCTGAGAATCCTCATGGCTGGGATCCGCGGTCACTACTTGGCCTAAGTAGATATATTCGCTTACCACTTCCATTGCCTCACCACCTATCTCAAACCGATGTGCTCTCGCGAGGTTATTAGGCATTACTTTAGTTGTCTGCACATTAATTTTCACGGCCATGATTCTACTCTGCTTGTCCAGGGCGGTAATCATGCTTTGCTATTCGCCCCTCAAGTTACTTAGCAAAGCAACGTCATCAGCGAATCTGATGTTACTCAGGTATTTTCCATTAACCCTTACTGCCACCTGTTCCCAATTCAATGTTCTCAATACCTGTTGTAAACATTGTGAATAACATTGGAGAGAATGTGTCTCCTTGTCTCACGCCCTTCCTTATAGGTATTTTACTGCGCTCCTTATAAAGAACGATGGTAGCTGTGGACCCGTTATAGATATCCTCTAGTATTCTTAGTAACGCTCGCTGCACCCTGATTCCGCAATTCCTGCATGACTGCTGAGGACACATGACTGATAATACCGAACGAGAAGTAGTTCACAGCAGGTAGACACCCCACCAGTTACGACAGAAGAAAGAAGGCTTTAAAATCTCTAGTCGCGATTTTATTTAAATTCATTTCCCTTTAAGCCAAACTTGATACCAAGAAAAAATGGGATGGCAGAACTAGGTTCGCACCGCCTTTTTATCCGGATCCTAAATTGTAAAAACATTAAAATTTTGTAGATACATACATAGTACAAGGTCATATTATCTGTCGCACTTCGTGGTATGTGTCATACTACCCACCTTTCAGTCATTATTCAGAGTATTTGTGACGGTACTTCTTTTGCGCGCCAAACAAGACACAGGAATTTCTAGTGCTCTTGGTGGGAACTTTGAATAAATAAATAAATAAATAAATAAATAAATAAATAAATAAATAAATAAATAAATAAATAAAGAAAATAAAAGTTTAAATACATAAATAAATAAAAATAAATAAATAAATAAACAAATAAAACTTCCCCACAGTATTGCTGTGATTGGTCATTTAGGTGCGCTGTGGCAAAGCGTGCCCACGTGGTTTCAATGTCAGTGCGGTCGATTTCAATGAGCGCTGCTAATTTCCGTACCTGTCTCACCGTCCTTCCCACTCATTAGCGACTTCCTTGAACCTGAAACGAAACAAAGATGACGCTATCAGTTCGCTTCGTAAATGCCCCGCCTAACTATAAGCGAAAACAAAGTTGCCGCTATTCCCGGCTATATCAAACAAGGTAAGCAAAGAATTTTAAGAAGTCAGTAAATGCATTAACAAGTGTACTCGAGCATCAAATACAGATTCTCTGCATTCATAATTTTTATGTAGTTATTACCAAGCACGCGCATGCTTTTTTTCCCACCGCCAATTTCACAACGTAGTAAGACACAGAGGGCTTATGCTAACCTTTAGGCGACCGCGTTTTACTAAACTTGGGATACTTCAAGTCTTCCATCTTCATGTTTCATGAACGGCGGACTTCGATGAACAGGGGAACGTGGGAAACCAGCGAATTGAACTCGCTGAACTATTCCCACGCGACAAAAAAAGAAAACAGCAATAAAGTGATTAACCGTGAAAGTTGGTTATGTCTTTTTGTTGCACAGCGCGGAATGATGGAAAGGAGAGGCAGGGACAGACGGACGAGCGCTGACTAGGAACCGATGATTCAATTCATCCGCTTCAATGAGAGTTTGATTCGGTTGAACGGAAATAAGAATGGGTGAATGAGCGATCTACTAACATATAGTTAGAATTACTGCATGTTAACATCCGTAGTCTGAAGAAAAACTGGGACTCGCTACTTCTATTGCTCAGTAGCGTCCTGCCCAAGTTAGTCTGATATTGACTGAAATCAACATCACAGACGATGAATGCGTGTTGTTTACAATAGCTCAATTTCAGTGTTGTTTTTTTTCTTCATGTAGGCAGCACAGAACAGGAGGTGGTGTACTAGTGCTCTTTAAAAGTGGCTGGTTTTGCAAAAGCTTTGAACTTGTGGTCTCTGACGCAGAAATCGTTACAGTGTGTCCTTTAGTAAATGTAACCAGGCAGTTGTAGTCTATATCGTGTACAGACGTCCGAGTGACAATGTTAAATGGTTTCTGGGAGAGCTATCAGGCCTCTTGAAAAAACATGAAAGCGAAGAAAACATTGTACTGGCGGGGGACTTCAACATTGATATTTCTGGTAAACCTACCAGTTAGCTAATGATTATCTCAGCCTTATAACCAGTCATGGTGTAGAAATTCTCGGTAGCAAATTAACACAGACTTCCATAGATTACATTGTCACTAGGTTGCCGTAACATGATAATATTGGATGCGTTATTAAAGACAAGGTGACAGACCCTCATTTCATTGCCCTGACTATCTTTGAAAATGACAGTTTAAAACCTCCTGTCATTAGGCACTAAAACTGCCGTATTTACTCGATTCTAAGCACCGCTTTTTTTTCCACGATCGCGATTCCCAGAGTGAGGGGGGTGCTTAGATTCGAAAAACCTAAATAACCCCCCCCCCCCCCCCCCCCGCCACCTATTTGGCGGCCGTGCCTTGACGACACGGCCGCAATTATTAATGCTTTATTTGGCAAACATTAAAAGAACGAACATATCCACTAACGTGAAACTCCGGGAGGGGTGAAGCATGCACTGTAGAAGTGTATTCCAAGATTTTAAGCCTCTCTCTTGCCACACAGTGCGCGCTGATATACGTCACATCGCAATTAAGAAGACGGAGAATAAGTAAAATTTGAAACGATTACTGCAAATTTCAAAGTTAAAACGAGTTCGAAGCGAATGAGAAGCAAGCAAGCAAGCGCGAACGGAAAACGAATGTGCCGGTGCGTTCTTTTAGTACCCGTTTTTGCCCATGGAGTTACTGGCACATATAAATACTGGCTTACATAAATTTGCTAACATTTGAAATATGACAACCTTCGACTTCTTCGCGCGTAGTAAGATTGCTGCAATCTTGGCATAAGTAAAAGTAACAATGACGGACTATATAAGAGGCCAATTAGACCAGAAAATATACGGATGTCTCTTGCAAACCGCAAATGATCCTGGGAGGAATTTTCAGTTCTCTACTGGTCGCCTCTGACCTGTTTCGAAGCGACGATGGGTCCCAGCGTGAAGCAGAAGGTGGTTACAATCGGCTCTGTGTTCTGTATTTTGCAGCTGCAAGCCGACAAAGCTGGCCAATAAAGTTTGAAATGAGTGCACGGTCTGCTGTTGTACACCTTGCCACTCCTCGCCGCGGTCGATACATGTTCAAATTTTGTCTCTCCACGACACCTATCGTCTGCTCCATCAACAAAGAGGCACGCAGCGCACTTCGAGCTAGATCATAGCAGAGGTCAAAATTATGCAAGGGAGTGAGTACGCTTTAAAACCAGTGGCTAGACTTTAAAGCAGCGCTTAAAACAGCAGATTTCGTGGCAGTTACAGGTTTTTCAAGCAAAAAGACTACCTCTAGGACATTGCACCACGACTGATCTCTGAACTGTTCTTCCAATACAACCTATCTGTTTACTACAAAACAGGCGCTACTTTTTTTTCTTGCAAATAAATCACGGATTTACACTAGCGGAGGTAGCTTGACTGTAGGTCCTTCAGGGTTTCGAGAACACAAAGTCCAGGTTTCTACATCTTGATCAGAGCATGGGAGAAGTGTTTACGTTGAGTATTAATGCATTAGAAAGTTCTTCCTCAGTTCATTCACCCGACTCGCTCGAATAAATGTCAAACCGCATCCTCATTTTTAAATGTTTCGGTGTTTTGTGAATTCCAGGTAACCCACGCGCGAAACCAAACCGCAGCAGCAAATGCACAACTTCGCTCAGCTGTTGGACTTTCCTTTTTAGTGGCCGGCTGGCAGTACAAACTTAAGCTCCGACGCTGCAGTGCACCGTCCTGTACACCTGGCGGGCGCGATGCGGGCGCACCGGCGACGCCCGCAGTAATGTCGATGAACTGTATCATGTCAATGGGCAATTCTATTAGCCGAATGATTTCACCCCGACCTTTACCCACCCGACGCCGGCGGGCGTTGGCCTTTCGCGCGCTTTCATCCCGTCACGAAGTTGGAATCACTGCCGCGAAGGCTTTCTCTCTATTACCGCCCGTTGACAGCCGCACGCGACA
Source organism: Haemaphysalis longicornis (assembly GCF_048455015.1). Lineage (NCBI taxonomy): Eukaryota > Metazoa > Arthropoda > Arachnida > Ixodida > Ixodidae > Haemaphysalis > Haemaphysalis longicornis. Next base: position 56,985,577 of record NW_027526335.1, read on the forward strand.
ATAGCCGGGTTGCGTGCCTCCCCACACGAACCTCGCCCCGGGCTTCCACCGCTCCACGTTTGCTCAGCGATGCGCTATTTGTGGCAGCGTTCGCACCAACTGTGCAAACGCCTTTGAAGGGACCATGAAGCAAATATGCACGTTTGGTTCATTAGAAAGACTGCTTTGACCCTACCACAATGATATAATCTTTATTGAAAACTTCGAACAAATTATTCAGGTAAAATAAATCAAATCAAATTAAATAATACAGATGACGCAGTGGTAACTCACCAGCCACTGTTTCCCGGTGTCTATATGAGGTCAGCATTTTCTCAACACGAAAGTGTTTTATTCCGGGATACACACAAAGATTTGACTGACCTCATATTCGTGACGGAAATGACGCTAGTACAACGAAGCAAGCGGTCTGTAAAGGGTGCAGCCCCGCACGCAGGGTCTTCTTGTGGGGAAGAAACCTTAGGTACTAACGCGTACGTTATCCTTAGTGTTGTTCGTTTTCGGCTGTTGTATTTTACACGAAAGTGTTTTATGCCGGAATACACCATGATTTCGCTGACGTCATATGCGTGACGGAAATGACGCCAGTACACCTTTGCTGAAGCGAGCCGGCAGCAGGACGTCGCTCGCCAAGCACACCCACAAGACAGCCGCCGACCCGCAAATCGTGCTCAGCAGCAGATTTCGCTGCACATTTCACTTTCGTGTTTTACCGATTCCTATGACAGAGGAATCAACCACAGCTTTTTTTTCGTGTGGGCGACTGGCGGCCACCGCCCACGGCCATCGGCAAAATACACGACTTAGTGGTCTATGTAGTGGTGCCTCGGTACCGTTCGATCGTATCGCTTGAGTGCTTACGTGATGTTAACTCACTTACTACTCACTTTTTGTACCTTCAGTTGACTATGCTATTAGTGTGTCCTCTATTCCATCGCTGCTGACGTCGTGTAGGTTTATTTCTCGAGTAACGTTTTCCGGCTAAAAGGACATCTTTTACGGTTGGGATGGAGTCGAACGAGTTACGAAAGGCTAGTTATGTGCTAAGTTTGTATTTTGTCTTCGAGGTTTGCAAAAGGCGGTTCGTATACGCGCGGCCTCCGAGATTCTCCCGCGCGCGTTTTGCTCCGGCCGTCCCAATCGGCCGGAGCGAGCGTAAGTTGAAAAGAGGGCGTGGCCGCGTCTCTCGCCGCACCGCGGCGCTCGCCACCGATGCATCACAACTAATCCGCGGCAGCTTGGCGCAAACCTGGAAACGCGCGTTTTCGCAGCTTGCAGTGAAATTGAGTCGAGCAGCCAGGTTTAAAATGACAGGTACAAGACAATAACCAATAACTTTATTATAGCTAACTTAATAATATGAGGCGCGGAAGTACAAAAAATTAAGCAGCAATTACCCGAACGACTTCGATTAGCACAGTCGGATCTAACGCTCTATCGTGCGGTTTCGCGACCTTATTTTTTACTTTTTATATTTTTGGATGTGTATTTACACGCGGTGCCCTTAAAAAATTTCTCACGTCCTCACCCAACATTATCTGCCAGAGTGCGCGCGACTTGCATAAACATCTGCCGCGTAAATATAATATTAAGATTGCTTCTGTTTGGTGTGCTTGATACATCTTTCGTAAGCATGCAAGTCCGACACAAGCAAACCGTGGTATATTTAGGCACCGCCGTTCATTGCAATGCGGTGCAATGCGGTTCATTGCAATGCGGTGTTTGGGAGGTTTTAGTAAGCGCTTTGTTAACTAATATAGCGCATATGAGCGGCAGTTAAAAAACGCTAATCATGGTCTGCAAAGAACTACACGACACATCATAGCATATGAAACTGCATAATTATTGCGTGATGTCCCTTGCCTTAGCAATTTTATGATTTTGTGTGTTTTATTGTTTTTATTTCCCAGGGTATATATTCAGCTGCGGCGAAATAAACCCTTTGTTGTTAGTCAGCGCCCAGTCTCGTGTCGCCTTCTCTGTGTCCTGTCCTAGCGCTGTTATCAAACTAAATATTAAACATATTTTCTGCACAAAGAAAGGGGTTTAGACGGTTCGTCTTCACGATATTTTTACACGCGTTATCCTAGTTCTTTTCATCGCTTTTTTTAATGTTCCTTTTTTGGAAGAGGTGTATAAATCCGCATTTTTTTAATTTTGTAAGGTAGGTTTTATCATTTCTTTTCTATTTTTGGTTCTCTTAAGATTCTGTACGACCAATTATCTCCATTCATGCTATTATAACGATTAATTAAATGTGTTAACTGCGCCAAATATATATTTCTCCGCAAATACGCAGGGCGTTGCACTGTGGTCAGTTTTTATGGTTTTTAAAGACGATAGTCTTTCTTGGGCTACTTAAACCCAGAAATTTTGGTCTGTCTGTCTGTCTGTCTGTCTGTCTGTCTGTCCGTCTGTCTGTCTGTAACTCGATTCAGCCACCCGGCCAAAGTAAAATTGATATGCGCAATAGTCTTATATACTCACAGCCAAATGTAAACGTCTAAGCCCGGTTTATATGTTTATACTTGTCAACTTTGTTGAACAAGAACAAGACATTATGCAAATATAAGACAGAAAATTAGTACACAAGGGATATTTACAGTGTTCCTTTATTAAAAAATTCCTGGATGCTTGGTTTTCCGATAAAAAATGATATTCTACATCTACTGCAGAAAACTGCCGCCTCCTGGCGGCATATGAAAAATCACGCAGCAACAGCAACGAAAGGTTCCACTAGCTAGGTTCCACGTTCTGCTTGGAACGCACGTGGAGCACGGCCACGCGGTTCTATAAACCTTGTAGTCGGCCGCCTCCATTCCCGCGCGTTTCTGCCGTACTGCAGCGCTGGCATCGAGGAACCCGGCCTGTAGCAGTGGAACGCGGTAAATTCAAATCGCCTTGCGCAAACCTTTAGTGTGTTTACCTTGGGATGAGCGCGACGGTACAGGAACAGCATGAGGTGAGCGGGAAAGCAAAGGGGGGCATTTCCTTTGCAAATGTCTACAAAGACTATCGTCTTTTGACGACATTTGCAACGAAAGGAGCAGATACGCGGCCAATTTTTTATTCGTGTGTCTGCCGTTAATTTTTGTCAGGGCTTTTTATTCTTGTCTTCGCTTTGCGCGGGAGATGTATAGAACTCATAGTTTTAAGTTCGTAAGTTTGCCTTTATAAATTATTTGTAGCTTTTCTTATTTTTAATATCCCGTTCGTTCAATTACTTCTATTCGCGCTATTATAATAATTAAATCTGTTACGTTCGACAATTATGAATTTCTGGTCAAATGCAGGGCGTCACAAGGTTTGTCTGTTCGCGAGTTTTTTTATTCACGTTTTCGTCATATTTTCGCTGCTCCTTTATTTTTGTCTTTGTTTCGTCAAGCAGCTATATAAAATTTATGTTTTCGAATTTGTCAATATCACTCCTATATTCCTTATTTTTCTACTTTCTGCACTGTTGTTTTTTTCCAAATACGTTCGACTAATGACCTTTATCCACGCTTTGTAGCTATAAATTATATTAACTCCGCCAAATTACATTTGTGTGGAAATGCGGGGCTGCACATTTGGTGGCGTACATGCGGTACTTGGCGGTTGTGTACGTTCGCTCTAGAATCAGCCAGCAACGATAAGGTGCTTTTATTCTAAATGCGGCTGTATGACTCATGGCATAAATCGTATATTACAGTCAAATGTTGGCTGATCCGCTTCGCGGAAGAGCGCAAGGGAGGAGTGGTGGGGTCCCTTTATGCACCAATTGACCTGCAAGGGTGGAAGCCTTAGCCTCGAAGGGGTCGAGTTCGCGGCTGTTCCAATGAAGGACACATCCATTACAGGTGTTCTGTGGCAGCATCTACGGCAGGAGCTGATAATAAATGCGGCAAATAAAGTCGCAAATACACTCGTGCCAAGATCAGAAAACACTGCAGCGTTGCTATGCCGCGAAATGCCGCATAAACAGCGGCCCAACGGGCTGAACGACGCATTCGGTGCATAGGTGCGCACTGCCACCTGGCGGAGCGTGGGGAAACCAGCACGCTTACAAAATTTGGCTGGGGCCGCGTGGCGATTGAGACGGCCGGAGCAAAACGCGAGCGGGGGAATCTCGGAGGCCATGGTATACGTATACTCTACAGAACACATATACTCTACAGTATACCTACTCTGCACTACAGTATACTATACAGTATACAGTACAATGTACGTATTCTCTACAGTACACCTACGGTATACTCCCGAGTATACGCTGCATATACTCTTCAGTACACCCCTAAACGGAGTATTCTCTACGGAGAGTACACTCTACGTATACGAATACTCTACAGTATACTAATGTATACTTTACAGTATACTCTACAGTATACAGTACAATATACGTATTCCCTACAGTATACGCTACACTGTACTCTACAGTATACCCCCACGCGGAGTATTCTCTAAGGAGAGTACACTCTACACTCACCACAGTTGAGCTCATCAGAGCGATCCTCGCAGTCATCGACGCCGTTGCAGACGGCCGCCTTGTCGATGCAGCGGTCCACCTTGGAGCATTTCAGCAGCGGCGGCGTGCAGCGCGCGCACTCCTTCTCGTCCGAGTGGTCGGCGCAGTCGAACTTGCCGTCGCAGAACTTTTTCTTCAGCACACAGCTGCTTTGGTCGGCGCAGCTCACGTACGGCTCGAGGCACACGCGACGCGCTGCGCGACGAACGGCATTTCTCTTTAGTTTGTTTTTGTTTTTTTTCCTTTTTTAACCTCTCCCTCTCTTTTTCGCGCATAATGCGCGCGTATATTCAGCGCCAAAAGGTGTACACAGCCCTCGTTCTTCATCTCCCTTTCTCGCCACCTTTATTCGTCGCTGAATTCAAAGCGCGACTCATTTCCTGTCAGCGGATTTCGCGGCTGAAAAGATCGCGAGACTTCCGCGAAGAGGATGACCAGGATTATAAAGCGGGACTTTTTATCCTAGCGCGAAACCTTTTGCGCTTTGTGTCCAGCTCGTAGCGGTTCATTTTACAGACATACGAAACTAGGAAGAAATAAATGTGAGACAAAATTCATGCTACACCTTCGCTATGCCCGAGTCGCCCTCGGCTGGGCTCCGAGTAGTGCGGGAAAGTATTCATGGTGATGAAAACCTTCTCGGGGGGTTGAGTATACAGACGTTCCTTTTTTTAATCGTGCTTCTTAAAAACCAGTTTTGCCTGCGGGACTTTCTCGTAACTCCTCGTCATGTGTAGCCGTGCTCTGATCTAAAATACATAGAGGTCAGGACGGGGTGCAATTGAGCGAGACGTGCAGTACATGATGAGCCCAGGAAGAAAGATGGGAGCATGAAGTAACTGACGTATACAAAGCACGCGCAAAAAAAGCAATGGAAAAGACAGTGCGATCTTGAACCAGCGCTCAAAGAACAAGGATCAACGTGTCGTGCACAAAAATGCAGATATCTAATACCGCGTTAAACTTTGAACGCCACAGCGGGAAACGCTTATGGCACAAGACCAATAAAAATAGATTCCCGAATTCTGATAATTGTATCGGCGAACGAGTCAGAATTCTTACTCCTCTTCTCCGTTTCACCAGCCTGACGTTTACGAAAAATCCCGGCCTATATCCACTAACGGGAAACCTGGGTAGGGGCGAAGCATGCAGCGTATAAGTGTATCTTGGCGCCTTGGCGTTTCTGCCAACGGAGATGAAACCGTTGGGGGTTAGAAACATTCAGCTTTGCTGTAAAAGTCTCGTGCCTTTGAAGCACGAAACGTTCTAGCACGAGGCGCTGGAAAACGAGTGTCCCGGTGTGTTCTTTTAGTACGCGTTCTTGCCCACGGAGATGAAACATCTTGCGCGAGGCCTTGAAAAACGAGTGTCCCGGTGTTTTTTTTATTTTAGTATGCGTTACGTTCTAGCGTGAGGCGTTGGAAAACGAGTATCCCGATGTTTTACTGCCATGGCTATCTGAAATGACGATGACGACAGGAGAGGCCGACAGCCCAAGCCCCTAAAGGGCTTCACTCCTAAAAAGATAATGGGCTTATTGTTCCCCTCATTGTGTGTCATATCTAGGTGCACCAATCTTCTGTTATGTTCGTACAATTCATTGCAAGGCTTGCCTGATAAATATCGCAGGGCCATCCGTAACCATTTTATGTTCGCCAACCTGTTGTCAATGGCGCTCCTCATCTGTACCAGGTGATGTTCAGAGCAATCTATAGCCCTAAGTCCCCTCTGACTGCGTTGCGATATGTGCCTTAACCCCCTCGCCCCAACGTCGTAAAGAAACATTTTGTAACACGAAAGTCTTTTATGCCGGGGTACGCTAACCTCACCGACGTCATATCCTGCACGGAAATGACATCACCAGAAAAGTTCCGTTGGCGCGGCAGTGCTCGGTTTCTTGCCCACGATCAGACTCGCCACAACGGGAGCTGTGAAATGTTGTGCCAACCGCGCAATGAAGTCATGCCTGGGTAGCTGTACGAATGTGCCTTGTGTCCTTCCCTCTTACTTTTCCCTTCAGGTGGTGCTGCGGTCTAGTAGAGGTGAAGGGAAGTGGTGCGTCATGACGCTAATGAGCGCCGATAGTTGGCGCCTCTATAGGGCAGCGTATAGCAGCGGAAGCTGCTGTGTTTATCCGTCCACCGCCTATATGGAACGCCGCCGCGTGCGTTCATGGGCATGATTCTTTCATGCTTCTTTCGCTGTAGCGGACCGCGACTTCACCAATCGATTCGCTGACAACCCCTTCGGTTTCGTTTGCGCGGTTTGCGAGCGTCTGGGGTTCCAATCGGACTTACGCAATGCTCCGGCGCGTGCAAGTTCATATCGATGCACAATAAACATTCAAATGCTGCTGTGAAGGCCCATTTCACTTTCGTGTTTTACCGATTCCTATGAAAGAAGGATCAACCACTTTTTTTTGCGTAACATCATGCTCAGCAACTTTCGAATTGCCAAAGTGTGCGGCGAATTTTTTTTGCGGAAATTACTTCTAAGGAGTTTGCGCGCCTGAAGGATAGACATTTTTCATGCTTGTCGACATGCAACTGATACCGCTCTTGTTTGTGCGGATTTTTGCGGCCCTTGGCCAACGATCGTGCAAGGTGCTGTCAGTGAAGAAGCATCGCTTCCGCAGCCACCTGTGTTATTGTCCCCATCGACAGTCCCGTGCAAGACGACAGCATGCTGTGGCGCCTTCGCGCTGCCAGCCAGCGTGCTCTGCAAGTTTTCCAAATACGACAGTCCTGACAGCGACGAGCGGCCAATCATCTTCGAGCGGAACGAACCGTAGAGTTTTACAGTGGATATTGCAATGTAAAAGAGCTTGAATAAACATTATTATTATACACTAGAGAGGAATCAGGCTGTGCGGCTCACATCAAGGCCGTCTGTGTCGTCATGGGCCGCCATTATAACGTGCCCTAGCCTTAGTTTCATCATTGGCTTGGATTGAAACGTTTTAGCGGCCGTATACTGAAACTCAGTGCCACAAAAACGCAAAGAATGGTGTGTTATTATATTTATTATATAAGCGGAAAATAAAACAGGCTGTTTAAAGCTAAGAAAAAAGGAAGTGAAGCGTATCTTTGCCGGGTCGGTTCAACCTACCATTCTGCAGGCCAAGCTGGTAGTTAATAACAATGTTAATATTTTGGGGGGGAAACTCATTAGAGACTCTTATTTTATTAATTTTATTATGATTTCAGGTAATTTGTTTGAAGAGCTTGGAAATGTTTTTGAGCGTGCCTATGAAAACGTCGCCTTCGTTGTGAACCGGTGAACCGACCGTCAGCTAGAGTTTAACAAAACTTGTTGCTGACCGAGTTGGTTCGCAGTCGTAAACGAAGACAAGATAGGACGGATGCAAGCGCACGGATCTGCTGTACCTTGTCTGCGTCAAAGTACGTTGGTTTCTTTTTTTTTTTCCATCAGCTAAAACTTTCGCGGCGGCATATTACCCACTCAGTCGTACGTTCCATCGACTCCGACAAGACAAACGTTAGGTGCCATCACGCACTGCCTGCTCTTTCACCGAACACGCAGTTGCCACGGCTCACGGTTACCACAGAATAGGGAAGATTTCGGCTACCTCGCAGCTGGTAGACGTGTTAATGCATAGTGAAGAAAGCAAATGCCAAAAACCGCTGAAGAATGCAATTGTCATGCCAAGCCCAAGCCAGAAAAGAAGCTAGGGTCTTCACATGACCCCCAACGATGACATGGATTCCCAGGTGCAGTTTCCTCTCTAGTGTACTTACTAAGAAACTCTACGGAACGAACTATGTGACGTGGAACAAGACTACATATACGCGCGGCACTATGCTTTCGTGGGACTTGGAGCTGGCAGGCTTGCCGACATGAAATTGACACCAGTCTTGTTTGTGCAGGTTATTTTTTACTATCCTTTCCCAATTCGAACGAAAATGAGTGCGTTGCCGGCTCCTCCTACAATTCTGTGTACTGCTGCTACTTATCGTAAACGAGTCCATTCCAAACTGTCTAGAAAACGAGTTCGCCTGTTCTCAAATCGAGTGCTACATTTGACTCTGCTGTTGCTTCTGGCCGGGGATGTGGAGGTGAACTCCGGTCCTGATGGTGTTGTCCAAGTGAATTTGCCGAGTCACGATGATGGTATACCCAATTAAATTTTCTGAGAGGTTTGCAAAGTAATCAGGCGGCGATAAAGCAGAAGTTTGAGACAATTGAAACTGGGTTTGCAAGGCATGAAGCCATGACAGCGGAAATTAATGAAAACCTTGGTGTCACGCAGGGCCACATTCAGGACGTCGGTGAACTGGTATCACAGTAGGCAAATGTAATCAGGGGCCTTTTACAACAAGTTAATGAGTTACAGGAGAAGTGGGTCGAGATGGAGGACAGAAGCCGGAGACAAAACCTAATTTTCTATGGTGTAGATGACACTGTCGTGCTAAAAAAAATGGGACCAGTCGGAAAAATTAATTCAGAAGATTTGTAAGGAGAACTTGAGAATCCAGCTCAAGTCAGTGCAAATGGCGCACCGCATTGGTCGATTCACTGGGTGAATCGATGAAAAAGAAAAAGTTCTAATAAACGCCAAGAAACTTCAAGGTACCGATTACAGTGTTGCTCAGGATTACTCGCCCGGGACACGTAGTGTGCGCAAACACTACTGGGACAGACGCCGAGTTTATGAAGCCGGTTGCCGTCGGTTCTAGCGTGTGCTAACGCGGTCCACTTTGGGCGAGATGTGAAAAGCCTGCGGACAAAACGATCCGGATCTGCCAGTCATGGGGAACTTTCAGCGGCAAGTTCGGAAATAAACATGAGGTACAACAGCTTGGTCTCCGACGAAGGCAGAGATGGGACGACAGAACAAGGGCGTCGCGCCCCAAAAAGAAGAAGCGCGGCGCGAAAGCCGCCGCGCCGCTACTGGAGAACGGATGAGGCGACTTCGGTCCAATCCCAAATATCGCGCCGGTAAAGCGGCGGCAAATCGCCAGCGAAGTGCAGAAGATCCGGAGTTACGAGCTCGCGTACATTGCACATGCCTTAATGGCCGAGTGTGCAATGCTCTTTAAGGGGGCTGACGACGACAAGACGCATAAACTTAGCCGGACCAAGAGTAAGCCAGGTGGGGCCGCGAGCTCCGCTGTTCCTCCAGTCTTGCACCACTAGTGCGAGCTGCGCCAATTTTTTTATTAACGCGAAAGTCAACGCCTCCTTCTTTTCCTGTTTCAGAAAAGGAATTTATTGATAAGACTCCTCGTTCGGTGAAACAAAAAAAAATTAGAGGAAGCAAAAATCTAAGGCTCCCGTTTCGGTTCGAAGCCCGGCCCACCACAACCCAGCTGCGTACCTCTGAAGGAGGTGACACCACCTTACTTATGAGTATAGGGCAGGTATGAAGAATAAAGCACGGCAGAACAAAACAGCGGACTCATTGCGGTCGAAGCAAAATGAAGGAAATGTAGTGCCCGTTCGTGTTGCATGCACATTTCGTCCGCTAACTATTTCACCTGACTTTGGGCAAAGGAAATTTATTTGCTTATTTGGCTTACTCATGGCTGAAATGATCTTATTGGCTAATAATGCCGACTCACGAAGATTTACCTGAAATAATGGTATTCGTTGCAGGTCGTATCATTCAGACGTTGGTTGCTAGCAACCTACACATTTTTCTTCCCTTTGTTAACTTTCAGCGGATTGTGCAACGAAAAGTCACGCTTTGTAGTTAGCCCTTATTAGCACCAAAGCGTTCCACCAACGCCGACGTACCTTGAAATATGTTCTCAATATTAGCCGATCTAACTTGAAGTGACAGCCTACCTGGCCTACACTATATATATAGTTCAATTCTGAATGCAACAGGGCTATGGAGTTTCTAGCACCGTCAAGAGCACATAGTTTGTGATTTTTGTGCTTGTTTTTTTTTTTTTTAAGGTGGTCTGCTGTCTGAGTTTCTAGCACCTCTTCGGCTTGCCATTGGATGCAGCCGTATTTCTGTAGCGGTCTGTCGCTTTTTTCAGTGGCTTTTGTGTAATAACACTTTTTAATCTGATGTTTACTGCATTATCTCCGTCTAATGAAATAATAGCGACTCTGATGACGCTGCCCCTGTCCAGCAGAAATACCATCATCTTTGAAGACAGAAATTTATAACTCAACCGTTTCAAAAAAGGCATCCAGCACACCGCAGATAGATGACAGCCACTTCCCTTTATGGCCCCCGACAATATTCGTTATAATACCTCACTTGACAGTTTGTATATCAATAAATTATGTATCTAGCTCTGTAATCCTCCACCTATTTCACCATCTTTAATACTCTTTATCTCGCTGTGAGCTTTTAGCGTGGCTTGTAGACAAAAATATTGGCCAACTTCGCACTAGCGGCGGGATAAGATTAGGCAAACAGCGATGTTGTCGGCTCCACCTAGCTTATTCGTGGTTCGGCTAAGTTCATGCGTAGTTATGCTTGGAGACTCGGCAAAGTTTTCTGCGTGGTGTCGTCGTTAAACCCCCAAGATCAATGAGCATTCGGCCATTAAAGTATGTGCAGTGTACGCGTTCCCACCGGCTTTGCGGTGAAGCTCCGACAGTAGCGGAGGGCGTGGGGACGTGTGTTTCCTCAAAATTTTCGATCTCCTTCGGTGCCCTCCGTTCGGCTTGTGTGGTGTGGAGTGAGGGACGCTAGTTAAGATGTTTATTAACGTTATCGCTTCTCGGTCTTTTGGCTCCATTCATTTTGCAATTAATTCTTCTCTTTGCGCCGTCAAAACTGCACCACTCGTCGAAACAAGTAATAGATGTAGCCACCCCGCGACGCGTTTCCAAAGCCGTGCTTGTACCAGTTTCATCGCACCTCCGACAGGTGGCGGCATGATTCCCCGCCGGAGCGCGGCGAGGCAAAGCTACTACTGGGGTACCGGCGAGCGTGATGACGTCATCGATTGGCTAGGTTTTTCTACGCATGTTCTTAGGCCTAACCACCCGCTTAAACAGCATCCCTGTTAGTTTATGCCGTGGTTGAACGTGGTTAAACCAAGCTTATCGAGCGAAAGCTCGATTTTCGCGCCGACGGCGCTCAGTGAACGCGCACACGACTGCGCAGCGAGTCAAAACAGACGCTGCATGGCGCAGTGCGCGCTGTGGATGCGAAAGCGCCGTGAACTTGGATGCAGTATCATTTTCTGATGGCACGCGTCCTTTTCCCCCACATCTCCCTGTCCGCATCCCTCCACTTGCAACGGACGAGCATTTAGAGAAGCGCTGGCTTGACCTTGGCGGCGCTTGCACATCAGGCTAATAGTACCAGCCGTATTCTTGGTTTACACCTGGGGTAACAGAGCATTCGCTGTAGGAGCGGAAACACGGGGCGGCACTCACTGCAGTTGATCTCGTCCGATCCGTCCTCGCAGTCGGCGGTGCCGTCGCAGCGCCACTGAGCAGGCACGCACGTGTGCGTCGCGGCGCACGAGAACTCGCTGCTGCGGCACTCGCCGCCTGGCACTGGAGGAGGCGGTCGCGTCTCGCCTGCGAACAGAGGGGCAGCGGTATAATAGCCGGTTAAGCTGTCATCCAGGGAGTCATCATGTCGATGAAAGTAATAAATACCCAGGCTGAAAGAGGTAGACACGAGCCCGAACAGAAGTATGCGAATACACTTCAGCGTTCCGGTACCAGAAAGTTCCAATACTAGAGACAACAACACGCGGCCCGGTACACGAAATTTGTTTTTGAAAATCATGTTCTCGTGCTTCCCTATGCCTTGAGCGTTGCAGTACTAAGGACATCACGAGGCTCGGTACACGAACATTATTTTCGAAAATCATGTCCTTATGCTTCCCTATCTATGCTGCATTATAGGTTTAGGATGTTTTAGTGTAATTTCAAGAACACCAATTGAATAAATAGAACACATTTCTTGAAAACAGACTATATGTCGAGTTAATGCTTTCAAAAAGAAACTGTGCCTCAGAGTCTTAACCTCAGAATAAACCGTGCGGATGTTTAATGAACAACTTTATCAGGACAGCAATTCGCCAGTGTTAAATATTATTAAACGCAGATTCAACGACATAAAGCAATGATTTAGTTGACCACATGTCATTTATACCCTATATACTATCGTTCAGAAATTAGGGTTTAACCCTTGGATGCCCAAAGCTGCTCGGGAGCAACAACTCAAACTATTTTTTTCTCTCGCACTTTGTGGTTGTTGTTTTTTTTCGTTATTTAACACCATCTCTTGATAGACAAAGGTTCCAGAGACTTCAGAATTAAAAAAAAAAGGGAGCAGCACGCACTTCCTCGGCCTAAAAAAGAATTCTTGTTTATGCGTGTCAACTTGCATGGAGCCCAGGGGCTCAATGGGCTAGTCACCGGTAAGCGAAATTGTGCAATTTCGTTGTTAATACAAATGATAGCAATGCAAACTTATTGTCTTCGCTCGAAGCATAAATCATGCTGATCAACGTAGCTTTCTTGTTCTTGCATCCAGTGGCCAGTGGGTCGTTGTGTCCGTCCAAACGAACCAATTTTTTTTCTAAATTCATATTGGTGATGTCGGAAGTTTTTTGCGATCATAAAAAATGTTTTTACAATCCTAAGCGAGAAATTAAAGTTTTGACCATCAAAAGGTTAACGCGTCAAAGCTACGCCTGGCTATGAGGGGAGCCTTTGTAGAGGGTTCCGATTTGATTCAGACCAACTGGTAATCTTTAACCTGCGCCGAGATCTCGGCCCATGGCCGTCCCCTCTTCCAGCCTCCGTCAAAAAAGCAGCGACCGCGGCCGGGATCAAATCCGCGTCTTGGCCGAAGCAGCACGACGCCTTAGCTACTACGCCACCGCGTCGGGTCCCCTGTATACTAGCACTAATACGCATATTCAGATTGAATATTTGATTGACCACAACGTATACATTGGAATATACGGCAAGGTCTCACGCTACATATTTGTTTTCTGAATTTTTAAAAGTGATCAGATTACTTAGCAGGCACCTACACTGCTAGATGCCTGGTAGGCTAGACAACTGGCTTGGCAACTGGCTTGGCAACTGGCTAGGCAGTTGGCTAGGCAGCTGGCTAGGCAACTGGCTAGGCAACTGGCTAGGCAGCTGGCTAGGCAACTGGCTAGGCAACTGGCTAGGCAACTGGCTAGGCAACTGGCCAACAAGTGGGCAGCCTTTCCTATTGTAGCTTGACCTATTGCGCAACATTACCTTGCACGCTACGCCGCTTGTAGGCTTTAAGCTGGATTGATATTGCAAAGCTTTCTCGCTGATGATCTATTCGAGAAGGGCTCTGTAGAGCTGTAGAAGGTAGTAAGTACTGTGTCATGAGCTTCTCACTACCGATTACCTGCGCAGATCGTTGAAGTGGTCCGTTCGCTTACAACTAGGCCATCTCTGATTTATCATCGCACATTCCATTACTAGTAGCCGCCTGCCTCAGATGCAATAATTCATACTGGGAGCACTATGCGTAAATGAAGCAGTTTGGCGTTAGAACGTATTCTTGGTCCTTTCAACTCGAAGGCATGTTATTTTGATAGTCGCAGATTTATTAGCTTCTGGAATGAAGGCAGATGCAAATTATCTCGCCGTCCTCCGAGCTGTGATGCTCACAGAACAAAAAACGGACCATGGCCGCACAGCGGGACAACAAACAGACAAGCGCTGTGGGTTGCCCCCCCTCTCCGTCTGTTGTCTGTCTTTTGCGCTGTGAGCATCGTGGTATACGAACGAGCCGATGACCAAATGCTTTTAGGCCCTCAAAGCCTTTCCGCATAAATTTCTACACTGCGCAAGTTTGGGCAGATTTGTAGCTTACAACAAGTGCATAACTGCGCGATAGTTTGGCTGAAAGACGCCACACAAATGTAAGGTACCGGAGTCCAGCTTATAGACGGCCTTCGATATCTTTCGTTTCTGTGGTATACTTTGCTGTCCAACTTTCGCTCTACAGTTCTCAATATAGCCCTTTCACGCAGTTGATTGATTGATTGATTGATTGATTGTAGGGTTTAAAGCACCAACGCAACACAGACGATGAGGCGCCGTAGTGGAGGGCTCCGGATTAATTTTGACCACCTGGGGATCTTTTTCGTGCGCCGAAATCTCGTGCACACGGGCGTTTTTGCTTTTCGCATCCATCAGAAAAGCGGCCGCCGCGGCCGGGAATCGAACCCGCGACCTCGTGCTCAGCAGCGCAACGCCTTAGCCACTGAGCCACCGCGGCGGGTTTTCACGCAGTTCCCTTCACCCAACTGTCCCCTCTGTTACTCCCTGGACACTCTAACCCACGCCATGTGGGCCTGCCCTCTTAACCCACTCCCCTCCATCTCCAGCGTCGAGCAGTGGGAGGACGCGCTGGGCAGCTCGCAACCGGGGGTGCAGCTACTTCTGGTTGACCGAGCTGCCACCGTCGCCGCCAGCCTTCGACCGGCAGCCACCACGTGTTCCTAGCCAACTTGCTTGGAAAATAAAGTGATTTCTCTCTCTCTCTCTCACGCAGCAAGGCCGTGCGCTTGGGTCGCTCATAATATTCACATACCTGTGGATGCCGAGGCATCCCCTTCTTGGCCTGTGGCTCTTCCGATTTTAGGCTGTGGCGTTCCAGTTGTCGGGTTTCTTGTGGTGGAAACGGTCAAATTCCGCCGGTCGCTTGATTCCTTCGCAGGCGTCACGTCGTGTTTGTTGTCTTGAGGAGTCAAGGAGAAAAAGGAAATGAGCTTACAATAAATAAATAAATAAATAAATAAATAAATAAATAAATAAATAAATAAATAAATAAATAAATAAATAAATAAATAAATAAATAAATAAATAAATAAATAAATAAATAAATAAATAAATAAATAAATAAATAAATAAATAAATAAATAAATAAATAAATAAATAAATAAATAAATAAATAAATAAATAAGACGATAACTGTAATGGTACAAATCAATCGCACTCTTTAAAACTGAAACCAAGGCTGCAATTTTTCCCCTGCGTTTATGCTCGTACCGAACACGGCCTCCAATTTGTCAAGGCCAGGAAACTGACGTAATCTTATGTGGGCTTCAGACAGCAATTATTGTATACCTGTAGCAAACCCACTGCCCAGTTTTCGGCGGCTTAACGCTGCGAAATATCCTTTGCAAACTTTAAACGGGCGCTGCACTAGCAGTGTTCATTATTATCAACACACAAAACCACAAGAAAATCCCGTTACGAGTAACTTCGCTGAACATAGTCCTGAAGCAGTAAAAATCCAAAAGTTAACTTTCAAACATGCGCCTAAAGGCCGCATCGGAAATGCAATCACGACGCTTACGTGCAGGTGGATGTTCACCCAGGTCCAGGGGGCTGTCATCAAAGAAATCAGGCCTGCGGTTGATCACAGCTTTACCTGAAAATTGAAATGTGCACAAAGGAAGCTCTTCACCATGACGGCACAGCTTTTACGCGTTCTGTTGGCACCGCAGGATGCATGTATTACGCAGGCATACTCGAAAACTGGGGAAATTTAAATTGAATCAACACTGCGTAGAATAAACACTACAGTTTAGTCCGCCAACTTCGTAAATATGCACCTACATTCTATAAAATTTTACAGCCCAGGATATCTTTGGAAACAGAATTAAATAGGTGTTAAATATCTAAAGAATTTATCCAATCACTGACACAGTATTACTTTGAGTCGAAAAAAAAATCAGGTGAGTTTCTTTAAAATTCTTGGGCGTTAGTTGTTTCAAAGTAAACGCTGTCGAGACAAACACATGTGGCTGAGTTACAAATAAACGGCATCGGCCTACGGCATTTTTTTTTGCGTTTTTATATTGTTCCTGGTGCAATCTGCAGCCATTTTGGTTTAGGGCATGAAATAACACATGTGCGAGCGCATGTTCTGTACGGAATATGCACGATGTAAGGAACTATATCCTCCCTATCGTCCCGTAGATTTACTAGGAGGGCCCCCGGTCCTCGTATACGTTTCAATGATATCACTCCGGAGAACGGCTTCGACGCTTAGCGTCGTCTCACCCGCTGCCACGTCCTCCTAAATAGATTATGCGCGCTGGTTCGATGATCACCATAGCAAATATGCCGAAAATTTTCGCGAAGGATCAGTGTCTCAGATTCAGCAAGCAAGGCTTCTTGTTGTTACTATTCAAAACCGTGTGTCTTTTTTTTTTTTTTCTGTTTGCCATCTTTACTCCGACGGGGGGGAGGAGAAAAAAAACTTGCTTCAGGTAGATTACGGAAAGGGGAGATCTGACTTACAAGTGAAAACAAATTATAGGCAGGATTTTGGATGCCGCGCCTGATATGATTGTAGACCTACTGCCATGCGTGGCGTCAGAAAAACGCGGTGGCACTTGCATTGGCATTGACAGAAGCTAAAATTACAAAAAAAGTGATGGTGAAATGGAGTGGTGCAAAAAAATCCAGGGCCATTCCCACTAACTTGAATCCTGGGGAAGGGCGAAGCATGCAGTACATAAATGTATTCTTGGCTCCTTGGCGTTTTTACCAACGGAAATGAAACCGTTGGGGGGTAGACGTATACAGCTTTGCTGTAAAAGTCTCATATTTGAAGCACGAAGCTCTTTAGCGCGAGGCGTAAACGAGTGTCCCGGTGTTTTAGTACGCGTTACATTCTAGCGCGAGGCGTAAGCGAGTTTGCTGGTGTTTTATTATCGTGACTACATGAGACGACGATTACGAAGACTACGACAGCAGATGTCAACAGCCCCAGCCCCTGAAGGGCTTCGCCCCTAAAACGCCGATAAGGGGAGCGCACAACAAAACGTGGATGGATGCGCCAGAACGAAGCTGTCTGTGAAAAAATGGCGCTGTGCGACATGCAGTGATGCGACCGACGAAGCTTTTAAAGGCGGCGGACCGACACTTGCGGTATTTCAGCGGCCAATGTCCACCTTTGCTCCATATTCATTTACAAACCCTAACTCCCCCATGCTTGTGTCCAGCTAGGCGACGCTTGGACGGAAACACAAAGCACTAACGATAGGTACGAAAAGTCAATCTAAGCTTGACTGCTGCAGCGTTGATATATTTGTTTTTCCATGTTTTACCATTGAAGTGTCGCGCAGTTTTACGGTATAAGCTTGTCGACGTTTGTTAACAAAGATAACGTTTGTTAACAAAGATAGACAACGGTGGACATGCACGGAGTTTTTCCGGCCAATTTTAGCGCATAAGTGCTCAATTTCGACCTTCAGGTTCTGAGTAGGTGACGTTCTGTCCAAGTTGGGATTTACATGAATGCGGGGTCATTTAGACCCCATTCCTACACTCGCAAAGAAATGCTTTTTTATCTTGAACAGGCGATTTTATAACATTTACGGAGCGCATTGCTTTCAGGTTAGTCTTTAAAATAGTTGGATTCAGTTACCTCACAGCACCCCGCAGTATTCAGGCCTAAAATAATAATTAACGCCTCTTGAGAAGCAGCATTCATATTTGCAATGCTCAGCGGACCGGTTCTCCCAACAAAAGGGATAAAAAACTGAAACATGTCCTCCTAACGGCAACTTTGTGAACAGAGAAATAAATTATTTCCTATTTCCCAGGCACCGGGGGGATTATTCGTTTTAAAAGGCTCGAATTAAAGTAACACGCACGGAGGGCACCCTTGGAATATGTGGCAGCTCGTTTCAAGGAGGTTTGTCATAATATTAACTACCTAATATTTATAGCGTGCACCAATATATTGCAAACGCGCCTTCGCATATTGTGTTCGTTGAAACAAAGCCTCCATTATACTCAGTGGCCGGCATGTCGCACTGAAACCAACATAGAGAGCCACATAAGAGGGAAGAGGGGGGGAGGCAAGGTTCTTTGGCTCTGGTGGTTTCGTTGATACGTCTCTTGTTTTAGGCTGACGCGAAACGTTGCGTCTTCGGCCTCCTATGCTTCGCAAAGGAGGAGTTTCAGCATCCATTTTTTTAAAGCGAACCTCCTTAGAGGGTCGGGCTGTCGGTGGCTCCTGTCGTCGTCGTCGTTTGAATGCGCGCACTAAAAAAACACACCGGGACACTCGTTCTACAACACCTCGCGCTAAAACGTTTCGTGCTTCCAAGACGCGATACTTTTACCCCCAAACAATTCCGCCTCCGAAGGGAAAAACGCCAAGGCGCCAAGAATACACTGATACACTGTATGCTTCGCCTCTCCCGAGGTTTCACGTTAATGGAGATGGCCCGGCATTTTTTTTTCAGCTTAGGTAACTTAGATTTCAGAAACGTGAAGCACTCTCTTTGTCGATTTAAACGAACAAAAAAAAAAAAATACGAGCATCTCTCGCTGCCATTGGCTATAGACGTGGTTCGACATTTTAAAGGCACACACCGTTTGAGCATGCGTTACTCGCAACTGTTTAACTCAAAAACATCTTTACAACGTTCAAGAAAACTAACTGCATGTTAATTAATATGTCGACCTTCCTATAACAACAATATGCCAGAGCTGTCAAGCGTGATAAGGAGGCGGCCTCTGATTTCACCATCACACATATCTTAGGGGGTAACAACAGGAGCAGTGATTATTTAAAGCGAAGCTTTCAATGCCTCGCCGATGGCGGCGATGTCAAAGCAAAACCGAATGCAGGAAAACCAACTTTACACAACGGGTTCCACAAAACGATGATGGTGATAAGCGAAAGCATATCAAGAGAAAAAAACGCTTCCCGTTGTCAGAATCTAACCTGGGTCCCTCGCACGACGAAGCCGGCGTCTATCCGATTTCGCTATTCGCACACGGTCGAAGCACTTCGGACTTCGGCTGATTTAGGTTTAACAGCAGAAATCTTCGCGTTTTAACCACCTTTTCTGAAGGAACGGGCTTTGATTTATTTTACTGCAGTTCATTCGAATGTTACGCTTAAAAGTCCACGCCTCCCTCTTCCCCTCAGCAAGAGCTGCAGGTCTTTCAGGATTCTCCTCCGCGTCATAACGTGCCAGCCCTATCCACAGGGGACTGGAATTTTCGAGACAACGTTTCTGAAGCCCTTCCTTCTTTGTCTGCGTAAACAAAAATCGAATAGCCATAGCAAGCCGACGTTTTGTTCGCAAGCCACTCAAGACGACGAACCTTTCTTGCATCCTTTTACTAAGCCCTGTAACACGCGTGAAACCTACCAGCTTGGTTCTAACGACCCTTCTTTTAAGAGCAAGCCAGCCTGTATTAAAGTCGCGGGGTTCCGCCGGTGACGGCGCACTTACTGCAGTTGCTCTCGTCCTGGTGGTCGTCGCAGTCGGCGACGCCGTCACAGAGGAGCGTTTTCTTGATGCAGCGCGCGAACCCGTCCATTGGGCACAGGAAGAAGCCCTCCTTGCAGCCCATGCGGATGCAGTTGAGCTCGTCCGACTTGTCCGGGCACTGGAACATGCCGTCGCAGAGCTCGTGCTTCGGCACACAGTTTAGCCCATCGGCGCACGGAGTCGAACCACCGGGACACCCTACGAGCGAAGCATGACGTCCAGATTGACCCAAATAAGACTCTTCTCAGCCGAGACGAACGCCCTTCGAACACTGAAAGGCAACCTCGGACATCACAGGGCAACAACACTACTCCCCCCCCCCCCTCCACATACACACACCCGCCGCACCCACATGTAAAATCCGTATATACTTAATCTGTATCGGCTCAGATGTACGCGGTACTAGAGTGTTCGGTCATAGACAAATGAAACGCGATCACGAAATTGTGAACGGGAACCCATAAACAGCGCGATTTCTTTCCATGCAAGTCAAATTGACGTGTGGCTTAATCATAGTAATGAAGGCGGGAAATGCGGCTTACCAAATATACCCATAAACATAACGTGTCATTATTGGACCGACAAGAACAGCGTCATTTTTGGGTGTTTTGATTCATATTTTCATGTTCCCATTTCACTTGTCCATCCCGGTACTGTGGGGAACAGCGCGAAATAACGAAGACTACAGAAGGTGAGACGAAATAAACGGGACAAGCGCTGTTCGTTTCGTCTTCTCTATACCTCGTTCTTTCGGGTTGTTCCCAATTATACAAGTACTCCAACTCGTCCACTTAACCCCCCTGCAGTAGAAGAGTGCGCCGGGTAAATCTAGAGCAGCTGGATTCTTTAAGGTGTTTTGAGCATTTATTGCACGGCTATTACGAGTTTTACCCTTTGCCCGAGTACAGTTGCCATGGACAAAACTGGTCTTCCCTGCACTGCTTGTGTGCGCTTCAATTAGCCAATATATGCAACCAGCGTGTTTATAAGCCAAAAACGTACAGGCAGAAAATGTGAACGCCGAAGCGCAGTGGCACTGAAAACCGCTTTATGCCCACGTAGTTGAGTGTATATTCATCTATTACGTGGTGTACTTCTTTCTCTATTGCCATCTTCCTGATTTTCTTACCGATTTACAAAGTTCGAGCTCTAAAGAGCACCGATGTCCTAAGAGTGCGAAATTCATTGTTTGGTGATCTAATAACTAAAATTGTTTACTAAAATGGTAAGAATATGCTTGAGATGTGGTATAGGGCCCCTGATGTAAAACATGACGATGGCCGTGGAGCGTGATAAAAATCACACTGCCTGAAAAGAAACCAGGAAACTCAAAAACATCCACGTTTGCCCTGGAAAGAATAGTTAGGCTCCCGGTTCATGCAGAAGGCCCTAAGCACCGCCTTCATTGACGAGGAAGGTCTCTGTGTCCTGATGTCGTGCGAGTCTTGTTTTGTGCTATCTGCTCTGGTAATGATTTTTTGTACATCACGTATTTCACCCGAACCTATCTCGTTACCCCGTCAACAATGGTTTCGCGGTAACCTAACTATTAGTCAGTCACCTACACTACTACACAATTTAAATCTCTAGTGTTATTCGCTCAGCACAATATAGGTTGTATTCACTGGCGAGGCACGCATGCAGGCAACCATGTCGGTGCGCCGTCACTGGTTACGTCGAGCTCCGCGGGATGGCGGTACTTGTCCGTGCTAAGATATGATCTGTGTTGAACGTTTTAAACTCTACCCCACCGAACGCAAATGAATGCCTCGACTCCAATGTGAGTGCGATTAATGCCATCTCTGCTGACACCCCCGTTGAGAATCGGGTTGAAACGGAGCAGACGAAGCACGCCGGTGTTTGTTTGTTTTTTTCTGTGGCGTGCGGGCGCTGTGGCGCAAGTCGCGCCATGTCCGTGGCGCTTCGGCTATGTCCGTGGCCGTTTTCAGTGTTGCCAAGCGAAGAAATTGACAGCTAAACTTTTCAGTTAATATTATCTATAGCTGCGGCCTACGTTTTTTTCGTAGGCATAATTTGACATACACCTGAAACGCAACCGTACACTTTAAGAAGGCTCTTTTAAGAGTCTTTACCGCGATGCTCCAGAACCACCAATTGAAGTGGCCTAGTGTGCAAATTCGACGAATGACGTGGCCGAGCCTTCTATTTAAATGAAAAATAGCGTCTGCGCAGGCACATTGCACAATGCAAAATGCCATTCACGCCTCGAGTGTTCTCGCCGCGCACATGCACTTTTTTTAGTCAAATGAGATGTTGGGCTTCGTAATTCGTCGAATTTGCACACTTGGTCACTTAAATTTGTCATTCTGGAGCCCTGTGGTGAAGAAGACCTACGGGGGCCTCTTATAGTGTACGGCTGCAAAGGGAAGCGTTCACAGCTTTCCCGGAAACCTCGCGTGAACGCAGAACACACCTGAGAATGAAAATACGGCGATAGCAAAAAGTGTGACAAGAGTAGCGAAGGAAGATTGTGGGGTGAAGATTAGGGTAGCACGAAGAGAAAAAGTGAGCGGGGAAAATGTACAGGAAGGTGAGGTAAAGCGGGAATGTCGGTCCCTTCTATCTGGGTTGCTTCGCAGAAGGTAAAATGCAGTTATCGTACTTACGAAATTTGAATAACGGAGGTTCTTCTTTACTCTCTGGCTTCAGGGATGTTCGTCCTCCGTTTATAGGTGCCCAGCCATCTATTAAAAAAAGGAAAGAGTCAGGTTTAAAAGGCTACGTTTAGTAGCAGCCCCCGGAGCTGTACACGTTGTCAAAACCAATTTGAAGTTACCGCACTTCAACGACAGGGCCTTTGCGCGGCACTTAATTGCAATCACCCGAAGCATACTTTCACTCACCCTTCGGTGGTTGCTCAAACGGAAAGCAGACGCACTAGCAATGATGGCGCCCGCTTGTCTGATTCACCTTTTTCTTGCTTTGTTTATTAGGTACTTTTTATAAATAACACGCGTGTTACAACTATATGCAGAAGCGCGCGTTCTTTGCCTGCATTATTTTTGAAAAGCGAAGGTTTACGTCTACACAGCAAAATGATTTACACCCTTATAAAATGATCACACCCTTCCACACCAGCAAAACCGGGAATACACCCTTTTAAAGGGTGCTTTATTGTTAATTACACTCTTGAAAAGGGTGTTTTTTCTTTGTTTGATGACAGGGTGTAAGGATGTTGATAGACAAAAATGGTTTACGTGTAGTCTCTGCGTGCATCCCCCGCATAGGTTCCTGACGGGGAGGGGGGTGTACTCAAGCCGGGAAAAGTCCAAGGACAAAACAGAACGCGTTCGTGTACAGATGACCGGGTGCAACGAGAAAGCGCGGCGCAGCAGCAGCTGATACTCGAGGGAAGGGCAGAGTGTGGTGTTGAACGCGACGCAGCCGCTCCCGCCGCCCACCTTGCGGACACCTGCTGGCCAGCAACTGACAGTACTTTCGTGGACTTCATTGTGCTACGCCCAAGTCTATCCTCATCTAAAGACGATAATCTTTCTTGGGCTTCTTAAGCGCGAAAATTTTAGTCTGTCTGTATGTCTGTCGGCCTGTCTGTCCCTCGATTTAACCACCCGGCAGAAAGCTAAATTAAATCCTTGAACCAGAAATTCATATAGGCAAAATTCTTCCAAACCACAGAATCTGGAACCATACTTCTTGTCAAAATTGCCAAGCAAAAAGAAAATATTCGGCATATTTGAGGCAAAACATCAATACATAAAGGACAGTTGCAGTGTTTTTTTTGTAATTAAAAATACATGGCGGCTTGAGTTTTGCGATATCAAGTAATAAAATACGCGTTGAAAGCATTGTTCTGATTCAAAAATATAGAGCGCTGGTGCCCGACCGTAGGCCTTGTGGCCGCATGCCAAAACGTCCAGCAGTAATGAACGGCTAAAGTAGATGGCACGCGAGCAGTGGAACGCGGTAAAATTGAATTGGCTTGAGTAAACCTCCACCGTGGTTATCGTGGAAGGAGTGAGACTGGAGAGGAAGGGCGTGGGAGGTGGGCTGGGAATCGAAGAGAGGCATTTCCGAGGCATGAGAGGCAGAAGAGACGACATTTGCAGCAAAGTGAATGAATACGCGGACAATTGCCGCAACCCAATAACAGCGAAACAGCTCATATAAAGAAGCTGCAAACCTAATCTATACCGGAAACACATGGGGAAGGGGGTTCCCAGTGTTCACAGGTGCCTTATTATTGGTCATGCGGTTTCAATGCTTGTGTTGTGGTTTTTTTTAAACGGATACTGAACTCTATGCGCTATGCCTGATTGCGAAGAATAATTGCGCTGGCCTTCTCTGGCAGCAAATTCTGCGTCCTGCCTAGTCTGACGTATTCTCTCGGCGTCTTGGGCGAGAACTGCTGGATCCTGCCTGGGTTTTTTGCTTACAACGACATGAAATTTTCCGAACAACAAGATGCTAACAGCTTCGCTGTAATGATCGCATTACCATGCCTGCAAGAGAAAGAAAAAAAATTGGCTGTGGCTTAACTCAGTTATGCCTGGGTGTGCGTAGCGAAAGGTACGGTTAATATTATTCTTTAGCTTGGTTCTCTATACGGTTACGACGCTTATCGAGGCGTGCGGCTTGTTCTTCCTCCGTTTCCTCGGCTCGCTGCGTCCTCTTGGTGTCGTTCCGACGACGAAGCCTGGCTTCTTTCAGTCTCTCCGGCTCTTTTTCCATATTTGACGACGAATCCCACCGAGCCGCCCCTTCTATATATGTGATTTTTTTATTGCTCTTTCTTCTTAATTTTTTTTTTTTTTTTTGCACGGCGAGCGGTGCTGCCAGCTGCGGCGGCTAGGGAATCCCTAGGTTCCTTGGCCGCCGCAGGTTCCCTAGGAATTGCTGCCGGCTAGGGAACCACTCAGCTCGCGGGGCAGCCAGCGGCCACAGGCGAAACGGCGACAATACGGCCATCGTAGCTCTCGCTACAAAGAATACCACACGGCGGCACTGTCGCCTACATAATAGGAACCTTCAAATTGATTCCAACAGTGAATGCTGCCGCCCAAGAAGTTTTTTATTGCTCAAAGTCGAGCTGTCGTTTTATAAGTGTATATCATTAAAGACACTTAGAGCCCATCAGGCGTCAGGGATCATGAGCCCCGCAGTCTTTGAGCGACTGTCATCAAATTCCAGCGCCTGTGCATATTACGCAATATTTTTCCAGAACCACACATGGTTGGTTCAGCCGAAAGTTGTTATCAGCTCAATAGCGGCAAGGTACACGGAAAACGTGTCCGCACACCAAAATAACGTTCTCTTTTTTCGTGAGACGGCAGAAACAGACCGCATAGCGAACACAAAGTCGAAGAGCAATACTAGCTGTCACGTTGACGTGATCGCTCTCCCCATATTTGCGCTGTGGTTGCTTCCCTCTACTGGTTCCTGTCTATTATCGGTTCCCCGCCGATTATTCACCCACCGTGGAACGTGTCAAGGCATTTGAATAGTCGCGCCGCGCACGCGCAAGCTGATCCCATCCATAGCAGCAATACTGGAAATGGCATTTCATGCGGGTCGGAAGGTGAATAGCTGCATTACCGGCCGTCAGAAATTTCTTTTTATTGAGGAGGTTTAACGCGCCGTAGTGCACGGCCCAGAATTAATTGTGGCCACCTGTGGATGTTTAACATGCACCTAAACGTAACACACGGGCGCCATCGCTTTTCGGCTTGATCCATTTGGAAAGCGGCCACGGCGTCCGGGAAAGAACCCACCACCTTGGGCTCAACAGCATAATGCCGTCTCCTCTGAGTCACCGTGGTGGGTGCAGTCAGAAAATTTCTACGTCTCATGATGCACTTCGGCCAAGCAGCGCAGCATAACAGACAAACTCAAACAGCCCTTCCCATCGCCGATTTGATGACACTATAACCACATCTGCTACAAATGTTTCACTTTCGGGGGATCATGAAAATCGCGGTAAATTTAGGCCTATTTTAAACCCTGCCAACATGCGCCTTAGATTCTCTTAACCATTTTCTCGTGATCAAAATGACCAGCGTGAGAAGAGACCGACATGCGTCGTGGAAAGAGGTTGTTAATCATTGCACGCCTTGCTTTTCCCAACGGGCCGTAACTATCAGGTGTAGCCCCGACGACCAGCCATTTCGGTTAGACATGCACACGCAAATTGAAACTGTGATTTTAAGCGCGGATGCTACCCCCGGCCTATGCGAGCCGAAGTCGCATAAATACAGGTTTTTTTTTTCCTATCCATAAAGCGGCCGCCACTTACACACAATCGAATTTACGAACTCGTGCTCCGAAGGGCAAAGCTCTAGACTGTATACGTCATGGTGGCTGATATGGCATGTGTAATATGCTGCTATAGAGTTTTCTTATTTATACACCAAATCGCCAAATGCACAGTTCCATTGTTCGTGAAATGCATTTACGACTTCTGATTGCATTCACGAATGAATTTACAAATGCATTTACGACTACACCAGCTAGAATAGCTTAACGTTTCCATGAATATGTGCAAGTGCTATTGGATGTTTTCTAGGACTTAGAGAGTCACGTGTGCCTGAAGTACGGCTGCAGCCAGCGAAACTCTCTCGCAGATCAAGTTTAAAATGGCGCGCCGTAAAAAAAATATTGTTCCAGTTCTTTTAGAAGGCAGCATGCGTTACATGTTCAAAAATAAACCCAGTAACCAAAATGAAACGGAAAAAAAATAGCAGCTAGAACCTTTAACGTCCTTGTAACTTTCTTTAATACGTCATTCATTGGTTTTCTTTGGCGTTAAAGCATTCCCTTAGGTCACAGGATGCAGCGAGGCATAATTGTAGTGCGTATAAAATAAGCCTTATGTTCTGTACGCGTTCGCTGTGATAACCGCACCGCTCTACCTAATCGAAATGCAAACGTTCGAATGCGTTCGCCGGCGTAGAAGAACGAGGTCCTCCTACCTCCTTGTCCAGGCACGGGCACGGTCATTTCGTTGGGAAGGAAAGGTCCTTGTGGCGGTAACGCTGAAATGCGCACAAAGAAATTTAGATTACAGCCACCCCAGAAAGCATAGAGTAATAAAAATAACTGTGGTTGCCTCTGTCATAGGAATCGGTAAAACACGAAAGTGAAATGTGCTGCGAAATCTGCCGCTGAGCATGATTTGCGGGTAGGCGGCTGTCTTGTGGATGTGCTTGGCGAGCGACCTCCTGCTGGCGGGTCGCTTCGGCAAAGGTGTACTGGCGTCATTTCCGTAACGGATATGACGTTAGTGAAATCTTAAAGCATCGCGGCATAAAGCACTTTCGTGTTAAAATATACAACCGGAAAATGAACAACCCAATGTATAACGCACTCTTTGGTTCTAAAGGTTGCTTCCCTGCAAGCAGACCGTGTGTGCAGGGGTGCACCCTTTACAGGCCGCTTGCTTCGTTGTAACGGCGTCACTTTCGGGATGGATATGACGTCAGAGAAATCTTCGTGTATCCGGGAATAAAACACTTTCGTGTTAAAAAAAAAAACGCTTGCGAGAGTGCCTAAAGACATGCCGATGATAACATATTTTTGTCGTAACCACATCCCACAACATTTTCAGTAAATCACAGCATGCTCATCTATCTTACTAAGCCAAAAATATTCTTCTTAAGCTGTTTTCCTCGCAGGTTTGCCACACCGCAGTAAATCTCCAACAACGTAAAAAATCGGAGGCGCGAGCGAGATTTTTTGGTTATTTACTTTAGGCAAGGTAGAAAGATAAATTATAATGGAAAGGTAAAGCTGCAGGACACCTTTCATAAATCAGGGCTAACAAAATGGGCTAAAAAGCAATGCTTAAGTCACGAGCTTCACCCGTAAAGTTCAAATTCTGTCCATTATTTTGTATAAACTATTTCGAGGTAGAATTAAAAAAAAATCTCAGTTAGCGGTAAACTGGTGTAAAACTTTTTTCTTTACTCTGTGAGGCTTTCTTAGAAAACTTAACCCGTATAACGAGAATTAATCTGTGTTGGGGTAATCAGAAATGACGCCTGTTCCGGTGATACCGGAGTGATTTCCACAACGATAACGATAAAACATCCTGGCTCGTAATCGTCCTCAACGATTATATCAGTGAATGGTTGATAAGCAATTTTATAATAAATCAAGCTTATCTGAAGAAGAAAAATTACCATAAAAACGAAAGTGTACCGGTACTTACCCCTTTCGGATAAAGTGGAACCCTTATGAGCATTCACGAATCGTAAATATATTCTTCTCTGTCATAGATTAATACATCATATTTTGTGACGCGGAGCCATCTCCGCAGTATAGGTCTATACGTTCCTTAACCTGTAGTCGAAATCATAATGGCTTCGCAATACACTCATTTCGCGAAAGTTCCAATTCTAATCGTTATAATAGCGTAAATGGTGATAATTGGTCGTACAGTATTTAGAAAAAACCAGAAAATTTGGCTGGAAAAACCTCGCACTGAAGACAAGCGGCATAAGAATGCTACGCATTAGTAGATCTGCCAAATTTTTGTGCGCGCATTCATTAAAGCACCTGAAACCTAGCGGTTCAGCCTAGGGGGAAACATTTCACAAACAGTCCCATCAACCACCAATTTTACTGCACCAACAGAAATTCGCAAGAATAAACACGAGGAAAAAATCACTTTGCGCAAGGAACGGTCGCACAGTATACAATACCAGCTCTGCAAGTGCTTCTAAATTGTGAAGATTAAGACACCGCCTCGTTTTTAACCAAAGGTCGCACACAAACACACACACACAAAAGAACACACATTGAAAATATTACCCATTATACGCGAAGGCTTACCGGGAATCGCAGGCTTTAATCTTTCCCTAGAGCTCTCTCTCCTTTCTGCGAGAAAAGGGGATCAGTCCAGAAATGAGAACTTACGAAACTGATTTTTAATGAGAATCATTCCGATGATGACAAAGCCAAAAACAGACGGAAAGAATACCGGTTTGTAGGTTGACGATGGCCGAGGACGTCGTTTGCGTCACCAACTCTTCTTTTATATCTGGAATAAAGCGTGCACGATCGTTGGGCTCCCTAAGTACATTGATTGGAAACACGGCTAATCATCCTTGTTCGCCAGCGCTGGGATTTTATCATTACGGCGAAGAAGGAGGGGGAGTAGAGCCGAACACGTGCAGCCAAATTATTCCCTAATCAGGACGGAGCTGCTTATCTCTATCATGCAGCGAGGTCAAAGACGTGGCCTACCTCTTTGCGGTGGATTCTTTTCGAGGTTCTTTTGGAGAGGGTAAGTAGGTGCGACTGCACTATTGTTCGCTAGAAGAAAAAAAAAACGAAGAAGCAAATGAAGGCAACCGTGGGAGAAAACCAATAAGTCTGTATAACTGGGAATGCAGTAAGCACTCTTTGAAATAAGCACCAATGGCAAGCGCTTATCCAGCGTAGTTGGTCTCTCGCAACGAGTCGAATGTTTCGATGCTGCACGTTCCTACCGAATAAAGAACCAACCTGTGTAAGCCGACCTATTGAAATAGTTCTGTAGAAATTAAGAAATCTGGGAGCTAGCGAAGGTATCTTTCTGACATATTCGAAAAGCATAATCGAAAGAGTAGACACTTTAGATGGGTGTAGAGAAGATGGGGTACGTGCATCGAAGGTCACACAAGACTTGGCGCGCACCGGCACGGGCAAAATTTACATTTAAAAAATGCGATATGCATAACTGTAAAGATCTCTTGACCTTCTGTCTGATACTACGCAGGAGTAAGAGTTGTTTATTGGCTACCTCAATATAGCTGAAAATTTGTGACGTAACATTTTCCCCCAGAGCACTTGGTGTGTTTGGGCCATGCTTTGCAAGAAGTGTTCCCGGAGGTAGCCTCAATACAAAATTGCTCGTTCTGTTCAGCGTTCAAAACACTGGTGTAGCTGCGGCTTATTTATCTCCAAAGGTGAATTTTGACACCCGTTAGTTGGTAAACCTGAATCTCATATCTGTATTATAAGAATATTTTTAGCACCGATTATATTAGCATGGCTCTTTGACATTGAACTCCAGCGGCGTAGCGCGCAAAGAACGCAAAAGAATACTATAACTTCCCGCGTTTCTCAACGAAAAAGTGAAATATAAGGAGCGCAAGAAAAAACAATAAACATGCAGAATGATAAAATTTGGAGACAACATGAAGATAGTAAAGCGGAATAAATAAGAGAAATGTTCGCTAGCATTTCACATTGCAGCGGTTTTCGCCATCGTCAAGTGCAGCTTCCCAGACGGTCAAAGTTTTTTGTTAACCAGAAGCTTTTGAATGTTGTAACTATCCTCGAATAGCCTAAACGCAGGGGAGAGTTTGCTTCGAGTGCAATATAAACCATAGGAAATGGTCGTGCCAAGTCCAAAAAACGAACGCTCTAAGTTTGAATTTCCAGAAGAAACTTTAGCGACGAATTAAAAATTCTAAGCCCTACTGCATAGCGTTTTGGCGGCATTCATATTCCAGCGGCTGCGTGCGAAATTTCACGCTTCATCTTAGACAATTAAACGACAAACCTTTTGAGTGAAAGTGGTGAGTTCGGATACCAAAATATGCCACAAGTTTATACTGAAGAGCGAAGTTTTATGCTAACATTGTATGTTGTGGAGTGGAAGGAGGCTTGGTGCTTATGGTGGGTCCGTGGAGAGATGACGCGTGAAATGCGACAACGCGAAATAGCTTTTCGATATACGCTAAAAAACTTCCCTGTCAAGATTCTGATCGCAATCAATAATACAACCCCCCCGCCTTAACATCCAGATTGTCTGGACCCCGGACCATTCTTCCCTCAAGGGAAACCAGGCGGCACACGCCGCTGCCCGGGATCTTACTCTCCACCTATCTCCTGGTCATTTCCCGATAAACTTAAACCCTATATCATTATCGCCAACTCCGACTTCAATACGCACCTCCTCACTCACCCCTCAGCACCTAGGCCGCTCACGTTGGGCGTTCACTACACACCAACACAAACTACAAATCCTCGATACCCCACCACAACCGCCGCCCCTCTTGTTCCGTCCCGAATACCCCCTACCAACTAAAGTTCATTCCACAAGCTAGGTGCAGCACGGTGGTGGCTACATTGTTGTCAACAGCCCGCCCCCTCAGGGCGCCTAACTCACCGCGAAGGAAGCGACAAAAGGCGCCGGGGCCTTGTGGTTCCACTTGCCGAGAGGGGAAAAGGGAATGTCCTTTCAGGACCCCATTCACGGCGAGTTAGGCGCCCTCAGTGGGCGCACTGTTCACAACAATGTAGCCTCCACAGTGCTGCACCTAGCGTGTGGTAGGAACTATAGTCTGGAAATGCACCTACGCGCCAGACCCCCGCCCCCCTCCCTTCCCCTGAGCAGTGCGAGTGCGACTTGGCTAAGGCCAGCTCAAGGTGCGAGGACCAGGAACACCCAACCGCTCGCGCCGCTTGACTGCTGCGCTGGCTTGCGGCTTTCTGGAGTAAGAAAGCCACACATTGTTAGGCTCAACACACGCTTTTCTCTCAATCAATCAATGGCCACAACAAACTCAGTCCCTAACATTATCTTTTTTAGACAAACGGCGATATATGGCACAAACGCTATGGGCTTCATATTGCTATGCGCGAGGTGCGTGCACCGTAGCCCGTAGCCTTTCATTCAGCTAAAACGAAATTCGGTATTACTGGAAATCGGATACACGTCTCGTAGCTTCTCGAAGCGGATATCTCCAACAGGCAACAAAAGAAAAAAGAAACCCACGAGAACAGAAGAACGACGGCGGGGTTTACGAACAAATTTAATGGGTTATTACGATGAGAGATTCTCGTTAGCGCCACGCCGCAATACGAGTTTTGTGGCCGAAAAAGAAAACGTCCAAACGTTTGGCATGTTACGTTGTAGCAGTTACTACAAGACTGAAAAATGTAGCAATTGCGACGATGTGTCTGAATGTTGTCAGATTCCAAAGATCACATCACGACTTCGCATGAAGAAACATTTTTTTTAATGAAATGCGATCACTTTCGCGTCCCATTTGTAGAATTTGCAGAAAAACGGTGCGGTCGGCACCATGTGCCTGTTTTTTTTTTTCTTTATCTTTGCCGGAACCTCGACAGCAAGCTATATTCCCAACAGAATACAAGCAGACAGTCCATTTACCGATTGCATTTCACCACAGATACAATGCCTGCAGGAATGAATAGCTCACTAATGAACTAATTACGCCTGAGCCCATTTCAGTCGGTACAGCTTGGTCATGAAAGCCTGCAACACTACAGGAGCCCACACGCCTCATTTCATGTGATTAGCTCCCAGGGGCTGAATAGCCAGATGTTTTTGTTTACTGCAGCCAGTAGCGGACATCGCCCCGCAAATAACGACCTACGGAATCCTAACACGGTGATGCTGCGCCGCTCCAGCAACTTTTGTTCGCTTGATCAAATCTTCCTAATTAGCCACTGTAGTCCGCAGCTACTCAACAACTCGCATGCTCAAGAAACTGCAAGCCCCCGGTAACAAACGTCGAATGAACACCTACTTTGAACTATGAACCTATACCGTCGCATCGTAGTAGAGCGACATTAGGGAAACATGTATGAACCAGATACCTATGGATTTTCGGTTAGGAATCGATCACTTTATGTGCTAGTTGGTTCGTGATGGAGCACAAAACAAACAGCACAAATTTTGCAAGGCTGTGGAACCAGAAAGACGCGACTTCGTGCATGCGCAATTTTCGCACTCCGCACATCGTTCTTCTTTGCACCATCTTTGGGTTAAATACGTGAAACTTTTCCTTTTCACAGTTCCGAAGATTCGCTAATGCTGAGAACCGCGCTTTATAAGCCGAAACCTCGTTTGCTTGAAAAGAGCAAAAGAAAGACGAGAGAACTCATTATTACAAAACTGTGAATGCATTGGTGAGCACTAAACGGGACAACGTTTACCCACTGCCGGTGCCGGTTTGCAACTAAAGGCTAACGAAAAGGGTACGCAATCATCGCATACTAATTACGACAAAAGTACGCAAATGTCTCGAAATGTAGTGAGAGTCCTTTACAGCACAACTTGGCTATGAGTAAGTTTTCCTTTGTTTCTTTTCACCAATGATGTAAATGTATGCTATTACCGCCATTAAGTGCCTTTACCTCCCCAATTATGTGTTTTTCCACAGATGCAAGGCGTAGTGCAGGATTGGTCTGTTTTCGCTATATTTTTATTTGTGTTTCCAAGGTTTTGAGAGAGAAAGAGGGCACCGACCAAGTAATGAAAAACAAAAGTTAAAAGAAACCCACGAGAAGAAAAAAAATAATCTTGTTGCCAAAAAGAGAAAAAAGAATCCCACGAGAACAGTAGAACGACTGCGGCGTTTACGAACAAATTTAATAGGTTATTACAACGAGATATGCTCGTTAGCGCTCCCCCCCCCCCCCCCCCCCCCCCACCGAAATGAGAGTTTTGTGGCCGAAAAAGAAAACGCCCAAACGTTTGGCACGTTACGTTGTTGCAGTGACTACAAGACTGAAAAATGTAACTATTGCGGCTATGTGTCTGAATTTTCTTCAGCTAAACAACTAATAAGACAATTTCATCATCAGTGATGAAACCCCTTGCCTAACGCGCCACAATCAGTGTTTGGGAATTGAATGTATAGTAACTGATGTGCGTAATGACACACACTAACTTATCATTCTTCAGGACGGGTCATAGGACTGGAACATAATAAACGTCACGGCATCCAGGATGATCCCTGTGTAACCATCTCCGCCAATTTTATGAAGCCATTTCCTGACCATTTGCAGCAGTCTGTTTCTATACAGGGTGATCAAAGTTAAGTCGGCAGCTTTTTTGAGAATTAGGTGCTTAGATCTACGTCAAGGCCACCTCAACGGTAAGGTTAAGCGCCCAGGCGAACACAGAATAAGGTGGTAATTATTGCCCGATTAATTCAAATTTAATTATTAAAGTTTTAGTTGCTGCAGTAAACAGGCATGTTTGTATTGAAAAGTTAGACGAAATCGTGTATTTCCACTGTTTCATTTCGCAGAATTCTTCTAGAAATCTGTACTCCAAGATATCGAACTTCTAAGTTTAAAGGGACCCTGCAATGCTTTCGATAAACGCTTTCACTCTTTCCTTCGCGTCTGGAAACACTGCGAAAGCTAGTTATCGCCAGCACGGAGCGGCACTGAGTGATTTGCTCTTGCTCAGATACGCCTTCCATTTCTGCTTTGTTTCTGTAGCTTTATTTTTAAATTTGCTATCGAATGCGTTCATTGCTGCATATGAAGGAAAACCGGCCAACCGTCGCTACATGGCCTTAATGACGTAATTACAGCTGTCGAAGAACGCCAAGACTGGGAAAGAAAGAAAACTCTTTTGAGCGAGTTTCCAAGTTATCTGATGAGCATAGAGCAGTAATTTTTGGCTGAGGTACTTTGCGACCCCCTAATCTAAGTACTGGGTGTGTTGGGTAGCTACATCC
Source organism: Haemaphysalis longicornis (assembly GCF_048455015.1). Classification (NCBI taxonomy): domain Eukaryota; kingdom Metazoa; phylum Arthropoda; class Arachnida; order Ixodida; family Ixodidae; genus Haemaphysalis; species Haemaphysalis longicornis. The sequence goes on from NW_027526335.1 coordinate 57,019,803, forward strand.
TGCAAGCATTTAAGATTTCAAAAAAGTTAAAAAAAAAGTGTTTCAGGGTTCCTTTAAAATTCGCAGTTCGATATCTCGGAGTGCGGATGCGCTAGGAGAATTCTGCCAAAAGAAAGAGTGTAGAAACACGATTGCGACTAACTTTTCAATACAACGATGCCTGCTTACCGCAGCCAGTTAAAAGTTAATTGTAAATTTTAATGAAACCACCGACATAAATAATTACCACCTCATTCTGTATCCCCCTGGGCACATACCCTTAATGTAGAGGCAGGCTTCACGTAGATCGAAGCTCCTAATTTTTTAAAAAACCTGTCGACTTAACTTTGATCATACTGTGTGCAAAATATATATCGGGAGTTAGAAGCCGGACACACGTTAGAAACAACAAAGAAGTGTATTTACTTATCTGCCACGGGCCTGGCCTTCGAGATGTCAAATGCGTAAAGAAGTCACACGGGAAACGAAATATATTTATTCACTCGACGTATCGGACATGGCAGAGAGTACTGTTTTTTAAGAGTAATTTGTTTCAGCAGTGAATATAATTCATACACACTTAGAACACTCCAGGGGCGGGAACGTATTATTAGGGGGCAATACAAAAACAAAACAACATGATGTGAGACGAAACAAGGAATATACGCGAGTAGCAGGATGGCGTACTGAAGAGGCAGGCGACAGATAACCGTGATGATGACAGGGGCGACGGGCGGTAACTATACCGTCGGTCAGCAGCGACTTCCAGGGATAAATAACACGCGGGTAATGTCACACGTGCATTCATTTTGAACTACGCGCGCGCAAGAGGTACAGCATGCGCCAAAATTTTCTAGGTCATGCCAAATGCGCATAGACCACACAAATTTCAAACTATAAGCTTACCTCTCCAGCGATTCTCAGTTTGATGTCATAAAGTGGGAGAACTCACTTTTCTTCCGAACTCCCGTAAAACATTTTGGTGACAGTTGAACGTTAAGCTTTAAATTCTTCGTGACCCAGAAAACTCAGGAAACTGTCAATGCTTTCGCCAAGCCCCAACCGCTGTACCCCCGTTACCCACGAAGCTGCACGAAGTACAAATGAGTTCCAGTGAATATTTGGAACGAACAAAACACGGATTCCAAAGGTCTGCCAGTCATCAGGCCGTCCAAACAAGCTGCTTCCAGTTGCTCCGACGCCAAGGGGGGGCTAAATTGTCGGAAACTCACAGTGGGAGTGATGAGCGCCTAGAAGGTAAACAAGAATCGCCTTGTATAGAGAGACACCGATGCAGGTAAATAAAGAAAGAAAAGCATCAAAACTGACGCTCCAATAGGAAAAGGAACATTGGAAAAGGGACGGAAAGAAGGAAGAGAAACGCCAAAAAGGATACAACGAAGCCTCATGATCATTATCATCATCATCACCTGCCTATCTACGCCCACTGCAGGGCAAAGGCCTCTTCCATTATTCTCCAAGTACCCCGGTCCTGCGCCAACTGTGACCAATTTATCCCCACAAACTTCTTGATCCCATCTGCCCATCTAACTTTCTGCCGCCCTCTGCAACGCTTGCCTTTTCTAAGCCTCATGATAGCTCGGTACAAATTAAATCAGGTTATGCATGACAACACCAATTGACAAGTTCCCAAATGTGTTATAATTAGATAAGCCTATTTAGTCTATTTTAAGCCTCTTGAAAACCCATGCATAAGGTTTCAAAGCGTGAGATTGCGCTTTATTTGGAAACTTACATGGAGAGAAGCAGCAGCACGTATACCTCGAGGAATACGCAAAAGAAAACAAGAATCAAGTCAAGTACGCATCTAGCTAATATGTAAAACAGGTGAAAATTCCCTTTGGGCCATTCACACAAACGAAGTCATCGAAAAACACCAGGACTCCATTAAGAAGTGGAGTAAAAGTACATAACGTAATTTAACTATTACTAATAGAACACAAAAAACAGTAAATAAAACACAAGACAAATAAAAATAATTGTAAATGACGTTGAACCTCACACATGAAGAGTCGGGGAAAGCACAAGGGAAAACCAAGTAATGGAGGCTAATTACAATAGGGAGGAAAAAAAAAACTAATAAGTGGCTGCCGGAAACTGGTGCACAAAATACTAGACATGGCGTGAGGTTGTCCTCTTTTCCGGAATTTCAAATATTTACATGGACAGAGAGGAAAGCTTACAAGTACATTTTTGTTGTGTCTTTGCAGGAGTGTTGAGTTTGTGAATCAATATTCGCGTACTTCACGGTCGGGATTTGTGCTGGAGCCGGACCGTAGTGGCCAAACTACAATTTGTCGAGAGGATGTCTAACGGGCTTGTAAACGGAAGGTGTGGTAGCACTGTCACGTGAGAGCGGTTGTTGTGGATTTGTATTCCGAGAACTGCTTCAGTCTGTTCCATGTACTATGGGGGTGGCACATTGAGCACTCAAGTAGAAAAGGGACGTTTTTACCTATTTCAGCTATACTTGTTGTAGAACAACCGCAAAATGGCTATGAAGGAGGTTAGTTTGACTTTTTCGAAGTATAATAATTGAGACTTCGGTTCTGTCTTTGTCAGCTTTTGCAGTTCTGTCATCAATTACAGGAAGCAGATACTGCTGATGAAGGAGATTGTTTCGAAGCCTTTCGCAGTCTGAGGTGAAGTCCTGAATGTCTGAGCAGAACCGTGTAAATACGAGACTGGCGATACGGTATTTCCGTCTTGCAGTTTTCTAACTACTATTGAAAAAAGACCCTCTCCGTCCAAATGGTACGAAACATCACATGAATATTTTCATATCGCCATTGGGACCTTTTTACCTGCGTGCGTTCTCTTTATTTATTTGATTGCTTCTGGGGATTAACGCACCGACGTTCACAGCTGATGACGCGCGCCGTAGTGTACGGCTCCGGGATAATTTCGACCACTTGGGGACCTTTAATGTGCGCCCAGATCTCGAACACACGGACGTTTTCGCTTTTCGTCTCCATCAGAACAGCGGCCGCCACGGCCGGGAATCGAACCCGCATCATTGGGCTCAACAGTACAACGCCATAGCCACGTGTTTTTTGTATGTATGTATGTATGTATGTATATATGTATGTATGTATGTGTATGTGTGTATGTATGTATGTATGCATGTATGCATGTATGCATGTATGTATATATGTATGTATGTATGTATGTATGTATGTATGTATGTATGTATGTATGTATGTATGTATGTATGTATGTATGTATGTATGTATGTATGTATGTATGTATGTATGTATGTATGTATGTGTTATGAATGGGCCACGGACCACGCCGGCAGAGTCGAACGCTGTTTAACTCGTCGAGGACTATCTTTAAACGGATGGAGGACAAGCATAAGGCAGTAGAAGGGGGGACGTTAAGACAGGACGGGTTTGGGTCATACGGAAGCATAGTCAACAGTTCGAAGGTACACAAAATAGGCTCGCAGTTCGCAAGGTCCGAGAGCAATTCCCGCTAAGCGAGTCAGCTCACGTTCCGTCGCGATGTGATTCTAGCGGCTCAAACAGCAGAAACGGCAGCCCCCAACAGCCAGAATGGAGCGTCAGCACTTGGCGCACCACCGCCGCGATGACGGTGGCCAGATGCGCTCTCGAGCCTTGGTGGAGGGTAAAGACGGTCCAGCTCAAGGTGGCCCCGGCGTCTCACGGGGTAGTTTCCACTGACCGGACCCTGTTCCGCCGCTTGGTTTCCAGCCGTTGTCGTTCCAGCCTCCGCGATCACTGACGCGCGCTCCTCTTTGTCGTCATCGCTGAATCTCTGCTGTCTCAATTGCACGGTCAATCGCTCACATTCATCACATCATGTATGTATGTATGCATGTATGTATGTATGTATGTATGTATGTATGTATGTATGTATGTATGTATGTATGTATGTATGTATGTATGCAGACATACATGCATGCATGCATGTATGTATGTATGTATGTATGTATGTATGTATCTATGTATGTATGTATGTATGTATGTGCAGCAGCAAGCCACAGTGCCAGCGGCAGCAGCGTGACGCATACCCACGGGCGCGCTCACCCGCCGGAGGGCTCGCGCGCCCCTGGCATCAGTAGATAGAGACCCCACGGCATTCCGAATAAAGCCGGCCTTGCCAGGGGGATGAAACTCCGCCGTTTTTCTGTCCCGTGACTGCAGCGATCCTAACATTTGGGGGCTGTACTACGTACGAGCATAAATGAACGTTGTTGTTGCCTTTTAAATTTATTACCAGGTTGCTTACTAATTACGGAGTTTTTAATATGCAAGTGAACTTAAAAGTTGCAGTTCGAGATAGCGAAAATACGAGCGCCACCCGGAGTGGGCTACGGGAACCGCGCCTTCCTTCCTGGCACCGCTGAGAAGGGGCGTTTCTTGTCGCACCCACATGGATGCTACGGTGCACAGTGCTCCGAGGGCCGTTGTTACCACCGTAAAGTTCGTTTCATCGAAACAGACGCATGAATGGATTCGCCCCGTCATCACAGATCGTGCTGTACTGAGTGGTGTCAAAATTATTCACGCCAGGCCACATGAAATTCTTTTGTTGGATCCCGGCGGACGAAAGGTACGATCTGCATGCTGCTCGTTTTGCTTTTCTACGCTTGCACGAGATAGCAGAATGCGGTTGCCGCAGTAGCTTTATAATTTAAGTGAGCATACACGTCCACTATTTATTTATTACATTCTGATTGTCTTCTTTGATTCTTGAATTGCACATGAAATGCGCGGCAGAGCATCTAGTAATTAATCCAATGTCTACATTAGCTACGCACGTTTGTTTATACGTGCGTTATTGATTTAATGCGTTTCGATCGTGAGTTTCGCATTTTAGCGCAAGTGAATGCATGTATATATGCAGCAAAATGTGTATGAGGCAACATATACAATAACTAATGAAACAGTGCGAGCCTATTTGCACTCCTTTTATTAGCTTTTGATTGCCTGCGTTTAGTTTGCTTTCGTAGCATGCGTTGTTGTTGTTATTATATTATTAATATTATTGTGATTATTATAATTATTATCAGTATTATTGTTAACGTTATTATTATCAGCCTATTTAAGTCTACAGCTGGAGGAAGGCATCTCCCATAAACTTGTGGCTCAAAGGGTGGGTCCATAGGTTCATATCGTGTTGTTAGCACTATGTTAACTACGTAGTGACTACACAAATTATTTTATTGCGTTTCAATTGTATGTTCTGCATTTTCTCTTCACGTGAATCAACGGAACGTAGAAGAATGAATTTGTAGCAATAAATATACAAACTAAGCAATTACTGAATATGTTTATAATACAATTATAATTCCGCCACTTATAATTTATATCTTACGCTTCAGTTCCGTGCTTCGAGCTTCAGCTTTAAGTACAAGAACGATATATTCACAAGAACGCAGTTACAGCTATAAGCCGATAAATAATTAGACAATGCAGGCTTAACCTTTGCTAGTAATTTATTAGAGGTTTTTAAATAAGGTTTTTATAACCAGTTTACTGCAGGCCCCGAGAAATACCTAAGGAATGCATAGTGCGCGAAAGTATATATGCATGAATAATTGCTTAGCGATTCTGGTGTGGGATGGCTGCTTTTGTCTGCTGAAATGTATTTTGGATTAGGAGGAAAGGTGGGTCGTTGCCACCGAACGTTATGATCGCACAAATAGAAAAACGTATCCACGTCTCTTAATAATAAAGGCTAATTTTAATTTAAATTTGCCTTTACGATTGGTGTTGTAACAAGTCGTCTTTGTAGCCAAAATCAATTTAAGAAAGAAAGATTCCTAATATATCAGATAACGTTTATTTCGGATACAGATGCCAGTTTTCACTCAAAACTATGTGCGCCTGAAAGCGGCATTAAAGCTAGTATTCATTCTAACCCATATATACAAATGTGCTTGTTGATGTTCCAGATCTCGCGTTTGGCTCCAGTGCGCGAGAAGGCAGAACCTGGCTCATTTACCACCTCGACAGATCTACAGCAGCTACCGGCTGTGTCCTGCCCATTTCACCAGCAGAGACTACGCGGACCTTGGGCAGACAAGTCACAGGACACATATGCACTGGCTGTGCCATACACTTTTCTTTGCGACTAAAGGCGCAAAATATCTAAGTTGTGTTTTTACTGTATGAATGGTACATTTAGGCAATAAAAATTAAAATAACTGTACTCTTTATTCTTGTCTAGATTGTGTGCACTACTAAACCAAAACAACGTCGTATTTAGAATAAGTGGTGCAAAAAGAAGTGGACGCGCAATACTTCATCAATCAGGACACAACAATTGCCCTTTTGATAATGTGGCGGGTTGCGCAACAGGAACAAGATTGTGCGCTGGCCATCGGAATATCTTTCACTCGCTCAGTTTACCTTGCATGTGCGTCCCAATTAAATTTGGCGCTAAATTGCCCCCCCCCCCCCACCCCCCGCTCGGCTTTTCAGTCCTCATTAAGATGGCGTCTCCCAGTGCATGTCTGCAACGCGCCGCCATGTTTTTAGTACCGCCCCCAAACACCAGGGGTTTGTCGGGCGCTGCGAGCGAATTTCGCGTCCCATGGAAGGTATAGGAAGTTTCACTCCCCTGGCCTTGCTACGTGGTCTGGCCGTCTCTGTTTCAACGCCTCCGTGGCATGCGCTCTACAGTTGGTGACCCAAACGTGATATCCCTCCCGGCGAAGTTGTAGAGCCATGTCCAGCAACGACCAGAATCAGCGAACACCGCAAGCAGCCGGCAACGAGATCGCCGCCCTGGCTATCCACTTGCCGCCGTATTGGGAACACAACCCGGCCATCTGGTTCCTCCAGGCCGAGTCACAGTTCGCGCTGTCTGGCATTACCTCCCAAGAACGCAAGTTCCACTATGTCGTGAGAGCTCTCGCAGGTGATACTCTACGTCGTGAGTATCACCTGCTCCTCGCACGACGCCAGCTCCTGCCGGTGAAGGTGCGTCTGCGTCGCCTGCCAGTGTCGATCACCTGTGCGAACGACTGGAGCAACTCGTCGCGGCGACGAGGCGAAACAGCTCAACACAATCTGCTCGCTCGTCACGCCAACGCGACCGCTCATCTTCCCGACGCCGTGATGCCGTTCGTAGACGCAGCCCTACATCAGCCCCCGGTGTATGCGTCTACCACCGCCGTTTCTGCGCAGACGGTCGCCACTGCCTCTTGCCATGCTCATGAACGGGAAACGGCCCGGCAGACCGCTAGCGGCGACGAGCGGTCATGGCCTCATTGAAGAATGTCGCCTGTTTCACATCGTCGATTGTACCACCGGATAAAAGTTTCTCGTCGACACGGGAGCGCAAGTCAGCGTTTTGCGGTCAGCACGACCGCAACTCCAGCGCAGTCTTCTACCTCCAGGCAGTGAACGGCACGCGCATTCCCGTGTTCGCGCCGCGATCCCTGACTTTGAACCTGGGTCTTCGCAGAACTGGGACTTCGCAATGTGGTGCCACCACATCTTCAAAAATCGACCTTGTCCGGGCGTATCACCAGATCCACGTCGCTGAGGAGGACATATACAAGACGGCCATCACAACACCTTTCGGCCTTTTCGAGTTCCTCCGAATGCCGTTCGGCCTCAGGAACGCTGCCCAAACGTTTCAGCGTTTCATCGATGCAGTGACGCGTGGACTTCCTTTCGTCTATGCTTACGTGGTCGATCTGCTGTTAGCAAGTACGTCCCTAGAGGAGCATCTTCACCATCTCCGCATTCTCCTCGAACGCTTAGCTGCCCATGGCGTTGTCATCAATGAAACGAAGAGCGAGTTCGGTGTTCCCGCCCTCGACTTTCTGGGACATCGACTGGATGCGACAGGCATTCGGCCCTTCTCCAACAAGGTCCACGCCATTCTTGACTTCCCAACACCAACGTCGGTCACCAAGCTTCGCCAGTTTCTGGGTCTGGTAAACTTCTACCGTCACTTTATCAGGAACTGCGCCACTCTGCTTGAGCCTCTCGACCGTCTGCTTTCCGGGAAGCGCTCTACCACTGAATTAGACTGGAACGCAAGTGCTGAGGCAGCCTTTCATGCCATCAAACGTGCGCTGGCAAACGCCGCTCTCCTCGCTCACCCAAATCCAGGACGTCCATTCGTGCTGATGACGGACGCCTCGAGTTCTGTTGTGGGAGCTGTCCTCCAACAGCACGTAAATGGCGCGTGGCAGCCCTTGGCCTTCTCAAAACGTCTAACACCACCGCAAACCCGGTACAGTGTCTTCGGGCGTGAACTTTTGGCCATGTATCTGGCTGTGCGTCCTTTCCGACATCTTCTTGAGGGTCGTCAGTTCACCATCTTTACTGACCACAAACCCTTGACGTACGCCATCAGCCGACCCGACACCCATTACACGCCACGAGAAGTGCGGCAGCTTGCCTACCTGTCCGAGTACACGACGGATATCAAGCATGTCAGTGGCGTTGACAACACAGCTGCGGATGTTCTAAGCCGCGTGGACGCCATTGCCTCCACTTCGCCGCTTTTAATTGCACCCGACCTCCACCGGCTGGCTGCTGACCAAGCAGACGACACGGAGCTACTGCGTGTTCGCACATCCCCAACTGCGCTCCAGCTCGAAGACGTGACACTCGATGGACAGGAGATCGTTTGCGACTTGTCTACCGGAAAGCCACGACCATTCATACCCAAAACCTACCGTCGCGAGCTCTTCGACGCCCTGCACAACATGGCCCATCCTGGGATTCGTGCCACGCAGAAACTGATTGCGGCTCGTTTTGTCTGGCCCGCTGACGTTCGCGACTGGGTCCGCGCCTGTGCACCATCATCATCATCATCATCATCACCAGCCTATCTACGCCCACTGCAGGGCAAAGGCCTCTCCCACTATTCTCCAATTACCTCGGTCCTGTGCCAACTGTGACCAATTTATCCCCGCAAACTTCTTGATCTCATCTGCCCATCTAACTTTCTGCCGCCCCCTGCAACGCTTGCCTTCTCTAGGGATCCACTCTGTTACCCTTAATGAGCAGCGGTTATCTTGCCTTCGCATTACATGCCCTGCCCACGTCCATTTCTTCTTCTTAATTTCTACTAATATGTCTTTAACACCAGTTTGCTCCCTGACCCACTCCGCTCTCTTCTTGTCCCTTAATGTTACACCTATCATTTTCCGCTCCATTGCCCGCTGAGTCGTTCTCAATTTAAGTTGAACCCTCTTAGTGAGCCTCCAAGTTTCTGCCCCGTAGGTGAGTACCGGTAAGATGCAGCTGTCATACACTTTCTTCTTCAGCGACAATGGTAGGCTGCTATCGCTGTGCACCATGCCAACACGCAAAGGTTCACCGGTACCCAGTTCCACCAGCTAAGACCATCCTACAACCTGATGAGCGCTTCGCCGTTCCCTTGCCCCCTTGCCGAGGCTACCGCTACCTACTGACTTGTGTGGGCCGATTCACACGTTGGCCTGAAGCCACACCGCTACCCGACATCTCCGCTCCCACAGTAGCGTCAGCATTCGTGTCGACGTGGGTAGCGCGCTTCGGATGCCCATCATCCATCGTCACCGACCGCGGACTGCAGTTCGAGTCTGCTTTGTTCGCCGATCTCCTTCACCTCCTCGGCACGACTCGTTTGCGCACGGCAGCGTACCACCCACAAACAAATGGACTCGTCGAGCGCTTTCACCGCCAACGTAAGGCCGCGCTCACAGCACACGACTGCCCAACACAGTGGGTCCAGCGCTTGCCCCACACACTTCTGGGCATACGCACCGCCTTCAAAACTGACCTGACGTGTTCTTCGGCTGTACTCGTTTTTGGAACCCAGCTTCGACTACCAGCCGACATGTTCGAGGTACCGTCTCAAGCGTCTTCCGCCGCGGACTACGTGAAATCGCTGAGATTGATCCCCGCTGACCTTCGACCGCAGCCTACACGGGAACGAAAGCCCAGAGGACCTTATGTGCTTCCGGACCTTGAACAGACAGCACATGTGTTTGTGCGGTACGGACCCGTGCGCCGCCCATTGCAACAACACTACGTTGGCCCTTTCCCTGTTGTAGAACGACACTCGTCAACATATGTCATGGACATCAATGGCTCTCACGGCAACATAGCCCTAGAGCGCCTGAAGCCGGCATACGTCACCGACGCCGACATCAACCCTACGAGTCTTCCCACTGTGGCTGCACACCACCGTGACCATCATGTACGTTGGGTTCACCAGAGCGTCGCACCAGCTCCTCTCTTGGGGGGGAGCCCTGTAGCGGCAAGCCACAGGGTCAGCAGCAGCAGCGTGACGCAGGCCCACGGGCGCGCTCACGCGCCGGAGGGCTCGCGCGCCCCTGGCATCAGTAGATAGAGACCCCACGGCGTTCCGAATAAAACCGGCCTTGCTACGTGGTCTGGTCGTCTCTGTTTCAACGCCTCCGTGGCATGCGCTCTACATATGCATGTATGTATGTATGCATATATGTATGTATTTATGTATGTATGTATGTATTTATGTATGTATGCATGTATGTGTGCATGTATGTATGTATGTATGCATGTATGAATGTATGTATGTATGCATGTATGTATGTATCCATAGATACATTGAACAAGAGCGCCTGACGAAAGCAAGTCTTGTCAAAGCGTTAGGGCAATTGACAGACTGCTACATTGTCAGAAGTTTCATCACATATATGACATGTGACATCGTACATAAATCACACATAACGGAAGATGCTTGCATTACCGAGCCTTCGTTTCCACTTTTCACGCTTTTTATTACTCCCTCTCTCTATCCTGCACGATGCACTTATCAACAGTAACGCCAGACAAAAAAAAAACCGCTGGAAAGCTTTCGCCCGTATTTCCGTAAACGTGCCGCCGCGATCTCTCGGGATCACTTTTGATGAACTTTCCACTTCAGTTTACTCTTATCCCCACCGCCATCATCCAGCACGTATACGCACGGCACCCTGCTGCTTTCAGAGACCGTTCCGAGTCACGCGGGCAACGCCAATTTATTCGCAGGCCATACATCAGAAGCGTTCGAACAGCGAATGTCTGCTCACGGTGGTCGTGATAGGAGGCCCCAGAACATCGTAAATTCTGCCCCGCGGCGGTACACGCTTTTAAGCCGGTCAGCATAGGCAGCTTAGTGCCTCTGCGTGCCGAAAGAATTACGCACGCCTAATATTCTCTCGCGCCGCTTCTAACTTTTCTCATTATTTTTTTTCTTCTCAGCGACCACTTATTTCTGCCGCGTTCATATTTAGAAATTTTAGGGCCTTTTTTAGTGCTCAAATCTGGAAGAGCTGCCTCGTATTCATCTTTCCACTACAGCTTCACTGGAAGTCGTAACAACTTCTCGTTCAAATGCAACTTTAATTGCTCTTCGCCGAGCTGCTGCACAAACGGAGCGGCGGTACCTTCTTTCCAGCTATTGACGGTGCACTAAGGAGGCCGTATGTCGTCACTGAGAGTGGGGGGTCTTCTCGGACAGCCGTACAACGTTGGTTGAAAATGTGCATTCAAATCTCCAATTTTTTTAGGCCTAATGCCATTTCAACGGACTTGTGATGCTGGGCTTATCGTGTACCCCTCGTAATCTTGAATTCATTCCTAAGCTAATTTTGACATTACTTTCGAGGAAAAGTTCACTTCCATTTAGTGCCTTCCAAAGGCGTTTTAGTACATAAGGTGCATCAGAACAGTCACGACGTAGCGACTTAACAGCGCCATCTGGTGAGGTGCTTAACTTGACCACCGGTCACTCCCAGATGCACATGTCCATCCAGCCATTTCACGCTATTTCATCTATAGGTTCGTCGCTTCCTTACTCAAGAATGATTAACCGAGTGGCATGAAGTGGCTGAGAGAACGTTGTCGGATGCCCGAGAAGGTGCTCAGAAGTGGCCCCCCCCCAGAATTACGGAGGAGTGGTCGCCCTCCAGCCCAACATCCTCGAAATAAAAAACAAAAACAAAAACTCCCAGTAGCATTCTTTGCTGCGGGACCTCGCGGTAAATGAGATGAAAATTTTCTTTTGCGTTGCCCGCACATTCAAAGCAGTTCAAACATCTTGCTCTAGTCATCCTTATTTATGCCCTTCACTTACAACACCGAGCTCATTTATATCATCACTGAATGAATGAATGCGTTAGCAGGAATTCATTTTCTCCACAGGGTACTGATGTCCGCGTTCAAGTAGGAAAAAAGGGTAAGACGCATAAACAAGACGCGTCAGGGCGTAATGGTGGGAGTGCAATAACGCCTTCGACGCCAATTATGGGACCCCATTTCTGAGACTGTGCGAAAAATATGCAACGTCATCTTCCCCTAAAAACAACTTGTTTTCTTTACGCTGGCTTGCCGCGTTACGTACGTTGCATTTATGCTGACTGCATAACAAAAGCCTCAGGGCGAAGGTAATCTGTCGGAGGCGACTATGCTAATGCAAGTGTCCGTTTCAAGAAACAAGAATTCGTGGCGAGGGCCCGTGAATACTACTGCTGACTTCTGGCATATAGTTTGTTGCGCGTGACGCTTGGAGTATTGCAGAGCTGAAAAGACGAGGGTACGGCACTACCGTGAAGCAGACGGGCACAGCGTTTGGCAAGGGGTGCTCGCACGGGGTTTAGTTTGTGTTTCAGGACTTGTCATTCTCGCGCTACCGTAGGAAACTTGGTGCTTATCTCCTAAAAGTAGGGGACTGTCTGCGGGGTCATTATACTCATGCTTTCAATCTCCCGGAGTATTACTTGGGCCCCGCTTGCTCGAAGCCCAATAAGACACTTATTCGTAGACTGATCTTACTGGCAGACGTATTTGGGGTCGTATGTTCCCTAGGCTAAAGACGCTGTCCAGAAACTTATAAGATTGCGATAAGGCTGTGAATAAGCTTGCTCCGAGCAGTCTTATTCACGGACTTATGCTGACCCGCCCTGTAGGGCTAATTGCATCTGTGGGGGAAATGAGGGACCCGAATCCCATTCGTGAGTAATTCCTCACGAGAGAAAATGGGTGTCAATATTGCGCCAATAAAGTTACGCGAGCTGTCATGGGTAGCAATTAAGAGTCTGCACACGACGGCCAGGCCGCTTAGCAGACACCCCGGACACCTGCCGCATGTGCAGGGCCTCTTTCCCGCACAGAAATCATGGGGAGAGCATACACTGCGTGCCGCCGGAAAGGGCGAAAAGAGGCCGCGTAGCGTGAGGTGGCCAGTTACCTAGAATTGTGAAGGATTCGTAATAGTGTTAATATAAGCCGCCCGATGGACCAAATTTATATGATTGCACCGATAATCGTTCAAAACAAGCGCTAGCTCCTGGCCGGCAACGCCAAAGCGACCTTATTTTTGCCGTATTTCCCGCTCTTCCCTAGGGGCCCCTCCCACTAGCGTCTTGGTTCCCGCTGTCCCTATAGTCTTCAATAAGACCGCTCTGTAGCTGAGCCTGTGCACTTTCGAGAAAGCGCAGTAGTCTTAATCTTGTTCACGGACTCACTGAAGTCCGTGAATTAGTCTATAGACTTCGAATAAGACTCCCAATAAGCACGTTTGTTCGAACAAGCGGGCCCTGGTTGTCATTCTTCACCTAATTGTTCATACGTCTGTGGCGAAGATAAAAAAGTTGTGACATCAAACGTCAACCTGTGGAGGCCCCAAAGAATTCGTGTCTACGATATAAAAACTGGTGCTGGTAAGCCTTGCCGTCTTTTTATCAACGTGGTATGGCTATACGGCCAAGTCATCGAAATCGCGTTCATTGCGAGCTCGAGGGTCGCTAACCTCTCATCCTGTTTTCCAGCTTTCGGTTTCGTGATAGGAGAGCATATGCTGTGTTTGGCCTAATTGTAAATCTCTCCTCCGCTTAGTTTTCTTTAGACTTCCACAAATAAACCTCCATTAACATTATTGTTTTTACACGGGGTTTAATTCAACTTTGAGAGGGCCTTCCTAAAATACAGACGAGGTGAGCGAAAAGATATATGTACAGGTTTTCGTTCGTTTTCACTGACCTGGTTGACTTTTGTTGTTACTGTTCGCTTGTAACCTTGACCCTTTTTTATTGCAGATCGAGCAGTCAATTTGCATCAACTCTAAACAAAGCCGCTATGCAGTGACCGAAGTAGGACGCAACTCGCCAATAGCTTGCAAGGACTGAGGCTTGGGCATGTTGGTTCATGACTCAAAGGAGGGGAACAGCGCAAATTTGACAGACACGAGAAGAAGGAGACGACACGCACAGCGTTGACCTACAACAGTTTATTCTTTACCGCTCGGGCACATATATACCCCCACGGTTAAAAATACAAGGAAAAGCAAGACTAGCACGATAGTGTCTCTTATCACCATTGCTCGTCACACATCACCATTCGCTCTGCGCCACAGAAAAAAAAACGTGCTGCACTAACCTGGGGTCAAAAAATCTAATTCTTTTTGGGAGAGGGTCAGAGAGGGCATGCTTACGCATTTATCTTTTAGGCGGGCGATTTCGGCTGCTTCAATTATTTCTCTGGTGGTTTTATGCTTATTTTTTGCTATGACCTTTGTTTAAGAAAAAATAGGGCTGCATCCGCTAACGCTACAGTCCCTACAGTGGAGGCCCAGGTGGCCACTGATTGCCTTGGTTACTTTGTAGTGGTGCTCTTTCAGCCTTTCATTTCTCTGCCACATCGGGAACTTTTGATCTGTGTTGCATATTGTATAAACAATTACGGTTCCGTTGCCTATCAAAATAACACAGGCTTGTCAGTTCAAGGTTTTTTAGAACTGTTAAAGATGTACCTAACCTCGACTTTTACGACATGGGATGATAAGCTTTACATCCAAACTAATGGGATTTGCATTGGGTCTTGCATAGCACCAATTCTGAGCGATCTTTTCTTAGCCCACCTAGATAATCTGCTGCATGATCAACTACAGAGTTCAAGTGTAACCAGAATCTTCCGTTATGTAGATGATTTTTTAGTAATTCTTAATACTGACGAGGTGGGTCTCGAACCGTTAATGTTTCAGGTTTTAAACCAGTTTCGTGAATGTTTTAAGCCTCTTGTTTTAACGTTTGAATTACCAGTGGAAAAAACAATCAGGTGTGTAGACCTCAAGCTTCGGTTTTCGCCAAATCACATCTGCTGGGCGTATGATCCACGCGCCAGCAAGCCACTTCTTTCGTTTCAGTCATCCCATTCCAAGCTTTTAAAAAGGTCGATAGTTACCACGTGCTTAAAAAACGCCTTAAACAAATCATGTATTCACTGTATGTCTGACAGTTTTATTAGACAGATGGACAGACTTCAGATAGCGGGGTACCCAAAACAGTTGCTATCATCCGTAGCGGAGGCGTTTCTACAAAAATTAAAAAGAAACACGCAAGACAGCCTACCAGTATCAGATCAAAACAGAAGCAAAAAGATAACTGTGATTCCCTACTTGCATCGAATTGCACATAACTTTAAAAAAATAGGCAAACGCGCTAACGTGGAAGTAGTATTTTCCGCCCCCAATAAATTGTCAGCCATGTGCTCAAGAGTAAACAAAACAGCAAGAACAATGCAGTCTTGCTCAACAAAGCATGAAAATCGGTTTGTAGACTGCATAGAAGGTGTAGTATATTCAGTTCCGCTGTCCTGTGGTAAACAATATATAGGGCAAACAGGAAGTTGCTTAAATGAAAGGCTGAAAGAGCACCACTACAAAGTAACCAAGGCAATCAGTGGCCACCTGGGCCTCCACTGTAGGGACTGTAGCGTTAGCGGATGCAGCCCTATTTTTTCTGAAACAAAGGTCATAGCAAAAAATAAGCATAAAACCACCAGAGAAATAATTGAAGCTGCCGAAATCGCCCACCTAAAAGATAAATGCGTAAGCATGCCCTCTCTGACCCTCTCCCAAAAAGAATTAGATTTTTTGACCCCAGGTTAGTGCAGCACGTGTTTTTTTGTTGTTGTTTTTTTTTGTGGCGCAGAGCGAATAGTGATGTGTGACGAGCAATGGTGATAAGAGACACTATCGTGTTAGTCTTGCTTTTCCTTGTATTTTTAACCGTGGTGGTATATATGTGCCCGAGCGGTAAAGAATAAACTGTTGTAAGTCAGCGCTGTGCGTGTCGTCTCCTTCTTCTCGTGTGTCAAATTTGCGCTGTTCCCCTCCTTTTCGCCAATAGCATCGTGGGAAACAATCGGGCACCTTATGTTGTTTCAAAACTATGTCGGGTAGTCAGTTCAATACCTATTTAATACAAAGTAAGCCTACACATTGCAAGTATAGCGGTATAAATAAAAGAAGGCTTTACCTTTTCTGTTTTTGGCAAGCTACAAAGCGCCCAGTGGTGATCCCCACACATGTTAGCGGTATACACACGTACGCTTCTTGGAGACGTGTCTGTAGGCGAGGAAGAGCACGACGAGCAGCACCACGCAGACCACGATGCCCCCGATGAAGGAAGCCGACGGAGACTTGCGCTCTTCGTTGACCGAGGATTCGCTGAGAACGACGGGCAGAGAACAAAAAGGAAAAAGGATCACTTCACGCATTCAGGACTATGACAACACGGGCCGATATATTACCCTACATATATGAGCCTTCTTACAGGCCGTGTCACTTAGATGTCACTTAGATGCGATACGGGTAGATGTGACTTGAATAGTCGCATTGTCTCGCAGAATTTTTTTTAGAACACATGCTTAGTAGTTGAGAACAATGGGTGCTCCTTCATAAACGCAAATGCATCGATTTATAAAGGCGGTATATCGCGTACAGTAAGCTGTTGCAATAAATACTAACTCGGCCTGATAAATTTGCGGGAACGTCAGCAATTTCCGCGTAATAATCCACCGCCAAACCGCGCTGCTTGAAAAGTCATTCGCGAATGCCTTCACTTCTGTAGAACATCGTAGCGGAATATTCACCAAAAGCAGCATTTAGCCTTCAATCTTAACTGTGCAAGAAAACTTCGCAAAACACTACAATCGTCAAATTTAAATTCCTTTGATTTTGCATTCTTCACTAATGTAATTTCTTATGAAAGTAAAGCGGCACAAGGATTTAGGGAACGCGATCGCAATGGCTTAAGCAAGCAAGCAAGGCAGCTAGCCCGCCCGCACGCACGCACACACGCACTCACGTACGCACGCTGGTTGCACGTGTTTTTCGCGCATAATAATTAAAGCACCGTGCTTCATAGGTTGGTCAACCAAGATTAGTACTGATATACTAAAGCTGTAGAGACCAACATCTAATTGCCTGCAAATTCGGAAACTAGTCCAGGGCGTGAGATTACACTGCGCTTCAAACAATGGGATATTTCCGGCGTTATCCACCTTTGAACGCCGTTTATAAAAAATCAGGTTAAACATTATTTGTACACAAACACTTCTGACGTCCTTTAAAAACGAACAACCTAATGAAATAAGTAGGCCGAGCGTAAAACTAACTAACGGCTCATTTCTCCCAGGGTTCTAATGTGAAATAAATTAACTATCATGTCGAAAATTCGGCGTCCATGCACACAAAATGACCGACCGCTTTCTTCTAAAACATAGCACCTAATTGAGTTGAAAAGAAAATTTGCTATATCTTGCACGAGGTGGGGTGCTTGCAATGTGAGACGAGAACTCAACCTTCGGACCACCACATTCGATAATTCCAGCCGAGTGCAGTGAACCTAATGAATTATTTGTGGCCTTCGACTTATAAACGTGTGTTACAGACATGTATTCAGTACTACAAACAAACTGTGGTTGATTCCTCTCTCACAGGAATAGGTAAAACACGAAAGAGAAATGTGCAGCGAAATCTGCAGCTGAGCATGATCTACTGGTCGGCGGCTGTCTTGTGGATGCGCTTGACGAGCGACGTTGTGCGGGCGGGGTGCTTCGGCCAAAGTGCAGTGGCGTCATTTTCGTGACGGATATGACGTCAGTGAAATCTTGGTGTATCCCGGCATAAAACACTTTCGTGTTAAAATATAAAACCCGAAAAAGGACAACCCTAAGTATAACGTACTTTTTAGTACTAAAGGTTGCTTTCCCGCAAGAACACCCTGTGTGCAGGGGTGCACCCTTTACAGGCCACTTGGTTAGTTGTACTGGCGTCATTTCCGTGGCGAATATGACGTCAGTAAAATCTTCGTGTATCCCGGAATAAAACAATTTCGTGTTAAAAAGTTCAGCCCGGTGATTGCAGAAATAGCAGTTAGGTGGGTAGCAAAGCACCTGTCCGCTAGAAGCGCGTTTGTAGCGATAACGAGGGCGATTGGCAATCGGTGCGGGGTATGCAGTGATGAACTTTGACCCATCTACATCAACAGCTGCTGTGAAAGATTGTGGCGCACACAATACCGGCATATCCGTTCTATAACGCAACACTCATGCTTCCACGTTCACTACATCATAGATAGCGCATAGGTGCGCTAGAATTCGTTAAACATTTCAGATGTTTTTTTTTCGAAATGAGTCAAATCCACATAAACAAAATTTGAGAAAAAAGGAAAAGTTTCTTGCCGGACCTAAATACGACGCTGCCAAAGCTATTATTACATGTTTTAGATGTCAGCTAGGGGACGTTTATGGCCACAAGTAATTAAAAATTACGCGGCGGAGCTCACCAATATGATTGTGTATTTGGCTAGTACTGAATTGAAACGCTAAGCTTGATGCGGAATTGTTATGAAAAGTTAATTTAAATGCGCTTTCTAGAAATCTTCGATGTAGTTTTGGCGGAGAAGACATATTAAACATATGCAGCAAGACTTCAGAGACACTACAACTATACATGAAGGGCCCGTGAGTCCCCTTGGAAGCATAAGCATCTCTCTTCAAATTCTTGTGCAGGATTATTTCCTTGGGCACGCCTGAAGACATTCACGAAGTAAGCAAGCTCTTCATTGTCTTGCCATGAATTTCGAAAACCCTTCCCAAGGAGACTGGTAAAATCTTCTTTTTCTTCTTCCACCTTTTTCAAGTGGCTTGTAAGCGCTTGTAAGCGGCGGCTATTTATTTAATAAAATGGTAAGTATAGGAGTAAAAACGCAAAAATAACCAGATTTACTTCGTATGGGCGGGGGAGACGGGACTAAATGATCGTTTCACATCTCTCAGTTTCATTTCCTTCACTTCTACTTCTGTTCACTTTGTCGTCGACGTCTGCGCACATGTCTTTCATTATTATCATCATCATTATCAGCCTATATGCGTCCACTGCAGGGCAAAGGCCTCTCCCATAGATCTCCAATTATCCCGGTCCTGTGCTAACTGCCACCGATTTATCTCCGCAAACCTCTTGATTTTATCTGCTCACCTAACTTTCTGCCGCCCTCTGTCCCTCTTGCCTTCGCTAGGGATCCACGTTGTTACCCTTAATGACCAACGGTTATCTCGCCTTCTCATTACATGCCCTGCCTACGCCCATTTCTTCTTAATTCTTCTTCTTCCTCTTTAATGAGCGCCCATTTGAAAGAAGAAACGCCCATTCCTTCTTCTTAAGTGAAAAAGAGGTATTTCACAGATCTCTTAATTGCCGCTCGAATCAATAAAAAGTCGGCTCCGAAAAGTAAAAAAAAAAAAAAAACATTTTTGAAACACCGAAGATACGGTCCGAATAGTAACACCAAAAGCAAACTCTTATAAAAAACCGCATTTTGCTTATTTTGATCCGTGCCACAGTCTGGCTCATTTTCGATACGAAATATGATCTGCGCACACGTTTTTCGTTATCTGACCTATTTCGTTGCAACCTGTTTTGGGAAAGTTGCCGAGTTTCTTTTTTTTTTTTGTCACTGCAGTTTTATCTGACTTAGTTTCGGTTCCTGGATTTGGCTTATTTTCATAAAAAAAAAGAAAATCCTAATTTCTTTGCTGTTGAATTGTATGCGCAGGCATAACTCAGCTGTAGGTACACAGCTGTGTAGGCGGTACATTAGTGAATTTGTCAAAATCTTTTTGACTGCATTGTGCTTTGTTTAACTGGCGTATTATTTACTTTCTTATTTCACCATTTACTTAAATGCAATTTACTTAAATCCATTTACTTAAAAGCCACATACTTGACAGAAAAAAAGAACACTCAGCGCATTTCGCGGTGCACTTCCCCAACTGCAAACAATAATGTCACGATGTTTCACAGGGCGAATTTCCACCATCTCAATTTGAATATTTTCACGTCCGGCTGTTGCACGGTCTCTATCCGCTTCTTTTGTTCCAGCGCTGTTTGCGCAGCGTAAACGTGCTGATAATTCTTTACACACCACGTTGCCGGCACGCTGAAGGATGACGTCACTGATTTGGTTCGAGTGGAAAGAGCCGTTTTAGGCGTTAGTTTCTGCAAAAAAGAATGCACTTAATGCACTTAAAAATGATATCACGCCCTGCGTAACCTTCGCAGTCCACAAAAATCGACCTGGTAAACCATAAGGTAATTAGACAACATTAGAGCTCCCTACTTCGGCCTCTGGTTAAACGGGCCATGAAGACATAATACACATTTTCTAATTTGAAAAAAAAAAACTAGCTTTTTAGCAACTATGTGCGCTCATTTCCAGCCCCAAAAGACTTCTTAACTAAGCAAAAAAACGCAACAAATATTGAAAGAATCTCAGTTTGCGCTACGTGGCGTCAGCAGTGACGCATTGGAGGGACATTATAACATTAAAAACATTAACACCGCGTGATAACTTCCCAATACCACATTGTGATGGAAATAAACAGAACTAGAGGCACCATTTCAATTCCGCAGTCATATCTCTTGACGGTGACATCGGTCGGCGAACACCAATCGCACAAACACTCGCGACGTCATAAAGACACAGCCAGAAAAGTGCCTGGTAACACGCCACTACTTGATCTGTTTTCCTTCATAGAGATATAGCTGGCCGTTTTGGACGGTGCGCTCCGCACCGACAGCGAGCAGGGGCACCATTGCGCAGGCGTGACGCAATTGGCCGCGAGCGGCATTGGCTGCTGCAGCTGCGGTTGTGCTGAGCGGACCGCCGGGAGTGGAGCGGACCGTCAAAAACAGCCAGCTAAAACTCCGTAATATCTAGATTATTTATTATTCATGCGGTTTAACGCGGCCACCGTACATAGGCGATGAGGTGAGCCGTGGAGGAGGGCTCCGGATTAATTTGACCACCTGAGGAAGATCGACGTGCAACGAAACCTCGAGAACAAGGGCGTTTTCGATTTTCGCCTCCATCAGCAAAGCGGCCGCCGCGGCCGGGAATAGAACCCGCGTCCTTGGGTTTAGCAGCACAGCGCTTTAGCCACTGAGCCACCACGGCGGGCCATAAAACTTGTATCATTGTAATAGGAGCGCACATACTTCTTAATGAACCAAGCATTTGTTTTTGTTTTTTCGCGGTTAGGGGGCCGTTTTAAAATGAAAAGGTTTGAGAGCATCCTGAACGCATGGTGTAAGGGATGCGGCCGGCACCAATGCGGCCCTTATCTTTACCCTCCATACAAACAGCCTACCTTTCGGGCTCTGAGCTGTCGAAGGACGGCCTGAAGGACTCGGAGGCCACCTCCGGGTACCGGGAGGGCCGGTTCATGGCGGAGGCCGAGCTGGGCGCTCTCTACCACAGGCTGCGCTGTCCCCCACCGCGCATGCTCCTGGTGATGCCGCTGTCGCTGCCGATGCCGCTCGGTCGCCGCGACATCGGACTAGAAGAACGGCTGGCAGACGACGGCCTCCTGCACGGAAGAGTAGAGCCGTGAGGGAACCGCTTTTGTTGTTGCTCTACCTCACTCGCTTCCTCGAGCGAGTTCAACATAACTTGTTGGTCGCGATGTAGTAAAAGATGGTTGTACAGTGCAAAAATGACAATATAACTGCCACTTTACTACATACAGAAAACTGGTATTAGGCAGATCCTTACTCTCAATTAAGTGTACTTTGAACAAGACGCAGCTCCAGGCTTTTCGTTTGACTGTAGGGTTTATGGCGCCGAGGCTACAACTTGGCTATAAGTCGCGCCGTATTGGACGGCTCAGAATTAATTTTGACCACCTGGATGTCTTTGGCGTGCACCTAAATCACAACACGCGGGCGTTTTCACTTTCCGCTTCCATTAAAAAAGCGGCCGCCAGGATTGGGAATTGAACCCGCGTCCATCGGCTCAACAACACAAAGCGTTAACCACTGAGCCACACCGGCGAATTGCTGCAGACTTTTCGTCTTTTAGTTGCGGTGAAGGGGCAAGATAACGCGCAAGTTTGGCGTCATCGGAAAGTAAATTGTAGCGCATGACAAAGCATTTCTAAACAATCGGCCTATCTTAAGCAATTTGAACTATTTTATTTTTCGCTCAAACTTTTCTCATGGCGGAGTGTCCAAGCTGCTGGGCACTTTTCGAACTTATAATCACGTTTTCCTCAATTTTATTTCAGCCATTTATAAATGGGAGCCTTCAAACATCACCTTTTTAGAGAGTGTAGCTCTGCATTGAGCTAAATTGCCACTGATACGTTTCTAGCTCTTGGAAAGCCCCGTAGCGCTATCTTTAGTCTATTAGAGCCAAACATGTTATAACCTAATTTAATTCGTACCCCACTGTTCACGAGGAAGGCAAGAGAAAGAAGAAATTACCAAAAACCTCCTTTCTCTCAGCAAGATATTGTTATTGGTTTATTCGTCTCAGAATATTTAAAATATACATGTAAAGGTTTTTCTCTAAAATTTCTGTTATACGCTGTGCTTTTTAGAAAGCCTGCTTGCAAATTACGATTACCACATTCTAGTAAATGCCGTGGTAAAAGGGGCATCAAATTTGCTGAGTGTTTTGTATACCACTCCGAGTGCCTAAATGAGCAAGTCTCAGTCTACGCTGAACATCTGGCACCTGACGATAGTGGGAAAAAATGCTGGCTTTACACGGTGAAGTTACACGCGGACTATGGGGCTGGCTGCAGAAGAGAGCTACGGAATATTTCAGAGCCCCTGTTAACCTTCAACGTGCCCCGCAATTTTGATACAGGGGCGTTCACGCTTTTGGCAATCCGCGAGGTTAAAAGGCCAGTGCATCCAGGATAGAAGTCTTGTCTTCGTGCTTGGCGAACAACGCCTTTGCCAAAGAGTCACCGCGGCGGGTCCGATTGAATTAACAGGGGGGTTTGGCAAGCTTAACGCGGCATCGACGACAAACATTGCGTTTTGTTGCAACTAATTAATTACATTTAAGATACCATCACTTCGCTGATCCTTACTTCTCTTCCCAGTTTTTTTTTTTTTTTAAGTCCGCGACATTTTTTCCTTAGCGTAGTGGCGTCACAGAAGCAATATCGCCGCTACAGACGAACCCTATTTCACTTCCAGCAATAAAAAATGGGATAATCGCTCCGTATTAAAATCGAAACACTATAAATGTAGATACTCAAAAATTAAAGCCGTTCCACTTAATGTGAAAGCTGTCAGAAGTGCAGAGCAGTGATTCGCCATAATGGACTGTAGCGCCGTTATCCACTCGCTGCTATACCACCAGACGCATTTCAAATATCCCGCCTTCGCAGTGTTAGCGCGCCCCCTGCCTGAAAGTGCGCCAGCGGGAGTTTGTGCTTGCTTTTCTTCCCGCACATGCCGGCGTTGCACTGCCACTTCTTTTCGTTTACGTAAAACAACCCAACGAGCCTCCCTAACTAAACGAGCGCGGGCGCTGCCGGTTAATTACGTATGTTTTGAGTCAAATGTACCTACAGTTTTCTTTGCGCTAAGCAACGGAGAGATGCGTGACGAGCGCTAGCGGTTAACAAGTTTCGAACGCTTATTACTATATAAACCGCTTGGTTTTCGAATCCTCTAGGTTACGCCGTGACGACAGCCGCTACGACGGAACGCCGTGTGGCTCTTCTTGAGTCCAGCGAGCGAGCTACGACGACAAGGCGAGCCCCTAAAGTGCTCTGCACTTAAAAGGTATCTGCTGAGCAGAGCAAATCCCAACATTCCGTTCTGAGCTGGCAATAAGTGTAGTACTCGCAGTGCTTCCAGAGACACTAGGGAAAAAGAGTGCGTTTATTGACCCCGGCTGAGGTTTTATTTAAATTCGTTTCTATAAATGCATTTCAAATAAGTTTTTAAATGTTGAACAAAAGAAAATGTAGTTCTTTAAAGTTTTGCGTCATTCCACCAATCGCATGTAATTCCAAGAAATTCGAATAAATCCAAAATGATACCAAAAACACCAAGTACTTCCTCGAGTAATTCTCTAACCAAGGAACGCTTCGCATATGATAGAAATTATGGGGAATTAATTTTGATTTTTTTACCGGTTCATTGTTGCGGAAACGACATACACCGACAAGTTTGTGGCATCTTCGCACTCCATCTCGATCATCAATCGTCAAAACAGGCCTGCGAGGTTTTTGCTACATTTCAATTCCCGTCAGACGTAGGCTCACGTGTGAAGCCGCGGCAGAAACTACGTCGCTAAACACGAAAGGATTCTGTTTCTAGTAACACTCATCGCGTTAGAAGGGGCTCACAGGTAATAAAGGCACCTACCAAATAGCCCATGGGACTCCTTGAAGAGTAAACCAGACCGGTGTATAATCCTGAATTGCACGCTGACAACGCTACAGTTCAGCGCGCTGCACGGGCAGTCCACAGACGCTGCTCGCCAAAGCACTTAGTGCACTGCGGAGAACAACGTCATTATTAAACATCACCAAAAGTTTTTCAGCTCCAACAACACTTAAGGGCGAGGCTATGTTCCCTAAATGATAGCAAGATGGTTGAATGGTGGCCGTTTTACTTCTACGGCGCGTAGCAAAACGGCTTTGCACGGCCGTCCACGCTTTATGTCGACCCTGGCCATCATCGGCGCTCCTCTAAAATATGGCACAAGCCACTCAAAAACTAAAGGCAGCACGCAAAGCTGTGCGTATATTGCCCAATGACTATGGTTCGTAAATAGGGGCAAACGGGAAGGTATAGGAGTGATAGATCGAGAAAATACTCGTTGTCAGTAAAACTGCCCCCCCCCCCCCTCCCCATTCTACCACCTAGCCGTGAACTCGAATAGGAGCCCACGTAACCCGTAATCGGCACGATTTTCGGAAGGTACGCATATAAAAGTGTCTTTGAATTTTAAGACTCATTATGCATCAGAAATCAAGAGATAGGAAGTCCGTTAGAGCCATTCGGGGGTGCCTGACAAGCAACGTTTTATTTTATACACGAATAACCATCAACTTGGCAGCAACAGTTTGTTTCAGTAAACCATTATTTGAGGAAACACTTCGTCTTGTCTCCTTCCGTGTCCTTCAGCAATTTTTATTTAAAACTGGTGATTATTTGTGCCGAGGTGACGTACAAATAACTTTGTTTAAAACGTTCTGACAGCCACAGCACCAACAGGGAACGGTCCGTGCATACACTTAGAGTGTCGTCGTTCCGTGGATAATAAAACTTGTGCGCGAGATTTTTAAAGTATTCTTCAGTTACCACAAGACAGTCCTGGTTATTGTCCAATAAAACAGTTTAACAGGTTCGCAAAGTGCTCCCTATTTAATATACTTTTATTAATTCTCAAAGGCTATGGGGTTTTCACGCGGTGTGTTTACCCAGCTAAATACAAAACGGCTGTGCTGAGAACGAAATGCGGTCACTGACCAAGTCAAGGTGAAAAACACAGACGTTTCGGAACCCGTACGGGTTCCTTGATCACACTAAGCCGGCAAGAGCCGTAAGTCGCTTCTGCCGGCAAGCTACACCCGTTCATTACGTCACATTTTAGAATAAGAAGCGACTTACGGCTCCTGCCGGCAAGCTACACCCGTTCATTACGTCACATTTTAGAATAAGAAGCGAATTACGGCTCTTGCCTGCTTAGTGTGATCAAGGAACCCGTACGGGTTCCGAAACGTCTCTGTGTTTTTCACCTTGACTTGGTCAGTGACCGCATTTCGTTCTCATCATGATACCTGACCAGACGAACTTTCGTCGTACTCTTGACTACAAAACGGCTATGCATGCTATGCTACGCGCTCGTACTTTTACAGTTCATTCAGTACCTCTGACTTGAAATGACACCTCGGCAGCCTTGACGTCCCACCTCAGCTATAGTCTTTCATCCTTTGGTTTGCGCGAGTGCCTTTAATTCTTTCCCCAACGTTAGATTTCCTTTGGTATTGCCTGGTGTAGAGTGGGTAAATGTCATTTAATGTGTTGATAAAGCTCGGCCAGTCACAAACCTTCTAAAACAGTTTGTGAATTCCGATTGCTTTCTTTATAAACGGTGATATCCGCTGCAAACTTCTTCCGTGTTTACACCCTGTATACCTCATTATTGCAGCCTAATTATTGGGAGCTTTTGGTGTTTCATTGGCCTATTTACATGCGAGTTGTTACTGTTTTTGTGTGTTTCGTTGTTGTTTTGGAGTCGCAGATGGAAGCCCTGTTCTACCACTATTGGTAAGAAAAATATAGCCAAGCATTATTACAACAGTAACCCTGATAAAGAAGCAAATCTGGCGTAATAACAACAGCCCGCCGTTACAAACTCCAGGCTATTGCTTTTGTTCGTGACTTCGAGTGTCGACGCATTTTGTGTGGAGGAATTAAAACTTTTAAGCTGCCCAATTACTGTGATTTACAGTTCTCCCCCAACAAAACATCTTACTTCGTGCTTTTCCAACCCCTAATGACGCCAAGCCGAAATTACACCGGGCTGCTTCGTTCGTAATTCTACTACGAGCGCGTGATGCAAAGCGGGGGCCCCGTTGCTGGTTGCGTTAGGTTTGGGCTTAACAGAGTATCAAAGTTAAACAAATTACTGTGTTCGCAAATGAGAACACGGGAGCACTACGCCACTCCGAATTCTCGCACCTCTCATTTGTTCGCTATGTTTTATCAGCGTGGCCGTGTTTAAGTACGCTCGTGGCACCACCGCACCATCTATCGACCGCTTCGGCAACCGAGTAGAAGCTGCAAAGCTTGGGAATTAAAGGGGCCAGCTAAACGAAGTTTAACCTTACAAAGACAGGAATCCAACTTTGATTACTATATGATTCAGTAAACAGGACAATTCGGGTGGCAGCTCGTTATGTGATGTAAATACGCAAGTCTTTATTCATTGAGGGTGGTATCATATGGGCTGTATACGTCAGTTTGCAGGAAAAAAACGACATGGGTATATAGAACTAGCTTCTGCGCAACTTGACCGAATAAGCCTGCCAGTTGCAAAAAGCAATGTCGGCAATGTGGCTTCAAACAAAAAGTGCGAAATGCAATGCTATAGGCGTAATGCAGGCAACTTGGACAGACAAATCGCAGCGAAGGCTACAAATTCAAACCCTCCCGCGCATGGAGGAAATAATACTCATTAGAGGTACGTAGCAACATCAACTAATTAAAAAAAAAACTGGGGGAAGATACGTCGTTTCTAGCTATTCTCTACCCACAAAGATTTCCGCCTTGATTTCTAAGGTGGAGCATCAACGTTGCTTCGTTTCTACGGCTGATTTACGACAGATTTAGCGGCATTCGCCCGCTACTTCGGTGCAGCGTATGATTCGGTGTATGCGGGCTGCTTGCTACCTACACGGAAACGGCGACCGAGGAGGCACGACAGAGAAATGGTAGGGTGAAGCATTAAACATCGCGCAGCGGATTCACAGAATGTGACGTCAGCGCCGCTCCTGGGTATTTTCTCCCGCGTGCTCGCGTATGGCGAAGTACAACAGAAACAAGCGGCGTTGAGACATGAATGCGTCAGTTGCTTTGTGCGCGATCGCGACTAATGAAGCGTGAAACCCCCCCTTGCCGTGCTCCCTCCCTCCTGCTCCCACCTGCTCGACGGAGAAATGCGTGCCCAACCCTAATATTCGCGCATTCCCACAACGAGCCACTGCGTTGGTTCATAGGGGACTGGCATAGCGAGTACCATTTCTGCGTTAAACAAGAAAAAAACATTCCACAACCAGGGAAAAAAATGGTTGGACTATTTGAAAAGAGAATTCCGCCTTATTTTGAGCACTTGCTCTACGAAGCCAATGCAAAAGGGGATACTCACAAGCGGCGTTTCCAAAGTCGTAGTGCAGGATAATGGCTGAGCCACCAGCGAGGACTCATTCAAGCGGGGCTTTATACTTGTCTTAAAGATAAAACTGAGGTTATTTTGGAGATTAGTTTCTCTGGTATGTTTTTGCAAGGCAGCCCTATCTAAGCTACAGTCTCTCTGATTGCACCCCAGCAAAGGTCATCCTGGCTGGCAAGCCACTTTCCTCTGTACTTCCAGAAAGTGCTACCACCGACCTCATCGTCCTAACAGGCACCGACGATGAGCGGAAGCTGGCATCCCAGCAATGGGGCTCACCTGGTCAGCAGCCGCACCAAGCGTCAGCGACCCGCTGCCGTGGCGGGGGAACGCGAAGGAGCCAGCTCGTTTCCCAAATTTTGAGGTCTGGTAGCGGCGGCGCGTTCTCTGGGCCGATGGTGTCCGCAGGCGGGATGGATCGGTCCCGGCGTTCTCAATCGACGCTGGGCGCCCGCCTCGCGCTGCCGCTGGTGCGCCCCGTCTGAGGCGCTGCTGCCTCTCGTCCGCTTCGTCTTCTGGGCGCATTGAGGGGGATTGGCCGATAGAGGGGATGTGCCACTAGCTGAAACAGGGCAGGACAGAAGGGCGTGTGACACTGTGACTTTTTTACCAGTCACTGTGCTTCCGTTGTAGAAAAAAAAAACGACTAATAACAAAAAACAGAAAGAAACCTACTACAAATTATTTAAAAGTTCCGGCGAGTTGGCACTCCATTGAACAAAATGGTTACAGTGCTGGGAAAAGGTACAGGGCGAAGACAGGTGATGCAGCAAAGCTAAGACGATATTGGCATTTAAGCGCTACACGTTCCGATGTACTCCTATCATATGCAGAGTATCAACATTTAAATTTCGGTTGGAATGTTCATTTTTGTGGTTCTCGTGGTTCTCGGCAATGCGAAGGGACCTTCACCAAGCTGCGTGCAGAATTTTAAGGCTGAGTTTGTATACCTTTAGAGAACAGCGCTTTCACCTGTTTCAGGTCCCTGAAACATTCTTTTCTCGCCTGTCACGGTTTCTAGGTCGCTAGACAACTGCTGATGAAGGACCCCATTGAGCGTTTATCTGTTCCACTTATATTATCTATTGCACAACAAATATGGGGTATGCAAAAAGGGGAAATATATAACTACATTCACGCTTTTCTTTCTGCTTCAAGCCGCTGGAATTGCTGAAGGGTATAATTATTGCGCAATTCGGGTTTCATTTTACGGCCTCTGTCCTTCCAGGATAAACGAGTATTTTGACGGCCTCGTGATTTGCAGTGAGGTATTTAGTCCTGGCCAATCCCCATTGTGGGCACATCAAAGGCTTTGAGGGCATCATCATCATCATCATCAGCTTGTCCGTGTCTCCTGTCTTCATCCTTGTTTACCCATGCCAAGAACAGAGTATGTTGTGGAGCAGTGAGGGTGCTCGCCGCGCTGGACCTCAAGGACAGACAAGTGACAATTAAGTGGTTCCCGGCCCACGCTGGGAACAAAGTTTCGGAACGTTACGAAAACCACAACGTGACGGCGAACTCGACCGCGCGAGAGTTAACAGGCCGCGTGGCCATAGCGAACCCGTCTGCGAAATGGGGGAGGGGAGGAGACCAAGGACAGGCTGGGTACATACAGCGAAATAACGAAGCACTACAGGCTAAACAGGAGGAGAATGGCGTTGCGCGACCCGATTCTGACTCGGGAACAGGCGGTGGTGCTCAGACAGATGCAGACGGGTTCGCTATACCGACCCCAGTCATCATTAAACACGTGTGCCCCGAACAGTACGAGGACGACACGTGCAAGGTGTGTCACAGTGCCCGAGCCACTGCGGCTCACCTGCTGTCGGACTGTACGGCAAGACCCAGCGAAGCGGCTACAGCAACAACGATCCCGCCGTGGTTCGAGGCTGCGGCACGGAGCAACGACAAGAACGACCAATTCCAGGCCGTCCAGCTGATCCTGGTGGCCCTTGAAAGGCAAAAGCCGGTCGGTAGCCGAGAGGGCTCGGCCCTCATCCAGGGGCAGCTGAAGGACCTCGAGGGGACTAGAGAGGCGGCTGCCGAGTAAAGGGTCTTTGACCGGATGACGTAGGCCGCGTCATGGTGCTTCATTAGGGAAACCACAGCAGGCGATTTCAACAAAGTCTTTACACACTCACTCACCCACCAAGAAACAACAGAGTATTACAAATTCGAACTGCCTATTGTTACGGCAGCCGGCAAAGTAGGTGGTGCGAAATGACGCCGGCACGGCATCACCGTTGGCTGGACGCGACCATGTGAACTTGCTTCCGGCAATCTTTGCAGGCAGTCGGTATTTTACATTCTCCCGCGCTGCTGTCTTGTTTTTTCCACATATTTTATTTTTACGTATTTTAAGCCAACATCTAACCTAACCTAACCTAACCTAACCCAACCCATCCCGACCCAGCCCATAAAGGCAGGTCTCGAATAAACAAAAAAGACCGAATGCCGCAACAGAATTGAGCCAGTCTGTATTACCTCGTAACAAGCCTCAGAATAAAATAGCCATCATGAATAAGGCGATGAAAACGACATGAAACAAAGTTCATAAAATTAAAAACAGAAATCTAATCACCAACTTCGCGATCAGAAAAGAGAGGCGCACCCACTGCGCCGTGCGCCATGAATTATCTAGCCTACATCACCGGGCACACATGTGGCTCTACAGTTGATCCCTGCTCCCTGTGGTGTAATTGGCAACAAAAAACGCAATCGCGGCTTCGCGGAGAGGATTGTGGCTACGGAAAGTGAGCAAAATTTTCTTCATGAATCACGATGCCTCAACTCCAGCAAAAGAGCTTGTTTTGAGGGGAAGAAACAACTTCTGGTCTCTCCCGAAAAACGAGCACCCGTCCCTTCGTCATGTAGACCCAGCTATGACAATAAGGTTGCCGGAGAAAATTCAGCGTCGGCTAGAAATTTTGTATCGCCGGATACGTTTGAGCGCAGCTCTCACAAATTCCCACCGGTACCGCCTTAGGCATTACTCGAACCTTTACTGTGAAATTTGTGGATCACCAGAAAAAGTTGAGCCGATTTAGCTCGAGTGCCCGGCATAAACCAAGCAAGGGACCACATCGCACAGAATATTGAACGCCTTAACCGCGGCTTCATAACTTTAAAAGCCCTACTCGGATCATGGCCGTCCCCTTCAACTCAGTAAAAAGTTATAACCACACTGTTTGGTTTCCTGCATGAAATCGGCGCCGCTGAGTCAATTTAGGATTACGTGCTCACCCCGTCTGGCCATCCGGACTTCGTTACTGACTCAAAGTTACACGCTAACTTCTTTTTTTATTATTATAGCGAACTTGTATACCTCTACCGCCCAACGGTTTCATCTCCGTGGGCAAAAACCGCCAAGGCACCAAGACTTAAGAGGCCGAGCGCATGCTTAAGGCTAATCAGGCATACCGCATAGAGCTTACAATTCGTTTAAGGAAGCCACAAAACAAGCATGGAAACCGCATTATGCATTATAAGGCGCCTGTGAACAATGGGACCCCCACCACGTGTTCCTGGTAAAGATTATGCTTGCACATTATTTTTGAAGGCTAGGCAGGACTAGTGTCACCAAATAGAGCAGTTTTTGCCCAAGACGCTGAGCGCATGCGTCACGCTATAGGTAGGACCCAGCATTTGCCGCCAGAGAAGCCGAGCTTACTGTCAGTAGACAAGGCATTACAGTACCGCAGTGTCACTAGATAAGGTTACAGAGTATCGGCACTTTCTCCTATTGTTTCGTTGCCGCCACCATGATCATTGGTCAGTTCGCATCACGTGACACTTGTTTACACTGCGGCGGTTCAAGGGCGCCGCCATTTTGTTGCTTGTGCGTTTTCAGTTTGTAAATGACTTGGCTTGTTCGCCGTCCTCTGCGGCTGCGCGCGCCTGACATGGTTCCGAACGCGAATCGAAGACAACGCGAGTAGCAGCATTTAAGCAACAGAAGTGTGTCCGAAGACGCGGTTTTGCTGCATCTTCGGCAGTGTCGTTAGCAAACGACCCGGTAGAAGTTAGCGGCGAGGCCGTAGAAGCGGCAATCTCCCAACATTGATAAACGCCAAAATGGCCGCGGTTCCCGACTTGCGTGCTTGAGTGGCGCTACTCTTATGCCTTACGTAGTGACACTTAGAGTGCCGCCACTGAGGCAGGCAAGGCAGCAACGGCGGCCATTTTGGCGTTTATCAGTGTTGTGATATTGCCGCTTCTACGGTCTCGCCGCTAACTTCTACCGGGTCGTTTTTTTAACAACACTGCCGAAGATGCAGCAAAACCGCCTCTTCGGACACACTTCTGTTGCTTAAATGCTGCTACACGCGTTGTCTTTGATTCGCATTCGGAACGACGTCGGTCGCGCGCACCCGCAGAGCCAGGAGGAGAAGTTAAGCCTCGCAGAATTGACCGACTAAAACGCATGAGCAAAAAAAAAAATAGTAACGCCCATGAACCATCGCAGTGTAAACAATTCTCACGTAATGCCAACTGACCAATGATCATGGCGGTGGCACGGAACAATAGGAGAAAAGTGTTTCCGATACTCTGTAACCTTATCTAGTGACACTAGAAGAACACGAGCTACAAGCCCGCCGAGACTACGAGAAACATTTCATACCCTCCTCCATCACCATTTGTAGTGGTTTACAACAGCTTTGCTGGACATCCACTTTCTCAGTGCGGGATGGCGATCGATTTTCTACCTCTTTCTTCCCCTTCCTCTCACTCTCCCACCCTACTTAATTGAGGGCCTTTATTCCTTCCCCCCATCCCGCAGAGCAGCATGTAGGCGCGATGCCGGCAATCCTCTCATATTTCATCCAATAAAGAGCGTTCTCTCTCTCTCTCTCTCTCTCTCTCTCTCTCTCTCTCTCTCTCTCTCTCTCTCTCTCTCTCTCTCTCTCTCTCTCTCTCTCTCTCTCTCTCTCTCTCTCTCTCTTCCCTCTCCCTCTCTCTCTCTCCCTCTCTCTCGCTCTCTCTCTCTATCTATCTATCTATCTATCTATCTATCTATCTATCTATCTATCTATCTATCTATCTATCTATCTATCTATCTATCTCTTGTCCTGAATTCATCCTTAAGCGCCATCAGCTTTTAACTGTAGGTTCCGCACTCATGACTGAACTGGGCAATATTAGTCTTGTCGGTGACACTCCTGCTACTTAGAAGTAATCACCCACTAAACCCTCGAAAACGGTCTTTACACATTCGTGTAGCGGTCTGACCGACTCAATTTCCAGTGTGAACTGTGCATTTTTGGCGCCCATGGCTGACTTAATTGTGCCTTTTATGAATAGGACATCAAGACTGAAACAGTGTACGTTGTGTGAATGGCGACTTCACCTTGCTCTTCCCCCCTTCCGCTCCTCTCATCCTTACTTCCTCGCAGAGCCTCATGGCTTCTCGTTTTATTAGTGTTTCACTCACTGACTCATGTCGAAATGACAAGTATACGAATTGAAATCCGAATAAGGAAGCCAGGCAACAAAGAAAACACAGTGGGGAATATAATGAGGCCCCGAAAAGTTTCCCGTCGAAAGACACTGCGAAAAGGCAAAGCTGTGCGCGAACTGCTGTATTCACTGACTGTGGCTTAACGCTAGACGCGAAAAAAATAAATAAAACCGTCCTGTGTGCAAAGC